>NC_088202.1:43992097-44601829 GCF_037126465.1 Ornithodoros turicata | reverse complement strand
CCCACGCTTTGACTATTGCGGCCTCCCTAAGGTTTATGTGTTAGTTTTGGAAACACTGATATTGTTACATATGACACATTGTAGTGTACTGCAGCCAGCTTCACTGTTTGACTGATAATTTGCACGGTTACTTCTTTAATATCATTTGAATTACTTTCATCTGATACTGTACCATTAAATAGGATAGGAATCCACTATGGTTTAGAATTATTTTTCCTTTCCAATGTTCCCACACTGACCTTGGTGACAAGTTGTCTCTCATTAAATTCCTTTTGAGTTGTATTTCACACTGCTTACAGCATAATGTGAGACTGAGAAAATGTATGCTTCACATGTTCTCAGCATCCTCTACAGCAACTGCTCTTGGGCTTAAAATTCAGAAACTACACACGAAAAAAAACAAAAACAAATGTAGAACAGACGACACATCAAAATGATTGGGACTGTGTTATGCTATACATTTTTGTGTGTGTGTGTCTCTCTGGTTCTGCATTTTTATGAATATGTGCCATGTTGCCGGCACCCTTGCCCTCTTGTCACAAAAACACCCTCAGACATAAAAATGCAGACAAAAAAGTAGAGAACTCCAACTTAATATAACAAGAGAGAACAAAGATGGGGACACAGGAAGCTTCTAGAGTCTTGACACATACGCAGTGACCCCTCGGTTTGTAACAAAAACCGTGGCCCCTCCCTGAACAATACTCCCATCTCCTTAAATAGCGACCGGTTGTGCAATCTCTCATTCAGTTTGACACTGATGATGTCCGTCGCATGAAGGATGAAACGTCTGAGTAAACCTTGTTATTTTCTTATGTTAAGTCGAAGTTCTCTACTTTTTTGTCTAGTTATGTCGTCTCCCGGCTTTTGGAGTATTTTTGCATAAAGATGCAGGTTGTGAGAGGCACATAAACACTGCTTACATTGCTAAGCTGTCTATCACAAGACATGTGAAAGGATTGCCAAATTAAAATTCAATAATACAAAAATGATTCTGAAATACATAATTCCAATAGAAGGGAGAGTAAACATTGGAATAACAGGTAATGGCAAAGCACTAAAGTGTTGGCATTCTTCTGATGTGTATGATATACTGCTCTATTTAACCCATGACATATAGATTGTCAAACATTAACTTCTTGCATTCAACATGCTGTACGTATTCCATCTAAGCGACTCGTCTTTACACGTACACGTGGCACACCATTTTGGCACAAAGATTTGATATCTCTACTTGTTGGACATATCAAGCAAATACTGTGCCAAAATTGTGTTACCTACATGACATACTGCATCTGCTGAGATATGTTACGGGAGAAATACTCCTGAAGCGATTAAAGGAACTGCATACGAGTACAAATGCTGTGCAAAGTTGTTCCAAAGTTCCAAGTAGTTGTTACAAAGTATGCTCGTGTTGAATTGGCAAAGCATTACTCATCTCATCTCCGTCGCGCCTGCTATACGCTCCACCTTTGTGGACCCTCGAGCTGCCTCCGACGGACCTGCATATTCCCGACATGTCCCGCAAAAACGACACTCCTGTCCTCGCTGCGCGCCAGTTTGCTCTTGACCATTTGAACTCGGTCCACGGTCAGCGTAAAGCAATTTTCACAGATGGCTCGGTTGTGTACGGCGCGTCGTCTGCGGCTTTCTACATACCTCACAGCGACACTACGCAGACTACCCTATTAAAAAAAAAGATGTATGTGGTCCAAAAAGATCCACTCGTATGTGATTATTGAAATGGGCCCAATTCATATAAATCTTATTAGACCCCATTCAAGGGGTCTTATTGGGCACTGGTACCTTACCTGTGTGAGCTCATTTGTTGAGGTCTCATAAAATGCAATTAGGCACACTCAATGTGGCCTAATGTGGTCTCACATTTTCCCACTTGGCGCCATTATTTTATATATATATATACAGGGTGTCCACGCCAAGTGTGAACAGATTTTTTGAAAATATATATAACACTTTTTCCAAGATGAAATCAATTCCTATATAGCATATGCTGAAGGGCACTCCCTAGCAGGGCATTGGCAAAGTCCAAAGGTCCAAAGTCCAAGTCTTAATTAACTTTCATTAATTAACTTTTTAATTATAAAAGCTACAAAGTTGTCCCAATGAGAACATCTGTTCCTTTCGGTCACCTGATATCGTAGCCGTTTTCAGAACAAAAATCCGTTCGATAGATCGCCCGCAAAAAATTCGTGAAGGAACGCCATTTTTTTCTTTATTTTGTTCATTGCGCTTCTTAGAAGACGCGTATTTCCTTCATCCCCAACGGGAGAGGGGGAAGGAGCACAGTGCCGCCCCATGCGTCGAAGATGAGCTTTAACTTGCGGAAAAAAACAAAAACAAATGTATCTGGTGACTCTATCAGAACTGGCCTTATCTTGGGTTGCATTTTCTGTTTCCTTTTAATCTTTTTCCAGGACCCGAGAGACGATAGTGTGCTCGTTCTCCCTCTCACATTGGGTGTGAAAGAAAGACGCGTCTTCTAAGAGGCGCAATGAACAAAATAAAGAAAAAAAATGGCATTCCTTCACGATTTTTTTGCGGGCGATCTATCGAACGGATTTTTGTTCTGAAAACGGCTACGATAATAGGTGACCGAAAGGAACAGATGTTCTCATTGGGACAACTTTGTAGCTTTTATAATTAAAAAGTTAATTAAAAAGTTAATTAAGACATTGCCTTTGGACTTTGCTAATGCCCGATAGGAAGTGCCCTTTAGCATATGCTATATTGCAATTGATTTCATCTTGGAAAACGTGCTATATATTTTTTTTAAATCTGTTCACACTTAGCGTGGACACCCTGTATATATACTAATGTAAAATATCCGAAGCTCTGTAGCTGCACGTTGAGCATATGTTCGTAATTTGATCGTGCACTCCCAACCGAGGACAGCTGTTTCGCTCTACTTGGAACTCTTAAGCCCAGCGCAGGGAAGTGACACGATCTTGGGTGACGGTGTGCCTCGCCGAGGCACAGTGTCAGCGCCGACCCAAGATCGTGTGACTTCCCTGCGCCGGGCTGAAGAGCTCCAAGTAAAGCGAAACAGCTGTCCTCGGCTGGGAGTGCACGATCAAATTACAAATATATATATATATATATATGAATGTATAACTGAGTACAGATGGACGCGAAACAAATAGACTACAAGTAATGAAGAGACTTGGGAGGCCGTATAAGGGTTAAAAACACTTGCTACTTTTATTACATTAATAATTAAAGGGGCGCTAGGAATAAATTTACAGTTAGGGGTCGACGTTTCGGCAGTCAGCGCTGCCTTCAGTTTAGTTCAGTTTAGTTCTGTTGAAGGCAGCGCTGACTGCCGAAACGTCGACCCCTAACTGTAAATTTATTCCTAGCGCCCCTTTAATTATTAATGTAATAAAAGTAGCAAGTGTTTTTAACCCTTATACGGCCTCCCAAGTCTCTTCATTACTTGTAGTCTATATATATATATATATATATCTTGAAAAGTTGGAGTTGGATCGGACGGCTACGTAATTATACTTGAAATAAATGGGAGACAGAAGACGAAAGTAGGGGAAGTAACAAAAAAGGGGTTTATTAAAACTTAAAAATCATAAAAGTTAGGGAGGATGTCTACGTTACGGCGGAAGCTCCGCCTTCTTCGGGACAAAAGAGCTAAATCTGGCCACGAGGCTGATAAGGGGCTTGAGAATGACGTGGTCGGTTGGGGGAAATTCCCGCCACCTGGCGGTTGTCAATTGGGGAAATTCCAGAGCGTTTCTGTGTCAGGTCCAGGAGTGGGGTCATCGTCCTTGTGGGTCAGTGGGGACCTTGATCTGGCTGAAACGAGAAAAGGCAACAGGGTCTTATCTAGGTTGTTAGACTTCTTATTGTTGACAGCATGGGTCCTCGTTAATGGCCGATCGGAATTTGTAAATTAGGTAAGATTCCCGTTGTTCCCGGGAGCGGTCGGAGGTAAAGTTCGACTGGAGAATAAAAACTGAGGCTTCGTTGATTGAATGTTCTGGTTGTTTGAAATGGCGTGAGACTGGGAGATTAGGTTTCTTGGTAACATCCGATCGGTGATTGTTGAATCTAATTCGGAAAGAAGTTTTTGTCTGACCCACGTATTGGGCCCGGCATGTGTTGCATTGGATTAGATAGATAACGTTGCATGAGTTACAGTCTACGTCTGCGTTGATCTTGACGGTAAAGTTGGAATTCGTACTTCTGACCGTTTGTGCGGTCTGCATTAACTTGCAAATCTGGCATCTCTTGCCATTACATGGATGACAGCCCGCCGGAGGGCTAGTGGGTTCGCCTACTTTAGAGCGGACCAAGCTATCTTGTAAGTTACGTGTACGTCTGTAAGCGACGCGTGGTGGATTAGGAAATATGTTTTTCGTGCGTTCTGACTGGAGAAGGATACTGTGGTGGCGGCTAAGTATGTTGTTAATGTTTGGGATATTTCCGGCGAATGTTACAGTTAAGTTCACGGCATTACTTTCTGATTTGTTTTGTCTTGTCTCCAGTAAGCTTAGACGGTTTGCCTTGCGAGCTCTGTTGAGAGCATCTTGAACTAGATCGGGTGGATACTGACGACCGACAAAGGTTTGTTGCAGCTGTTCTAAATTTCTGTCCAGATCGTCGTCATTCGAGCAGATTCTCCTATACCGAAGGGCTTGACTATAGGGAATGGCCAGTTTCGTGTGGCGAGGATGACAACTATGGAATGACAAGTACTGCTGAGAGTCTGTGGGTTTACGGAACAGATCAGACGTTAAAACTCCATTGGTTAGCTTAATTTGAACATCAAGAAAGCTAACAGTGACGGCAGAATAGGTGTGAGTGAAGTTAATAGAAGTATGGAACTCATTGAAATCGCGTATAAATTCCAATAGGCTGTCTTCCGAATGTGGCCAGATCATAAATATGTCATCAAGGTAGCGCTTGTATAAAGTGGGTTTGTCCTCACGCGTGCTCAAGAATGCTTCTTCTAGTGAACCCATGAATAGATTTGCATAGTTTGGTGCCATTTTAGTGCCCATAGCGGTGCCGTTGACTTGTAAATAGTGGCCATCGTTAAATTCAAAGTTGTTGTTCTTTAGGATCAGTTCTAGTAGAGTAGATACGACAGATGGATCACAAGAAGAATCAGAGTACTTTGAAAAAGCCGCCTCGGCTGCAGCTATGCCATCATCGTGGGGAATATTGGTATACAGGGAAGAAACATCTAACGTAACTAGGAGACTAGATGGGGGTGGCTGACATTGATTTAGTATTTGCAGGAAGTGATTGGTATCCTTGATGTACGATGGTAGTCGCGGGGGTATGTCTTTAAGAAGATGATCTACGAAACTAGAGAGTTTTTCAGTGGCTGTCCCATTGCAGGAGACGATTGGACGTCCGGGGTTCCCCGGTTTATGAATCTTTGGGAGCATGTAGAATCTACCTGGCTTTGAGTTACGGGGAAGAAGGTATTCATATACCGCCGAATCGATCTTCTTTGCGGCCTTTAATGCCTTTAGATGTTTTGTGATATCTGAAACAATGTGTTCCGTGGGATCAGTGTCTAAAGTTTTGTAAAACGTGGCACAAGCCAATTGTCGCAGTCCCTCATCGATATAATCCTGCATATTCATTACGACAATTGCACCACCTTTATCTGCCCTTTTGATTATTAGGTTTTTCGATTTTTTAAGATGCGACAGACTACTTTGCTCGGCTTGACTCAAATTTGGTTTGGTTTTGCGGGAAGAGGGATTATATGAAGTAATTATATCTTTTTGAACTGCTTTTATATATATATCAAGAGCTTTTTCGCGATTGGGCTCTGGCGTAAATTCACACGGTGGCTTGAAAGGTTTGGGTGTTGTATCAGGCTTATCATGAAAATACTCTTTCAGACGCATACGTCGGGCAAAATTATCTAAATCGAGATGGAGTTGGTATTCGTCTACCTTGTTATTATTTGGGCAGAATGAAAGCCCACGGCTAAGAAGTGATAGTTCAGAATCGCTGAGGGGTGTTTCGCTGTTTCGCTCTACTTGGAGCTCGTCAGCCTGGCGTAGGGAAGTGACACGATCTTGGGTCGGCACAACGTGCAGCTACAGAGCTTCGGCTATTTTTTTACTTTTTATATGTACTTGCTGGCTTGCACTGCGGCCTCCACAGGTGGCGTCGTCACCGTGGAACAGTGACGTCTCGCCGAGACGCACTGTTGTGCCGACCCAAGGTCGTGTCACTTCCCTACGCCAGGCTGACGAGCTCCAAGTAGAGCGAAACAGCTGTCCTTGGCTGGGAGTGCACGATCAAATTGTAAACATATGCTCAACGTGCAGCTACAGAGCTTCGGCTATTTTTTTACTTTTTATATGTACTTGCTGGCCTGCACTGCGGCCTCCACAGGTGGCGTCGTCACCGTGGAACATTGACGTCTCGCCGAGACGCACTGTTGTGCCGACCCAAGATCGTGTCACTTCCCTACGCCAGGCTGACGAGCTCCAAGTAGAGCGAAACAGCCAAGTAGAACAAAGCGTGATCAAAGCCTTTTTGAAGCGTGATGTGGGCAAGCTTACGCTTGTCCCATCCTACAGTTGGCAATACAAAGTAGAACAAATAGGTTAATATATCAGACGGCTACGAAGTTGAATAAAAGTGAAGTAATAAGACTTGGACTACAGATTACAGGAACGTTAACAAAAGCTAATTTATTTAATGGGCAATTTAACACATAGATTAAAAAAAGAATGGTCGACGTTTCGACAGTGGCACTGTCTTCGTCAGGACAAAAGAGGTACAAGGGTTGCATATTGCTTAAGTAGGTTTCCTGGGTGACGTCACAATCGGTGCAAGTATGCCACGTGGCAGTTGTCTGAGTCATATTCTGGAACATTCCGCAAGGTCAAGTCCGGGTGGTGATGTCATCTTTCTTGGGGAGCCAGCTCAGGTGAGCTGTACTGAGGCCATAGCTGAAAAGAAAAAAAAAAGGAAAATAAAAGGCAAAAATGGGAAAGTATATCCCATCTAGACGACCAGATTCCTTACTGTTGAAAGTACACCGGGATCTTCGTTAATGATGATTGGAATTTGTAAATGAAGTAAGACTCGCGTTGTTCCCTGTTCGCGTGCAGTGCAAGCCAGCAAGTTTGATTGAAGAATAAAAAGGGCAACGTCATTTATTGAATGACCAGGCTGGTTGAAATGACGAGAAACAAGAGATTTGGCTTTTTATTAACGTCCGACCGGTGGTTGTTGAACCTGATCCGAAAAGATGTTTTGGTTTGACCTACGTATTGTGCTTGACACGCGTTGCACTGAATGGCATAAATGACGTTGGATGAATTGCAGTCAAAGTCACCATGAATTTTGACGAAGAAATTAGAATTTGTGCTGTTAAGCACGTGGGCACTTCGCATTAGTTTGCATATTTGACATCTGCGGCCATTGCACGGGTGGCAGCCTGCCGTCGGACTTGTTGGTCGCTTGACTTTGGAGCTGACTAGATTATCGTGGAGGTTTGCGAGCGCCTGTAGGTCACACGTGGCGGCTCCGGGAAGATTTGTCGCATGCGCTCAGACTGACAAAGAATACCGTGGTGGCGATTAAGTATACCGTCGACGCGTCTTCTGAAGCTGTTGGTGGTGCCCTCCATCAAGTAACCCCCGACGAACAGCTTCAGCCACTTGCCTTCTTTTCAAAGCCTCTGAAGCCGGCGGAGGCCCGGTATAGTACGTTTGGCCGTGAATTGCTTGCCACATATCTCGCCATCAAGCACTTCCACCACTTTCTCGAAGGACGCAATTTCACGGTCTACACCGACCACAAGCCCCTTACGTACGCCATCTCATCCGGTTCCTCATCTCATTCGCCTCGGGAGTTGCGCCATCTCGCGTACATCTCCGAATTCACCACAGATATTCGACACCTCCCTGGCACCAGCAACGTCGCAGCGGACGCTCTCTCACGGGCACGGATTTCCGCCCTCACGTTCCCGACCACTGTCGACTACGCTTCAATTGCGCAAGCTCAAGACCACGATGCTGCCATCCAAGACCTCATTGCTTGTCCACAATCTCTGTCCATCCACAAAATTCCCTTCCCTGGAACGCCTTACCATTTGCTGTGCGACGTTTCCACTGGCAGCCCACGACCCCTCATTCCGCAAGATTTTCGATGACACATCTTCGACGTTTTTCACTCCCTGCACCACCCAGGAATCAAGGCCACTCAAAAGATCATTGCGGCTCGCTTTGTCTGGCCCTCGCTGAACCGAGACGTCCGCGATTGGGCCCGCCTATGTTTGGCCTGTCAGCGCTCAAGAGTTCAGCGCCACCGTTTCCTACACCTGATGCTCGTTTCCGTCATGTCCATCTGGGCCTGGTGGGTCCCCTTCCGACATCTGCCGGCAAAGCCTACCTTTTCACCTGCATTGACCGCTCCACCCGTTGGCCGGAAGCCATTCCCACCACCGACATAACTGCTGACACGGTGGTGCGCGTTTTCCTCGACACTTGGGTGGCCCGCTTCGGCGCGCCCGGTACGATTACCACCGACAGATGCCACCAGTTCACCTCCCGTCTGTTCGCAGAGATGTGCCGTTTTCTCGGCTCCCAACATCGACAGACGACGGCTTATCACCCTTGCGCCAACGGCCTCGTAGAACGGCTCCACCGCACTCTGAAGACCGCCCTGCGCTCACATGACGACCCCAGCCACTGGGTGGAACGCCTGCCACTAATTCTCCTTGGCGTCAGGGCTGCCATCAAGACAGACGCCCCTGTCTTACCTGCTGAGCTCGTGCATGCCGCGCCGTTAAGACTACCAGGAGAATTCTCCGACCATGCAACTCTCGCCCAACCCGCTCCTGACTTTCTTCACTACGCCACTCGCCTGCAGTCTTACTGTGCTGACTTGCGATCACTGCCCACACGGTCCTCTTCGTCCCGTCCAGTCTTCATTCATCCGATTCTTCATTCCGCAACCCATGTGTTTCTGCGGCACGACGCGGTTCGTAAACCGCTCCAACACCCGTACGACGGCCCTTTTCCCGTCCACTCTCGTCAAGCGAAGACCATCACCATTAGGCTTCCTCACCGGCTCGAGGTGGTCTCGGTGGATCGTGTCAAGCCTGCCTTTTTGCCTGCCATCACCCCGGTGCCCGAGCCTTCTCGTGCCCCGTCCCCCTGCCCGCCGTCACCGGTGCATCCGTCACGTCCGGTACATTAGGCACCCGGCCTACCTTCTGTCCGTCTCATACCTCGCCGGCATACGGTCCAGGGGGGGGTACCTGTAGCTGACGACGATGCTAGGCCACGCCCTCGTGACCAGCCAAGCTCGTCGGGCACGCATCATCTTCACCCGCGTTCATTCTAGTCACGCTCTTGCCCAGTAAACTGGCTATTCCTCCTGCTGCCTGTCTTCGACTCTTTTCTTCACGTCGCGACAAGGTTAAGGAATGTGAATAGAACACAAGGATCGTATGAGTTGTCCGAATATTTTAGAAACGCCCTTTGAGCTGCAGCAATGCCATCTTCGTGGGGGATGTTGGTATAGGGAAGAAACGTCTAGCGTGACCAGCGAACTTGAGGGAGGAGGTTGGCACTGACTTAATATTTCTAGGAAGTGATTTGTATCTTTAATGTAGGATGGAAGTTTTGGGGGTTTGGGGGTAAGTTTGGGGGGGTATCTTTGGGGGTATTTTCGGTAGCTGTACCGCTACACGAAACTATCGGGCGCCCTGGGTTCCCAGGTTTATGGATCTTGGGGAGCATGTAAAACCTGCCTGGCACGGGATCTCTAGGGAGTAAGTACTCGTACAGGGTGGTGTCTATCTTTTTGCTGGTTTTCAGATCTTTCAAGCTACGGATAACATTAGCAGTGATCTGTTCCGTAGAGTCAGCTTCGAGGACTTTGTAAAATGATGTGCAAGATAACTGCCGAATGCCCTCGTTAATATAATCAGTTTTCCTCATTACCACAATTGCACCACCTTTATCAGCTTTTTTTATAACCAGATCATCACGTCTTTGAAGGTCGGAAAGGCTACGGTGTTCAGCTGGCGATAAATTGGACTGTGATTTACGATTGGATGAATGGCCGTACGCGTTAATAATATCCTTTTGGACTGCACGGATATACATATCCAGGGCTTTATCACGGTTACCGTCCGGTGTAAAACTGGACGGCTGTTTGAAAGGGTTGGAGTCTGACTTAGGCTTGTCATGAAAGTATTCTATGAGGCGTAAGCGGCGGGCGAAGTTATCTAAGTCTATGTGAAGTTGATATTCATTTGATTTATTGTTGCTGGGACAATATGAGAGGCCATGGCTGAGTAAAGATATTTCGGAATCTGTGAGAATATGGGATGACAAGTTAACGACATTATGAGACTTGGGGCTTTCGGCATTACCGGTATCAGTGGAGGCGGCGTCTTGATTTTGATTAATAATGTTGTGCTGATCCTGTGATGACGTAATTTGGACAATACTTATCGGGCGACTATCCTGAAACGTTGTTTTAAGCCCAGTAGGGGCAACCTGGCTAACTCCGTCCCTGGCGAGCTTTTTGCGTTTACTGCAGTGCACGGCTTCTTCCCTGTTCTCAGCGAAGCGTGCTAAATCTGAGTTATGGTTGTCACCAAGAGCGGTTTTATCGCGAATAATTTTAGCTTCCTGAGAAAATTGGCTGATAGCGTCATCACAATGGGATAACAACACATCGATTAACGCGGTGGAGGCATTGTTGATAATCTCGTTCCACTTATTTTGGTGTTCATTTTTAAGGGGGAAAGTAGGTTTAAGGTCGATTGCAAGTCCCTTTGTAATTTTGTTGTGTTGCTTATAGAGCTGCAAACTTTCACGATGAGAGCTATACCGTATGGACGTATCAGTTAGTTTTCTAAGTTTAAAGAAAGCATGGGCGCTAGGGGATGGTTGAGGGTCAAAGTTGGAAAGAGTACGCTCACCGGCGGTTAGTCAATCCTGTCTTGATGGTCGTGGTGTCCGTCCTCGCTGTCGCTGTTCCAAGATTGTGGCTTCCTGTGGAGTAGGCCACACCGGGTCCGGGACGGCGGGGGAGTCAGGTCGACGAGGTGGCAGTCGTCGTGCGAGTCGTGGTAGCAGGTTCTGCAGGTGACGGCTGATCATCCGAACTCCCTCGAAGTTTGGATGAAGTCCGTCCAGACGTAGTCGGTAGAATCCGTGGTCCAGGTAGCAGAGGTCCGCGGTGTTCCGGCACAGCTGGATCAATCGACGGTTGAACTCGAAGGCCCGCAGGTTACACTGCAACTCCCTGCGCCTGTCAATGAAGGGTCGTCGTCGGTTATATGATCGAGGAAGGACGAGGGTACAAACCATATTCGGCCATATTCGGAGGACGATCTGAATATATTCATTAGCAATTTTAACCAAGCACATCCGTCTATCAAATTCACCCATTCTTACTCAGCTCTAACTGTTAACTTCCTAGATGTCCAGGTAAAGTTAACAGACGGAGTCCTAACTACGGACTCCCAGCAGTACCTAGCTTTCAAGAGTTGCCACCCGCGGCACACTAAACTTGCTATCCCCTACAGCCAGGCACTTCGTTATAGATGCATCTGTTCCAGCGACAGTGATCTGGATAGAAATTTGAACCAACTCAAGCAAACATTCATCAGTCGCCAATTCCCACCCAGTTTAGTTGAGGACGCAATAAGGAAGGCCCGCATGGCAGATCGCAAAGCTCTGTTCCAAAACCGCAACCGCAAATCAGACAATGGTTCCGTCAACCTCGTTGTAACATTCAACAATAATGTTTCCAACATCAACAGTATACTTAATCGCCACCACGGTATTCTTTGTCAGTCTAAGCGCCTGCGACAAATCTTCCCGGAACCGCCACGTGTGACCTACAGGCGCTCGCAAAACCTCCACGATAATCTAGTCAGCTCCAAAGTCAACCGACCAACAAGTCCGACGGCAGGCTGCCACCCGTGCAATGGCCGCAGATGTCAAATATGCAAACTAATGCGAAGTGTCCACGTGCTTAACAGCACAAATTCTAATTTCTTCGTCAAAATTCATGGTGACTTTGGCTGCAATTCATCCAACGTCATTTATGCCATTCAGTGCAACGCGTGTCAAGCACAATACGTAGGTCAAACCAAAACATCTTTTCGGATCAGGTTCAACAACCACCGGTCGGACGTTAATAAAAAGCCAAATCTTCTTGTTTCTCGTCATTTCAACCAGCCTGGTCATTCAATAATGACGTTGCCCTTTTTATTCTTCAATCAAACTTTAGCTCCGATAGAGGCAGGGAACAACGCGAGTCTTACCTCATTTACAAATTCCAATCAATCATTAACGAAGATCCCGGTGTACTTTCAACAGTAAGGAATCTGGTCGTCTAGATGGGATATACTTTCCCTTTTTTTTCTTTTTTTTCCCTTTTTTTTCTTTTCAGCTATGGCCTCAGTACAGCTCACCCTGAGCTGGCTCCCCAAGAAAGATGACATCACCACCCGGACTTGACCTTGCGGAATGTTCCAGAATATGACTCAGACAACTGCCACGTGGCATACTTGCACCGATTGTGACGTCACCCAGGAAACCTATTTAAGCAATATGCAACCCTTGTACCTCTTTTGTCCTGACGAAGACAGTGCCACTGTCGAAACGTCGACCATTCTTTTTTTAATCTATGTGTTAAATTGCCCATTAAATAAATTAGCTTTAGTTAACGTTCCTGTAATCTGTAGTCCAAGTCTTATTACTTCACTTTTATTCAACTTCGTAGCCGTCTGATATATTAACCCATTTGTTCTATATCTATATATATATATAATAACCATTATATAACCACTCCTGTTGAAGACAGCGCAGCTGTCGAAACGTCGAATACTCTCTCTTAGTTTTTAATAAAGTTCCCCTTTTATTCCTTGTCCTGTAGAAGCACCGTCTCCACTTCTGATCTTTATTGAATACCTTTATTTTTCGTGGTCAACCGCATTCGTTTATTTCAACTTATATATATAAAGAGGGGGGGGAAAGCCATTAAAAAAATAAGTAAATGATGCTAGACGTGTTTGAAATTTAAACTTACAGATTAAAATGGCTTCTATGGCTGCACGTAGAGAAACAGATACTCATTGAACGATGCGACAGCACCAGAGACACGTGTTTTCGCCGTGTTTGCGGCTCGTCGGCCCTGGGTAGCTGCGCATCGTTCGGATTGGCAAACCAGGGGTCACTCAGCGAGCGATATACACCTGGGAGGGGTGACTGAGCACTCCTCAATGCCACAGTGCAAGCCAGTGAATTATAAAGAGGGGGGGAAGCCATTAAAAAAATAAGTAAATTATGCTAGAACGTGTTTGAAATTCAAACTTACAGATTAAAATGGCTTCCATGGCTGCACGTAGAAAAACAGATACTCATTGAACGATGCGACAGCACCAGAGGACACGTGTTCGCCGTGTTTGCGGCTCGTCGGCCCTGGTAGCCTGCGCATCGTTCGGGATTGGCAAACCAGGGGTCACTCAGCGAGCGATATACACCTGGGAGGGTGACCGAGCACTCCTCAATGCCACAGTGCAAGCCAGTGAATTATAATATATATTATATGTATTATATATATATATATATATAATTATATATTATATATATTATAATATTATATATATATATATTATAATTATATATAATGCCCTCTTTATAATTCACTGGCTTGCACTGTGGCATTGAGGAGTGCTCAGTCACCCTCCCAGGTGTATATCGCTCGCTGAGTGACCCCTGGTTTGCCAATCCCGAACGATGCGCAGCTACCCAGGGCCGACGAGCCGCAACACACGCGAAACACGTGTCCTCTGGTGCTGTCGCATCGTTCAATGAGTATCTGTTTTTCTACGTGCAGCCATGGAAGCCATTTTAATCTGTAAGTTTGAATTTCAAACACGTCTAGCATAATTTACTTATTTTTTTAATGGCTTCCCCCCCCCTCTTTATAATTCACTGGCTTGCACTGTGGCATTGAGGAGTGCTCAGTCACCCTCCCAGGTGTATATCGCTCGCTGAGTGACCCCTGGTTTGCCAATCCCGAACGATGCGCAGCTACCCAGGGCCGACGAGCCGCAAACACGGCGAAACACGTGTCCTCTGGTGCTGTCGCATCGTTCAATGAGTATCTGTTTTTCTACGTGCAGCCATGGAAGCCATTTTAATCTGTAAGTTTGAATTTCAAACACGTCTAGCATAATTTACTTATTTTTTTAATGGCTTCCCCCCCCCTCTTTATAATTCACTGGCTTGCACTGTGGCATTGAGGAGTGCTCAGTCACCCTCCCAGGTGTATATCGCTCGCTGAGTGACCCCTGGTTTGCCAATCCCGAACGATGCGCAGCTACCCAGGGCCGACGAGCCGCAACACACGGCGAAACACGTGTCCTCTGGTGCTGTCGCATCGTTCAATGAGTATCTGTTTTTCTACGTGCAGCCATGGAAGCCATTTTAATCTGTAAGTTTGAATTTCAAACACGTCTAGCATAATTTACTTATTTTTTTAATGGCTTTCCCCCCCCCTCTTTATAATTCACTGGCTTGCACTGTGGCATTGAGGAGTGCTCAGTCACCCTCCCAGGTGTATATCGCTCGCTGAGTGACCCCTGGTTTGCCAATCCCGAACGATGCGCAGCTACCCAGGGCCGACGAGCCGCAAACACGGCGAAACACGTGTCCTCTGGTGCTGTCGCATCGTTCAATGAGTATCTGTTTTTCTACGTGCAGCCATGGAAGCCATTTTAATCTGTAAGTTTGAATTTCAAACACGTCTAGCATAATTTACTTATTTTTTTAATGGCTTCCCCCCCTTTATATTATATATTATATATATTATAATATTATATATATATATTGAAAAGTTGGAGTTGGATCGGACGGCTACGTAATTATAGTTGAAATAAATGGGAGACAGAAGACGAAAGTAGGGGAAGTAACAAAAAAGGGGTTTATTAAAACTTAAAAATCATACAAGTTAGGGAGGATGTCTACGTTACGGCGGAAGCTCCGCCTTCTTCGGGACAAAAGAGCTAAATGTGGCCACGAGGCTGATAAGGGGCTTGAGAATGACGTGGTCGGTTGGGGGAAATTCCCGCCACCTGGCGGTTGTCAATTGGGGAAATTCCAGAGCGTTTTTGTGTCAGGTCCAGGAGTGGGGTCATCGTCCTTGTGGGTCAGTGGGGATTTTGATCTGGCTGAAACGAGAAAAGGCAACAGGGTCTTATCTAGGTTGTTGGACTTCTTATTGTTGACAGCATGCCAGGGTCCTCGTTAATGGCCGATCGGAATTTGTAAATTAGGTAAGATTCCCGTTGTTCCCGGGAGCGGTCGGAGGTAAAGTTCGACTGGAGAATAAAAACTGAGGCTTCGTTGATTGAATGTTCTGGTTGTTTGAAATGGCGGGAGACTGGGAGATTAGGTTTCTTGGTAACATCCGATCGGTGATTGTTGAATCTAATTCGGAAAGAAGTTTTTGTCTGACCCACGTATTGGGCCCGGCATGTGTTGCATTGGATTAGATAGATAACGTTGCATGAGTTACAGTCTACGTCTGCGTTGATCTTGACGGTAAAGTTGGAATTCGTACTTCTGACCGTTTGTGCGGTCTGCATTAACTTGCAAATCTGGCATCTCTTGCCATTACATGGATGACAGCCCGCCGGAGGGCCCAATTGACAACCGCCAGGTGGCGGGAATTTCCCCCAACCGACCACGTCATTCTCAAGCCCCTTATCAGCCTCGTGGCCACATTTAGCTCTTTTGTCCCGAAGAAGGCGGAGCTTCCGCCGTAACGTAGACATCCTCCCTAACTTTTATGATTTTTAAGTTTTAATAAACCCCTTTTTTGTTACTTCCCCTACTTTCGTCTTCTGTCCCATTTATTTCAACTATATATATATATATATTATATATAGATAAGGGAGAAAAGGAGGACCTATCGATATTCAACATCCTGGTCGTTCGAACCTCAATTTTGTAGCACATATATATATATATATATATATATATATTTACTGGCTTCGCACTGGGCTTTCAGAGGTGAGTTTCTCACCCTGACGGGAGGACATCACGTTCCACGTGACCCTCCGACGCCACTCGCTCAAACGTCGCCCACCTACGCATTGCTGATGAAGGCCCAATAAGGCCGAAACAGCTGTCCAATGCTGGTGTGGCGACGTTTGGGACTTATAAACATATGTTAAACGTGCAGCCAAAGAGCCTATGCTATTTTTCTTTTTCACTTAATACTTTACTGGCTTCGCACTGGGCTTTCAGAGGTGAGTTTCTCACCCTGACGGGAGGACATCACGTTCCACGTGTCCCTCCGACGCCACTCGCTCAAACGTCGCCCACCTACGCATTGCTGATGAAGGCCCAATAAGGCCGAAACAGCTGTCCAATGCTGGTGTGGCGACGTTTGGGACTTATAAACATATGTTCAACGTGCAGCCAAAGAGCCTATGCTATTTTTTTTTTCACTTAATACTTTACTGGCTTCGCACTGGGCTTTCAGAGGTGAGTTTCTCACCCTGACGGGAGGACATCACGTTCCACGTGACCTTCAGACGCCACTCGCTCAAACGTCGCCCACCTACGCATTGCTGATGAAGGCCCAATAAGGCCGAAAAGGCTGTCCAATGCTGGTGTGGCGACGTTTGGGACTTATAAACATATATATATATCAATCCTTTTACCTCACCCTATATATATATATATATATACTACAAAATTTAGGTTCGAACGACCAGGATGTTGAATATAGATAGGGGAGAAAAGACACCAGAGACTGAAGTAGGGAGTAGGGGGAAGTTATTTATTAAGCTGGCATTTAAACTAAGGGTCTGGGGAAGTCTACGTTTCGGCGGAAGCTCCGCCTTCTTCGGGACTGAGACGAAAATCTATGTACAAGGTCTTTTAAAAGGTTACAAAAATGTCGTCACAGTTGGTACAATTCCACTGCGAGGCAGTCGTCAGTGAGTCATGTTCTGGAAGATTCCGGAAGGTTCCTGGGTCATCGGCCGGGGAGATTACGTGTCAGAGTCTTGGGTCGCGCTCATTGAAAACCTGTTGTCCGGGGTGTTCTTAGAGTCATTGTGTCCAACTGTAAAGAAAAGAAGAAAAGAGGCAGCGGGCACTCCGAGGACATACAGAAAAAAAGTTATCCGGATATGCTTCTTACAGTTGATAGCACTCCTTTATCCTCATTTATTAGAGATTGGAATTTGTAGATCAAGTACGATTCGTGTTGCTCTCTGCAGCGATCGGATGTGAAATTTGACTCTAAAATAAAAAGTGCGACGTTATTAATGGAATGACCGGGTCGACTAAAATGGCGAGAAACCGGGAGGCTACCTTTTTTCGAAACATCTGATCGGTGGTTATTGAATCGAATCCTGAATGAATTTTTACTTTGACCTACATATTGCGCGGAGCATGTTGTACATTGAATGATATAAATAATGTTACTGGAGTTACAGTCAAAGTCGCCATTGATTTTAAGGGAGAAGTCGGAGTTTGTACTCTTGACCGCTGCCGTGCTTTGCATTGATTTGCATATTTGGCATCTTTTACCATTGCATGGATGGCATCCCGCCGTAGGTGTCAATGGTTTGGGAACTTTGGAGTTGACTAGTCTATCTTGGAGGTTGCGGGCACGTCTGTAGGTAACTCGTGGCTTCTCGGCAAATATTTGTCGTGTCCGTTCAGATTGCAGAAGGATGCTATGGTGGCGGTGGAGGATACTGTTAATATTACCCGCGCCTGCACCAAAGGTAAGAACAAGGTTTACGCGGTCGCCCTTGGGTTCGTCGTTGCGTTTACCGAATAAGTTCCTCCGGTCTGTTTGTCGTGCTTTGGACAGGGCGCCTCTTACTAGACTGGGTGGAAAATTACGATTAACGAAGGTCTGCTCTAATTCCGCGAGGTTTTTGTTTAGAACATCGTCGTCCGAGCAGATCCTCCTGTATCGGAGTGCCTGGCTATAAGGAATGGCGAGTTTAGTATGGCGCGGGTGGCAACTGTTAAAGGAAAGGTACTGCTGAGCATCAGTTGGCTTTCGGTACAGGTCAGTGGAAAACCCATTTGCCGAGAAGCCACGAGTTACCTACAGACGTGCCCGCAACCTCCAAGATAGACTAGTCAACTCCAAAGTTCCCAAACCATTAACACCTACGGCGGGATACCATCCATGCAATGGTAAAAGATGCCAAATATGCAAATCAATGCAAAGCACGGCAGCGGTCAAGAGTACAAACTCCGACTTCTCCCTTAAAATCAATGGCGACTTTGACTGTAACTCCAGTAACATTATTTATATCATTCAATGTACAACATGCTCCGCGCAATATGTAGGTCAAAGTAAAAATTCATTCAGGATTCGATTCAATAACCACCGATCAGATGTTTCGAAAAAAGGTAGCCTCCCGGTTTCTCGCCATTTTAGTCGACCCGGTCATTCCATTAATAACGTCGCACTTTTTATTTTAGAGTCAAATTTCACATCCGATCGCTGCAGAGAGCAACGCGAATCGTACTTGATCTACAAATTCCAATCTCTAATAAATGAGGATAAAGGAGTGCTATCAACTGTAAGAAGCATATCCGGATAACTTTTTTTCTGTATGTCCTCGGAGTGCCCGCTGCCTCTTTTCTTCTTTTCTTTACAGTTGGACACAATGACTCTAAGAACACCCCGGACAACAGGTTTTCAACGAGCGCGACCCAAGACTCTGACACGTAATCTCCCCGGCCGATGACCAGGAACCTTCCGGAATCTTCCAGAACATGACTCACTGACGACTGCCTCGCAGTGGAATTGTACCAACTGTGACGACATTTTTGTAACCTTTTAAAAGACCTTGTACATAGATTTTCGTCTCAGTCCCGAAGAAGGCGGAGCTTCCGCCGAAACGTAGACTTCCCCAGACCCTTAGTTTAAATGCCAGCTTAATAAATAACTTCCCCCTACTCCCTACTTCAGTCTCTGGTGTCTTTTCTCCCCTATCTATATATATATATATATATATATATATATATATATGTTTGTAACTCAAACGTCGCCATGCCAGTCCTGGACAGCTGTTTCGGCCTTGTTGGGCCTCATCAACAGGACGCGGGCAGGCAACGTTTGAGTGGATGGCGTCAGAAGGTCACGTAACACGTGATTCCTCCCGTCAGGGTGAGATAACTCACTCACTGAAAGCCCAGTGCAAAGCCAGTGAAGTGTAAAATGAAAAAAATAGCCGGAGCTCTTTGGCTGCACGTATAGCATATGTTTGTAACTCAAACGTCGCCATGCCAGTCCTGGACAGCTGTTTCGGCCTTGTTGGGCCTCATCA
Organism: Ornithodoros turicata; assembly: GCF_037126465.1. Classification (NCBI taxonomy): domain Eukaryota; kingdom Metazoa; phylum Arthropoda; class Arachnida; order Ixodida; family Argasidae; genus Ornithodoros; species Ornithodoros turicata. The sequence continues at coordinate 44,582,469 of NC_088202.1, read as the reverse complement.
ACAGGACGCGGGCAGGCAACGTTTGAGTGGATGGCGTCAGAAGGTCACGTAACACGTGATTCCTCCCGTCAGGGTGAGATAACTCACTCACTGAAAGCCCAGTGCAAAGCCAGTGAAGTGTAAAATGAAAAAAATAGCCGGAGCTCTTTGGCTGCACGTATAGCATATGTTTGTAACTCAAACGTCGCCATGCCAGTCCTGGACAGCTGTTTCGGCCTTGTTGGGCCTCATCAACAGGACGCGGGCAGGCAACGTTTGAGTGGATGGCGTCAGAAGGTCACGTAACACGTGATTCCTCCCGTCAGGGTGAGATAACTCACTCACTGAAAGCCCAGTGCAAAGCCAGTGAAGTGTAAAATGAAAAAAATAGCCGGAGCTCTTTGGCTGCACGTATAGCATATGTTTGTAACTCAAACGTCGCCATGCCAGTCCTGGACAGCTGTTTCGGCCTTGTTGGGCCTCATCAACAGGACGCGGGCAGGCAACGTTTGAGTGGATGGCGTCAGAAGGTCACGTAACACGTGATTCCTCCCGTCAGGGTGAGATAACTCACTCACTGAAAGCCCAGTGCAAAGCCAGTGAAGTGTAAAATGAAAAAAATAGCCGGAGCTCTTTGGCTGCACGTATAGCATATGTTTGTAACTCAAACGTCGCCATGCCAGTCCTGGACAGCTGTTTCGGCCTTGTTGGGCCTCATCAACAGGACGCGGGCAGGCAACGTTTGAGTGGATGGCGTCAGAAGGTCACGTAACACGTGATTCCTCCCGTCAGGGTGAGATAACTCACTCACTGAAAGCCCAGTGCAAAGCCAGTGAAGTGTAAAATGAAAAAAATAGCCGGAGCTCTTTGGCTGCACGTATAGCATATGTTTGTAACTCAAACGTCGCCATGCCAGTCCTGGACAGCTGTTTCGGCCTTGTTGGGCCTCATCAACAGGACGCGGGCAGGCAACGTTTGAGTGGATGGCGTCAGAAGGTCACGTAACACGTGATTCCTCCCGTCAGGGTGAGATAACTCACTCACTGAAAGCCCAGTGCAAAGCCAGTGAAGTGTAAAATGAAAAAAATAGCCGGAGCTCTTTGGCTGCACGTATAGCATATGTTTGTAACTCAAACGTCGCCATGCCAGTCCTGGACAGCTGTTTCGGCCTTGTTGGGCCTCATCAACAGGACGCGGGCAGGCAACGTTTGAGTGGATGGCGTCAGAAGGTCACGTAACACGTGATTCCTCCCGTCAGGGTGAGATAACTCACTCACTGAAAGCCCAGTGCAAAGCCAGTGAAGTGTAAAATGAAAAAAATAGCCGGAGCTCTTTGGCTGCACGTATAGCATTACAAACATATTACAAACACAAAACACATTACACAAACACACAAAACACATTACAAACATAGCGTTACAAACATATGCTATACGTGCAGCCAAAGAGCTCCGGCTATTTTTTCATTTTACACTTCACTGGCTTTGCACTGGGCTTTCAGTGAGTGAGTTATCTCACCCTGACGGGAGGAATCACGTGTTACGTGACCTTCTGACGCCATCCACTCAAACGTTGCCTGCCCGCGTCCTGTTGAAGAGGCCCAACAAGGCCGAAACAGCTGTCCAGGACTGGCATGGCGACGTTTGAGTTACAAACATATGCTATACGTGCAGCCAAAGAGCTCCGGCTATTTTTTTCATTTACACTTCACTGGCTTTGCACTGGGCTTTCAGTGATGTGAGTTATCTCACCCTGACGGGAGGAATCACGTGTTACGTGACCTTCTGACGCCATCCACTCAAACGTTGCCTGCCCGCGTCCTGTTGATGAGGCCCAACAAGGCCGAAACAGCTGTCCAGGACTGGCATGGCGACGTTTGAGTTACAAACATATGCTATACGTGCAGCCAAAGAGCTCCGGCTATTTTTTTCATTTTACACTTCACTGGCTTTGCACTGGGCTTTCAGTGAGTGAGTTATCTCACCCTGACGGGAGGAATCACGTGTTACGTGACCTTCTGACGCCATCCACTCAAACGTTGCCTGCCCGCGTCCTGTTGATGAGGCCCAACAAGGCCGAAACAGCTGTCCAGGACTGGCATGGCGACGTTTGTGTTGAGGCAGAAGTGGTGGCGTCACGGCGGGTCACGTTGTTCTGAGCTCCGTGTTCCAGCGAAGTTGTGGCGTTTCTTCTGTGTGTGGAGCTCTTTCCTTTGTGCGTGGACATCTATGAATACTTCAGGCATGTAAGGTAAGCAAAATTTCCGTTCGCACTGCTACAATAATGTCAGAACTTGAGTTTTTGTTAATCGTGTTAGGCCTACTAAGGTAGTAAACAGAGGCAGCTCGGCCGCCGCCGAAAGACGGTCCCGTCCCGCCGTGGGTTCGATCCCCGGCAGGGCAGGTTCCTTTTTTTCTCATTTTTTTCTTTTTTTTTCTTTCCTTTTCTTTTTGCTTTTGACTAAAGTTTTCTAGAATAAAATAACAGGAAAATTGAAAAAAAAGTTCTTTGTAGACTAAAATGAACCAGATTAGGGCGGTCAGGCCGCTGGTTTTTACTATCGCTTTACCACGTGGAGTAGCGCTCGACGACCTAGCAGAAGCTTTGGTAGCAAAGAGGAGATATGAAGATTTTGAAAGGGTGTCACACTACGGTTTCGGTCGGTATGAAATTAAAACGAAGACTGAAAAGATTGCAGAGGACTTAGCAAAAGAGTCGACCATTGTAGTCAAAGGGACAGAGTATAAACTTAACTATTTGGGATACCGAACTACCAGAATATCGGTGTTTTATTATCCTGTAGATGAACACAGTAGCTTTTTGGAAAGTGCGTTGGCCCAGTATGGAAAAATTGTGAAAGTACAAGAGGCCATGTACAAAAAGCATAAACAATGGGGGAGTGGCGTCTTTCAAGTATACATGGAAATGGAGAAAAGCGTCCCGAATTACCTCAAGGTAAATGCTGGGAATCGTAGCTTATTGTCCAGTGCGAGTACCAGGGAGTCACTCGAGTGTGCCGGAAGTGCGGACGGCAGGGTCATCTAAACAGTAATTGCAATACGCCAAAATGCACACGTTGTGGGATATTCGGCCACGCGTCATGCAATGACCCCTGCCCGAGATGTCGAGGCGATCACCCAGTAACCGAGTGTAGGCAAAGGACCTTCGCAGCGGCCTTGGGCTACTCGAAGGGACTGGTGCCTGCACTCGACGTCATTCCGGACACTACAGATCTCGAGGATGAAGTCGCGGCATCGCCTGAAGTCGGAAAGAAAAGCGTAAATGAAATCGACAATAACGAACAACACAGGGATGTGCCAATCAATGGCGGGAGCGACGAACAGACAAACGAAAAACCCACTAGCGAGGAACCACATCTCGACAAAAATTCATGGCCCCTACTTAGATCACGAGATGATGATGAGGTGTCGGCGAATTGTTCAACAAAGATGAATAGGAAAAAGAGAGAAATACCTGTTATACCACTTGATATACAAGAGGGACAGCTACCAGTGAAAGAACCCCGAAGTGGGTCAGTAAGCACTGAAGAACCGCTTGACTTACCTACAGTGCAGTTTACTTTTGAGAAAGCATCTCTGGGTACTGCAGGCGATGCAGCATATGCGAGCAATGCCCTAACTACAAGGGTAGAGCGTGAGGTTGAGCCAATTAGAGGTATAACAAATGAAGAGAGCGAAACTGCCCCGGGGGAACAAGCTAATAATCAGGAGGCACCAAAACCCAAGAGGAAAAGAGTACGCAGAAAGAAACAAAAGGGAACAAAACAAAAGTCATCAATAAGCAACAATTGCTTTCATTGAAAGTCATCAAAACATGCCCCAGCTATCAAGCGAAACAATCAGAAAGTGATGATAAGTCACCGGCAGCTAAACAGTTTAAGAAAAAAGCAGAAAAGGCAGGAGGAAGTTCAGACCAATCTACTGATAACGAGGAGATTACACAAACAGCGCGGGAACAGATGGAAGCAAACACGAGCGATTCAAACGATGATAGCTACCAAAGCCTGGCGTGGGACACGTCAGCTGATACGCTGGTTGGAGACAATGAAGGTGATTACTTACAAGATACCTTATAAGGAAAAAAAAGACAAAACTTCTTTACTTTAACATGTCAGTCACGCCTATGATTAGAATTCTTTTACTCTTTTTCATGGTGCTGAACGACAGCTCTTTGAAAATAGCTACGTGGAACGTTAGGGGTTTTCGCCAAAAGGAAAAACAAAACGAGGTGATAGAAATAGCGAAAGAAAACAAAATTGATATCTTGGCGCTTCAGGAAACGTATGTAAATAGCGTAGAATATATAAAAAACTTCGATGAGACTTTTAACGTTAAGAGCGCATGGAGTTTCTCGAACGGCAAACAAGGTGGGACAGCCATATTACTGTTCGGAAGTACTAAGCAGTTGATGATAGGAATGGAAAGAGACTACAGTGGAAGAATCCTATCAGTAAAACTTAAAACGGGCATTAAGATTATGAATGTATACGCCCCAGTGAGAAGCCACGAGCAAACAGATTTCTTTGAAAACCTAGATGACTACGTCAATGATACCCGGAAGTTAATAGTATTAGGCGATTTTAATTGTGTGGAGAACGAAATCGCAGACAGAAATCCACCAGAGATAGACAGATCATACGGGGCAAGGAGGTTCATAGAATTTAAAAACAGATGTAATCTCATTGATGGCTGGCATAAGACTCACCCAGGCAGACCCAAAATGACCTGGAGAAGCTCAAGCTACCAGGCACGATTAGACAAAATATACGTTAGCGAGAACGTTCTTGAAAACCTTAAATCTATGAAAGTGGAATTTACACCCCTATCAGACCATGCTATAGTCTCGTGCTGCTTAAAAGATGGCAGACAGATACGCGGGAAAGGCACATGGAAGCTGAACCCCACATTGCTACAAGAGGAAAGAGTAAGTGGTGAGATTAAGATCCTCTTGTCAGAAAGACTAAGGGAGGACTTGTCGCCACGAAGCTGGGACGACTTAAAAAAGAGGTGGCAAAAATCTGTAAAAAATGGGGCAAGGCATTAGCAAAGGAGAGAAGGCTGGAAATTAGAAGGGTTGCCGACGCAATAGCGCTATTAAGTATGTCACAGAACACTGGTCCGGGATTTGAAGAAGCAATACAACGGTTAAAATTAAAACATAGAGGCCTGATAAAAAAGAGATGGGACAGTGTAAGACTACGGCTGAAAGCAGAAAAGTGGGAATTCGAGAACTGGGCAAGTAAATGGCTGGTAAATAAAAGCCTAGGGGAATGTAAGGAAGAAATACTTAGCCTTACTGACCACCGTAATGGAGACGAATATAAAACCCAGGAGAGAATAGAAGACTACGTGGAGAAATTCTATGCATCACTTTACGGAAAGGAAAGTACACGATTAATCGACGAACATATTACCTTCGCGGGGAAGGCAAAGAGCACAGATGGGGGTCGTTTTTCAGAAGAGGAATTAAAAAATGCACTAATGCAGTTAAACGAAAAAAAGACACCCGGTGAAGACGGATTGACCCCGATCTTCTATAAACGATTTTGGAACTTAATTTCGAAACCATTCACAAAAATGATAAATGAAGCGTTTGACAAAAAACACTTACCGGACTCTTTCAAAAGAAGCCGTATCACGCTAATATGTAAGAACACTGAAAAGAAAACAGATATCAGAGCTTGGAGACCAGTGTCCCTACTGAACACAGACTATAAAATAATAACAAAAGCCTTAGCAAATAGGATACAGGACTTTGGTAGACGTAGTTAGCGACACGCAGGGTGCCAATATACAATTTCGCTCTGCGCAGTTAAACCTAATAACATTAACAGATATTATGCACTGGGTAAACAAGTCAAACAACCGGGTGCATTAGTCACCATTGATAGCGAGAAGGCGTTCGACAGAGTTGATCACTCTTACTTGTTTCATTGTCTAAAAGAAGCGAACTTCGATGATCACCTGGTTGAAAAGGTGTGCGCACCTTGTATGAAGGCTGTGAAGGCGTAGTAACAGTTAACGGGTTTAACACGAAACCGTTTGGAATAAAAAGAGGAGTGAGGCAGGGTTGCCCTTTATCAGCAGCATTATTTATCATCTCTATGGAACCCTTTATACAACTAATAAAAAGATTAACACCTGGGATACACTTACCTTCAGTAGGTATGATAACACCAGTGCTGGCGTTTGCCGATGATGTAACGGTGCTTGTTGACAATGTTGAGCACGTCGCAAAAATCTTGCACGCCTGCGAAATATACCAACAGATAAGTGGTGCACGAATAAATAAAGATAAGAGCGAAATTCTTCTGTTTGGTTCGAAGCGCGTCAACCAAAATAGTATATACGGTTTGCCGGTAAAAAAGGAGGTCAAAGTGTTGGGAATAACTTTCAATGGCGAAGGCCCTTCCAAACAAAACTGGAGCACGAAAATAAATAAGATGAAAACAACGATTGACCGGCTAGAGAAGATAAAGTGTTCAATGTTTGCAAGAATACAGATGGCTCGAGTGCATCTCTTATCAAAACTGCAGTATGTTGCCGATGTGCTGAAACCAGATAAAGATGATATCAAAAGAATCGACAAACTGATCTTCCCATACATTTGGGGAAGCCGCGTCGAACCAGTAGCCAGAGACTGGATGAAAAAAAGTAAAGAGAACGGAGGTTACAACATAGGTGAACTTGAACTCCTAACGCAAACCAAACATGTTAAATGGGCCCTCAAGGCCATCGAATGCGACAGCCCTATGATAAGAAATTTTTCGCGATATTCCTTTGGCGCCGGATTAATCACAATAGAAGGAAAAGTAGATAACACGAAGCCACGAGCAGCGAGTGTAAGGCAATTTTACAGTGATGTGGTAAAGGTATGTAAGCAGCTGAAGAAAAGTAAATCCGGAGAAGACGTTAGAAATCTGACATCAAAGGAGATATTAAAGATTCTCGAAGCTAAAAAGGACTTCCAGGTTAGAGAACCGATATTTGGAAGAAGTCCTAACTGGCTTAACATAAACGCCGAATTCCTGGACGGAAATAGGAAAACGTTTGCATGGCGTTTCGCCCACGGTATCTTGCCACGTTTAAACTACCATCGTAACGTGAAACATACCGTAAACAGATGTAACCTCTGTGGAGGAAAGGAGTCTCTCCAGCATTTCTTCTCAACGTGCTCCTTCATGAGACCTATAAAAGAAAAAGTTAAAAACACATTAAGTATCGGAAACTTGAATTACGGAATGATACGCTACCTCGATGATGTACCAGGCAGCGCCTGTAAAAAGAGGCAAATTATATTGCTCTTGGTGGAAATATCATACCAGACATGGTTGATGAGATGTAGTGTTGCGCACGGAGGCAGCCCACCAGATACAGCCGGATTTCTTGCCATGATCAGCAGGTCAATTAAATGGGTGCTGAAAAGAGAAAAAAGAAAAATGCAAAGTTCAGAATTTACAAATAAATGGATGAACCCAGCACTTCTATTGGACCTGCGCAATGACGAAATTTTTATCAAGTTTTAATTTAACTTTTGTTATTTAACCTTTTAACTACCACCACATCGCGTTCTTTTACAAAAGTTTACGTACCCTGCCACATTATTTTTAGTCCTTTTGGCAACTCAAAGGGTCCGTCACACGCTACGCCCGCCGTTTACTTTATGGTTATTTTGGCCTTTTGGGCAGCGTGTTCTCTCTTTTTCTTCTCTTTTTCTTTTCTATTTTTCCGTTATGCCGGCCATTTCTTTTTTGGTTATTTTGGCTTCCCTCGGGCAACGGCTTCTTATCCTTTTTTTCGCGGACATAATCATTCACCCATCTGTCATGCTTTCACATATCATTGTCACACCTATACTCATAACCTTTATATTTTTAATTATCTCATCTTTACTCACTTTTAACCCATCACCGTCACAAGTCATTAATCACCTCTCATGAAATCATACTCATCACACCATAATCACAACCCACTGCTGAAATTACGCAGTGGGTAGCCAAAAAGAAATAACTTGAAACAAGAAAACGTACACAAAAACAGGTCAAAACAACAGGAAAACTGGTGAACTATGTCGTATATCACTCCAGCATGAATGATGCGCGGATGCATGTATGAAAGAGTGGCCCCTACCGCGGCATAACGCACGCAAGCCAGCAAATGAGAAAGGTGGCTGAAAAGCCACCATGAATGCGTACTAGGCAATGGTTTTTAAGCCCCTGTAGAAGCATGAAAGAGTGGCCCCTGTCGCGGAATAATTCACATAAGCCAGCAAATGTGTGCTTTTTTATTCTTTTATAATTTTTCTGGCATGAAAGAGTGGCCGCTGCGGAGGCATAACGCTTCGCAAGCCAGTGAATGAGGGGCGACTGTCGCGGCGTAAAGCACACAGCCAGCCAGCGAATGAGAATTTTTTTTCTTTTTAGTTCATTCTATTTTTTTTCCAGGGGCGATAACAAAACCAAATAGCCATGAATGAATGTGTGAATGAATGAAGTATGCATGGAAAATGTGGCTTTGCCCATTGTGTAAATGCGTGTTTGAATGACATGTTTTTCTGGAGCGCACGACGGTCACTAAAGCCTCTTCCTCGAGTTCTATTTTGCAGGAATGAAAAGAGACCTGTGGCCCAACGTCACCCGGGCCCCCCCATTAATGATGAGTGTAGGCATATGAGCACTATTGCTCTAAAGCCTGATAAACACCTGAAATGGCGGCATGGCGACGTTTGAGTTACAAACATATGCTATACGTGCAGCCAAAGAGCTCCGGCTATTTTTTTTCATTTTACACTTCACTGGCTTTGCACTGGGCTTTCAGTGAGTGAGTTATCTCACCCTGACGGGAGGAATCACGTGTTACGTGACCTTCTGACGCCATCCACTCAAACGTTGCCTGCCCGCGTCCTGTTGATGAGGCCCAACAAGGCCGAAACAGCTGTCCAGGACTGGCATGGCGACGTTTGAGTTACAAACATATGCTATACGTGCAGCCAAAGAGCTCCGGCTATTTTTTTCATTTTACACTTCACTGGCTTTGCACTGGGCTTTCAGTGAGTGAGTTATCTCACCCTGACGGGAGGAATCACGTGTTACGTGACCTTCTGACGCCATCCACTCAAACGTTGCCTGCCCGCGTCCTGTTGATGAGGCCCAACAAGGCCGAAACAGCTGTCCAGGACTGGCATGGCGACGTTTGAGTTACAAACATATGCTATACGTGCAGCCAAAGAGCTCCGGCTATTTTTTTCATTTTACACTTCACTGGCTTTGCACTGGGCTTTCAGTGAGTGAGTTATCTCACCCTGACGGGAGGAATCACGCGTTACGTGACCTTCTGACGCCATCCACTCAAACGTTGCCTGCCCGCGTCCTGTTGATGAGGCCCAGCAAGGCCGAAACAGCTGTCCAGGACTGGCATGGCGACGTTTGAGTTACAAACATATGCTATACGTGCAGCCAAAGAGCTCCGGCTATTTTTTTCATTTTACACTTCACTGGCTTTGCACTGGGCTTTCAGTGAGTGAGTTATCTCACCCTGACGGGAGGAATCACGTGTTACGTGACCTTCTGACGCCATCCACTCAAACGTTGCCTGCCCGCGTCCTGTTGATGAGGCCCAACAAGGCCGAAACAGCTGTCCAGGACTGGCATGGCGACGTTTGAGTTACAAACATATGCTATACGTGCAGCCAAAGAGCTCCGGCTACTTTTTTCCTTTTACACTTCACTGGCTTTGCACTGGGCTTTCAGTGAGTGAGTTATCTCACCCTGACGGGAGGAATCACGTGTTACGTGACCTTCTGACGCCATCCACTCAAACGTTGCCTGCCCGCGTCCTGTTGATGAGGCCCAGCAAGGCCGAAACAGCTGTCCAGGACTGGCATGGCGACGTTTGAGTTACAAACATATGCTATACGTGCAGCCAAAGAGCTCCGGCTATTTTTTTCATTTTACACTTCACTGGCTTTGCACTGGGCTTTCAGTGAGTGAGTTATCTCACCCTGACGGGAGGAATCACGTGTTACGTGACCTTCTGACGCCATCCACTCAAACGTTGCCTGCCCGCGTCCTGTTGATGAGGCCCAACAAGGCCGAAACAGCTGTCCAGGACTGGCATGGCGACGTTTGAGTTACAAACATATGCTATACGTGCAGCCAAAGAGCTCCGGCTATTTTTTTCATTTTACACTTCACTGGCTTTGCACTGGGCTTTCAGTGAGTGAGTTATCTCACCCTGACGGGAGGAATCACGTGTTACGTGACCTTCTGACGCCATCCACTCAAACGTTGCCTGCCCGCGTCCTGTGGATGAGGCCCAACAAGGCCGAAACAGCTGTCCAGGACTGGCATGGCGACGTTTGAGTTACAAACATGTGCTATACGTGCAGCCAAAGAGCTCCGGCTATTTTTTTCATTTTACACTTCACTGGCTTTGCACTGGGCTTTCAGTGAGTGAGTTATCTCACCCTGACGGGAGGAATCACGTGTTACGTGACCTTCTGACGCCATCCACTCAAACGTTGCCTGCCCGCGTCCTGTTGATGAGGCCCAGCAAGGCCGAAACAGCTGTCCAGGACTGGCATGGCGACGTTTGAGTTACAAACATATGCTATACGTGCAGCCAAAGAGCTCCGGCTATTTTTTTCATTTTACACTTCACTGGCTTTGCACTGGGCTTTCAGTGAGTGAGTTATCTCACCCTGACGGGAGGAATCACGTGTTACGTGACCTTCTGACGCCATCCACTCAAACGTTGCCTGCCCGCGTCCTGTTGATGAGGCCCAACAAGGCCGAAACAGCTGTCCAGGACTGGCATGGCGACGTTTGAGTTACAAACATATGCTATACGTGCAGCCAAAGAGCTCCGGCTATTTTTTTCATTTTACACTTCACTGGCTTTGCACTGGGCTTTCAGTGAGTGAGTTATCTCACCCTGACGGGAGGAATCAAGTGTTACGTGACCTTCTGACGCCATCCACTCAAACGTTGCCTGCCCGCGTCCTGTTGATGAGGCCCAACAAGGCCGAAACAGCTGTCCAGGACTGGCATGGCGACGTTTGAGTTACAAACATATGTATATATATATATATATATATATATATATATATATATATATATGTATCTTGAAAAGTTGGATCGGACGACTACGTACCGTATTTTCACGCGTATTAGCCGCGGCTTATGCGCGAATTTTTTTTTCGCGGACCCTCTGCGGCTTATCCACGGGTGCGGCTTATCTGATGGCTATTTTTCCCTGGTGTTTTCCCCATACCCCAGATTACACGAAAGGGCCGACAGTGCCTCATATCTTTTCGGAACAAGACCGCCCTGCTAGTGCACGAACAATACCGAACAGGGGCGGGTCCACATTCGAGTGGTCTGACCTTCCGAATACATTCCCCCACGCAACTTTAACAAAAGGGGTGACAGCGATTAATGTCTCCTGGAACACCAGTAATTCATCAATCTACAACCCAACAAGGGCACAATCCGATCTTAGTAGAAGACTAGAACTGACCTCCTTTGTTATATATTATGCCGACACCGGAATGTGGACCACAGGGTTTGTGGCCTTCCCTACGGTCTCCTTTGTCGGCAGGAAGGGTTCAATACACCTGACATCGGGATAAAACGTGGTCAGCTAAGCGTCGGTTCTCATTTGACCTGAGCAGCAGCATTCGTGGACACGGGCACGGCAGTTAGAGGTAAGGGACGGCTCGAACGCGGAGGCACAGCTACGACAGCGGCTTCAAACTAGAAGTCGTCGACGTCGCGGACCAGTACGGGAACAGGGCAGCTGGCAGGGAGTACGCCGTCGATGAGCGTTGAGTCTCTGTTGATTTTGTTTGTACATCACTGGTTTAGCGCACAAAGCAGTCGCGTCGTATTACCCGCGGCTTATCTGCGAGTGCGGCTTATCTGCAAAAACATTTTCAAAATGTATCCAAAAACGAGTCCTGCGGCTTATCTGCGATGCGGCTAATACGCGTGAAAATACGGTAATTATAGTTGAAATAAATGGGAGACAGAAGACGAAAGTAGGGGAAGTAACAAAAAAGGGTTTATTAAAACTTAAAAATCATAAAAGTTAGGGAGGATGTCTACGTTACGGCGGAAGCTCCGCCTTCTTCGGGACAAAAGAGCTAAATGTGGCCACGAGGCTGATAAGGGGCTTGAGAATGACGTGGTCGGTTGGGGGAAATTTCCGCCACCTGGCGGTTGTCAATTGGGGAAATTCCAGAGCGTTTTCGTGTCAGGTCCAGGAGTGGGGTCATCGTCCTTGTGGGTCAGTGGGGATTTTGATCTGGCTGAAACGAGAAAAGGCAACAGGGTCTTATCTAGGTTGTTAGACTTCTTATTGTTGACAGCATGCCAGGGTCCTCGTTAATGGCCGATCGGAATTTGTAAATTAGGTAAGATTCCCGTTGTTCCCGGGAGCGGTCGGAGGTAAAGTTCGACTGGAGAATAAAAACTGAGGCTTCGTTGATTGAATGTTCTGGTTGTTTGAAATGGCGTGAGACTGGAAGATTAGGTTTCTTGGTAACCAAGTTGGTTAACCACCTTGGTAACCACCTTGGTGTTGCGGCCAGCGTTGCGGCGGAAGCTCCGCCTTCGACAAAGGCGGAGCTTCCGCCGCAACGCTGACTTCCCCCTTAACTTTCCACTAGTAAATAAATAACTCCCCCCTTTTTCTACTTCCTACAGCTTCGTTGTCTGCCTCATATTCTGTTATTGTATATAGGACAAATAGGTTAATATATCAGACGGCTACGAAGTTGAATTAAAGAGGTTCAACAAGTTCAACAACCACCGGTCGGACGTTAATAAAAAGCCAAATCTTCCTGTTTCACGTCATTTCAACCAGCCTGGTCATTCAATAAATGACGTTGCCCTTTTTATTCTTCAATCAAACTTTAGCTCCGATAGAGGCAAGGAACAACGCGAGTCTTACCTCATTTACAAATTCAAATCAATCATTAACGAAGATCCCGGTGTACTTTCAACAGTAAGGAATCTGGTCGTCTAGATGGGATATATTTTTTTCCTTTTATTTTCCTTTTTTTTCTTTTCAGCTATGGCCTCAGTACAGCTCACCCTGAGCTGTCTCCCCAAGAAAGATGACATCACCAACCGGACTTGACCTTGCGGAATGTTCCAGAATATGACTCAGACAACTGCCACGTGGCATACTTGCACCGATTGTGACGTCACCCAGGAAACCTATTTAAGCAATATGCAACCCATGTACCTCTTTTGTCCTGACGAAGACAGTGCCACTGTCGAAACGTCGACCATTCTTTTTTAATCTATGTGTTAAATTGCCCAATAAATAAATTAGTTTTTTTTAACGTTCCTGTAATCTGTAGTCCAAGTCTTATTAATTTACTTATATATATATATATATACCCGTATATTAGGTAGATACCTGTCAATAGATACTTTGGTCAGAATTAATTATTATCTATCACTCTCGCCACCTCTGGGTTATATTATTGAGGGGGAGTGGACAATTGCTCACCCCGTTCCATTTTACCATGAGCCCACCCTGACCAGTTTCATAATTTATTTTCATCTTTTCCGCTGTGCGAAGCAGTGAATAATAAAGCGTTTTAAACCTTTTTTTTTTAATTTTCGAACTTCTTTAGAAGCGAATGCGTCGTCGGACAGGGGCTAAAAAGTCAGCTTCAGTCTTCCCCTTGTGTGTGTGTGGGGGGGGGTGGGGGTGGGGGGGTCAGCCAGACGGAGAACGGCTTGCTATTCACAAAAAAAAATAATAATAATAATAAATAAAAGAGAAAAAGGGGAAGAAAGGAAAAGAAAAAGAAGAAAAGTAATTGTTGGGTTATGATAGTAATGACTTCCATAAAGCGAGATAAAACAATCTTAGGTGCTGCCCGTCGTTTTGGCCCTTTATAGCCATGGCCACAGCTCACTTTTCTTTGTTGTTTGGAGGTATTGAACCTAAATTTTTTAATCGGCATTTGTGCGGTACTGATTTTCCAAGAAAAGAGGAAATAAGGAGGGGGCGAAAACCTTCCAGTGCTCGTTATCTGTAGAGAAGAACACCACATCATATACACAAAGCAGCACCGCTCCCTTCGATATGAAGTACAAGAAGACCTTTCGGTGGTTTACTTACCCAGGAAATTTCCACTCTTTGAATGTACGGATAACCTTCTCAGTGTCTCGCCAATGTACTAGCTGTTGAAGCACTAAAAATAAAAAAAAAGGAACGAAACTCGGGGCATCAAGTTTTCAGGAAACGACCACAGGACTTATTATTTTAATCCAGCATTATCACAGCCAGTCATCCCCCCAGCCACAAGAGCACGTTCTCCTGTAACAAACATTTTATATTGTGCCACCACCACCACCAACAACAACATAGATGAATGGATGATGATGATGATGTGGGATGTTTCCCTGCGTTGAGTGCAGGACCACCAAACCAGTGCCACCAGTGTGCCACCAAACACGACACATAACTTACGAAAACAACAGGCACGTAAAAAACTTGGTGAGCATTTGTGCGCCTTGAGCTTCCGGGCGGTGAGCAAATGTCCTGGATCCGTTATTGAGACCTCTCCTCCATTTTTGTTTAGTCGGAAACCGATTTGACTGACAAGTAAAATAGACATCACATGGAAACAATACCACATACAGTAATTTACTCTATCGGCTACCCTACATTAGGTTATAGCAGTGATCACTGTTATGACACTTCAATTGGATAGGCAATAGACTGTCAAATAGAAAAAGTTATCGCGCGGAAACACCAACATTTCCTTGGGACGCAATTCGGTGTGACTCAACGCTACAGTAATAATAAGGTACGACTAATGGGGTAACTAATATAGGAAGAGAAGCTTTCTATCAACCTCGCGCTACACCACACTACCTCGAGCGTACATTCGGGGAAATGGGGTTCCGGAAAAAGTTGTCCCTGGTTGCGTGGGAGCAAGTAATGGTCCCGCGGGGTTCCGCGCACCGAAAAATACAGGAGCGCCGTTGTGAACAGCTGGGGAAACGGATCATAGCCGGTCATGCATATCATTCGCCCTCATTATTTGTTGAAATTTTGAGACATTTTTCTAATTAACACTGATGTTAATGAACAGTGAAAGCTGCATGCCATTGAACGAGGAATATAAAGGTATCGTCATCAATGATATTAGACCCAAGAGCTCTGGGGTAGCGTTCCACTCCTAGAGTGGAAAACCTCCACACTTCATCGTCAGAATATATTTGTTGTTTGTTGAAAGGGCACTGTTGTTTGTAATGTTTGTGTGTTCTTGTAGTGGGGGCATGATGATTACAAAGCAGGAAGTCAATCCACAGAAAAGTCAGTTTTAATGAACCCCGGACAAAAATTATCCGCAGCGTAGGTAACGTTTGATCTAAGCTGCGACATCAGAAGGAAAAACATGGCCAGCACACTCCTTCATGCGTTCCTGGACCATGTTATCATACACCCTAGTGCTGTACATTGAGGAGAATGTCGACCTCCAGCATGGAAAGCGACGGACGACACGGAACGTCTAGGTAAATTGTAGCAAGATAAGGTAAGTTGATAAGGAAATTTAAAGATTACGTCCGTTTCATGCCGAATAATGATTTCGCATATGGTGGATACCATGAGTATGGCTGTAGGAGAAAATGGTCCAGAAAAAAATGGTATTCAACTATTCTGGTGACAGTTTCATGCTCGACGCGTGAGCCATAAAACAATTTATCGTTTCTTTTAGATGTCCGTTTATCACTATTCACTCATCTCCAGAACAAAGGAGATATGTCAAAACACTGACCTATTTTCAATCGTGGCATCTGACGGTTTCGGTAAATCCCGATTCAATTTCATTAGTGCCCCTGCGAATTAATTTTTATCGGAATGAAGTTCACCAGGGTGAGGACAATGGGGCGCGGACAATTGCTCACCGGACAATTGCTCACCCGACAATTGCTCACCACAGAACCGTTGAAGCCGGACAATTACTAATCGCGTCTCTCACCACGCTTATATTGTGATTTTATTTCGCGTTTATGGCGCTTGACATTTTTATGTTAGATGAACTTCATTTTTAGCTGTCTAAGTTGCTTCAAATAGATCTAGGAAATCCATCAGTGCAGATGGTGAGGCGAGAGGTCGTCCACTTGCAGGCACGCCTGAAGCGTCTTTGTCAGGACCTGCGTCCATGGGGTGTTCTTATCGGATTTTTTTCAAGGGGGGGCAGCAAAGTGCTTCCAGGGGGGGGGGGG
This sequence comes from Ornithodoros turicata, assembly GCF_037126465.1. Taxonomy (NCBI): domain Eukaryota; kingdom Metazoa; phylum Arthropoda; class Arachnida; order Ixodida; family Argasidae; genus Ornithodoros; species Ornithodoros turicata. The sequence continues at coordinate 44,566,214 of NC_088202.1, read as the reverse complement.
CAAAGCGTCTAACCACCTCACCTCCTTCCGTGGCGCGGACGCTGCGGACTGTGCGGATGTTCACAGGTTCATATTATTATGACATCTGAGAAAAAAAATCATGACGTATGGATAGAGAGTGCTCAATTTTCACAAGTGACCTTACCCCCCCTCTCGGTACGCCCATGCTATTTAACACATCACAGTTTAACCACTAAAATTCAGGAATTTTCTATGCCTGTCCAAGTCAGTTTAGCGAACGCAAGCCGCATTTTAGCGCCCGATTCGGTTAGCAGGGCGGGCACGACTGAACAGCACGTATTATAGGTTAGTCCAAGTTCAGTGTTTGCATATTGCTATGTCCAGGTTAGTCTAATTTCGCTGTTGACAGTTTCCCGCGCGCACTTGTGCATTTTATGGTTAGATAACGTTTATTTACAGTGTTTATTTTGCAGCGGGGATTTCGATCACTTTATTTCGAGGTACACCGAAGTTCAGCTAACATAAAAAAAGTCAAGTATATGAGCGCCATCAACAAGAAATGAAATCACATCACATAAAAACGCGAAATAAAATTACATATAAGTGCGGTGAGCAATTGTCCGGCCTCAGCAGTTTTTTGGTGAGCAATTGTCCGGTGAGCAATTGTCCTGGATCCGGGGAAAATCGCTCATCGAACAAGAGCTCACCGAACGATATCGGTCACATTTTTTCCGACTGCGACTTTTTTTTTACTGCCATGGCTTTTTTTTTTCTGGGGGGGGGGGGTTCATATATTCTAGGACCATTTATTCCGACAGCCATATGCCAGACATCAAATAGGACGGAGGTGTGATATTGTGTTAGAAGTTGTAAACAAAAATGTTTTGTCGCCTATTTGTGTCCTCCTGCCCGATTATGACCGCTTCCAATAAAGGAGAAATGAGAAATGGTATGAGATTCGTAAACATCAAGCGTAGGCTCGCTTGCGTGAGTGTTTTGTAGCTTGGGAATTTTTTTATATGGTTAATGTAATCAATCAATCAATCAATGCACCACACTTTTTCTGTGAATACACAGCAGTTGGCTTTGCCAAAGCCGTCTGTCTGCAAAATGTTTTACTGTTGGAACTTCGAGCGAAAGAAATATCAGCTGAGCAATATAATTTTATAGAAATAAGCGCGGCGAACGAAACGTAACACTTGGACTTTGCGTGCTGGTGTCGAAAAGCTCAGACATGGAAAGCTTAGGAAAGCTAAGATAACATCAACCCCAAAAGTCAGTAGATGCAGTCCACAAAGAGACAATGAAGAAGAATTCGCCTTGGTTGGACCTGCCCTTTTTCCTTTAGCTCAGTTGACTTTGGCAACCCACACATGATGGGAGATCCCTGCACCTCAATAGTCAAGGAGGTCACACGTGTTTATTGATCTACACAATCCCGCGGAGGAGTAACTCATAACAGGTGTATTGGTTAGAGCTTTCACCTTGCTGAGACACGGATGTTTGTGTGGCGCCATCTACACGCGACAAAGTCGGGAATCGGAGATGGCTCCTCGCTGATATCCCCTCTTAACATTTAATAATATAATCTTAATACAAGCAGCATACAGAGAGATTTACAAAGTCCAGACGAACAAACTGCACAGATACGTGGAAGTAAATAAAAAAAATGAAACAGTTGGGTTGATTAGAGCAAACAATAGACCTCTACCTGTTTGTAAACAAATGACGTCATAATGTTCGACAGCGCCACGGGTTTGGTAGAGTTGAACTACGTTCAAAGCTAGTAGCGAACAAGGTCGCGTCCCTAAGGGTGGGTTCACACGAGGGACGCATCCCGGGAGAAGTCCGCGGACGGTGTAAACGTCACAGTTACGTCATCAAAATGTGCGCCTTCTCCGGTCCGCGGGGGACCATTCGCCTCCGATCCACAAACGGTCCCCGTGTTGGCGGGGGACCTGAGGGCGGACCAGCGTTTTTTTATATTTGTTTCGTCTTCTTTCGCTCTGCTGTAACCACTGGAGCAGAGGTGATACGAAGAACCACGTTATAAAAAACGGGAACTTGGTGTGTAGGGGAAATTAGGAAGCAAGGAAAAACGGGGAAAACGATGGTTCCGCTGAGGGGACAAGTGGAGCTGCAAAAATATACACACGCGGGCACTGCGTGGGAATGTGATTTTACTGCACGTCAGCCAACATTTTCTACATACATTTCTGACTTTGCTCACAAACCAAAGAGCTGGCGTTTGTCATTTTCCTCCTCTCAAGGGAGAGCACAAGTCGCGACAGCACAGAACACGTTCCAGTTCAACAGAGTGGAGTTTCCGCAAAACTGAAGACCTGCATCCTACGTTATGGCGAAATCGGCCGCGAAATCTGTGCTGTATAGTAATGATAGCGTTTTATTTTTTATTTCGTTGGTGGAGGAATTTCCTGCATTGTAGAATATTGCGGATGAAATGTATCACAACGTGCAAATGAAGAAGCTATGGGAGCGAATCACGGAGCAGATGAAAGTGAGATACCCCAGTCTTGGACCCTTCTCTGTTGGTAAGTAAATAAGACTTTAGTCTCAAATATTGACCATGAAATGCAGCACGAGCAATTTGAATTGATCATCTGAGCCTTGTTGTCGAGAAGTAAAGCACAGCTTGTTGCATGATGTGAAGTTCAACATCCCAGGGCCTGTGCAATTGTGTAGTATACCTTATGCGGATCTAAAGTTGCTTTCCGCGTAATCACACTTCGAGAAATGTGTATTAAATTCATTTAAAAGTAAGAGCTTGGCACGTAAACGATGGAGACGTGAACTTGATTAGGCACGCGACTGCCATATTTCGAACTCTCTTCCTTCACTACAGATGACGAGAAAAAGCTGTTCATGCATAAGAGGAGAACGTACAGGAAAGAGAATGCGACAAAAACAGCGACAAAAACTGGACAAGGCGCTGAAGAAGTTACTGAACACTACGTGGGAACATGGAAATTTTTCAGCGCCATGTCATTCGTCACGGCAGGCTGCAGCACAACACCGAGAGACATCAGTGACACGTTTGATGATGTACTAACACAGGTAATTTGTAGAGGTATCTTCATATTGTTATATAGGAAGGTCCGAGCCCGTCGTTCAAACGGATGCAGTTCTTGAGCAACAAAACTGAGTCACATTGCAATACACACAAGAATTTTGGAAACTGCAGCTCTTTGAAATTTTAGCTGGCATTCTAAAATTTGTACGACAGCTTGCTGTGAACAAAAATAATCAGCCTTACGAAATATTAACGCTTTACAGATCTTAAAAGCTGCTTATGCTTCTTCATCATTGTTTGCGGTTTTACGGAACTGTCTGCCTATCAAACTTCTTGACATCACTTGTCCTTCATAAAATAATTTTCTCAAACCAGGATGATGCTACCTTAGCCCCAGCTACGGAGAATCATGCAACTGAAAGCAGCCCCTCAACTAACGAAGGAGAAAGCTCTTGTGACCTACCAGGGGGTTCATCATCTTCAGCTGAGGGAGGAGCATCTTCATCTATGCAAAGCACCAAGTACTCCAAATGTGCGTCAAGTCCGAAAGAGAAAGAGGACTGAAGACTATTTTGCTGAGAGAACAGCAGCGTTACATGAAATAGCCGAGTCGATGCTGCAGCCGGTGCAAGAAGACAGTGTAGCGGGCCGTGGACAACAACGAAGATGGCCACGCGCCTGGAGCACCGGCTTCTGTTCCACCGGCGCGGCCATGGAGATAGGCCACCGTCATCGCCTCTCCGTGGCATACCATCATCGCCGGTCGGGGCTCATGTAGAGGACCAACACCTCCTCTACATTTGGTGACCCGAACGATGAACATCAAGTTCGGAGCAATTCGGCCCTTCACCATCCCAAATTTCTGACAACACCATCGACTAGCACTACCACGGCACGCTCTCCCTGGAAGCCCCCGCCATTACTCGACGACATCACGACCGCTGCTCGCCTCTCGATCAACATGCCGACCGCTTCCGTCCACGCTTCCAATCCGCTGCCGACCCGACCGACCGACCCGCAACGACCCACCGACCCGCATCGCTCGACCCGACCGACCACGCAACGACCCGACCGCTCACTGATCATCGCATCCGCCCACCGACCATCGATCCAGGGCTTCCAGGGACCGCTATCCACGGCCTCCGGCACAATCACGACCCACCGCTTCATTTCATGCATCTCGACCCTCATCCCCTGCCGGCCGCGACACCAGAGCAACGTGCTCGCCTGCCGGTTTCGGCAGTCGCGGCAGCCGACGCCACGGCACGTTTTCAGCCGGCGTCTCGGCAGCTGACACGGCTAACTAACGCAGCCTCGCTATTCCTGGGATCGACCCTACGAGCTCTCGCTCCCGTGCCGGTTGTGGCACCCCAGGCCACGACTCTGACTCCGACGCCCAACGACATCGCCCCTCATCTGCTCCGCTCATCGACAGTTTCTGCCAACGGGTGTTGTGCCGTGCCACAAACACATCGACTAGTGCACGTCATCCACGGTCGCTCCTGCTCTCTTCCTCCTGTGTTGACGTAGGCCATCGTACTACTTTGTCGCCGCTCCGCGTCTGAGGGGGGAGCACTGTAGCGGGCCGTGGACAACAACGAAGATGGCCACGCGCCTGGAGCACCGGCTTCAGTTCCACCGGCGCGGCCATGGAGATAGGCCACCGTCATCGCCTCTCCGTGGCATACCATCATCGCCGGTCGGGGCTCATGTAGAGGACCAACACCTCCTCTACAACAGCTCCACAAGCGTTGGCAAAGTCATCGACGATTACTTGCGTAGCATCGATAATGCCCGTAGCCTGAAATGTCAAATTGCAATATTCAATATAGTCTCAGAATTTATTGAATAAAATTGTGTGCACCAGTTCTTGCAACACTTGCCTGAGATGTCTCAATAATTTTATTTGTACAATTTCATTTTAAGCAGGCTTTTTATTCTCGTTTTTACCCACATGCCTTCTCATATCTATACGCTAATGAAGACACTTTCATCCTGGTGGGGAATGGCACCCGTTCCACAGAAATAACGACAAAGTTGATCACGGTAATATAGGTAGCCCTGGCCGAAGGACGGCTTTTGCTGGGGAGCAGGTCAGGAAGGTGTGTCTCTGCTTCACTTGATGCAGATGCCGAGACTTGACCTTGTACATTACACAGATAGTTGTGAAGCACACACGCTGCTTTGACGTATGCCTTTGTTTTATCTGGCTCTGCTTGTAACGTTGTATGGAGAAACCTAAAGCGATTGGATAAGATTCCAAAAGCGCTCTCAACTACCCTCCGGGCCCTGGACAACATAGAGATGATTATGAAATAGTAAACACCATACACAAAAGCACGGCGTGCACAAATGAAAACATTCTCACTGAACATGTGGAAGTATCACACAAATGCAGCCATTTGCACTTGGATGGTATACCTGTAGTTGAAGATGCATTGATCATCGCTCAGGTTTGACCCTCCGTAGGGTTTCATAAGGTGTTCACCCAAAGGGAAGGCGTCATCAGCTATGATGACAGGAGGCATATGTAGCTCACGCTGTCCTGGAAGTGGCACACCTGCTGGAAGGTGTGCTTTTCCTTGCCTAATGGCAGATGCCCAGTGGTGTCGTCATCCATATACCTCCGTCACTTGACGAACCCTCTGCACCAACGTCGATGTACAGAAACTTGTACTGTGCATCAGCAAGTGCAAAAAGAACGATGCTGAAGAATTTCGTATAGTTGAAGTACAAGGAACCAGATTTTACTGGCTTCGTTATCGCCATATGCTTTCCGTCAAGGGCTCCTATGCAGTCCAGAAATTGCTAAATAGTGTTGACTGTCTATTACACACAGCCACTCCTCCTCCGTTCGTGGAATTTGCAGAAATTATTTCTGCATTTCATCATACATTGCCTGACAAGTGTCAAAAAGATGCCATTCACTGTGCTATGTCCCACACGGAACTGGCGGCTAAGCGAGTGCCGGCTTTCCCCTGCAAGCAAAAAATGATTAAGTTTATTGCTTGGGGGTTATAATAAAGTTTTAAGCATAAAAGTTATAAAGCTCATGGGAGTAAAAGTTATTGTGGGAGAGTACTGAAGCGTATACAAATCGACAAGTACAGTCGACCCGCGTTTAACCCGTACGGCCTCGTTTCCTGTGAAAATGTCCGGATAGCGGGGGAACCGGATAAGTGAAACACGAAAATCCAGAGTGATCCTAAAAGGACATCTTTATTGAGCATTACACAGAAGACTATCCATTGTCATCTGTTTCATTCTAATACACGCATCGAGTTCTTGCAAACCTTTGCTAACAGCATTAACTTGCGAAATATTGTTTTGTTGCTCGAAAAATACTAGCGCTGTTCTCAGTGCCGCATGCGGATTTTCTACCGTCATAGTTGGTGCATCCCCGCATTCATCATCAAATTCTTTTTGAACACTATCGGAAGCGACGACACTGACGATGTCGTCATCTGCGATTACAGCGCAGGAGTCCTCGTTGCGGACCTTCTCAGTCTGAAATGACCAGTCAGCTGAGTGGATTAACATGCAAAGCCGGAAAGGGAGAAAATTCTTCATAGCAACACCGTCTTTGTGTCAGTAAAAAGGAGGCCACAACCAGGGTCCTCGACCTCGCTTGACTAGGTGTGAGCCAAGTGTCATTCCTGGACAAAAACCGGATAACTGAAGCCGATTATTGGGTATTAGTCACTTCTGTTCCCTGGAATTCTCGTCCGAGTCCGGAAGCTGAAGTCCGGACAAACGAGGGCGAAATACATGGGGAGAAATCAGACCCCATGCTATTTTGTCCGGATAGCGCAGGATCCGGATAAACGAAGGCCGGATAAACGCGGGTCGACTGTACTTACACGTCGCAAGGTATCGCAGCGTTATCGTTAGGCGATCAGCTGATGGAATCGGCCTTCGCATATTTGTTGCCTGTCGCTCGAGGCGATGTTTTACTCTAGATAGGATATCTTCAAATTGCTCCTGACTTAGCCGCATCATCCGTCGGTACTCGTTGGGGTCCTCTACCAAAAGCTCCTTGTGCAACAGTGAACTAGCGCTGCGGTTTTTTCTTGCCACCCAGCTTTTTGTCCAAAATCGGCGTTTTTTCCGCTGTAAAAACTCATCATCATCAGCTACAGCTAAAGCTGCTGCCAAAGCGCAAAGACGCATTTTCCGTTCATTATCCATTTTAGCACAGAGCAAGAAACCACAACTTTGTACGCTCACGCGCAGCAATAAAAGCGCGTCTGGAGACGGACTTGTCCCCTCCCATCCATCGTCCCGTGTGAATGCTCGGCGGGGACGGGGACGCTTTCGTCCTCGTGACGTCACCACCCTCAGCGGACTTATCCCGGGGATGCGCCCCTCGTGTGAACCCACCTTAAAGCCACGGTCCTGAGGGGATTACGATGGTCTCTGAAAGGGACGCGACATTCGGTCCTACTTTTCTTTCAGCGAACAATTGCCCATTCGTGGAACCCAGCTCTCCCCTTCCTATCTGTTTCGGTTTCGGTCTGTCTACCAACGTCATGATGACGTTTGTCGGGTAGAGGTTTATGACAGCACAAGTGCACAGCGCTGGACAAAAGTTTATGGAACACGCTCCGGCGCATTCCTTCCTTAGAGTGACAAGTTAGCAGCGAATGGGACCGTACGGACTTACAGACATGTGCTTAGGTAACCCAGGTCACCTGTTTCTAAGTCCGTACGGTACCATTCACTGCTATCGTGACACTCTGAGGAAGGAATGCGCCGGAGCCTGTTTCGTAAACTTTTGTCCAGCGCTATACAACATGGAGATTGAAAAATGACTATGCAGCGAAATGGTCGCCTAAACATTTCTTAAATTGCTTGGCGTCGGTAATGGAGGTAATGGCACCGGGAAGGCGGTTCCACTCCAGTGATGTACGAGGTAGAAATGAACCGTGAATAAGTGACCTTGTTGAGCATGAGGGAATGCCCACTTTCTGTGGGTGATCGGTACGAGTGCGATGTAGGCTGTTTTATTAATGATTAATGGTTAACGATTCTCTATGACGATTATGATAATAAATTTTGTGAAAGAAGTAGATACGAGTTATTATTCAGCGAGTGTAAAGTAGAGGCAGGTCGAAGTTATGTTTCATAGCACTGACACTGGTGGTGCGGTTGTAATTACTGAATATGATGCGGGCTGCCCTGTGTTTGGTACTGTTTCTACTCAGTTAGAGATTGTGCTGTGATCAGTATCCCACACAGAGGCTGCATATTCCGACCTTGGAAGGACTAGTGATTTGAAGGACTATCATTGAGGGACCAACTGTGGGATCGCGGGTCCTTCACTTTCACATCAGGCAACTACGTTGCGAGATGGTTCTGTGTGCTACTTAAGGTAGTCATGGTGCCGCCAAAAAAGTTTTTCGCGCCATACCTTACCGCGCGTTGTCCTCTCTAGCATTACATTATAACTCATTGCAATTGCAATGCTCCTAGATTTGACACATATCTGCAAACCATTACGTGCAATTTAAAATTGTCCCAGCATTTTCTTTGAAGTTCAACGGTTCCTATCGCATTACTCCTCGTTGCACCAGCAGGGAGACATCTGATTTTTTCATCTGCTTTCGGATTTGCTGCTGCGCCAACCAATGGCGCGCCGAATAAAATGTGGCGGACCACGACGCCGTGACCTTCAAAGAAGCTCCCTCACACAGCTATTGCTGTAATAAAAATTCATTGTAGTCTTTGGCGTACTGCCAAAAGCATACCCAATGCGATAGCTATAGCAGCAGACCAAGGGCGGTCCCTGCGCTGTGACCGTACATAATTTGCGTGCGGCGCAACGGCAAACCCGGCCAGAGGTTGCCATGGGCATTGTGCAGGAACGCAGGTTTCGCCTGCAAACGCGTTCACTTCTTGTTAAAATCACTGTACTCTTTGGTGCGCATTTCTGAACATCTGGCCGAGTGTAATGGCAGCACTCTTTGTCTAAAGGGCAACCTCCATGGAGCGAATGTACAGCGAAAAAGCTGCGAACTTCGCTCAGCGTCGGACGCCCTGCGCGAGGCGTCAAAAATGTGAGCGTCCGCCGCCGATCTGCCCATGCCAGATATTTTCGCCCAGCGTCCGCGATTCCGGAAGCGTCAACTGCAGATTAACCAATCAAAGTGCTCTTCCGCTACGAATCTACGCCAGATCGTCTGCACGTGGTCGTCTGCTCTCGTGAATCATCGTCGTCGTCCTCTTCTTGCAACTGGATGCTGTCGTCTGCTCGCTGTTTCGCCAACTGCATCGCTAGAACGTGAGGCATTCTCTGCCAAGAAACCTGTTTTCTTTTCGCAGTAGTGAATATGCTTTTCGGTACGTTACTGGGCGCATCTTTTCAGACAGATGTTGGATTTAGTTGCAAAATTTGTGACATTAAATGCACTTTTCGAGCAACTGATTTCACTAAACTTTCACCTTGTACCCTGGCAACAGTGACATCACAGCGTGACTTCCCGACGCCGTCCGCTGGTTTTTCGCTCCATGGAGCTGGTGCCGGCGAACAACTGGCGGCGGAACGCGCGTGGCAGTCTGCCGCGCGAACTTCGTTGCAAAACTTCGCTCCATGGAGGTTGCCCTTAACGCCGCTCACGTTCCTCATTTTCGGCCATCGCATCTGCATCCCCCGCAGCAATGGCGGCACATCTGCGAACTCCGCTAATGCGAATGCTCCGCAGTAACTACGCTGTAACTCCGCGGCGTGTGTGTTGTCAGACGACGTGGACGACATCACGTGAGATGCGCTGTGCAGACACTGAGCGAACAGCGCATGGCCGAGTGGGAAAAAGCGTCCGCTCGTTGGTGGTGGTCAAGGTCGTATTGAAGACTGGGAGGTGGGGGGTTCGAATCCTACCACTTGCTGTGCTGTCTGATTTTCCCTCGGTTTTCAGGCAGAATTTCCAGACGAATGCCGGCACAGTTCCCCCAAAAGTCGGCCCAGGACGCACACCAACCCCCCTGTTCCCCACTCCTTCCTGCTGTCCTCGCTCCATCTGTTCACGTCTTACGCCGCTTGTGGCCATAGTTGCTTCGCGGCGCTAATACGGCATTAAAAAGAAGCGCACATTAGGGAGTTTTATTACGTCGGAAGGTGTTCACGATAACAGTTCCAAAAACATGATAAGCCAATCATCCTCTTTCTTTGGCGCGACTGACATCACATTGCTAAGCTTGCTGCTTTACGTTGTTTGCTTTATACTCAGGATGGTGCACTGCTTCTGAGAGACTGTCCTTTCGTTGAACAGAGAATCTCGGTACACTTCGTGCAATAAATGTTTCCTCACCATGTCTTTCTTAACTCCCTTCGCTCTCGCAATCTGTTTGTGTGTCCCAGCCAAGAGAATGCTGTACATTTTGGCTCGGATGGCTACGACTTCCTGAATAACACCACCTCCCGTCTCGTCTTTGAAGTACCCCATCTGGTTCGCGTGCTCGTCGTTGAAAAGTGGGTGGTCCGCTGGATAGGAGGACAGATCTAAGTCGTCCTATATTTTCATCAGCTGCTCTTTCAGGCTTTCACACGTGAGCGAAAAAATTATGCTGTCCGTATCGCTATAGATCAATTGCACTGGACACGTCAAGCGAGAAAAGAGCGACTCGTAGATGAAGCTGTACGTTCGGGCTTTGGATATCTCTATAATGGCAAAGCCCATGTAAAGGGGGTGCGTGCATGTGATGCGATGCTGTTTCATTTGGTACAAGATGCACTTTCACTCAGAATGAGAAAATGCTGACTGTCGACAGAGCTAGCTTTTCGGAGTGCGCTTTCTTTGTCGTAGGCTATAGCCTACCTTTTCATCCGTCTCACATTTTATATCGTCTTACCGAACGTACTGTTCGACATGATTTTGTACAGAAGACGGTCGAATTTCGTGGTCGCGGCATTCCTCAACGCGACGTTTCTCTGTACAAAGGTTCGCAAAAAATTGTCTTGGCGGAACGAGAGGATGCTGTGAACACGTTTTAGTTTCATGTTCAACCTCACGTACAGAGCGAGCAATGCATAATGAACAATGTAGCGTTCTTTGTCGTTGCACGTCAGCAAGAGTTTCTTTGTGGAAGGGGTGTTCAGCGCCAACGCGTGTTTCAAGTGTCGCTGGTAGGGGGAGAGTTCGTTCTTGTCCACGCACATGTGTTCCGGTGCCAGGGGAAAATCCCTGGTGAACGCGTGCAGTTCTTCGGGATACGACAAGTCTACCACGTACACGTAACCCACTTCCGAATCGTGAGGAATGTTGACAAAATGGATCTCGCTCCACCTCGAAGGATCGACCCACTCAAACCACCTGTCGGGAGATGGAAAGTCATCGCGTACGGGTACAAACTGTTCACGTTGAGGTACTGGATAAAAGTCTTTTCTTGGTGGGGGTCGTAATCGTCGCAACCCTCGTGATTATCCTGACAGTATCTGTGGAAGCTGTTACAAATGCCTCCCCTGATTCCCTTCTCGATCGTTTCGTACATCTCGCGATCGCTCATGAGCTCGAGTTTGACTTTGGTGAGCTTCAGAGCGCTGCCGCACGTGTAACTGGCGAGGGACACGGTACGTAGGATAACCATCCCATCCGTCTCTAGTGCACTCTTCCTGAAATACAGTACGACGTCGCAGAGCTGACAGGCACCGAGCGTGACGTAGAGACGCGTGTAACCGCCGAGGTCCTTACATTCGAACAATTCGAAAATCTCGAGGGCGTACTGATAGTCCTCATCCGTGATCTCTTGGTCGTTCAGGTCATCTTTGGCGGTAGTGCGGGCAAATTGTACGCTTGAAAACTGTCGACGAAGGAAGAACTTTTTTCTTTGCGATGTCGGATATGACAATGATCCGTAACTCATCGACGTTGCATAAAACATTACACTAATGTCTAGCTAACACTGTGGTGCGTTCTGGGCCGACTTCTATATAGTTGTCAAGAAGGCCCAGAGTGGGATTCGAAGCCAGGAACCTCCTCCACTAGACGTGATACACTAACCACTGGACTAATTCGTGCTGCATGACGTTTGTGTATCGCAGGGTTCGTGTCTAAACATGTCCAAACATGTCCAAACACGTTCAAGGACGTTATAGAGAGTGAGAGGAAAAGCTTTACTATAAATGTCGAAGCGATCATTTGATCGTCATTCTCGCCATCATGCTCAGCTTGGGAGATCCTCGTAAGTGATACGCATGACATCCTCATCGTCGAAATGTTTGAAGAGTTTCGTTTACAGTTTACAACACTTTTGCTGGGTGTGAAGTTGGTTTTTTCCCACCTCACATATTTTGGAAGGTTGCCCAGTAAACCACTAATATCCCTAGGACATCCTTACAAGGTCGTGAACGTCCTGAATATCTGGACATCCATGCAATATCTGTGAGATGTCCCAGAACGACATTCGCGTTTCTATTTTATTGAGTAAATCACAGATGTCCTAGGTACGTCTGCAGGATATCGCGCTTTGGACATTTGAATGGAGGAAAAGCCTGCCCAATAAACTATATGCGTCTCAAAAACGTCCACAGGATATCCCAGGGATTAGGCTGAATAGCCCGTTGACGTCTCTAGGACATACAGGGGACCCGTATTTTTTCCGCATTTGCTGATCCTGGGAAGGTTCCAGGAATGTCTCTCAGGGATATTTGGACATATAGAGGACATATACGGGACATATTATTATTATTATTGTATTTTGTTGCTTTTTGCAATTTTTACTTATTCTACGGAAATAGTACACTGCAATAGAGAACATTGCATCAACAAACTCTTGTTTATTGAACACAAACCAAGTACACCGATGTTACGTGCACTGTAAAAAACGGTGTTTCTAATAGTACAAAATGTGATATTACAACATAAATAGGCTGATAATTAACAATACAGGGTGACACTGATAAGACGCATAATAAGATGATGATAATGATAATAATAATAATAATAATAATAATACCGGGATTGCTACGCCTCTTCAGAATCGTCATCACTGAAAGATAACCAATAATATAGTTTATTCAATCTATTGGGATAGCAGCTCAAACAGTGCCATAAATAGGCGTAAAGAACAACAACAAGTGGGAACAAATGCAAGAGAATGACTTATCACAGTTTCTTTCAGAGCATAGATGGTTACATGCCCGATCATTATAATTCCCGTGGAAAAGCGAAAATATGTTTTTTCTCTCTTTCTTTATTGACTATGGTGCGATACATGATGAGTCATTACAAATATGATTAGCAAATGTATTGGTATGAGAGTATAAAATAAATATTATTATTATGAGGAATGCGTGAGATAAATACCACATCAAATAGGCCTTACTCTACATGCGAATGGCACATGAACAAATTGGGCGCGCAGTATGTTCAATAAAGACGGCTTTCCCATTCGTGATAAAGTTTGACAATATGTTGAGGGTACAATGTAGAATCCACAAAAATATTTGCTGCATAAACAGAGTGACTCTTGGAAAATCAACGTTGTTCTCTATGTTCACAACCCACCACTGACCAGGTGCAGTTGAAACAGCGTTATTCAGTACTATCTATCTACATACAACATTAGTCAACATCAGACAACGTACATTCCACGTTAAATCAACAGTCAGTGTTGACTGGCAGCTTATTCTGTGAGAGCTTTTTATTTGTTCTGTTGGATATGTCTGAAGTGAGAAGTTATTTAGTTAAAGGTAGTTTATAACATTTTGATGGAAAAAGAATGAAATTGTCACGCATACTGATAATGCTGGAAATGGCTGCTATTGATACAAGAACTCTTTACTGTAATGTAAAGAAATGTCACAGTTGTGATATTCAAAGTATATCCACAGAATATTCACTAGGGGATATTTGTGACGTCTCATTGTGGATATACCGCGGACATTGTGAGGATACACGTGACATCTGTGACGTGTGAGACCAATTTGGGAAGTCTGTGGGATATTTATGGTTTGCTGGGTGGAGATCCCTTGGATACCCATGAAAGATCCAGTACACGAGATTTTGGGCAGTGGTTGAACATCACAGGAACGTCACCACGACGTTGACTGAAGATATGCGAATAAACGTGAAGTTTATGACATCTTGTTCCGACAGCCACATTTTTGTTCTGCTGAGGGCAAGCAAAATCTTAAACGTTAACTGGATTGGGGAAAGAAGCAACATCGTTGTATATTTCTATCGTTCGCGTGCTGCCAGCCGTGAAAGTATTTATCTATACTTGTAACGATCGTCGAGCAACAGTGGAATTTGATCACTTTTATAGCTCCACTCAGCAGCTAATCCCATTATAGACAATAGCTTTAATTAAAAACACAGTACCTGGCATGAAGGAATGTGAGAAACGTTATTGGTTATACCATGTCTCTGCAGATTCACGGGTTAATTGCAAAGAAGCACATCCTCACCGTTACAGGTGTATCGCGGCCCAAATACGTAACGAACTTGCCCCAACGGCCTTTATTTCAGTATAAGCTCTGGGCATTTTGTCAGCATAAACCATTGTGAATGCTCCCTTCAAATTCGCGTACGCGGTGGAGGGGACAAAAAGGGAGCCTGCTCTTCTCTTTAGGGTGGAAGCACGTGTCATAACATGGTCAGCCTTGGTGGACCGTGCGTCAGAGCTTGGTCGAACGCTGGCGGGGCTTACTACATTCCCTGAATTTTTTACCAGTTGTTGATGTTCGAGGCGTTTATTTCAACACACACACCTAAAAATTAACAATGTACATAATACGTATGCAAATACATATATATTTATATACATATCAGAGTGGTGTTGTCCTGTCAGATATGTATCAACTAAAAGCAAGTGCATGTTTGGACCTGCTTGCATGATGTCCCACGTACGTCCATATATCCTAAACAGACGTTCCCGGGATATTCGCAGGATCTACAAATGACAAAGAAGTGCAAGTCCACAGAACGTCTCGGGGATGGGCTCTGTGGCAAAGTCCGTGGGATATCCCAACGTCCGAAATAGGATATCCTGTAGATTTTTTGTGGATATATATATGGTTTCCTGGGTGGCAACGCCCGCTTCTTCAGCACCAACTGCGGTGGATTGTGGTCTAAAGGTACGCTTGTTTGTTTTAATACGTTCTATAACTGATCACATTTTTCAGAGCAAAAGCATTGGACGAGCCGATTGATACGCCCGTTTCTCGGCTGTCGGACGGTACCGTTCGACGTACGTTGCGAAGGACTTCGATGCATAAAGGATATGGAGAAGATGGACCATCAGTGTCACTCTGTGACTGAAGAAGACTGTACGTGTGTGTCTGTGTTTGAAATAAATAAGCGTGTTTCTCACGCTCCTTTCATGCAGATTACGAATGGCTACTGACGGGAGATCTACCCCTGGTCCTAACCTTGAAGCCCCCTCCGAAGACCTTTTTGCGGATCGGCGATCAGCTGAGCACCTGTCATTGCGGTGGACTCTGGTTGAGGAACCCCAGCCATTGGTTAGACTCGAGCCTTCGTCCGTATTTGGGCTGTCTTCCCGGCTAGGAAACCAAAGCTGGAGGCTAACTCATGTAACCTCTCACGAGAAATAAAAAAGGTTGTGTATACTCTCATTCCGTCTCAGTCATGACGCCCGAGCAGAGGTTTGCAACCTTTGTGCAAACGCAAATGTATCTGGACTTGCTGCAACTACGCGATTATATTCACGGTGATGGCTGAGAGGGTGACTTTCGCTTGATTCTCAAGACGATACCCTTACATCTGTTCACCACCAGTGGGAAGATTACAAAGAAAATGAAGCGTTTCGTAGATTACAAGCTCGAGCTGTTGGAAAAGTACAGACGAGAAGAGGCAGTTGACCCGTGTCTCATCAACGCGGGTTTCAACCGACCCATCGTCTGTCGCTACTGGCTTCTGCACACTTCCCTGGATGTCATGGTGACCGGCGAAGAACATCGGGTCAGCACGTTGGAAGATCGTCTCGCAAGCGTCTTATGTATGTCGTGAAAAAAAATAAACAGACTATTTTACGAAGCGAGTTCGCTCACGACGAGACGTTTTACTGTTTCGTCATTCTCTTCGAGGTTACAGGAAAACTTAGATACGTAGCGTTTCGACATGCGCGTGGCTACATAGATACAAAAAGCCTGCAGTAAGGCGAATAAGGCGATTGAATACACTTGTCGTTATACTCGTCCACTAGTAAAGTCCATCGAATGTTTGCTTCGATGGGGGAAATCCGTAACTGTCGAAAAACATGAGTCCCGTTATAGTTTTTCAGGTAGAGCACCCAGTGCTGGCCGCGCTTTCTTTGCTCTTCCGTAATGATGATTAAATAGCCGGGCTTGTGTAAAACGAATGCTTCGTCGGAAGCGCAAATGCCTCTCAGCATAGAGGAAGCGAGGGGGTTCAAGAACACGAGTTCCAAGATTTCGCTCGTACACTTGGAAATCAAGAGGACAGTTATCGCGTGTGGCAGAGCGTTAGCGGAGCGTAATTGCAGGCGAACGTTTCCTTTTCGCCACTCATTCAAATGCGAAAGAAAAGAACACTTGTCCACGTCCAAGTTGAAGTAGAGAAGGAACCGATTTGTTTTAAATCGATCGTAGGTATACTTGAAATGTTTTTTACCCAGGTTTTGGCAAGAAGTTAGTGTAGGGAATTTTGACGAGGTCGTTCTTAAAGTACTCGGCTCGCACTTCCTGGCCATCCATGGAGAGCATCGATGAGACAGGTCGTAATGACAGAATTTGTAGGGGTTCGATTGGATGTCGCCAGGAAAGTTGGACTTGGTGAGCATGGTGACGCTTAATTTGGAATGTACCCTTTCGGGGTAAACGTTTTCAAAGTGAGCGTCCACGCTCCCGGCACTCAAACTCCGCACTTTGGTTTCCAATCCGCGTAACACATAGATGGCTGGCGTGGTCTGAAGCCGCCGCTCGCATTCCAAAAACAGAGAAGGTGCCAGCCTCACCTTTTTCAAGTGCAACGTCATCTCTCTAATGTCCACCTCGTAATTGTACGTTTTTATGTCGTTAGGAACCGATATGAGTTTAAATTCGTCATTGTTTAATAGGAAAACGACGCGAATTTCGAGGGTAGGGCAGTTAGCATCAGGCGCGGCTGTTGGAACAGGTCGGTATTGATCTGTCCAACCAGGTTAAAGTACTTTCCAGCCTTCGTCGCTTCGTAACATTGTTTCGGACCGCGAGACGAGACGTCATAATCATTTTTTAAATGTTCGTTGTCCTTGACAAAGAGTCCAGTCGCGTGCACGGTCTCTTCAGCCAGGGGCGTGGAATGAAGTACGACGTCCAAAATACTCCTGCAGGCGTACAACTCGTTGGAACTGACGAGCTTGTTGTTCGCATAAACGGTGACCATCTTAAACATGCCGCTCAACGTCGTTCAGGTTCCTCAGCACGTTCGCAACAAATGTGGATTTACTGCACATGAAGGGGCCGTTTAAAATACAGCGAAAAGGATGGCGGAAACGAAAAGGTTCGGGGGAAGACATGTTGCGTGTGTACACATTGCGCGAAGAAAAAGAAGAGACTGAGACTCGTAGAGAAATGCATCTATTTTATTTACACGTCGGTCCTCTAGATTGCAACTGCGTTCCCAATACAGATTATCCAGGCTAAAGTTGGAACTCTTTTTCGTCAGTCTGTCCGCCGCTAAGATACGATCGAGAGTCTTCACCTTGTCCTGACACATTTCTTGACGTGCTTGCAACCATTCCAGGTGGTGGACATGAAAGGCTTCCTCCACGATACCACAAATAAATTCGTGAAGCTCTTAGTTTTTTGTCTTTCCTTGTTGGCGAGAAACGCAGGAGAATAAACCACACATAACGTTTTCCACGTGTTGGTCAGAATGATGAAGTGAGCGCAGTGTGCGCTGCCTTTATAGAGCGTTTTCAAATAAACACGGCCAAAGAAACAAGAGCGAAACCGAAACGGAGAAGCAACCCGTTGCCGATAGGTGTGTGTGCGTGCGCAGTGGAAGGAGAGAGCGAAACCGAAACGGGGAGCTCCCACGAAGAGATGACGACTCGATGCCGGCCGGCCGCGGAGAGGTGCTCCTGTCACTTGCGCGCTGGCTCTCCTGGAGTGAGGACGTGCAGTCAGTCGCTCCACCGTCCCAGCGCCGCGTCAGTTGGGAGTTGGCTGTCGTCGAAACCGGATGCTCCGTCGTCACGGAAAAAGGTGAGTGATTTGCCGTGCCGGTTTTTCCCAATTTTTGCGCGTTTTTTACCGCGCTTGTGTTAAACCTTTTCTCGCATGTTTGCCGTAACGGATAGGCCTTATTTCCTGTGTTTTGTACGTGCCTGCTTAGACCTGTTTGGGAGTGACTTCCACGCCTGGAGCGTCCTAAGCCTTTTGTTCGTGTTGACGCATGTTTAGCGTTGTGTGCCTAGCGTTTTATGGTTGTCTTGTGTTAGCCGTTGAACTTTGTAGCATTGTGAGGTGACGCTGTGGTTAGGCCAAATCGATCTCTTTAAGCCTCTTCCCCGATGTGTAGTGTTTTCTCTGTGCTGTCGCATGTTTGCTGTAGCGGTTAGGCCTTTTCTCCGCGCTCTCGCATGCCTAGACTTGTTGAGCAGTGTTGCAATTTTACCTGCCGCTAGTATTTTGTTGTTCTCTGTCTTTCTCGTATAGAGCTATGATGGTGGCGCCATCTGGCTTGATGCCTTGCAACTAGATGGCCACCTGTCGTCGATCTCTGCAACTAACGGCCGTCAACAAGCAATATGGCGGTCGCTGATCACTCAGCCGTTCCGGAGTGGTTTCTTTGACACATCATCATTGATTATTGAATAAATGATTTCTCTTTGCTCAATTTCTATCTCTTTTTTTCTTTTTTATGGACACTGGTTGCCGGCAACACACAGTGTGGCCTGGACACGAGTTAGATGCTCCCCAATTAGTGTGGTGACTCCTTGCAGGGTGCTGATTACAGTGGGGAGTCCCAATTAGCTGTAATTGCTAATTTAATCGTGTTCAGAACAGCTGTGTGTTGGCGGCAACGAGTGTCCATCCCATACTACTCCTGAACGTGATTTCCATCGAGTAGCGCAGAGGACATGCAAGACTCTCACTGGCTTCATAGCTAGGGACGTCACACCGCCGGACGCCCCTGGTCTCTGCCTGTGCCACCCACCATCGTACCTACGTGTCCCGGACCTCCTGGAACGAAGAGATCAGGTCCTTCGAGCCCATTTTTATGCTCTGGTAGACGCCCAGTTTTCTACCTCTGCCGCAGCATACACCGATGGCGTATCTCGAAATGGTAAGTCCGCCTCGGCATTCGTCATCCCATCCGAAGGCATAGTGGAAGGGCGTCGCCTTTTGCATCAAACCTCATCCACAGCTGTGGAACTCTATGCCATACTTTTCTTTCTGCAGCGCATCGTTGATTTTACCCCGCGGGAATGGGTCGTGTTCACTGGCTCTACATCTGCGCTGCAAGCAATTGAAAGTTCTGGCATCCGAGGCTCATCCGCACCTTTGGTGATGGATGTGTTAATGGCTTACAACCTTGTCTACGAAGCAGGACACAGGATGGTTCTCCAGTGGGTTCCAGCCCACTGCGGTGTCGAAGGGAATGAACAGGCCGACAGCGCGGCAGAAGCAGCTCTCTCGCCTCGGAGACGGGCGCCTATTGCGCTACTGAGAGGAGATCGTCGTTCCGTACTTCGACGCCTCGTGACTCCCCTGGCTTCCCGCCAATGGACCGCTGAGATTCTCCCCCCAGCTATGCTGAGCAGAGTTGATCCAGCGCTCGATTTCCGCATGCCTCGACATACCTCTCGTCAAGATGACGCATTAGTTAATCGAATGAGCCTCGATGTGACTTTTACAGCGGAGTGGCGTTACCGCTTGAGACAAGTTGACTCTCCCCCAATGCTGTTACTGCGGTGCTGTAGAAGATCTAGAGCACATTCTTCTCCATTGCCCAAAACTACCAACCTTTCCGACTACTACTCTCCGGCTCCCTTAACGAGCTGGATTCTCGCCCCCCTTGTCTCACAAAATTGCTTGGCTCCCGGTCACATCCAGCCCACCAACGCTCTACCCTCAAAGCTCTCTTGACCTTTCTGGATACCATAGGACCAGAGCTGTATAAGCTACTCACAAAATGTAATTAAGTTACAGTTACATGATTCTAAAAGTAATTAAGTTACAGGAAAAGTTTATAGCATTCACTAGTAACTGAGTTACAGTTACTCATGAAATGTAATTGAGTTACTCTTCCATTACTTCAGGTCACCGAAGTTTACAAGTGGCTGGCATAAAGCTTTTTCTCACGGACAATTAAGAACACTATATTTATTGGAACAAATGTTATTACAAATTAAATATTTGTGTATCACAAGAAATAGTGACTCTAACAAGAACATTTTCTTGAAGAGTTGAGACGCTCACAAGTTGTCAGCCCAGCTGATAGTGCCCATTAGTTCTCAAGAGTAAAACACTTTCAAAGTTGTCATCTGAAAAACTTCCCCTCTTCTTTCTCATTATGAAGCCACCAATGCTAAACAACCGTTCGACAGATGCACTACTGGGCAGTGACGTGTTGTATTTTACGAACTCTGATTTTACAAGTGGCAAGTCGTTCAGGCAATCGAAGCAGGAGGTCGTAGGCACTGAAGCATAGCTTGCAAAGACTTGCTCCCATGGAGAAGCAGATTTGTCTTTCTTTCGTGGACGTTCTCAAGAGCTTCGTCTTTGGCAGACACAACTTGCACCAGGCGTAGTAGGGCCAGGGCAACGACAGAGCTGCGTCAGGAGGTTCTTGTGAGCATGTAGAGTTATTCATAACGACAAACCAGAGCTTCGAAAATGCGTTCCTGCAAGTGCGTTTCTCAACGTGCGCATACGCAGACACCGCTCCATAAACAACCCAGTTGGATTGTCGCTGGCTTGGCTTGGCCAACAAACTTGCTCCTGGCAGCTTGCGGCTTGGCTGTGGGACCTCCAATGTCACTGTTGCCCTGCTCCATACGTGGCGCAAAACGAAATTTGAGTGTCTGGAAGGTCACGCCAAAAACGGCTTAAGTAACTTTCCTTCGAGTGCAAGTTACAACAAAAAAGTAATTAAGTTACAGTTGCAGTTACTCTTCTTAGAAAATACTTAGCTACAGTAATTACTCAAAAAGTAATGAGTTACAGTAACTTAATTACTTGTAATTAGTTACTTTAGAGCTCTGCATAGGACTTCGATCCTTATTGTGAAGGGGCTCATTATTTCATTCCCCGCATCACCACCAGCAATGTGGTAGAGTTTCGCCTCTGGAGATGAATTCTCCCTATTCTTCATCTCACAATAAAGCTGTTGTTGTTGCTACCAGACAAAATGGAGCTGATCGCACATTTTCCGTGGAGTGCTTTTTTGATTCTTCTTTTCATTTTTGACATTGTTACTGAAGCACACTCTATATGTGTGGTGCACACTAGCTTCAAAAAGGGAACGCGTACAAACAATGAATATTAAGCTGCATAATTATTATTTATGACTTGACGGCTGGCCCAGCTTTGAAAAAGACAGCTTTCTTCACCCGTCCTCTTGTGTTTCCCGTTTCCCGCACAATCATCTTCTAAACGTTCTAGGAGCATTAGATACTGCGATAGGACGAAAGTTTCTGTTAGACACACGTGGAGCAGCAACGGAGTTGTTTTTGTCGAAAACGACAAAGGCAAAAAGAAGAGATTGAAGGGCGACGGGGAACTGCCACCAAAAAGTGTAGCAGACGCTGGGTCAACTCCATGTCACCAGGCTTTTTGTTGATAAGATGCGGCGTCTTTTGCTTCTTTGTCCAGAAGTTGTGTGGAAATGAGACGACGGACGTACCCTAAAGCCCGACCCGCATGGAGCGATTTTGCTCGTGATTCGCGCGCGTGCAGATTTTCACCGTATATCCGATATTAAGGAGAGCTAGGAAAAAACAAGAAAAAGAAAACGCTCGTCGTCGCAACGCTGCCGGAAGTTGGGGGACTTTCGCCCGTGAGAGCTGGCGGAGCGATCACGTGGTTGCAAGAGCTTCGGCCTTGTCTGATAGGGCAGCCCTACGTGCGCGCCAGCGATTGCTCATGATTGCTCACACAATTGATGAAGAAAAACACGCCGGTTCTCAGCCGACGATTGCGTTCCCTGTTCTTCTGTGTTTCCGCTTTATCGTCGTCGTAACTAGACGAATATGCTTTGGGAAGTCCGTTCTGACGAGCGCAAAACTGCTACCCGAAGATTTAATGTGGTTTAGTTCCGTTCAGTACGCCGTTTCGTACGCAGGAACATTAGTATAGCTCATCGAGACCGTAATAGTCAACCCCCAAATAAGTGAAACGTTGACTATCAATTACAAGTTCACTTTAAATATGTAGTTATTACTTTAGCGACCACGTTGTTATATATTCAGATATAACATCGGTGCACACTGATGTCCCTGTGTTCGTGCAGCACTGAGATCATGCCGCACACGACGTTTTTCTCTTGTTGCATGTGGGGGTATCTTCGCTCGCGTGGGCGACGGAGTTTCGGGACGGAGTGTCGCGCGTTGCGTTTTCGCGTGCAAAAATCGCTCCATGCGGGTCAGCCTTAAAATGTCACTCCGGACTCAGAAAACAGCGTTTATTTTATTTAGTCCATGAAAAGAAGGTGCCTCAAGGATTCTATACGCGAAATTTCGATACTGTTCACGAACGCTGTGCATTTCTGTCAATTTTTGAAGATCTGCTGAGCCTCCACAAGTTTCGATGACGCGAGGAGCGAGTGACGTAATCATAAGCCCAGAAAGTGCAATGATGTCATGTTCTGGAGAGGGTACTAGTCTCCTAGCAACAACGCCGGCGTCCGGGAAGGGTCACGTGGCGGAGAAGTCATGTGAGGCCACCTCATCGATCTGATCGAAAAAGGGGGAAGTGGGAGAGATGTCTTCTCCCTCCTTTGTGTTTTCTCGAAGATCGGAGCGGTCGGATGATATGTCAGGTGGGGCGCCGCTAACGGAGTGCAAAAAGTGACCCTCCCGGAAGACGCGAAGGGCAACAACGTTGCCAGATGAGAGCCGGGCGCTGCTTCGGAGCCTAACATGACGTCACAGCTCTCAAAAATAAAAATTATATTTCTCTACCTTACACCTCACGTAGAGCCAAAATATTTTGCAGGAATGTAAAGTGAGACAAGAAGATTTCAGTAACATAACTTTGGTAGGATTCTGAGGACACGAGATTTAGTCCGTAGTGGCACTTTAACGTGTCGTGGGAGCGTGAACCACACATTTTGCGAAAATGTACGGTTTATCACGGGTCGTGGCGATTTGCTCCACACTTTCTTCGCTGCTTTTTCATTTTTTTTTACGACGCACCAAAAACTCAAGACTGTTAGTCACTCTAAAAGTCAAGGAGGACCCGAATATGGGGATGCGTAGAATGTAATACAAAGTTTCGAGTCAAGTGCATTTTCTTCAAGGCAAATGAACAGCAAACGCAGTTGTAGAGTTACAATACAATGACATGGGGATGAACGTGCGAACCAACACATAAGCGATCCATAGTCGGACAGACAGTCACAGGTTCGAACAACAAAGAGATAAAGGTCACTTACACTGGCTACAACACCTTCATGCATGAGAGTAACTTTCGAAAGAATACAAGGGAATCTTGAGATAGCTCCGCATACCAGAAATCACATAATAGAACTGGCATTGAACTCAGCTAGACAGTGTGCGCGGAACTGCCTTCCAGAGAGCTCGACCTTCATCAAGGTTACCAGAAGTCGTGCCAACAAGATGGACCATTCCCTGGGGAGGTCCCAACGCCACAAAAGCCCGAAAACATGTCTTGCGAAAACAAATTGCGAATTCCGTGATTCTGTGAACCTTTTATGCACTTTTTTCTCCAGCTTGCACCTTACAAACAAACATATTGTGCAGCGCATTTTACTAACATAAATTGCATGGGTTACAAACATTCATGTATATAAGCGGCCATTTGCAGAGAGAATACAAAGAAATCTGTGACCTTCAAAACCACGTTTACATGCGGTCACACATTTCGACTTTCATCTATAGAAATCCCTAATCTTATTTCTCAACCCCTCTCTTTATTGTGAATTGTAGCGGCTTATAAAGATAAACACGAAAAGCCAAATTCCTGAATGGTTTCCGCAAAAACCAGATTTGTTACCAGTTCATAGCTCGAAGCCCAATGCCAAGTATTTTCTTTACTCACTTTGAATTTGCATGACACTCCACTGTCCACACACTCACTCGTACGTCAATATCTCAGCTAGGAGCTAAAAGAACAGCCAAAAGGAAAGGTTTTGCGAACTGCCCCACGGATATGGTTATAAAAGATAATGATATGTAAGAGTAACAACAACAAATCTTTCCTACACCCTGAACAATTTTCATTCCCGACACGAAGATTTCAACGTAGGAGAACATCATAAAGAAGTACACCACTGCAATTACCATTCGAATCTGTAGAGCTTGACCAGTAATCTTAAGGAGTATGCTAGAAGTAAACCTCTGAAAGTGAGACGTACGGGCGAGGGGAGCGCCATATTGAATCAACCAGCGTTGATTAACCAGCGTTACTGCTGCGCCGCTAAGCTTAACGGATGGCAAAACCTATATACACAGTGCACTAATTATTAGAAAACAAGACCTGTGCTCAAAGATGAAACACATAAAGGGTACACAAACCAAACGTCCATGTACATTACATATGACAGTTGTATAGGGAGTCGAGAAGGTATACCGCATGCGAAAAAATAATCCGGTAAGCATCAAGGTAAGCATACACCAAACATAACAACAACAATAATACAAAACAACAATAATACAACAATACAATACAACAATACAACAATAATAACAACAATAATACAAAACACTAGTCAGGCCCAAGTTGGAATATGCATGTAGTATCTGGGATCCTTACCAGTCAACACTTGTGGACCTTCTTGAATCCTTACAGAATCGGGCAGCTCGCTTTATTTTATCAGACTATTCTTTTCCGTCCAGTATTACATCTTTAAAGGCCTCTATCAATCTTCCTCCTCTTGCACACCGTAGGAAATACTTTTGTCTGTGTTTATTCCACAAATTCTACTACACCACAACCATCCGTCCAGGGTACATCACTATGGCCCACTACATCTCCTCTAGGATCGATCATGCCCATAAAATCGACCACATTCCATGTCGTACATCTCATTTCCAATTTTCTTTCTTCCCCAAAACCATCAGTGCTTGGAACGACCTTCCCCAGTCTATCGTAGCTAACTCCGACTTTTCAGTTTTTCGCAGCCAGCTAGCTGCCAGTTTTGGTGTCTAATTTCATTAACATCGCATATGTTTTCTTAACGTTTTCACATAAGTGTTTTTTTTTTGTTTTTTGTTTTTTTTTGCAAAGTGTTCAATTGCTTCTGTTCTGATGATCTGTTCTGATGATTCTGATCTGTTCTGTTCTGTTCTGACTTGCTGATGTAACCCCCCCCCTCACTCAACGCTCCCCGAGGGCACGTGAGGTATTCTCATAAATAAATAAATAAATAAATAACGCAAAAAGGTTTTTGAAGCAGTAACATACAGTCGAAATCGATTACTGAAACCCTAACATTCAGAAAAAAAAAAAAAAACAGACACGGGAAGACACGCTACGGACGCCACGTGGGGAAGCCGTCACCACGTTCGCCCACAGGATGTCCACACCACCCCACACTACCACCACCGCTGCCTCGACCAGCTTTGGCTACGAGCCTTGATAGGAGCGGACAGTGACAAAGTCCGTAGCCAACGGAAGCAGCGGAGCAAGCGTTGCCAACAGTTTTCGAAATTGCGTCTGTTTGCACGGGCTAAAAATACGCGACGTTCCCTCGGCTGATTCAATAGGGCTGCCTCCGAACACCTACAATGTGTGAGGGAAGAGCCCCGTTCAAGTTATTTGCTCGCCTCCGATCCTCCTCCGCGCCTTTCCTTCTAGCCTCTCTCCGTAAGATTTCTATGGCAATTACAGGTCACATGGCCGCCAACAGCATGGAAGGCAGCGCTGGCAGAAGCTGAACATCGTAACACTTCATCAGACTTTACACATAACGTTGATTTACACGCTATTCGAAACGAAGCTAAGGCGTATAATTTATGAAATAGCCACACATAAGTTCTGGTTTCTGTTTGAAGACAGCGCCATCTAACACGAAACTCTGGAGTTCCAACTAAGAGCGGTTGCAAACCGCGACATCAGATGGCGCTGTTTCAGGGGTTGTGGGCAGTTGCAGGTAGGTGTACGATATAATGCTGTAGCTTGTTTACAAATGCTTTGAGTGTTCTGCAGCTTTTAGAAATCGTTGTACAGTTAGTTTTACGTCACCAGTGGACCATCACGACACCGCAGAACGACCGAAAAGATCCAGCTAAGAAAAGTAAATTTTTCGCGTTTTTTACAAAGCCACTGTTGATTAACAATGCGACATATCACAAATATCTCAACGATCCGCACTTCTTGTGTCATAAAACATTGCGATGCCGAAAACCGCACAGTGCAGCCTTGTTTTGTCAAGTGTTTGTTATGTCAAGTTTGTGGCCATATATATAATCATAATAACGCTCTGTATAAAAAAAAAAAAAAAACGGAGAACGGTCCGCGCTAGCTACCAGTAGTACCTTTGAAACGGCACCACTATCTTCAAGAGCAGGGATAGACAAGCGGCGCAATGTTGGTACAAAGAAGCCCATTTTGGAAAAGAGGAGCGGGACCGCAGCCTTAAAAATAAAGCTTCGCAGCGTCAGACATGGATGGGCAACTGCCATTCAGTTTGACACTATTTAGTCTTATACTCACTGCTGAAATTTGTATCTCTCTTTCTGGCACTTTGTACAACATAATGCTGCCTGCATATGCAAAAAAAAAAAAAAAGGAAAATAAGGGTGTATTTGTAAGGCGCACTTCGTAGTTTAAAGCATTGCACGTGAATGCAGCGGGGGGGGGGGGGGGAGGGGGGTATACGTTTACTCGAACAGAAAAGAAAGAGAGACAGGAAATGTCAGACAGACACAAGGTCACAATTGAAAAAATACATAAAATAAAAAAAAAGAATTAACAGGAAAAAAAGAAAGAGTACGGAAGATTTCACTTGTGTGGTTCACTTTTTCCAGAGACTGTTCATATGTTCATGCGGATCGCGATTATTGACTGCGACCTGCCTTAGCCAGCTACGTCCTTTAGCACGCTTCGCTTGAATTACGGAGCATCTTGACTGCGTATATGCCTATACAAGGATCTTGAAGACAACGGAACACTGGATACGTCTTATAATTGCGGCAACTGAATGACACAATATGCAAAATAAGCGCCACGCTCATCAAAATAAATTAGCTAGTGACCGGTACACGATACTTGGAAGTCTGTACAGGCGAAGCCCATTACGGGGGTGGGCGGGGTGGGGGTTCGGTGCCGAAATAGCTTGCCGTTGTTGGCAGCACAAGAGTGGGCAGCCCATTACAATCAGCAGCAAGACCGTGGAACATCCAATCGTTATAAATAAGCTTCCACCATTTTCATGTGAACCGAAAAATTTAGGCGCAGTTTCGAGCGGCTGGGGACAAACTATCGGCTATAACATGAAAGCGATCAAGACTTCTGAAGCCTGAGGGATGTCGTCTGTCTGTATCTTACTTACGATATAGGGACTGTGGGACAAACTGGTGGCGCCGCGATGCGGCCTTCGGAGACCTTGCGTGATAGCCGTCGGGTAGCCAGCTTTGTGTATATGTGAAGTGCGAGCGTCTTTTTTTGCCACACTGGAACTGTTGCATCGCTAACTGTGCAAGCACCTAAAAGAACTCTTCACTAGGGACTAGATGTTTCATTTCTCGCGATTTCTATACCACCAATACCACCATTCTTCCAATTCTTCCATTCTACCATTCTTCCAATACCACCGAGGGCACTAGACTCGCAGCGAATAGCGTTCATGACGCGTGTCCGGCCATTGCATGAGGTGTGCACAACATGAGCGAATATATTCTATTACTTTTGTTCTAGTTTCGACGAAACTGAATGAGGACCTGCAAAATGATCAATGATTTACAGTTGCCACTCTCGTGACGGTGAAACGCCGCTGGATACTGCATCACCGTCGGATGCACCGACCAATCGGCAACTGATTGCGGTGTTGTTGTAGGAAAATTTAATACGACGTGGAACGGTCAGTACATGGACAGCGCCTCAAAACAATATTTACAATTTATGAGCTATGAGGCTATAAGGGGCGATATATACATTGCTACGCTTCACGATACAAGAGGGATATGCACTATTTACATTCGATAGAGCATGAGACGAGTGATGGGAGTGATGAGTGATGGGAGGGGTACTGTTCACGGAGGGACACCTCGGACAGATACGGAGCCCCCTTGCACCAAAAGCGAAGGGTGGAACCGCCACCGCTGCAGAAACTCGTCGCCGCCGAGTGCAAAGAGTTCTTGTTGCAAGCTATTAGTCACGAGAATGCGCAGTTGACGAACCAGCAGGAAAACGGGGATGTTCCGCCGCCGTTGAGCGACAGCCTTGCAACGGCCCTTCCACAACACTGCAGCGCCACACGCTGTGAATAGCACACTCAGCCTGTTTGGGTGCCTTTGATCACACTGCACGGGACAAAGCACATTCGTGCAACGTCTAACCAAGTGCCAGAAGATGCGGGAAATGCGGCACTCGTATAGCACGTGGTAGTTTGTTTCTGCCCTGCCGCAGTACGGGCAGGCCTCAGTTGATGTGATGTCCCACGCATGCAGCCGGTCGCGTGTGGGAAGTATCCGCCAGGCAAAGGACCAAATGATGTCGCGCAGTTGACAGGAAGCCACGGGCCGACGAATGATGTCCAAGAGATGCCTGAAGCATAGTCCACCCATCTTCTAAGGCTCTCAGTGGTTGCGGCAGAGTCCAGCAAAACTAGTTTGGTCATCGTTGAAGGCGAAGTGGATTGCAAACTGGGAGCCGCGGGGAGCAGAGACGAGACCTTCTGATAGTAAGCCCGAACCGCCGCGTGAAATCGGTGAGGAGCTGCACGATGGCCATGTTGGAGAGCGTCCCACCAGAGGCCGAGCAAGACTTTAGTTGGAGAGTCCGCCGCATTGAGAATTCGCAGTGTGGTGCTGAGCGCAATGCCCCGGTTCATCAGCCCAACATCTGGAAGGTTGACTCCGCCAGCAGACTGCGGGAATGAAAGCATGGTTCGCGAGACTGGTCCCCTTCGCTTCTTCCAGAAGAACGACGAGAGGCATGAATGGATGCGCGTCACAGCAGCGTATGGGGCGATCGAAACATGACTGAGATTCCACACGCGCCCGAGCAGAACGCTACGCACCAGGTAGGACCGCTCGTGATACGATAGTTCATAGTAGCTTGCAGACTCGCATTTCACTTGCACCTCTTCGAGAGCCGCTGACTAATTGTCAGCAGTTGGCCCGCGTGTGTTAAACACCACACCAAGGATCTTAAGCGATGAGGCGCACATGAACGACAATGACATATACTGCGCCGGACTACCGAGTGGCATACACTTCGTCTTCCGATAATTCAACGCTCCTCTAGAGACAGCCGCGTAGGATTCGTATACGCGCATAACCTCGACTGCTGCGCTTTCGTCACGCAGAAGCAAGGTTATATCATCCGCATATGCGGCCACTTTCCATTCCCCTGAGAAGGGGATGGGAAAACCACGAATTCGCTCAGCTGTGTCGATGTTCCACAGTAGGGGACCGATTGCCAAGGCGATCAAGGCTGGCGAAAGGGGACAACCTTGCCGCACACCTATAGACACCGAAAACTGTCCGGAAAAACGCTGGAGGAGGTACAGGCTGCTCCGGTGATTACTGTACAATTTCTTGATGACACCAACCACTTCGGGAAACCGTACACCTCCAGCACAGTGAACATGTAGCTGTGGGCGACACGATCGAATACCTTCTTTTGGTCGAGAGACAGCAGGCAACCGTAGGGAACGGTCGGGGCCACGTAGTGCAAGGCATCCCGCAGACCGGATAAGGTGTCGTACATTGTGCGTCCCGGCACGGAGCACGTCTGCGAGTGGTGGATGACTGACGGGAACACACATTGCATCCTGCTTGCCAGCACGGAAGTTACGATCTTATAGTCACAATTGAGTAGTGTTATCGGTCGCCAATTTTCAGGGTTAGAAAGGTCAGAAGGTAAGCAGAATAAGGTGGCAGAATAATATGGCCGTAAGCAGAAAGGTAGCAGAATAATATGGCCGTGTCCGAATGATGTCGGGAAATCGGCGCCGCCCAAGCAGCTACACAAGGCTTCAAAGAGGAATGTTCGAATGTGTCGGCAAAACGTCGCATAAAACTCAGGGGGGAGTCCGTCCAGCCCAGGACTTTTTCGGGACGATGCCCGACGCACTGCGATGTCCAGTTCTTCTATGCGCAGCGGCTCTTCAAGACAACGCCGATCAGACTGGGATAGAGCCGGGAGGCCATCCAGGAAGGCAGCTGTCTCGGTATTGACAGGGGCCCGAGCATACAGACTGCTGAAGAACTCTTCAAAGCCGGTGAGCACCTCGTCGGGGTTTTCCGTAACAGATCCGTCAGGACGCCGGAACTCAGTGGCCTGCCGCTGGTCAACCAACCGCACAGAGTCAAGGAACCGAGCTGCACCAGGACCGGCAAAAGCCTGAGATCTTGAGAAGCGTTGCTTCGCCCTTCCAGAAGGTGACTGAAGTAGCAGGTCGTAACGAGTCTGTAGCGTCTCCAGGTACTCCTGCATTACCGGCGTTAATGGAGCGCCCCTCCTTACAATGCGGATCTTCGCTGCCAAACGGCGGAGGAGGGCAGTGCGCCTCCGCCCCCAAGATTGAAACAACTCTCGAACCCAGTGCTTGAAGTTCTCCCACTCCTCTGCTACCGGTCGCCGAGCTGCAGGAAATCCTTCTATCTTCGCCCTCACGTCGGACACAACCCCTTCGTCGTACAGTAGGGAGGTATCCAAACGCCAACGAGCGGCACGGCTGTTCCCAAACGCCGACGTATCAAGGGACAGGATCACGGCGTCATGGTCACTAATGTGGAGACCGAGGTGGTTTGTACCGACGATACTGCACCCGGTAATGTGTGGGCGCAGGCCGTGAGGGACGTAAAAACGATAGAGCCTGCTTGAAGACTGTCCCCTTGTCCACGTAGCCCCAAAAGTGGGCCCATGTAGGTCCACCCATGCGTCAATAAGATGGCGCTGATCCAGCAGCTGACGTAGTTCCCGAGCGTTCCACGTCGGTCGTCCGCGGCCAGGACCACGGACATCTCGGTCCGTATCGATGACGCAGTTGAAGTCCCCACACAGCACAGCCTCACGAGAAGAGATGAAACAGGTGTCAAGGTTATGAAAGAAAGCGTTGGATTCGCTTGCACGAGCCGGCGCATACAGAGTAATAAATGTTAATTTTCGCTCTAGTAAAAAGAGGTCCAAGAGTAGTACACGTCCCACTGCGTCATATCTTGCAAAGCACTGAGATGCCAAGGCCCTGTTGAGAATGACTACACCTACACCACTTTGATGAGTCGCCGAAGCTGAAGAAAGCGCGAACGTCGCATCGCTGGGCAAAGGCAATGACATCCGCATACCGCTAAAGTGGGTCTCTTGCAAGAACAGTAAATCACAACCGGTGCTACGCGCAAACTGAACGACTGCCGCTTGCTTGCCTGCAGACCGGAAGCCCTGAACATTGAGAGTCATAACTTGGAGAGCCATGAAGGCAAATATTAATATACAGCGAAACTTGTTCATAAGTCGTTCTCAGGAATCACTGTGTGGACATCAGGTGGGGACCTCGAGCGGGACTTCTTCCGGTTGCGTTTAGGCTTCTTTGGGACATCAGACGAGGACGTATCACCGGACGAGGCAACGAGCGCGTGCTTTCCCGCTTGGGGCTCGAGGGAGCCCTGAACTTCAGGCATGTCGTGGTCTGAGATCTCGACAGTGTAGAGATCCGTGGACGACCCGCTGCTTTGCACGCTGTGGCACGACGCTACAAAGTTATCCACACTATCGGGCGCATCCGAGACTGATGTCGAGTTCATGGTGAGGAGCATTGAATCGCCCTTTGAAGGTGCGGGAGAGATCACAGCGGGCGCCGCATCCATTCCCTTGGCCACCAGGGGAACAACCGGGTCAACTGATGGCAGGGCCGCCACAAGATCAGCTGTCGCAGGTACGCACAAAACAGTACTGTCCTCGCAGGGCACCGAAGGGGACGTGGAGGAAGCATCCACTTGATTGTTAGGTGCATCACATACGGGGAGGGCCACCTCCGAGGCAACGATCTCACACCTTGTTTCAGGCAGAGTCGGGAATTCTTCCTTCTCGAGTGGAGCGGGGGCTTTGGTCGAGACACCCTGTCTAGACGAGTGGGACAGGAAGCCACGGGCCGCTGACAAGTATGACCGCCTCATGGTGCAGTCCACGGTCGCGTGGCTGTGGCCACAACGGAGACATGGGGCGTGGCAACCTTGTGTGGCGTGGCCAAATATCGCACAACGATCGCAACGAGGTACCCGGCAGTCACTACGGATATGGCCCTCTGAACTGCACCTACCACACACCTTTTTGATACCCTTGTAACCCACCATAGCCCGGTCGCTGCCGACGGCCAGGAAATTGGGCACTGGCTTCTTCATATCGAATTTAACCAACCGGATACCATTACGAATGGTGGGACGGTCCTTGCACACAGGGAACGAAAACGCCTTCACCGTACCGTACGGAGAAAGGGCGCGTATGAGAATATCATAGGGGAAATATTCGGGAAGCCGTTTTACCGTCATGTATACAATCCTGGTCGATGCAAGCGGTTCGAGCAGTACCTCGGTGTCATGGAGAACTGGGGCGGCATTGCCAGCGCCATCACATCAAGGC
The DNA here is from genome assembly GCF_037126465.1 of Ornithodoros turicata. Taxonomy (NCBI): domain Eukaryota; kingdom Metazoa; phylum Arthropoda; class Arachnida; order Ixodida; family Argasidae; genus Ornithodoros; species Ornithodoros turicata. Next base: position 44,533,326 of record NC_088202.1, on the reverse strand, counting down.
GCGAATAATAAATAGCCTTGCCTCGCTCAGCCCGAGCTCTCGCTCTGACCTGGCAATTCCACCGCCATGTTGCTGCCTGGTCTCGTTAGTGTTCAGTAGCACTACTGTGGTGACCCGAACAATACTTTGGACAATACCTGACGGACCTGGTCATGGCAGTCGTCAATTCCTCCGGCTTCTCGGAACTGCCCGCTCCGCCTGTTTCCCAGGTCAGCTTCGAAAGCTCCGCCCACGCCTTGTCTCAGCAGGTTCGTCACCTTACCCAGCTGGTCGCAAGCCTTTTATGCCGACCAAGATCACCAACTTCCTGCCGCGCTGACCATCGCGCAGATTCCCCATCGGTTCCTGCGCGTTCCTGCTCCCGAACCTCCAGCAGACTTTGTCGCTATCACCACCGTTTCGGCGCCGATGCACGACGCTGCCTCCTACCTTGCTCGTGGTCGCGACAGCCGAAAACCCTTTCCTCGACAAGCGCGCCTGAGTCCACCAGCAGCCGCCTTTTCCACATCATTGACCGTACCACCGGGATGCGCTTCCTCGTTGATACGGGCGCGGATGTCTACGCATTTTCTTCATGCAGCACAAGCTACACCCCTCGTGAGACCCGCCACCTCGCATTCATCTCGGAGTTCACCACAGACGTTCAGCACATCAGTGCTGATAATGTGGTGGCGGACGCTCTCAGTCGCGTCAACTTCATTGGGTCAACCTGTCAGTCTTCGCTCCTCGACGCACTGGCCCAGGCCCAATCATCCGATCAAGAACTCGCATCTTTCAGAAGTGACCCTTCGTCTTCCTTAACCATAGAGGATGTCGACCTGCCAGGCACTACACATCCTGTCGCGTGCGACACCTCACAAGGTCGACCCCGCCCATTTGTTCCGGCGGTACTTCGACGAGAAGTCTTCTCGACCTATCATTCATTGTCCCATCCTGGCATACGCGCAACTCAAGAACTCATTTCTCGGCGCTACGTCTGGCCCTTCATGAACAGGGATATCAAGCGCTGGGTTCAAGCCTGCATTCCGTGTCAGCGGACTAAGGTTCACAGGCACACCCGCCTCCATCCTTCTCAGTTTCCTGCGCCAGACAGCCGCTTCGCCCACATCCACATCGACTTGGTGGGACCACTCCCAATATCATCCGGCTATCGGTTACATCTTCACCATCATTGACCGCTTCACCCGTTGGCCCGAGGCTGTACCGGTACCCGACGCCACTGCAGTCACAGTTGCAGCCGCCCTCTTGAACACCTGGGTGTCGCGCTTCGGTGTACCCTGTATCATCACGTCAGACCGAGGTCCCCAGTTCGAGTCCGCCGTCTTCTCTAGACTCGTCAACACACTGGTCTGCAAGCGGATTCCAACGACTGCCTACCACCCGGCGTCAAACGGTCTCGTGGAGCGCTTTCACCGACAGCTCAAGGTTGCCCTCCGGGCTGCTCCCGAAACACCCTGGCCAGAAGTCATACCGCTCGCGATCCTGGGGATCCGTTCCACCTTCAAACCTGACATAGGCTGCGCCGTCGCCGAGATGGTATACGGCGCGTCCCTACGCCTCCCCGGAGATCTCATTTGCCCGTTGCCAGGCAGCACTGCTCTCTCACCAGCTGACTACGTTTCACGGCTCCGCCGTACTATGGCCGCCCTTCGTCCAGCAACATTTCGGCCCTCGCGTGTGTCCTCGGCCTTCCAGCATCCCAACCTCGCCTCCTGCACACACGTCTTTGTGCGCTGTGACGCTGTACGGAAGCCCCTGCAACCGCCCTACACAGGCCCTCACCTCGTGCTGCGCCGATCACCCAACTTTTACACCATTCAGCTGAACGGCCGCGAGGACACTGTTGCCTTAGAACGGCTTAAGCCGGCATACGTCGACGCTGTACCACCGTTGCCGCCCTCCTTCTCCGTGGAGCTACTCTACGACTCACCCTCCACGGCAAGCTGTCCGCTCACTACTCCAACTACTCTTCCCCCACCGTCGCCTCCTCGGCTGTCCAGCGGACTCAGACCGCCCCCGACAAGTCACTTCGGTTCCCAAGCTCGTTTCTATTCGCCAGCTTCCAGCGCTTGGCTAGGGGGGAGGCCCTGTGGCGGCATTGCCAGCGCCATCACATCAAGGCGCGAATAATAAATAGCCTTGCCACGCTCAGCCCGAGCTCTCGCTCTGACCTGGCAATTCCACCGCGATGTTGTTGCCTGGTCTCGTTAGCGTTCAGTAGCACTACAGAACGACCTTGCTGGCAGCAAGAAAAATGTGTCGAGCCTGGGCATTCTTCGCGGTGACTTGAAAACTCATTCCGCGCTGGTGCTGGGCGGAGTGAACGTGGTCGAGGCCGACCAAATCACAGACGGCGTCAAAGACACCGTCCACAGGGAACCCATCGGGTACTGTAAAGTTGAACGCATGGTCCTTAGGTGGCCTCACCGAAACGAGAGACGGTGACTGTGAGAACGTGGGGCTCGCCATGGACATGATAGGGGATCCCAGGGCAGACAACACTAAGGTAAGTCAGACCCGGGAAGTCTGGATGGCAAAGAAACTGATAGGGTTAGCAGAGCTCAAAGAATATGCGACTATCCGAGGCAACTTCTTCTATTCCATTCCATTCCATTGCATTCTATTCCATTGCATGAGGTGTGCACAACATGAGCGAATATATTCTATTACTTTTGTTCTAGTTTCGACGAAACTGAATGAGGACCTGCAAAATGATCAATGATTTACAGTTGCCACTCTCGTGACGGTGAAACGCCGCTGGATACTGCATCACCGTCGGATGCATCGATCAATCGGCAACTGATTGCGGTGTTTCATCGCCAGTGGCCAGAGCCGATATTGCTCCCGGTAATTTGGTTGGTCAGCCTCACAGTGAGAACGGAAGTTCTACGTTGTCCATAAAGTTTAGTACTTACGCACGGACCATTTCACAACCGTCGTGCCGCAAGCCAACGGCGGTAGCCGAGGTAAAAAATTCATGTCAATGGTGATCTGCATATTTGTGGTCTACACCCCTCTGTATATAATTTCTTCTGTGAGTATCTCTTTAGCGTTATTATTATTGTTGTTTCTGAGGATATTGGAAAACCTGAAGCACAAGTTCAGACAATATGTTGTGCCCACACGTGTTCATTTGTATGGATAAAGCGGGCGCGCGATGTAGGATTCAGTGACTAAAGATACGTGCGCAGTAATGTGCCAAAAGGACGAAAGGAATACGAGACTCAGTGAGAAACATGTCACAAGTTGGTGGAGTCAGAGAAATGTGCCAAGTCTCTAGTAGAAAGCTAGGATTTTGTGAAGCATCGAATAACCATCCTGTCAAAGTATACCATTTACAGGTATGTGTTTTGACACAGACGCGAGTGGCTGCCTTGCGCACTTCATTACATTATAAACATGGTGGTTGCGCTTCTGTGCAGTTTGTCTCCCTTGCTTTGTTCGCGCCCCTGAAAGGTTCCACATTATTCACACTTCAAAAATCAGCCCTTCTAATTACGGCGGTCGCTACCCAAACGTGCGGTTCCACTTGAGAATGCATAGAACGGGCGGCGTGGTATCACGCGCGGACACTCCCAAGACCGCCGCTGGCGGCGCTGTCGCGACGGAGCAGCGCCCCCCCCCCCCTTTTAGGTGTCGCACGGTCCCTATAGCTTCCTCCTCTTGTACTGAAAGCAGATGTGTGCGAACCACATAATGAAAGAAGTTTGTGACACTTTGATAGATGTCTTTCATTACATCAGGCATGCATTGTACTGTACGCGAGGGTGTTAAAAATTTGTTTTTCTACATATCGTACTCAGCGAGATACTGACCATCGAACTGCGTACAAGCTCGGACGTCAGAGAGGCGCGCGCTACTTTCTGGTCTCTGGTCTCTGGTCTCTGCTCTGGTTTCCCATTCAAATCCGCGTACGCGGTAGAGGGAGGCAAACGGGAGCCGGTCCTTCATATTTTGGAGAAGGGCTCTTTGATAACGCGGTCCGCCCAGTGTGGGCCGTGTCCTTGAACGCGCGGCCAATAACACAGTCGTCGGGGCAGCGTCCTTTGCGGTGCTGTTCCCGGGACTGAGATTTTTTCCTAAAAAATTCCATTCTCATTGGTTGTCACATGCAAGTGACCTCTCCTGTAACGGGCACGGCTACCTTACTGGTGGAGGCACCTGTAATGATATCAGAGCGATCAGAGAGATCCTTTGTAAATTGTGAAGATTTTTGCCCACACTGTTCTGCAAAGTTCGGTAGTTTGTGGGAAGATTTACGATGTTCTCTGTACGGATATTGCTAGTGAACACAATATTTTTTGGGGCATTCCTTGCTGCTTTTTGAACTACAACAAATTTTTAAAAATATGAAGAAAATAAAAAGAATGAAGCACAATGTAAGCCTTCATTTTTATACGACTGTGATCTGCAGCAATGTAATCCATGTGACCAACTAAAAAGGCGTACAATGTAAAAATGAAAAGTGAAAGCATGTGTGCCTTTCAGACTGTTACTTTACTTCATCACGTAATTCAATCACACATTGTGATATAGAATGATTATGAATTGACAATGAAGGAAACAATATAAAAAGCACTAGATCCATGCATTGGGAGAACTGAAATAACAATTGACCAAGTCACCGTGCTACCGGATGCAGTGTCATGATGTGTGCGTGTCTTGGCATTGCATTCGTTGGAACTATTGGTACTTTTTCAGCATTTCAATCCTCTCAACCATGGATTTTCTTCAGCAAATATGCTATTTGAAAGTCCAAAAATCGTGTTTGGCAAAATGTCAGACTGGGACTGTTGGTATTGCATCCCACTAAAAGCGCTAACATAATGGCAATAAGACGAACACACACAGATAGCGCTATCTGTGCGTTACGTTTTCTTGTTGTAATTTTAGTGCTTTTAGTAGGGTGCATTCTTGATGCTTTTTTGGATTTTTTGTCTGGGGTCAAAGTTTTGATACTTGAGTACTTGTTGGGAACGTAGTGCTTGATGGGAAAGGCGCTACGCCCCTGGTCCAGTACCGCTCATATGTATCAAGGTCTCCGTCACTTTGGGGAGTTTCTGTCATCAACCGGCCTCTCCACCATGCTTTGAACACCTGAACTGCCATCTCCACCGTCATCTTCCATTCTCTACAACTGGCACTGGGGCAGCTACTAGCCTGCTGGCCGGCATCAGCCCCATCCCATCATCATTTCTTTGTGTGTGTGTGTTGGGGGAAAGTACTGGGAAAAAAGCATTTTAAGTACAGTACAAAGTACACGATTTGAAATGTACTTAAAGTAAAGTACAAGTACTGAGAAATGTACTTAGAGTACTACTTGAGTACTTGGTACTTCAAGTACTTCCCATGACTCTCCATGTAACTCTATCACTGCAAATAGTTACTCCCTCTTGCCGTCCAAATTTGAATAAACAAGTGATATGTGACATGGCCCTTCTTCTCGTACGGTGATTTTAGAGTTATAAACTTGTGTACTACAGTGCAGCCATACAGGTGTTGCATCATCTTTGTTATATATTCCTTGGTTTTGTTGAAGTTCTCACCCTTACGTGAGGACATATACACTCCAAGAAAAAAAGGAGTAATTTTACTCCTTTTGGGGAGTAAATGCATTGCCACAAAAAATAGTCCCTTTCGGGAGTAAATGCACGGGAGTAAATGAATGTCACAGAGTGGAAACTGCATTTCACGTTCTGTTCTAAGAGTCTCAGGAACAAAATTCGTGTGCATGTGTGAAAATACTTCGAATCAAACAGCCAACAGTGATATGTACTGCAGTACAGTGCACTGTATGGTCTTGTGGAGTGCTCTCGCCGCTGGCTGACGTCTACTCGTCTTTTCCGCCACGTTCAGGGTGAGTGGCAAATCATGTTCTAGCCAGCTCGCTAGGACCGTACTGCACTCTGCAGCGGCTCTCCCGTGTTTGGATTGTTCGCTTGGTATGGTCAGTACGAAAAGCAAACTCTCCTAGAGAGTGTTGTTATCTACCTTGTAGGACTGTAACGTAAAGTTAGTGTCTGTCCAAAGGGGACTACCTCCATAGGTAGCTCTCCTGCTTGATGACAATACACACAGTGATATGTCGAGTGATAAAAAATCTTACGACTTACATAGGCACAATTTGCGAAGAAAGAAGCGCAACTGTTTCTTACTTTGTAAGAGTTGAAAATTGCTAACTTGGCTGAGTAATACAGCCTTATGCCATCAAATTGACCAAGCGCACATATTTCCATAGACTGTTGCATTTGGAAGACCATTTGTGAAGTTCAATGACAATTTGCAGTCCTTGGGAGTAAATGTCGGGGTTATGGGACCAAAATGGGGAGTAATTGCAGTCTAGGGAACTAGAAGCTGCAATTACTCCCCATTTTATTTCTTTTTTTCTTAGAGTGTAGTGACATGTGACTCAGTATAGTTTATCCACCACCAAAAGCACGGGGGGGTAGCAAAATATGGGGGCGGGGCAATATAACAGTTACATTGTAACAGGAGTGTACAGGAAGAAAGGGGGTATTACCAAACATTTGGCGGTGTAGGGGGGGGGGTCTGCAGGGTCTGTGACCTTTTCTTTGGGACTACCCAAACTTCAGACAAAAAGGTATCGCACCCCCTACCTCTTCTGCACCACCATATTACTTCCCTTCATCTTTTACTCACAACTTTTCCCATCCCCATCGAGCATGTACTACGGCGCAGAAATTGAGCTTAGGCTTCGACTAGCTTATATGCGGATACACCGATATTCCAAAGTCAGAAATTTTATAGATGATTCCAAAGGAGCTGCAGAGGTACTGGCATAAACCCGTTTCATGGCGTCAGCGTGATACCTTAACTGGTGAAAGATGGAAGTCACTGAAAAGGTAGCCAGCTATAGGACTCGAACCTCGAATTTCCATCTTTCATCGTTAATTTCTTAGGCAATTTGAGGCTTTGTATGTATTTGTCTTCTGTGTTGTTCCAGCCTCAGAACATCAGTTGTCTCACCTTAACTGGTGTCATGGTTGCTCCTGGGAAATGGACGAAAGTGGAACTTACTCTTGGAGGGTGTACGTCTTACTCCAAAAAGGAATGTTCTTAGGGACAAGCTACTCACTTCCCTAAAGGAGTTGTGACGACGACACCATTTTTTTTTCAGAGCAGGTCGTACGATCTTCCAGTGCAACATGCCGCCATATCGACAGGCAAAGCGCCCGGCAATAACGCGCCAACAACAACAACAACATAGACGAATGGATGATGATGATGATGTGGGACGTTTCCCTGCGTTGAGTGCAGGACACTACCCCATTCCAAAAAGGTTCACATGAAAGGATGACGAGGGAAGGAAATCCCTACAGTTCGTGAAGGAGGCCGGTGGCCCTCAGAAAGGAAAGAATAACGGGCCATTAACCAACCAAACTGTGATGTAAAGGTCAGAATGTTAATTTTTTTCAAGCCTATCGAAATGGAAGCGATATCAACTACCAGTAGGGTGAGGGTTTGAAACAAATGGATGCCTTTGAAGGTGTAATTTTTTTTTTGGGGGGGGGGGGTAGTTTAAGTTTGGCCCATGCGATCTGCCTGGAGGAATAGCGTTTATTCTTCTGAGCCTTCTACTGTTTCTCCTTCAGTTTAGTATATTTTCTGACTAAGCTTACTTCTAAGAGGAATGGAGGCTTGAAACCGCATGGCACGAAAAACTAGTCGAATTCTGCCCGAACCGAAATCTGGACAGAACTTTTTTCTGTGCACCACCGCACGCCACAAAACCGGAAGCCCAAGTGCAACCGAAGTCTTCTGATCGCAGCAGCTGACCTCAGGCCGCATCTCCTTTAATCCATCCAGCTCAATGGGATAATCCTTGTATTTATAGGAAGATGAGTCGCGGACGCAGCAGCGCTGCAACAGCCAGCCCTTTTACGACGTCATCATTTCTGTGGTTCCCTTTCCGTTGTTGCTGTTCGGTATAATGAATTAATCACCGAAAAAAGTTCGGTCCCGATTTTGGTTAGGAAATAATTCAGCCGGTTTTCGTGCCACGCGGTTTACGCTTATTGAGACTAAGGGGAAATGGGATTTCGTTATGAGAAAACCTAAGGTCCACGAGACCATTACCTCATGCTACCATGCACGGTGGTCGGTCAGCAAACATAATATTGCCCACTTGGGAGATCATTAACGTCCTCTAAAACCTAAGCACATCCTGTTTAACGTTCCTCGCGGAACGCAATGACTCGGCGCAAATGAACAAACACAGGAAGATAAAGTGGTACAAATACGAGCTCACATTAAGCGTGACTTCGGAAATGTGAGTACTGCCAATAATTTTCGTCGTACAAGAGCCTTTAATGAACCGAAACCTCACAGAAGTGTTTCGGGAGGCTCTTTATTTCATATCTCAGCTCTTCTTATTTTGTTTCAGAGCCGTCCAATCCCAGTATTTTTAAAATGTGCTAGGTGCTATTTTCTTTCTTTTCTTTTTAGGGGAGGGGTTCTGATTGTCCATTTGTACACGATTAAAGTGTGCCAAATCTTGCGCTTTTGTGGTTGAATGCGTTCCAAAAGTGCGTGTAAGGCTAATGTTCTTCAATATATCGTTAAGCCGAATTGAAATTAAATTGAGACAAAATTACAAATTTGCAGACGATCACGGAAGGTGTTGCGATTTTCAGCGGCCGCTGTTAGTGACTTTTGCTGACGCTGACGAAACGTGTGGCATTGCCGCTAAATGTCGCAACACTTTCCGTGACGGTCTGCGAATTTGTTTGTAAAATGTTTGTTATATGTTTGCAAAAAGGTTATTAATTGCTGGAAGGGAACTCCGAGACAAGGAAGGGGGGGGGGGGGACGTGCCCAGGACAACGTCTCTTCGTACGTCTTTTCCTGGTCTCGGAGTTCCTTTTCATCACGTACAACCGGCTAACCTGCATATTATCTCTGCTTCAAGGTTACTAAAGCTGATTGATTTCCTAATGCTGTTTTGAGCTCCGCAGTGCATGAGGGCATGATCGGGGCGCTGGATGCGCATAAACGGCGTTCTCGGAGAGATCAGTCGTCCACTCACCAAGTCGCGCTCCGGCAAATCGGTCGGCATGGGCGGATAGACATAGCCTTGGCACGTTGCGAGTGCCGGAGCCTTGCCGGCGCGCAGTGAACGTAGGCACGTCGAGCAAACGCGAAACGTGTTCGGGTCTGCGTCGGGTGGGAACTCTTTAAAGGGACGGTCTCGTACCTTCTGCCCCTTTCACAAAGTGTACCATTCGATTGCCCTTTGTTGAAAATGGAATACTGCTGATTTACCCGACAAAACACGCCGCAGTTATTAAATAACCGAATTAAATTGATAAAGATTGCAGAACATGCCACGATCTGTGTTGGCAACAATAAGAACGGCCACGTTGCCCTGCGGGTAAGTCCGTGATAGGATACAGAAATCGTCTGCTTTTGCGCTAGTGCATCGGTGTGAGCAGACGACTTTCAGAAGGTACTGGGCACCGCGGCAACTCTCGTACATTTTCTTTCAGTTCTCAGGTGAAAAACGCACAGTCTAAGTAGTGGCAAGCATGGTGGTTTAGAACAACTATGTTAATCCTCAGAGACAAGTTAAAAGTCGCAGGACAACCCCATCCACAATCACAAATCTGAAGTCGCTGGCCGTCGGCGCACGCGGTCGCATTACAGCTCCGACCAAAAATATATTACGCGCGCTTCCATTAAGCGCGGACCCCATAACAAGCGACACGCGACGCGCTGCAGAATTTGTCGCTGTCGCGTCTGGTCATGGCGCGACTTCCTGGTCCATTTGAGCAGCGACATTTCGTCGCCGAGAAATGATGTTTTTGGAGAAGCATTGCTTATTTTATTCGAGCTAAGTTGTAAATTGCCATAAATATACCAAAAATAGTATTTCATTCGTCAAAACGAGGAGAACTTGTAATGAAGGTGCTATGTAATATTCGCCGTAACGCAGTGGCGCTGCGGTTGAAGTTCCCAACGCCCCGCCCACTTCTTCGTCTGCTACTTTTGTTGGTTGCCCTCTCCACCCTTTCCCTTGCCCACGCGTTCAGTTCTTGTTTCACGCCGTCAAATCTAGCTGGTTTTGTCAAACAACAGGCAACGAACTCAGCGACATGCTACAAATATCTACTGGGAGTAGATGCAGAAATATTCAGCCGCGACTGAGCTTTTTTGACGCTCGTGTGGCGGCAGTGACGTCGATTTTGTCGCTTCTCGCGTGTATCTGCTGCGTGTCGCTTGTTATGGGATTCGGGCTTTACACTCCCCGTTGTACACGACAGTTTCTACACGACTACTGTACACGACTGATCATGCTTCGAACTAAAGTGTCGCTGACGACGTACATGCAGAAGAAGTGCGTGTTTATTTAAAAAACCGCATTAAATACTCGCGGAAAGAAAACACGTGACTTAGCTTCCACGTATCCCATTGTGCGTCACATTATGGGAGACCCCACAGTCAATGCTCGGACTACATTCTCCGCTGGCGGAGGTACATGCCTGGGTGTCCCCATTTCGAGAGCAAAGGGGATTACTCAACCCAAGGAGCTTCTGCAAGTTACAATTACCATGACAACGACGACGCACCCGCAGGCTGACGTCTTACGTGACGTATGCATGAGAGAAGCGCAGCTTTCGTCGTCTGCTCTTACGGCTCGTTTCGACAAATTCCTCGAAAACGACTTGGTTATTCCGAATGTAACTTTGACGGTTGTATGTGTACAGTACTTGTGAAACAAGTTTTGGCTAAGTTTCGGAATCGCCCCGGCTGTACGAGACCGTCCCTTTAATACCTATTTCCCACTTGGGGGCGCCCGACGCCTGTCACGGCTCGAATGGTGACTTCGAGGGACGTTGGCAGAGATCGCGTTTTTCGTGTTCTCGCTACTGAAAGTTTGCCGCTATGTGTCGCTGTTGACGATACTCTTCGGTAATGTTCCCTCGGACTGCTGTCCTTTGATTCCACGTCAAGAGGTCCATCGAGTCAAGAGATCCACCAGTGGATCTCTTGACTTGGAGGATCTCTTGACCCGTTGGATCTCTTGACTCGGTTGGATCACTTGACCCGTCTGAGGGTTCGCCAGGCTTGGATCTTTTCACTGCTTTGTGTTACGTCGTTAACTCTAATATCGCTAAGCAGAAATTGCTCGTATCTAAATAGACTCGTTTTATGTGCTGTATAAATATAATACAAATGCAGGTGGGAAATCAAAATATATTTTTTATTGACTTATAGTTACTTACTTTGTGACACATAGCGCAGTCAAAGAAAAGCCGACAGTTCTGTTATGCCACTTGTGTTAAAAACAGGCGGTACATTGTAAGATCAACCTGTTTGTAACACAAGATTTATAGGAGTGCTGTCGCTCTTGCGCCCAAAGCCTCCAATTATCATCATCATCATAGGAGTGCTGTCACTTTCTTTTTTTCTTTTCTTTTTTCTGACAGCGCTTTGTGTCAGAGATTATTTCTACAGTTAGTGTGGGCTACGTATATATGCAAACGTATTTTTATTCGCGATGTATTAATTTTCGCGAATCGCATTTGGGAAGTTATTCGTGAGTATTTAATTTCGCGATTCCAGGTCTGTTTCCTTCCGCGGAATCAATGTCAAGCTGTGTTCACGAGTACAATTTTTGGCGATTTTTTAGCGGTCGCGAAATTCGCAAAAATTAATACATCGCGAATAAAAATACGTTTGCAGTAATCACGTTGGGTGGACCGGATGCTGTTTCAAACACGTTGATAACGGCTCGTATCACGGTATAGGCTCATAGTTGAAGAGCCAAGTCTGTGTTGTAGACAGACGTTCTACGAGTACATGGCCGAACCGTTGGATCATGGACTCTCTCAGGGTACGATAGATAGCTTCAAATGCCCGGACTTTCTTTTTTTTCCAGTATCACCCTTTCCCTTAATCTTTCCCGCCGTCCACAAAAGGACAATGACTTTTCAGCTGGACCCATTATTATCGGCAGCAAGCTTCAGTTCTGGCATAACGTGGGGACGGCTCACGCTAAGGGACGCAAAAGTACAAAGACAAAGCCCAGCAGTGTGCCCTGCACAGCACAGGACAGTATTTTCCCGCACGTCTGTCCGTCAAAGAATAGAATAACGTGATAAGGGTGGGGCCAATGAAAAGAACGCGACAAAGATAAGTTTTAAGCCCTGCAGTCTACGGTTCTTTGTAAGTTGAGCTCAATATTCTTGGTAATAAGCATCCGTTCTGGCATAGCGTGTTACTGCGCTAGAGGCAATGAACATAAAAGTCGCCGCCGTAACCTACAGCACAACCTCAAGGTTTTCTCGCTTACTTTTTTGTGTGCGTGTGTGGTAAGAAGAGAGAAAACACCGAAAAGTCTTCACTGTTACAGGGCATATTACTTCCTAACTTAATATTACGTAGAGCGCAATCGTTCTGCAATGAACATGGTAAGGGATAGACTTTCTTTTCTGTCGGGATCCTGATCGGTATGACGCTTTGACTAGTTGGATCTCATATCTCGCCTGTCACGTGACCGGTTGAATGTCCTGACTCGATGGATCTCTTGACCGGGTTGGAATTCTTGACCATTTGGATCTTTTGACTCGCCTGTCACGTGACCGGGTGGATCTCCTGACTCGATGGATCTCTTGACTGGAAGCGCTGTCCTTTTAGTAGCGGCGTTCTTTTTACCTGCACCTCCTGAACTAGTGCAAGGAGTGCAACACTGTCGCAATCTTTTTATCATGCACTCGCGCTGCACCTGCGAATCCCCGTTTTTTTCTTTTTTTTTTGGGGTGGGGAGTGATGACCCAGTTCTGCACAAGTTCTCGATTTTCTTGCACGACGTATCCCGGTCGTGCTACAGAAGGGCGCAGAGGGAGCAGACGACAAGATGTCGGAGAGCACTTCGTTTGTGGCCCGGTGTTTTCAGATAACTTCTCTCTCTCTCTCTCTTTGGTATCGTACAAGATGAGGAGTATTTACTTGTGACATCAAGCAAGATTTATGTGTGCTTCTTTTTAAATACCTGTCATGCTTGTTGTTCGCACAGTTAACGCAGAAGTAAGATATAGATACCTACGCTCGTCACCTGGCTCCTTCGTACCCCTCCATCTTCATCTGCGTCGCAAAAATGGTATAGTCTCCAAAAGCTAGAATTACGTGATCCGGATGAACAATGGAGGTGCACATTGGGGAGACGCGATCACTAGTACTTGATTTATCACCCGTCCATCCTAGCGTAACTTATTTAGTGACTGTAGTCCGTCCAAAGCAGAACATTTCATGTGCAGAAGTAATTATTCGGGCATTGCTGTGATCATTTGCGCTGTTAAAAGAGGACGTTATAAAGGACGGGATTATCGCAATACTCGCTTACGAAATGTTAGTACAAACAAACTGCGAGCAAACGGAAGAAAAAAGGCTACAACACCGCCATGCTACCGCACACAAGAAAACGCTCTGTAGTAGACGACAAGGTCTGCACTTCCTCATTCTTTTTAGGAGCCGGTGGTGTCGCGTGAGTGCAACTGGTTCAGAACTGTGTCTACACCCCAGCACGAGTGCGGCACTTTTCTTTCAAAAAGAACGCACTTCATGTGTTCTGTGGTTCCCGCATGTAGCTTCCCCTCATTTCGACCCTCCTGCAGCTCATCACGTTCAACTTTTAATTATCGTAATGGTACAAACGTCAGGGAATCAAGGTAATGCGAAAAACACGCGTTTGAGGCGTCGGTGTCCCTGGTGCTTACACCTGCCTTTCAATACCGTCTCGGCTCCACCTCGTCTTCACTCTGCCCCACTTGTGGAGTGCGACCTCTGCCACGTCAACCTGGCTTGTGGGCAATATCACCACGAGCGTGCACTGATGGAAGTTGCTATGCAACGTATTGACAAGCGGCCGTTCAACCTCGCGAAGGTCCTCGGACCGTGGTCGAACGCTGCCCACCAGATGCAAGGCCTCCGTCTTCTTGCGGAGTACTTGTGCTTCACTGGTCTGGTGACGGCTCTCTGAAAGTGCTCCCCCATCATCATTCCCTCATCCGTTCCCAATGCGCAATAGGGCAGTGTGCCGCCTCAGCGGCGGTGAATCGCCCACCTCATCATCATCCAATGTATGTGTGTCTGTGTGTCCCTGGTGCGGTAGGGTACCTCGATGGTTAGCGCCGCTTGCAGGGTGGAGACAACGCTCTCGCCGCCGCCATATTGTGTCGAACCTCCGACGGGGAGGAAGTGAGTGCTTTGCTGCGGGCGAGCGAGCGTTGTAGGAAACGAATGTCTGAGACTGCGAGAAATCGGACATTTTTGCAGGTAGAACGTGTTCGCTGATGATTCGTTCAGGACTGGTTTCATAGAACTGCGATTTCCAGACGTATGGTTCGTGATTGCTAAGCCACACAAACTGTAGATAAAGAGCAGACATTCCGCTGTAAACTAGTGTCATGCTTTACCGTTTACTCATCGGCTCGTTTTTATGGCCAATTCTGAGCAGCACTGTGAACTTTTAAGAGCTTTCACGCCTTCAACCATCTGGGGGTTAATCGGCGGAACACCTCGAATTCGTTACATAAATGAGTATATTAATGGGACTATGAAATTATTTTTTTCTCGTTTTCATCAGACGTTTTTCTGAGTCTAGAACCAAAATTTTACCTTCGTCATGCGAGGAGTACTCTCGGGAGCGAAATTAAACGGAGCGGCGAAGGGAGTACAGCTGGCGCCGCGCCGTGGCGAGCTGCCGCGCGGAGAAAGAGCGAGCAACTTGACGGAGCCACGGCCGGTTCCGTGACGCGTCATCGTGACGTGCCGTGGTCCCGCCAGCAGCATGCGCCGTAGGATCCCGCGTGTGCGTTCATTGGGAGTAGAAATCTCCATGACGTCAGCTTCCGCGCGATGGTCGCAGTCTATCGCAGTCGCACCCTGTGGCCTTCGCCGACATGCCGAGACGATGTTGAATGGCTGGTTGCCCTAATTCACGTCAAATTCCACCGGGCATCCAATGTCATATGCTTCCCACTGACGAGACACACAGCTTTTGATGTCACGAAGCCATCGGACCGCCGGAATCTAAAGACGGTGCGGTGCCATCGACTGCTCGTGTTTGTAGCGAACATCTCCATGATTGCGATTACGAAGGGGACGCTGAATCTCTTCAACGTACTGGATACCGAGCTAAGTGTCGTTTGAATCAAGGTGTAGCGCCATCACAATACCTGTCCACACCGGGGAAAGAACATCCACCTAAACGGCGCAAAAGTGTAAGTTCTTTTCGTGATTGGGACTATCAAAGATCTCTCAGTCCGTGTGGTCCAAATGCTATCACAGATTTCAGGATTGCGTAAATGGGTTAATTCTCATCTGCGTGACTTGGAACCTTGCGGCCGCTTACGGCACACAAGAGAGAGAGAGAGAGAGTAAAAAAAAAAGACAAAATAGAAGTTACCGAATCTAGTCACTAAACTCAGGTGGTGCACTGTTGATAAAAATAGACTTCGTTTAGCATGATTTTAGAAACCATACTTTAACAGAACATTTATCTAATATATTGAACATATGTATCCGCTCTTTTCTCTTCACTCATCTGCTTTCATACTTACAGGTGACTTCCTCAGCGGAGCCTGACCTTAAGACCTGCGGACCTTAAGTCTGCCCCCCGTGCACACATCCGTTCCTGGTCTTCTGAAAAAGAGCCATGTCCCAGCTGTTGTGGTATGCCAATTAACGCTGCAACATCTCCACTCCCTGCACTCAAATCGAATGGAGATTTACACTGGCGGCTCGGTGGCATCCGATGAATCATCATCTGCATTTTACATTCCTGAGGAGGCATACGAGCGCGGTTTCAAGCTGCTGCCCGCGCTGTCATCAACCGAAGCAGAAGCCTTTGCTATCTTATCTGTTCTGCGGTACATTTCTTCGTCGACACCAAGAATGTGGACTATTCTTTCGGATAGTAAGTCAGCCTTGGAGGCCCTGGCATCGTATTCGCCCAAAGTTATCAACGACATCTACACGGAGATCCTTTGCCTGCACGCCACACTGTCGTCTCTAGGTCACAGTGTGTGGTTCCAGTGGATTCCGGGTCACGTTGGTATCTCGGGGAATGCCCTCGCCGATTCTGCGGTCACGTGTGCTCGTGCAGCTGGGTCTGTCACTTCTGTCCTACTTACCCTGTGTGAATGCCGGCTAGCCATTCACCGCTACTGCAGAAATAGCTCTCAGGCCTTTTCTCAAGACGATGCCAGGACGAACCCTTTTCTGCGCTCGATTGACGCTACGATGACCCACACACTGGTAGGCCGCTACCCCAGGGAGGAAGAGCCCTTGCTCCACAGGCTTCGACTGAATGTGGCGCGGACACCACTGCTCCTCTTTAAGATGGGCCACCTTTCGTCACCCAACTGCCCCACCTGTCATGTTGAAGAAGACATCCCGCACTTGTTGCTCCACTGCACCCGTTACCGCCAACATCGTCTTCTCCTACGGTCGCGCATCACTCGCCTGAAGATTTCGGACTTTTCCCTAGCTACGCTGTTGGGCCCCACACAGTATAGTCAGGTGACAAAGGCACTTGGTCAGTTTCTACGGATCTGTGGCCTTCTGGGTGAACTGTGACCAATTTCGTGTTTGTTTTCCTTTTTGTTTGTTTGTTTTCCTTTTGTTTGTTTCTTTTTCCTTTCTTTCCAGGGAACAGCAAGCCGCCGTAGCGGTGGCTAACCTTTCCCTCCTTTTTTTTATATAATAAACATATCCCCCCGTGAAACCCCTGAGACAGCACGATCACTGCAACCCACTATTCAGAGCAGACACATGTTGTGCACCCTCCTTCCAGATTTTCCTCTTTGCAGCAGGGTGTTGCCTGCCATTTTGTTGTTATTGTTATTCGATTTCAGTTTGCTTTATCATGTGCACAAATATGATATTGAGGATGATCTTTTCTTGTTTACACCTGAATAAGCTAGGATGCTTTTAAGAGGTGCAGACTTTTGTTCCTTATCTTATAATCATTGCATTCAGCGGAACTGGAGTTGCATACTGTGTTATTCATTTTCTTCTCTCAAACCAGGGCGGCCCATGTGTATGGAAGCTGAAGTCTCTCACCTAAGTAACATGTCAGAACACGTACGACGTGCTCAACATTGAATACCTCATAAAACACAAATTCATGCGTGAAACATATTCTTAGGCAAACAACAAGTCCTTCGACGGAAGGAAATACAGCCAGCCCGTCCTGTCTGTAGACCACGAAATGCAGAGTAAATCAGAATCGTTTGAAAGCGCGAAGCTGCTCTGAATAATAATAGTAATGATAAAGAAGAATACGTGTTGAAACAAAGTAAAACAAAACATAAGACCGCCCAGACTTTTACGATAATTCGTGCAAACAAATCGAGCAAAAAAGGGGGACATCTTCAAAATATCACAGTCGCACTTCACAACGCACAAGTTTGCTTTCTTGTCAGATTGCCAACACGTAAATGAGGCACGACGCTCTGTCGACACCCACTAAAGCTATACTCAACATGTTACAGGTTAGTTACCTGGATCACTCCGATTGCTTTCGTAACAACAATGTTTGTATCATCCACATGTCGTGCCCTCGAAGTGTACTTCACCATACAAATTAGTTTGTTCAACTGTGTACAGTCGGACCTCGTTTTATGAACTCTCGATATACGAATTCCCTCAACTTACGAACGGCTCCACAGGGAACCAAACCTTTTCCGTGTATTTTGACCTCGTTTTACGAACCCTTGATATCCGAACTATGAACGGATTATTAGGGAACGGACCCAAAGTAGCCAAGCCATTCTGACCTCGATATACGAACGGACGTTATGAACGTACAGAGGACAGGCCAATGGACCGGAGGATAATGAAAGTTCCTCAGTACATGCTGCCAAGGTCAAACATACAATGTCCCAACGCCGCTATGTTCCACAAGCGTGATTCACCATTTCCTGAAAGAATAATTCGGGGGTTTACAGCCGAACGGTTGTGAGTTTGGACCAGGTCTCCGAGATGGAAAAATCTTGCCATTCTAAGAGAAGCCGTTCAGTCCTAACAACCGGTGACAAGCGTGATATTTGCCGTTGGAAACAGTCTCATCCGCGCGCGATACGGTACTTTGAGGACCGGGTGGATGAGTCAAGTGTAGGACTTCTGTCATCTCTTCTAAACAGGATAGATAATGCAGAAAGTATGGTGCAAAGCACAATTACGCAGTATTTTCAAAAATAAAACTTATTCAAATCAATTTCCCGTTGTTTTGTGAGGTATTTGTGCACTGCACACCTCGGACCTCGATTTACGAATACCTCGATTTACGAACGATTTTCTGAGAAACGAAGGGTGTTCGTAAAGCGAGGTTTGACTGTACTTCTGTACCTATAGCCTGTATTTTAAGACTAGAGTCATTGTTACTGTTGTCCAGAGACATCGAAGAAAATCAAGGCCCCTACTCGACGAAAACCAGCTCCCGTGGCATAGTGGTTAGGATGATCGCTTTCCACGCCGAGACTGGGAGGTGACACGGGTTCGAATCCTGTCACCGGCTGTGCTGTCTGAGGTTTTCCCTGGGTTTTCCGAAGACTTTCCAGACGAATGTCGGCACAGTTTCCCCTGAAATCGGCCCAGGACGCATGCTAACCCCCTGTCCCCCACTCCTTCCTGCTGTCCATGTCTGTACGCCGCTCATAGCCACAGTTGCTTCGCGGCGCTAACACGGAATTAAAAAAAAATACTCGACGAAAGAACCGAGAACCCGCAGTGAAAAGAACAGTGCCTCGGGTGACGACCAGTTGACTAACATCTTGGAATTCTTAGAACGTCTGAACAACGGTCAGAGGGAGCTTCTTAACGAAATACGCTCGGTTCAGGCCCACCAAACCGATATGGAAGTGAAAGTTGACGCTCTATCCTCCCGATTTAGCTCATTGGAAGTCGACATAAGTACACTTAGAGCGGTGAAAGCCACAGCGGAGAGAGTGGAATTAGCCTCTCAAAGGGCCTGCAGAAAAAAAGCGCTGAGATGAAAGTTAGTCCTTGAGAATAGAATGCGCAGATCGAATCCGCTGTTCAAAGGCATAGAGGATTCTCCTACAGAGACCTGTGCAGACTGTGAACAGACCATTGTCGACTTCAGCAGCAAACACTTGGGAGAATAATTAGATACAGCGTGCGCACCGGATTGGCCTCTACAGCCCGAACAAAATTCGACCCATCATAGTCAACTTTTCCAGCTGCAAGGTGAAAGAACACCTGTTGTCCTGCTCTCATAAACTCAATTTATCTCTCAACTCTTATTCCGTACAACAGGATTACTCGCCTGGGATATGACACGAACGGAAAATGCTTGTTGAATATGCTAAACTAAATAATATGCCATTCAAATTGCGCTTCAACAAACTTCACATGAGCTGAAAAATATATCAGTTCGACCCAATTTCAGAAGAGGTGAAACTGATACCGACAACAGGCAATCGAAACCAGAATGCCGAAAACGTGCCATTGCCCCACCCCCAAAATGAATGAACCGATTCCTTTGTAGAGACGATTCCATGCCACTACATCCAGGAATTTCCCTACACCCCCCTCAGGGGGGGGGTGTACACCCTCCCTGCAGTTTTGCAACCCCCCCCCCCTGAAATTTCTCAGGTAACCCCACCCAGCTCGGCCACCAACACGTTCTGGTAGTGAGTCCGGCGCAGCGAATTACATCCTGTACGGTCAAACTTGGGCTGTATAGGACCACAGTCATGCAAATGATCGTACCATGCATTTCTCTAAAATCATTTGAAAGTTACTGTTCAATGCATATATTCCACGCATATGCGAGCAAAAATGCGTGCGGGCACGCAAACTCAATGTGGATCATCAAGAACCATTTGCGCCCAACTCAACTTTGCGCCCGGTCGTGTGATCATGCATCTTAATGTTGAAATGCCGTTCATAATGAATCTGTATTCTACTGTTACCAGCTCCGGTGGCGCAGCGGTAACGCGTGCGCTTGGAGACTGGGAGGTCCGCGCTTCGAATCCGCGGGCCGGCTGTGCCGTCTGGGGTTTTTCCTGGGTTTCCCTCAGATGTGTAATAGGCGTATGCCGGCACAGTTCCCCTGAAGTCGGCCCATGGACGCAGCTATCCTCCCCCCGAGCGGATTCCACTCGGTCTTCCACTTAACCCTTTCCTCTCCTCCTCTCCACCACCTTTCCCTTCCCGAGAAACATGCCGCCTAATCAGGCAGGCAGACCTCTCGGGTTCCTCCCAACGACATTCCTCCTCCTCCTCCTCGTATTCTACTGTTTGTAACTCAAACGTCGCCATGCCAGTACTGGACAGCTGTTTCGGCCTTGTTGGGCCTCATCAACAGTACGCAGGGAGGCAACGTTTGAGTGGATGGCGTCAGAAGGTCACGTAACACGTGATTCCTCCCGTCAGGGTGAGATAACTCACTCATTGAAAGCCCAGTGCAAAGCCAGTGAAGTATAAAAGGAAAAAAATAGCCAGAGCTCTTTGGCTGCACGTATAGCATATGTTTGTAACTCAAACGTCGCCATGCCAGTACTGTACAGCTGTTTCAGCCTTGTTGGGCCTCATCAACAGTACGCAGGCAGGCAACGTTTGAGTGGATGGCGTCAGAAGGTCACGTAACCGTCACGTACGTGACCTTCTGACGCCATCCACTCAAACGTTGCCTGCCTGCGTACTGTTGATGAGGCCCAACAAGGCCGAAGCAGCTGTCCAGTACTGGCATGGCGACGTTTGAGTTACAAACATATGCTATACGTGCAGCCAAAGAGCTCTGGCTATTTTTTTCCTTCTGTATTCTACTGTACTGTGTTCTAATGTAATGCCATGTACAAATACAACGGGAAAGCTGTGCAGATATGTCACCATTGTGCCACGATTCTTTCCGTGTCTATGAAAAATTCCGTAAGTGGAACCTTCACCAAGCCCCCCCCCCCTTGGAAGCTCGGCACCCCCCAGCAGTGAATTTCTGGGGAAATCACTGACTACATCCAACGTGCCATTACATCCAACGTGCCGTTACATCCAAAAACGAGCCGTTACGTCCAACATGCTGTTACATCCATTGTGCCGTTACATTCAACGAGACGTTACATCAATTTTTGGCCACTAGTACATCCACGGGTCATTACATCCAACGAGCCAGTACATCCAACGAGTCATCACATCCATCGGGCCAGTACGTCCAACGAGCCATTACATCCACGGACACAGAACACTCGGTCAATGTTCTCGTCGGTGTCCTTCCATCGACCATCACAAACGCGGCTCATTCCAACATCGCTGTCCTGTACTTCTTTGTCGCACCTACGTCAGTAGCCAGCAAGTGTTGAGGTCGTTAATTCCTCAGTTGTTTTCAAACTTAGGAAGAGAGCCTATAGGTGAGTGGTCCCCATGCGAATGTCGCTGTTCTGCGCTTTATTGCCAATGACCTCCTTCACCTATGAGATAGCGTCCTGTGTGTGAATCACGTGGTGTGAATACCAGATATGGTTGGGAAGGTGCACACACCTGGTCACCTGAATCCGGGAAAAACCACGGGTTGACCCAGAAGTGGGTTATTGTTGCTGCCTGGACGATTCAACGGAGAAGAATTCCTCCGATCCAGAGACTGGCAGCACGGGCAGCGAAATGATTGTCTTGTGCGGAGATAGCGGCTTGGAAGCGCTTTCGTCGGCTGAGTAAGTGTTTTGGGACGGAAATTTTAAGCAAAACTCACCAGAATTCACGAATCCCGTTGTACACCCTTCATGTGTCGATACGAGGAGAGTGTCGCCCTGTGGCGTTTGCGCTCACCACGCGACGTGACACAGCCACCCATGAATAAACCCTTGGTGTAATTCGTGACACACTCCTACACCGCTTCAGCCACTTGGGAACACGTTCTCAGAGCTACAAAGCTCAGGTCACTTCGAAGTTGCAGCTGTGAATGCAGCAGTGACAGTGTTCAGCGCTGTACGTGTGAATCAGCCGATAAAAATAAGTGGCTGCGCCTTTCATTATGCGAAGGCGATAAATGAAAAGCTGGACGAGCTTTGCTTGAGAACCGTCTGCAGGACAATGAAGAAGTACGAGAGCGGTTCAGGGTGGTAAGACACCTACCCTCATCACCGAACATTTCCGTCTCCCGTTCAGCGACGATTTCATTTCCAATCCACCTCAGCAAGTATCACCTCTTCTGAGCGCTCTGCTGCAGCACTTCATATCCTAATTCCGCAATTTTGACTGACATACGTTCCCGTCCGTGACGCATGGGACCGCTTTGGCAGCTCCGGAGCACGCACCGCGAATGTGGTTGAGGGTTGGCACAATGGACTCCATGACCAACTCCCGAACCAGCACCCGAGTCTCGTGGAGCTCTTTGCGTTTTTCCAGAAGGTGCAGCACGCCGTAAAGTACCAGCTGCGGCTTCTGTTGTGCGACCCTGCAGCGCTGCCCAAGCCACAAACGCCACGAATCCGCGAGAGGAACGCCCGACATGCCGAAGAGATGGAACTATTTCGGCACTATTTTTGTGTGGCCCCGTTCAATATGAAGACGTCGCAATGTACTTGAAACGCGTCATAGACGTTGGGATTTTGCCATGTACATAATGTTATAGTCCGCGAATGAAGCGCTGTTTGTAACTGATGTACCTATTAAATATAGTATGAATTTTGATATTATCAATTATGGCCGCGCTGCTCAAGGAACTGTAATGGTACCGTTGCGCAACTATATAGCGAGAGCAGCACACAGATAAGATCATTAAAGACACGTTCATGCTTAATTCATTTAGTTATGTATTTTATTTTCAATGTCTGCCACATGTTGCAGCCACACGTTGTGGACGGGAGGGGGCAGGTCAAGTTAGCGCTTGAGCAGAGCACCCGTCGTGACGGGCCATCTTATACTTGTAAAAGCCTTATTGTGTGTGTGTTTCTTTTCTTTTTCTTTTTTGAGACTGTCTGAGGGCAGTTTGTTCTGGTTCACGTTTCAAGTCCGTTCGGGAAAGAATGAGGTGGGAATGAAACCGGTGTCCGCACATTTGGTCGAACGCCGTTTTGTCGAACGCCGTTTCGTCGAACGCCGTTTGATCGAAGGCGTTTGATCGAAAGCCAGTTCATCGACGCCGTTTGTTCGAAAGACGTTTGTTCGAAGGGAATTCAAAGCTGCATGCACTGTGTTGTCCACACCACTTTTTCTGTAACTTTTGACTCGAGCATACGGAGCAGGCAATCAGTGCCCTCTTCTTTTTTATTTCTTCTTCTTCTTTTTTTTTGCTTTTTGTAGCCGAAGAGGGGAGACCACTGGTTAGTTGCAGGCGTTTGTCATTTACGAATCTGTAGGACACATATTGAAGAAAGCTACCCCAGGTTGAGAGCAGCCGATAGTCTATCCTTGTTCTAGGCACCCTTCTTATTGCTGGCGACATATTTAAAGGGAACTGTCTTAAAAGGGATAGTCATATGTGCAAAGCCACTCGAAGTCTGTGGATGCTAAGAACGAAATTTCGCCATGGTACGACGAGAGATATTAAATTAACAGCATGTAAAACCATAGTTCGACCTTAGAGTATGCATCTGCAGCCTCGAATCACTACACATGCACGATATCCGAAGAAATAGAGAAAGTACAAAGATCTGCTGCCCTATAATCTTGTCTAAGTTTCGAAGGACTTCTTCGGCAACATGTCTGTTGCAAGAACTAAATTTAGGTTCACTTGCACATAGGCGAAAAGTAAATTAACTGAAACTACTCTTTCTCCTATACAGTGGTCAGTTGATTACAAACAATAATCCACTGTTAAAATTTGTTCACATTCGACGGGAATAAATAATCAAAAATGTCATTTACTTATTTTTTAATTCATTTGCCAAAATGTTTAATACTTGACATTATTATTATTTCACAAAGGGTTGGGGGATTGACAAGTACAGCATGTTTACTCACTATGTGTCAGAGCGGAAAAACCTATTCGGTTGTCCAACGGGTTAACGGTGAACAACCCTGGCCCTTGTACTACTTTTTGGATATTAAAAAGAGGGTTAGCATGAGGAAATTGTTTACGGGGAAGCAGATTACACAAAGTTAAATGTTCCTTAGGATAACTGCATTTAGTACTGCAGCTTTTTTTTTCTTGTCTTTTTTTTGTCATTTTCGACACTCAAGTGAACCAATTAAAAAAATCGATCAAACGACCGCTGCCGTTTCGATCAAACGGCGTTCGATCAAATGGTTTTCGACCAAATGTCCTGCGTTCGATCAAACGGCTTTTGACCAAACAGCGTTCGATCAAATGCCCCGGAACCAATGAAACCCACAATATGACAAAGTTTTCGCACCGAACTGTGATGCAGACGTCCGCGCGTCCCATGCCAGCGAGACTGGGAGAAAAGAAAGGATGGGCGAAACTAATACTATTGGCCAGGTGCCGAAATGCATTACTGATGGATAGTCATGCACTATGCATTATGGATGAATGCACGTCGCCACTGACCAACAATCACCTGCGGGTTGTAGTCGTCTTGAACACAGGCAGGTGACCGGTTCACTCCTGCTATTCCTAATCCGGGCTTCTCCTCCCGTCGACATTCTTACCTCCCATCGTCCCCATGGCGACCCAGATTTTTTGGCCGTTACGTCCATCGTGTCGTTACATCCATCGCATTACATCCATCATGCCGTTACGTCCAACGCATCGTTACATCCATACCGTGCCATTACATCCAACGGGATGTTACATCCATCGTGCCATTACGTCCATCGGTGGATGTAACGACACGACGGATGTAACAGCTCGTTGGATGTAATGGCCCCGTACCTGTAGAGACCACCGCTGGGTGTTCGCTATCAGTCCTGCTTGCTAACTTTCGAAGCCTTCTCAGTAAGGAGGATGAAATGTGCGACATTCTAAACGACTGCGACCTGGATATTTTTATCGGTACGGAAACATGGCTTTCACCCGATACTAGTAACAAAGAGCTAAGGTCCTTGCACAATTCCAATATCTGTCGTAAAGATTGATACCCCACAAGAGGTGGTGGTGGTGTGTGTATTAATTAGCGATTTAATTTAATTTAAATCAATTAACTTAATTTCAATTAGCGATTCTTCTCCTACAATTCTATCCTTCGGATGCTAACGTTGTACAGAGTGTAGTCGTGTAAAACCCCTCTGATTGTCAGCGCTGATTCCATGTGAGGATCCTTGTACACAGTGTGGAATATTCGTTTCCTTAGCAATCATTGTGTTCAATCTAACCATACTAAATGTAAGCTGTTTTCTTTGCGATGCGTAGAATTCATTACATTGATGACAAAGATTACATTTATTATTTCAGTTACTTATACACTTGTTTATTCCGATAAATTACAGTTGTACTATTCCAAGCTCTGAAGTTTTCGTTTGTTGTCTTGAGTGATGAATTGAGTATGGATAATATAGTTTAGCCTTATTATTGGCCGTTTGAATCCAGCGTTGATTAATGCAGGGGATACGTTGTCGCCGTATTTGTATTGCTTCAGCAACTTGCATTTTGTTCCGACGAACTTGCACAATCTCTTATTGATGTCTCCTTTCTTTGTATGAAGACTCTTGAATGGCGTACAAGAGAGAGTATTAGATGAAAATCGTCCGGTGGTCCACCACAATTGAGTTTCAATAAGTGATGATACGTCAGACCTTGTACGACAATATTGAACTTCTTCTCATTCGACATCATTGCAAGAACTGGTAGAAGAAAATAATTGTGTAGTCGCTGTAGTGCAACATATCATGTGATAATATTTTTTAAATGTATTTTCCATTTCAATGGTTAGGTGTAATTTCAACACATCCGTAATGAATCGTGCGATATAGATTTGATCTCATTGCTTTCTTGATTAATGTAATGCCCATTGCAATGATTACAATTACATCTGGTCTAGTGCATTTCAATTCTTCGTTAGCAAACCTCAAAAACTCCACCATCAATCCCAGTGGCCCTTCCGATGTTGACGTGCAAATATTTTTATAACTATTGTAGATTCGGCATACAAGTTCTTGCGCATTCAATTCTGTAATTTGTGCCATGTCTCCGAATACGACCATGTCTAGGACGTATTGAAATGTTGTGATAATAGAATCATTTCGCAGCTCTTCTTTTTCGAAGCAGTTTTTTATCATGTCCTCCCATGACTTATGGTAGCGAGTACAAAATCCGTCCATCTCTTCGCTGATACTTCCCTGTTTGTTCTGTTTTCTAGTGTGCTTCTACACTTCATTAAATCATATCTGTGCTAATTTTATTGATTAAAAATTTATTATGTTATCAGGTTTAGAATGTTATTAATATCTCGCTGTGAAAATTATGGAAAATGATTTACAAAAAGATGCGATGTGTAAGGAAAAACGTGTGCTTCCATTGTCTCTTCTGTGTACAAATGCCACGCTAGAATTCCTCCATCCCTATCTTGACGTGGGTGTGGGGTGTGGGGTGAGCTTATGGCCTTCAACTACATTGTGTACCAAGACCACGGGAGAATTCCCCTACTCCCTGCGGGTGTAACTTTGACGAGAGTGTATAGGGAGGAGCTTTATGGTTGGCTGCTTCGCACTCTCACTTTATTGTTCGAATCCACTGGTGGGTCTTGGATGAAAAAAGACAGGTTTCTGTGGTGTATTCGCGCTGCTTGCTTAGAAAATGTTTGCCTGAATTAATTACTGCTTTAACTTTGTTTCAGATGAACACTCGACTGACATTAATAAAAATATTCTACGAGCTGGGAAAGTATTTCTGAGCTG
The DNA here is from genome assembly GCF_037126465.1 of Ornithodoros turicata. Classification (NCBI taxonomy): domain Eukaryota; kingdom Metazoa; phylum Arthropoda; class Arachnida; order Ixodida; family Argasidae; genus Ornithodoros; species Ornithodoros turicata. Next base: position 44,506,548 of record NC_088202.1, on the reverse strand, counting down.
TGTCTGTTGAGTTCCTATGTAGAAAACTTTTACATTAATTTGCATTTCGGATGTGTTGTTTGTTTGTGGCTTCTGAGGGTAGAAATTACTATTGCAAAGTTGTCATCAGAAATGATGTAATTATATTCCTTCTCGTTTTTTGAATGAGTATTGTTTCTATCATTGAATAAACTTGACTTTCTCTCTTTGTTTCAGATGTTCACTGGATTGATATTTGCGAGTTGGGAATTATGTATGCATGATTTATTAGTTGTACTGTTGATTTCTCGATTGATTAAAATAATCTGAAATACATTGAATTTGCAACGTTTCTCGGTTTGATTGAGTATTGTTGCCGCTGATGCATAATATTTCTCGCTTGCTTAGATAATGTTTGTCTAAAACCAGTTTGCACTGATATTGATGTCTATTCTTAGAGCTTTTTGCTTGCTACTGTTCGTTTTGACAGAATTCTTATTGTGTTATTGAGAACTGAATAATGGTAACATCTATTTGCAATAGTTGACCAATAAAAAAATTCGCGTCTATGCAAACTTGGCCAGTCCTAAGAATATTCCCCTTTGGAGGAAAGAATGTGAAAGAGAGAGAGAGAGAGAGTCCCCCACCCATAGATTGGCAAAGAACGTACAGTTTCTTTGCTTTGGACTGTACAGAGAGAGAGAGAGAGAGCGTGACCCCCGCCAGGCTCAAGTAGCAAAAGATAGCTGGCTTGGTTGTAGTGTGTCTGCTTTTTGTGTGTTGGATGCCTCCGTCAAGGTAATGTTTATAGTGTCTGTTAGCATGAAAATTGTATAGTCTTCGACTTGATTAGATCGCCAGGATGATTTTATGATAGTTCAAATGATAGATTATTTCAATTTCAAGTTACAAAATTCGTAATGTTTCTTGTTTTGATAGATTGTTTCGCTATTATTTCCCTGCATATATCTGTTGTTTACGCGTTGGTCGATGCACCGTTTAGAGTGTTTCTCTGTTATTCAGCGTTAAGTCCGTGCTAGTCACAGTATTAAATTTGTAATGTTTCTCGTTTTGATACACTGTTTTTTCGTCGATTGTCGATAGACGAGTATTTTCCTGTATGTGTCTCTTGTTTACGTGTTGGATCATGCATGGGTTTGGCTTTCTATTAGTGCTAGCTGTTGATCGTGTTTCTCATTATCTCCTTGCACGTGTGCTACTCACTACATAAGAAACTGATTAATTGTGTCGTGTTGGAATATTCAACTTAGCTTCCCTATTGTGCTTGAAATTATGTACATCAGAATTTGTAATCATTGTGCTCACATCTCAGGCATTTTATAATAAAACATGTAATTTGATTGTAATCTTCTCGATTAAGGATATCTTCTCTCATTAAATGTGCTATTCCATTGTAATTCTAATTTATTGAAAACTTGCGTGTATGATTACCATTAATACAAAATATTGTGTTTCATCCTTTCTGTGTGATACCTCTTCAATGCTATTGCTTCATACCTGTAATAAGTAAGTATATTCTTTGGCTGTTGCTAGCGTTCCGTCCAGACGGAATGGTACATGCCACTAGAGTTCCGTCCAGACGGAATAGTTGCTGCTGTTAAGTTTCCAGACGGAAATCATCATGGAATATTATGTCAGGAGGTCTGTCCAGGCAACTGAACCTACAAAGCTGAAGTACCGGCTACAGACGTGAAAAAAAAAAAAAAAAAACTGGCATAGACACAATCTGCATACTTTGCATCGCTTAGATTCCTGGCATGTGAGGGCCAACATGGGCATATTGCAGCATTAGACAACGGACTAAACAGAAAGGCTGTTCCTAGCGTTCCGTCCAGATGAAATAGTAAATGCCACTAGAGTTCCGTCCAGACGGAATAGGTGCTGTTGCTAGCGTTCCGTCCAGACGAAATAGTAACTGCCACTAGAGTTCCGTCCAGACGGGGAAAAAATCCATACGATCGGGCTCGACCCGTGGAACCCCACTTTTACAGCCAGGAGCTCAACCCATTACGCCATAACCGCTCCACTGGGAGGTGGCTTACTTTGATGTCAGTTCGTACTTTCGGACGGAACCCTAACGGCAGTGCTTCGTCTTCCGTCCAGACGGAACGCTAGACACTCCGATATTCTTTATTACAAGGGGCGTTCAAGTCAAACCGAGACTTTTCATCTTTCGTAAAAGTAAAATGAACTTACAAGCGAGAAATTAGTTTTATTTTTCCAAGTAATCTCCAGGTGCACTAATGCACTTGTCCCAGCGTTTCACGAGGGCTTAGATGCCAGCAGCGCAGAAATCCTTACCTGCGCGTAGCAGCCATGGTCGGACCGCTTTCTTGACCTCGTCGTCGCAGCTGGGCCCCCAAGGAACGCCTTCTGTGGCCCGAAGAGATGGAAATCGCTGGGGGCGAGGTCTGGACTGTAAGGGGGATGTGGCAGCAACTCCCAGCCAAGTTCCTGTAAGGTGCCTGTCAGTCTTCTGACCCAAGATCAGTGGATGACTGTAAAGTGCCTCAGGATGGGTTTCAAATAGTACGGTATAAGAACAGCTGTGCCGATGGCATCCCGGTCGTTTTTCGCTGTATGAACCCTCTGGCCTCTTTCTGGGGTGTGGACCCCAACCCCGTCGCGCGCGACATCCTGTCGGCAACACAAGAGACGGTGCTCCGTCACCGCATCAATAAACAGAGTACCCTCATTGTGCATGTGCCATCTGAAGAATCTGCGCGCCGTCTCGTGGCCCTCCGGTCACTTGCTAGAGTCGACGTTCTCCCATACATTCCTCAATCATACTTTCGCACCACGGGCAGAATAGTTGGTGTTCCACGCCAGTACAGCGATGCACAGCTCCTCGGTTTCTTCCACGCCAGCGGCGTTATTGAGGTGAAGAGAGAGGTGGGCTATTTCCGCGCAATCGTTAAGTCAAGTGTTCTTCTCACTTTTGAGCCTGGCCGCGTGCTCCCTGCCAAGCTACAACTTGGCTTCACTTACTATCCAGTCTCGGAGTATATTGACGGGGGGTCCAGTGCTTTAACAGCCAGAAATACGGTCATTATGCCAGGAATTGCCGAGGCTCCCAGCGATGTAAAGTGTGTTCGGGACCGCATGATTTCAAAACAATGTCTGGCCCGACGAGAGCCGAAGTGCGCCAACTGTGGTGGACAGCATACCGCGACCTACCGTGCTTGTGGAGTTGCCAAGGCCGCAGTCGCTGCGAACCGACGACGTGCCCTGAACAGTAAGTCAAGTGCAGCCTCTCCACGTGTGAATCATCTGCCACTTCCTCCAACAGCCCTTTATCGACACACGCCCATCTTTCAATGGAATGCTCGAAGTCTCCAGTCGAAGACGCCTGATTTTCGCCAGTTCACATGGCGGCACAAATTCCCCTTGCTCTGCGTCTCCGAATGCGGTATCTCAGAAGATTTTCAGCTCTTTAATTACCTTACCTCCTTTCTGAACCCCGAGGACGAACAAGTCGTGTCGCACTTTTTGTCCGGTCTGACATTCCCGTAGTCCGCCAGACAGTGCGCACGCAGGGGACTGGTGACTACGTGGCCTGCTCCGTTCGTCTAGGCTCCCTTGATCTCACGGTTGTCTCCCTTTATTTGCCTCCTGGTGTTCACTACGACATTCAGGGAATTAGACACACTTATTGCCAGCCTCCCGTCACCGCTTGTGCTTTATGGCGATTTCAACGCGCATAATGCCGTCTGGGGTAGCACACGCACCGATGCAAGAGGACAGCGCCTTGCGGACCTCTTCGCCGACAGAGCTCTAAGTATATTAAACAAAGGTTCCCCAACATTTCTTCAAGCCACATACCTCTCCTCACGTCTTGATCTTACCGCTGTGTCAACATCAGTGGCCGTCTCTTCACATGGGGAGTAGATGCTGACACCCTTAGAAGCGACCAGTTGCCCGTTCTTATCGACATCTGACGATCGCGTCAGCCGGCTACATCACCTTCCGTCAAGCGAACCAACTGGCAGCTCTATCAGGCCACACTGGAGTCGGCTTCGTCAAACGATGCACTGGGAAACCAGCAGGATTTTGCTCGTACTGTAGCAGGTGCTGCGCAGGCTGCTATTAGCTGCTTCCGTGTCCCGGTGTGCTTCTCTGCCGTCGATGCTAGGTACGAGCGGCTTCGTGCACTTCGTCGTCGCGCGGAACGCCGTGCCCGACGCACTGGTCACGGTCCTGACCGCCTCGAAGCCCGGCGGGTTCAGAAAGCTATTGGGCGCCATCTGCGTCAGCTTGCGCGGGACCATTGGCGCAGGTTCACGTCCTCTTTATCCCCTCGTACACCACTCTCCCGGATATGGGGAGTACTACGAGGCCTTTCCTCCCCTGTATCTCGGCGGAATCCGTTCCGCTCCCTGTCCCTTTGTACATCACAGCCTGAACTACAAATTGCCGAAGATTTTTGCGTCAGACTTACAACCAGCACCCCCAGCTCAGTGACGCCTGCAGTCCCAGTCCACACGCCAAGTCATCCTGTCCTGGACCCGCTCTTCACCCTCTCTGAACTCGAAACTGCACTTACAGCCGCTCCCCTGCACACCTCACCTGGGGCAGCTCAGGTTACCTATAAGGCCCTTTGGCACCTTCCCCTATCGGGCCGCTAGCACCACCTGCGGCTTCTCAATGAGAGTTGGTGCCCCGAACAAGTTCCGGAGAACTGGAAGACGGCCATGGTGGTTCCTATACTCAAACCGGCCCAATCGCCGCACCACATTGTCCCTTTCGGTTCCATTGCCCTCACCAACTGTATCGGGAAGACAGTTGAACGCATGATTTTCACATGTCTTAAGGTGGTTCCTTGAGGCTACTGAGTATTTCCTGGAAGTGATGGCGGGTTTCCGCCCGGGCCGATCAGCGCTGGACTGTGTCATCAACCTAGTCAGTCAGGTACAACAAGCCAAAGCAGAGGGATTATTGACTGCCGCTGTGTTCCTCGACGTAAAGAAAGCCCACGACAGCGTTTACCATGCTGCCATCATTGACGCTCTTGCTGCTTCTCAAATTGGCGGCTGCCCTCTGCGATGGGTACAAGACTTTTTATCCGGCCGCTATCTCTTCGTGCGCACCGCTGGTGGTGACACCACAAAGTGACCCGTGGGGTCCCGGCAGGGCAGTGTCCGTAGCCCCCTCCTCTTTAATCTTATCATGGCTTCCCTTACCCCGTTGATCCCTGCTCATACATCCATCACAATATACGCCGACGACATCTGTATCTGGACTTCTGCAACCCGTCGAGATACGATCCATCGCCGACTGCAAAGCTCTCTACATGTGATTACCATCCATCTTGCCTCCCGTGGCCTAACAGTGTCACCGGCGAAGACTGTTGCAATGGCGTTCTCGCGCAAGTGCTTCCACAGGTATCCGCTCTACCTTGACGGCTCCCCTCTGACTTTCGCCACTTCATGCCGATACCTAGGTGTAATACTTGATCGCGACCTAGCTTGGTCCCGCCAGGTGAAGATGATTACCACAAAGGCGGCTGCGTCAGTTCACGTCCTCAGACGTATCGCTGGTGCGTCCTGGAGCCCGTCCTGATGTGATCTTCATCGCGTCCATCAGGCCCTCGTGTTGGGGACACTACGCTACAGCCTCCCTATCTTGCATGCCCTCAGCCAAACACAGGAGCGCGAGCTACTTAACATCCAAGCCCGCGGCCTTCGCATTTGTCTGGGAGTACCACGAACATCAGAGACTTACGGCACTCTTGCTGAAGCCGGGAGACTCCTGTCCCTCTTCTGCGGGATGCTGATACACTTCGGGTATATTCTCGCTATCTCACCAGTCATCCTCACCACTATCTTTGCCATATTGACGACGAATGCCTTGACTCAGTTTTCGGCAAGACCATCGCCAGCCTAAAGGATCATCTTCCTTCCTCCTCAACCACTCCCAGTTATGCGCCAGCAATGTGGGCCCCTGAGCGTCCTGATATCTGCTCCACCATCCCCGGTCTTCAGCGCCACCGTGACACTCCCGCACCTGTAGCCCTCCTACTCCTTCTCGATTTTTTGCACTCCACGTATCAGAACCATCACCAGGTATACACGGACGGCTCAGTCAGGGCAGACAGCTCGGGTGCTGCATTTTATATCCCTGATAGTGACTTCCTTTGTCCTCCCATATCCAATGTCTTCTCTGGAAGCAGAACTCCTCGGCATCCTCTATGTTCTACAGTACCTGCTCGGTCTGCCGGCTGCACAGGGGGTTGTTCTGACTGACAGCAAGACTTCACTGGATTTGCTGCTCTCGTTTCGCCCCAGCAGCACATGCACTCTCCACACGATCATACTACAAGCTCTAACACAACTTGCGGCAACTGGCCATTCTGTGACGCTTCAATGGATCCCGGGACACGTAGGCCTCCTTGGTAGCACACGCGCAGACACAATAGCAAGAGACGCAACATCTAACAGAGCTCTCCCTGCCACCCCTCTGTCCCCAACGATCTCTGTCTGCTCCCTGCACATTCGCTGGTGGCGTTGTGTCCGTACGCGGCAGTTCCGAGCGGGCTCTACCTCATATCATCATTTCGTACGTCTCATTTACCCCATGCAGGACTTCACTATTGCCTGCCGCTGCAATAGAGCTGAAGAGTCACTCCTTCACCGTCTTCGAATGAATGTTGCACGGACGCCCTCACTCCTGTATAAAATGCGCCAGACGAACACCCCAATTGCACAACTTGTTGTGTGGAAGCCGACATCGAGCACTACCTCCTATCCTGTAACCGGTACCTCTCAGAAAGACTCGTCCTCCAACGCCACTTGCGACAGCTTGGCTACCCTAACGTCACTTTGGCCACCCTGCTCGGCCCGGTCCTGCACAATCAGGGGGAAGTTATGACTGCCCTCTTGAGCTTTCTTCGTGCCACCGGTCTCTCGACCAGCCTCTCAGGCCCTTTTGTGTATCTGTCTGTGTGTATGTGCGTGTGTGTGTGTTTTCGTTTTCTTTCCTTTTTTTCGTTTTCTTTCTGTTTTTCTCGTTTTCTTTCATTTTTTTCGTTCTCTCTCTTTTTGGTTTCTTTCCTTTAGGAAGGCAAGGAATAGCAAGTCGGTCTTTGCCTGACTAACCTTTCCTTGCTTTTTTTTCTCAATAAACATATCCCCCCCCCCCATTGATTTATTTCGTACTGGCACCAAGGACGGAACCGAGCCTCGGGAAGGGGGGGGATTTATTGGCAGAAAAAGAAAAAGGAAAATGGAAGATAAAAGGGGAAAGGTCAGCCAGGGGCAGCACGGCGGCTTGCTCTTCCATAAAAAAAGAATAAAAAGTGAAACAGAAATAAATAAATCAATAAAATAAAATTTAAAAAAGCACCCGGCTCACAGGGAGCCCAGGAGGCCCGTATCACGCAGATAGCGGAGCACCGCCTTTGTGACGCTCCACTGGCTAGCTCGCTGCACGGGGCCAAGGAGTGTTGCGAGGGAAACGTCCGTGCCGAGCCTCTGCTTAGTAAAGTAAACCACTGGAGTGTGAAAACCTTCAGGAGACTGGAAATGAATGCTTCCGGCTGCTTAATGTTGAACTTTCGAAACTGAAGGTGATTCATTTGCCATGCGAGTGGTTCACGTTGTGTTGAACATGTTCGTTGAGACCTTTCCTACAGTGAGCAAGTGAGTGAAAAAGAAAAAAAAACGAGAAAATTTGGCACCACCAACGTGGAAGCCGGCCTTTCGTAGAGGCGCCAGGACTTTTCAGTATATACCTTTCCTTTTCCTTGCTCAGTACTTCGAACTCCAGCAGATATTTACAGGTTTGACATGGTCTCCTCACGTGAAGACTCTTGTTGCCAAAGCTTCAATCCTGGTTAACGTCCTTAAGCGTGTCGCAGGTGCGTCCTGGGGCCCCTCCTGCCGTGACCTCCACCGAGTCCATACGGCTCTTCTCTTGGGCACGCTACGGTATAGCCTCCCCATCCTCCATGGAATCATCCCCACCCAAGACCGAGAGCTTCTCAACCTCGAAGCCCGCAGCCTCCGTGTCTGCCTAGGGGTCCCTCGGACAACGGGGACCTAGTCAGTCCTCGCAGAAGCTAGATAACACCCTATTCACACTCTACGAGACTCAACCACCCTGCGCGTATACGCCCGCTGTCTGACCCACCCTTCCCATCCCCTTTGTCAGATTGCAGAAAGGTGCCCCGCTTCCGCCTTCGGTACTGCCATTGCCCGCCTAAGGGATTATCTCCCGCCCACGACATCTACTCCCTTCTTTGCGCCAACTGTGTGGACCCTTGAACGTCCCGTCATTCAACCTACAATCCCGGACCTTCGTCGAAAACACGAAGCTCCTCCAGTAGTAGCTCTCACCTCTCTCAGTAGTTCTAGTAGCTCTCAGCTCTCCTTGGCACATATCAACTCCACCTACCCTTGCTGTCGTCAAATCTTCACAGATGTATCCGTGATGCGTGACACATCAGGGGCAGCCTCTTACGTTCCAGATACCGACTACAAACAAGCCTACACGTTGCCCTATCCTGTGTCCTCTACTGATGCGGAACCGTATGCCATCTTCGCAGCCCTAGAGTACATTGCTGGCCTGCCACCTGAGAAGTCCTGTGTTGTCCTCACTGATAGCAGGGCGTCCCTCCTCCTTTTGCTGTCTTCTCACCCCACCATCATACGTGACCTGCCCAGCATCCACATCCAGGCATACAATCGGCTCTGTGCAAATGGTCGCGTTCTTTCTCTGCAGTGGATTCCCGGTCATGTGGGCTTATCTGGTAACTCACGAGCAGATGCGGCTGCACGACGTGCTGCACAAGTTGTGACTCATGCTACGGTACATCTGCCGCTTACTGTTTCTGCTTGTTGTATGTCTATGCGCCGCCGGTGTGCTGCTCGGGCCCAAGCGTTCAGAGCTGAGGCTGCCTCATACAAGAGTCTCCTGCAATCAATTCACCCCGCAGTGGACTTCTTTATTACGTGTCGTTGCACTCGTCAAGAGGAATCGTTATCGTCTCCGTCTAAACGTCGCCCGCACACCGCTGCAACTGTTCAAAATGAGTCAATCTAGCACTCCCCTCTGCACAAGCTGTGACGTGGTGGGTGATGTTCCCCACTGCATCCTACACTGCCGGCAACACCTTCTGCACCGTGACGCACTCTGTAGTCGTGTATCCCAACTTGGCTACGGCACTATTACACTGGCTACCGTACTGGGTCCCGTTCGTCAGTCGACCAAGTGGGCAGTCACCACTGCGCTTTCTCCACGCTTCGAAGCTTGTCAACGCCTTGTGATTGTGGGACCGTGCGTGTGACTTTTCAGTCTTAGTTTTGTGTTCTTCCTTTCCTTTTCTTTTCTTCTCTTCTTTGTCTTCACCTTCTCTTTTCTTCTTTTCCTTTTCGTTTCTTTTCTTCTTTATCTTCCCCTTCTCTTTTCTTCTTTTCCTTTTCTTTTCTTTCCCCTTTTCTCCTTTTTTTTGGAATAGCAAGCCGACCTCCGTCTGGCTGACCTTTTCTTTCTTTTTTTAAATACACATATCCCCCCCCCCCCCGACTTCATGGGTTATTTTCTCTGACTCAAAATCTTGCCACAAACTCAAAGCAATGCAAGGTTCGACGACATCCTCACTTGCGCCGGTCGTCTACAGTGTTATCGCATCATACAACTTTGCAGAAACAAAGGGTCGCAACACCATCATCCAGTGGATCCAGTGGAAATGAGAAGGCGGACAAGGCTGCTCGAATTGTTCACCATAACAGAACCACTCATAAAATCTACTTCACGCAATCTGATGCGAAGTACTTGCTCGCCTCCTTACGTAATCGCCTCTCTAAAACCATGTGGACAGGCGGCGTCATGAATCACTCGTTCCTCGCGCGAATCGACCCCAAATGCACCTACTGCCTCCTATCCAAGATGCCAAGGCCGTTAGAGTCCGTCATCCATCGCCTGCGACTCAACGTCCCGTTCGCAGCAGCATTCCTTCAGAGGATATAGGTGTCGTTGGATCGCCGAACTGTTCAACTTGCGGAACTGTGGAGAACACGAAGCACGTGCTGATCACTTGCCGACGCTTCGACTCTAGTAGGCGAACACTGAAGAACGCCCTTGCTAAACCTGACAACCGACCTCTTAGTTTTGAGAAGGTACTGGGGAGCTGGCCAAAACAGCACCAACGACCTGCGCTGTGTGCCCTGGCGAACTACCTCAAGGACATACGTGCTGAAACAATCTTTTAAAGTGCTCTTGCACATCAAGCGTCATGGAACAGCTGGTCGCACCAGTGCGACCTACGTTTCCTTTTTTTCCCCCCTCTCTACTTCTATTCTATTCAGCACGTTTCCACCTCCCCTGCAGTCCGTGTCAAGTCCACGTTCGGCATTCGTTTCTACGCTGCCGATACACGTGGAAAGGGCAGAACATTGCACAGAGCTGCGGCGTATGTCACAGATGGCAAATCAAGCCGGCTCACCGCGCAAGGAGAGAAATGTGCCTACGTTATGAAAATATTTGAGAGACAGATATGACACAGAGGACAAAATATAGGGGATGATAGTGTCGATTTTATTAATAGTCAAAGGTTACTTTCAGAGTACTCAGGGGTAACGCCTCGGATGATCACGTCCAGTACGTAAGAAGTAAAATGTCCAAAGCTGTAGGTATCCTCTGAGAAATCGTCACGTTTTGCTCACGAAAGTAAGGATAATTAGCTATAATGCTTTATCCCATTCATATTTAAACTATTGCAGACTAATCTGGGCTACCACTACATGTGGGAACATCCCCCCCCCCCCTGTCTATTTGTATAGCAAAAAAGAGTGCTGCAGCATTGTTAACGTATCAACTATAGGCTCTGTGGACGCGTGGTTTGTTCAATACAGTATCATACCTGTTCTAAAATTATATCATTATCGTACAGAAACGTTGTCAGGTTGTACAACACCGCCTTAGTCTTACTGAACATACCCCCCCCCCCTCCCATCAGGCGTCAGCATTCGTCGCAGAAACAACTGTAAAATTTCATTTTACAGTATAAGGTATGGCGGTCAAAGATTGTACCCAATCGCCAAATGTCGCCAAGATGGTTGTCAATTATTGCTCTGACCACAGTAGTTCCACGTACCCTGCAAACTTACCTGGCTTTTTTTTTTTCTTCCAGAACTTCTTGTTTTGCAATATTTTCATGCATTTGCATGTCAATGTGTTAGCATGTAAATATCGTTATGTACGTGCACGGTATTATGTATGAAGTGATGTATCATTTTTAATAGTGTTGTAGTGCTACTATAAGCGTTATTGTTACACTTTTCCTTACGGCTGCCACAAGAGGAGCCAAGAGCCCCGTCAAGATGCTGAATAATGCGAAAAGTCACGCATTAATTCTCAGCGGATTCTTCGTGCGGAGATGGTCACACGCATTCGATTGCTTTCTCGCTGTAAAGGCAGAAGTGGCGTTCATCACTAAAATGACCTTGTAGCACTGTTCAGAGATCCACGATCGATGTTCCTCCGAACAAGACACTCGGCGTGCCCTGCAAGACAGCAACGGCTTTCTCCTTGACTTCCGTCCATTGAGGTCAATCGTGTGCAGCCTTCGACGCACCGTTCCTGTTGAGACTCCAAATACCCAAGTTTGCGTTTGCTGAACATTTGTCGAGCATACCTGTAGATGTCAACCACGATTCCTGAGAGTAATGCTCCGTAAGATACAATGTTGACGAGGCGAGGTCTTTCCTGGCCTCTCAGATCTTGGTAGGTAATTGGCTAATCCGGACCCTTATGTACTCATCCAGAATGTAAGTTCCGTTTGCAAATATTGGCGCTGCGGGACTACGGCTACCATTCTGAGGATGCGTGTGAGTTCATTTGCCCGCATGGCGATTCGCAGGCGTCATTTTCAGGCAGTGAGGCGGTGTTGACGCAACCTTCTTCGTATTTAAAATGTTTATTCCAATAAGAGCACCCTGGACGCCTCGGGATAGTTTTTGAGAACAGACGTTCTCGTCTTGACCAGCGTTTTCTCAAAGACCAAGAAGGAAGGTGAAAAGACGTAAAGGCCGGCATGACATGGCAAATCCACCATACGCACCACCACCACCAGCATTATCACCACCACACTTTAGTTTCAGAACATCATTCCACGATGCGGGGATGCAAAAACTAATGGCCCGCTGTGGCAAGTGCCTCAATAATAGTGGAAACTGCGACAGAAATTACGTTTAAAATATCTCAATCCCAGTGAAAATAAAATATTTTCAAAGTAACCTTTGGTGTGTTCTTTTAATAGTCAATCGGAAATTAGTTTCGAGATACCCCTCGTATATTGCGAGTATCCTGGCAACAGTATAGATTGGTTACAGTCGGCAGTCCGATCAATCTGTTTTCCAGAACTTCCTTCTTCGGTGAACACAATTACCGAACGCGGTTCTCCCTTACCGATGCATGTCAGAGGCTTCATTGCTCGCGGCACATTGAGAGAAAGGAGGAAAATGGAAGAGCAGGAGAGGAGTAAAGTGCAACTTAATGCGTGCAATGAGCGTGGCTCCAAGGAAACATTCGAAAAAACACAGTAAGTTTGGCCCGCACTCGCTAATCGAAAACCATGTCTGCTTTGGCTAGTTACCTAGTTTTCCCAGCACAGTGATACACTTTGACAACAACAAAACATTCATAGTGCGTCACAGAACGTCTTTGTCCAAGTAGTGCAACAATGAATTCACGCCGGCGCCACCTTCACACAACTCACACACACACACGCACTTCACTCAGAGCCAGCTTCATCAGGGCATACTATATCACGGAGCAGCTGGCGGAGTTCATAGCAGTATCTCCGGCGTTTGGCACAAAATGTATTCTTAGATGAGCTCATACAAAGCTCACCGGTACTTCCTTCTTGGCATGTTGGCACACCAGTTTTGTTGTGAGCAGCGCAACAGAAACACAAGACAGACAACTAGGCACGTCAAGCACTGATGTTTAACAAGTCCGATAAAAAATTCACACATCTTCATTAAGTAACCTGTTCCTAAACGGCTCCGAAAACGAAATGTTAGTCAGACGACACACGACCACTTGTCATCACTTAAAAGGACACTAAAGTGTAAAAATTTGTGCTCGCGCAACGAAAGACGCCGTTGCCTTGACAACGAAGCAAAGGAAACGGCATTTATTAAACGGAAACGAAGCCGCAACGTACGATTTCCCTCTGCTTTCCTTCCCAAAAGGAGCCACAGTTTCAGGGCGGCATCCCATTGGTCTCCGAAAACGAGGTCCAACGATGATTGGACACTCTATTTGCGGGTTGATAACGACTGACGCGACGGATAAATCCCGCAGTATTGCTTCGTATTCTTTTGAAATTTTTCCACGGTAGTTCTCATTTAAAAGAAGAAAGTTGTTCATATATTTCCCTGCCACTTAGCAAAAACATACTTTTGTCCTGGTCTTGGTTCCTTGAAGCTGGACGTTATGAATACAATACCTTACGCAAACAGCGTAGTCTCCAACCTTCGTTCCAATCTTGACGTCGTCTGATCAACACATTTGCCCGTTTGTCCGCTTCCGCGAATAATGCTTGCTCGGTTGCGATTAAACTCTCCGAGAGTCACCACTTGGTATGTGCACCTGTCCGTGTCGCATTTCTATTGTCCTACTTCAATGTTATTGATATGAGATCTATGTCCGTAGCGTACGTCGCTTTTCAGTTGAAGGCCTCACAGCTGGGCTGTTCTGTACGTTATCGATTGCGACAGGTCGTGGTTCTTCGCCAATTAGGAAGTACGTGGTCACTGGGCCTTTACCCTGCGGCAATGGATGAAAACGAGAAACTGGTCAGTGTACGTAACGCGTTCATCTCCAGGGCACACCATACCTGGCTACCAAAGCGTACTGGAGTAGCCGGCCCAATACAGAATTGGGCCAACATCTCCATATTTTTCTCTTTTTTTTACCAACCAACAAAGGCACATGCAAAATTTAGTTATCAACTCATTAAGATTTCGTTATTCGCAATGTATTTCGCTTATAAAATGAAATGAAATGAAAATATATTTAATAGATATTCGGACGAACATTCTCTGTTTTGTCGCTATTCAGTGAATTGTGAACATATTTATCTGGTTCATCTAGTCCAGTTGGTTTCCCTCTTTATGCGTATTTCATAATTTATCGATTAACACACATACAGCCTTATGACGGGCGTTTGGAGAGAACGATGCACTCAGAAAGTTTCAAACATGGAAACTGCAATGCTTTAGCTTGAGCTAGCCTTTAACAAGCCACCTGCACGACACATGCACACAGCGTGCTGCATGAGCCACGTGGATCCCTAGGAATGTCACATGGGCCTGTCACTCTTTCACCATGCACTATGGTAGCAGGTGTTCCTCACTGGTCATAAAACTCATGGTTGTGTCGCCCAACACAAATGTGTCTACTGTTGTGCTGATACCAACGCAGTTCACGAGGGTGGGATTGGCTAAGATTGCCAGTCTCATCATCATCCAATGTATGTGTGTGTGTGGCTAAGACACAGGTGTAAAATGTGAACCCTGAGATTTGGAGACCCATACACATAGATAGCTAAATTGCTTACGTGTATGCTACGTGACAGTCGGTTGGAAACATGAAGGTAATACTTCTCCCTCTCGTGCTTTTTACCAGTATAGTGCACTGAACAACCGAAAGGGCACGTCGACTTCAGTGCCACGATCAAGCTCTCTATCAAGACTTCCAGATAACGTTGTCATTATAATGACCGCAATTGACCATAGTTGTCTCGCGACATAAAGCCACAAATTATCATTGCTGTAATTGACGATTGACGACGGAATTGATTGCCTGACCAAACAATAAAAAAGAAAAGGAAGAAAGACAAAAGAAAACATGGAGTACTGGTGAACACCTTTGATACAAACGTCGTATAAAGCCATCATGATATGTGTGGGAGCGGTTGTATGCAATTCTGAATTTATGATGGACTCGTTTCTTTCCGATTTTAATATTTTACTCACGTTGTCTCTATTACCCATTGACAAATCATCTCACCTTTAATTCCACTTGTCCTCGCAATTCCAACTTGAACGTCTTGAATAGATCTAGTACCGCCTTAGTCTCCGAGCTGACGTGAATCTTTGACTCTGAAATGCGACAACATTCGAGCATCACCGTCAAGTCTCGGTCACAGGGACCCTCTCTGTTTGCTTGCTTTTTAGGTGTCGAGAGAGGGCAGCCATGTAAATGGCTTGCTACTCGGCCGAATTTCAGTTCCCCGACCGTAACTAAGCGCATTAGTGAGTTTGAGTAGATCGGAAGGTGTTCAGGATAATCGATCAGGCTAATCAGGGCTAATCAGGGCTTCGAAAAAACATGATAAGACAGTAGCCGTAATGTGGCGGACGTCACGTTGCTGATCTTTGATTTCACAGTTTCCTCTATACAGGAAGCTGTCAAGTCATGATAGCTAACAAGTGTTTCCGATCCACTAAAACGCTCTATTGGGGGGTGTTAGTACACCGTCGATAACATAA
Source organism: Ornithodoros turicata (assembly GCF_037126465.1). Classification (NCBI taxonomy): domain Eukaryota; kingdom Metazoa; phylum Arthropoda; class Arachnida; order Ixodida; family Argasidae; genus Ornithodoros; species Ornithodoros turicata. The sequence continues at coordinate 44,491,072 of NC_088202.1, read as the reverse complement.
CCGTGAAGTTGTCGTACATGCCGGAACCAAAGGCAGCGTGCGTTACTGAAGATCGTATGTGTCGATTGGATGCGGTAGTTACTGTGCCTCGAAAGCCACGTTATCAACGGCCAACTGTCACCGTTATCAACGGTGTACTTACACTCCCTATCATCTTCGAAGGGGAAGCCAACTGCTCTTGGCAGGCTCGGGAAGTATGCAGTAGGTTTTCGGTGAGCTGGAAATGGCGAGAGGTGATCTAAGGCAGCATGGAATGCACCTGGAAAAAGAGTACGCGCAGCGGCTCCCGATCAATCCCAGCTCCTTCTGGCGTCTCGTGACATCAGATCACACGAGCACTCACGTTGGCTGCAGAGAACCGTCTGCTACAGGGACAGAGCAAGGCTACCGGTTGACTGCCCTGTGTCAGACGAGGGACGGGCGGCGCCAAATACAACCGCAAAAAGAAAGAAAGAAAGGAAAATAAGGCCTCGGCTATAGGATTTATTCACATGACGTCATCCGCAGGAGACCGCGACTGTCGCTAGCAGACTTACCGCATAATGTATAGGTCCTCATGTTTTGACTGTCTAGACCCTCTCCCACATCCCATTCACCGTATATTTGGTGTTTCAAAGTTACCGCACTGCGGGAATATTATTTGTACCATATCCAAGTAATATCCATGTTTTCGACGTTACTAGCTAATGAAAACCGAACCAAACTTCGAGGGACCTACATCATGGCCGCGATTTCGCCTTTTCGAAGCTGGTGCCTTCTGGAGGGGTGACGCCAGTGAAGAAACTCTATAGGTCACTTTACTGTTTACAAACAAGAGACGCCATCTGCGCATACGCGGAGTTGCTGTGGGCAAAGCGCACTGAACGCAGCCTTGCGAATGCTTTGCGCAAGTGCGACATCGGCTGTGTTGCACTGCTACACCGCTCTCGACTGTCTCTTTCCACAATTCTCGTTTTTCGCCAAATCGACGCCGCACAGCGAAGAACCTCGGGACTAGCCGATCCAGGTACACACGGCCGACCCCGCGTTCACTTGCGGAGAACTTGCTGCTTTTCGCATGGGTCACTGAGCTGCATCTGTATTTTGCTGTTGAAATCATGGATGAAGGAAACAGTGCAGACAACGACCAGCAAACTAAACCAAAACGACTTTTGTTCTGTGCAACAACGCGACTATGCGCGCCGAGGGGACAGCCACTTTGTCTTTCTTCGTTTTCTTCTTTCCACACGTGCGATACCGCCTGTAGCCTGTACCGCCTGTAGCCGCCGGGATAGCGCGAAAACGTATACCAAGTCAGTTTTGTAACTGTGCATTTGAATCAGCGCGTCAAATCACTTGGGAAAGAATGCAGAAAGAATGCGACGTTTCGTTAAGGCTTCCCAAAAACATATACATCAGTGACACACGGATGTGGCAACATTACCCTGTAAATTCTAAACTACATTCGTACACGCGCTACACACTTAGAAGATCTTATCTGTAAGAGAGCATCAGCACAGATATCGTGTGCTTGCATGTCGCTGACATTCCTGCAGCACAGGACACTCGCTGCTTGCTATTTCGGCCTCGCAACCGGTAAACGTGAAATTCACCTTCACGAAGGGTGGTTGATCAAACACGCCGGAACTTCGCAAATAATACGCGACAACTATAGCCTTCTCATTGGACAACTCGGTTACGCCTGCCAGAAGTATATGAGCAGCGTTTAATACTCGTTCGCCTTCAACGCATCGAGAATCAACATTGCAGTTCAGCAATCTCAAAATCGAAACTAAGTGACAACCGGGATACGTCCGCCATGTTGGAGTTAGGATGCGCCACTACAGGTCGTGGAAAACGCGAATATCCGAAATAATTTAGAGCTATGAAGGAATGAGACACGTGTTGCTGCAAGACGAAGTTGTTTATGAACTTGAACGGTGTAAAACATGACTATCCCTTTGCACTGCACATCGACAACTGGATGTCACGCCACAAAACATGCAGCCGATCACAATCGCGTTGTAGTATATCTAATAATTTAGCCCAGCCATCAGTTCACTGCCCATACTGTGCAAGCGTACAGGTGACTGGAAGCACACAATTACTTCACTTTAGGCGAGCCGTTTGATCGGGGCGTTTCTGAAAACAGTGCTAATCTGCTATACCGTGCACCGATTCATGTTAGCCTGCATGGTTTATTTGTGCACAGGTATCGTGAGGGAATCTCACAAAGGCGATGTCTTTCCGTTTAACTGATCAAAACGTTTCCAACACACAAAATTGATTCAAAATCGAACGATTTCTTTTTTCTGCATTGCGCGGAAACTGATTAAAAGTGGTTTCGCCGCCCTTTCCTCATCTAGTGGTGTATACCCGAAGGATACACGGCTTTGCGGCATGCGGCAATCACTCCAATTGATTGCTGTTTTGCCCACACCAAGCAGACGGTCTGCTGACTGCAGTGTCACCGCAAGCCGTGACTTCACGCGCACAAATTGGCATATTAGGCGGCTGATGTGACGTCGCAGCCGCGCAGCCGTGGGAAGCAGCTTTTCTGACACGCGGGACTGAAAGAGCTCTCTCTTTGGCACCATGATTGCGCGCTGCAATCGCACTTTTTGTGCCAATATACAGAGCGTTTTTTAAAAGTCCGTTACAGAATTTTTATAATAATGCGTTTAGATATATTGGTATATATATATATATATAAATAGATGCCGTTTTTGCAGTTAAGTTCTACTGCCAGGCTGACATCCTCTCGAACAAAGTATGCAACTACAAGATGACTAATTACCTAAATTCATTAGTTAACTCTTTAATTAGGGGATTTCGGGTAAAAGCGGATCGGTACGAGAGACCATCCTAGTTGAAAGCCATTCCACGTCTTAAAAAACCCTGAAACACGGACGTGCTTGAAAATATCCACCCCGAATTTTGAAATACAAATGAGCCGAAACCGAAACCGCGGGGACCTGGAACGCAGGGAGTACAGCCAAGGTATATCTAGACTGATAGCGAAAACAAGTGAAAGTATACTAAATCAGACCTATCGGCAAGGCTACCATCATGAGGCGCGAGCGATCCTGGGTGTTGACAGTAGAGGTACGATCGTAAACACAAAAACTTTAGAACGCGGCCGTGGGTTGTGTGCGTACTAATAAGTTATTCATAATTTCAATGTAGAAAAAACTTTCTGTTGCCCCACTCGTGCACATATACGAAATCATTTACCACCCGAGTACGTTTCCGTATCCTGCTCCTTTGCGCATGTGTCACAGTGGGCGTGTTTACCCGTGCATCTGTGTATCCGTGCCGTACGTCCGTGCATTGTAATGCGGAGTTCGTATACTTTTTGGGTTAAACAGGTAGCGACGTTGACATCTCGGAGCTGTAGGCCAAGATTAACACGTGTGAACTGATGAATACAATGCATCCCCTGTAGCTGGCCCCTCGAAAAAAAAAAAAAAATCATGGGACGACCGGCCATGATGGCGTGAGTGTTAGCAGGAATCAGCTGTGCACCAACGATGTCATGTTTTGTTGCAATGACCACTCATTGAATAAATGCAAACATCTAATCACTGCGTGTGCGTATTAGGTGAGAAATTGAGCTTAAGTGAACCTTCCTCGTTCCTGTGTGATATCACGGTGCCCTTCTGTTTGGAGTTGTCAAGATATGTGATAACTATATGTATTTCGTATTGATATGTTTCATTAAACCTGATACGATTTATTTTTTCTGTGTTCTCGTCTGGTACTGTTGCACGGGTGAGGAAAAGGGAATACAACGCAAACGAAGTGCGCGAACGAAAACGTGCACTACTTATTATTCATACTGCTGACGTCACCTCTGACGCCATTTATTTACAATCGTAGTAGTCCGCGCAACGGATCGATGGCGCTGACCGTCTCTATCATGGCGTCATTCTGAAGACACAGGGGTCTATGGGAGTTGCGCTACCTGTTTAGATATACCTTGGTATAGCCCTCATTTCACGTCAGATGGCCGCGTGATTTGGAGCGGTGAAGACGATTAGAGTAGGTGCCGACCTCCGGGCCCTATAAACCGCTTTCCCACCCAGATAAGCCTCCGTTGGCGAAGGTGATACGCTTCTCAGGAGCGCTTTTTCAGTTTCGGCTCATTTGCATATCAGAATTCTGGGATGGACATCTTAACGCAGGTGCATGTTTCAGGATTCTTTAAACGTGGAATGGCTTTCAACTAGGATAGTCTCTCATTCTGCTATCCCGCTTTTGCCTGATATCCCGTAATTAAAGAGTTAATTAATGAATTTTAGGGAATTAGTCATCTTGTAGTTGCATACTTTCTTCGAGAGGATGTCAGCGTGGCCGTAGAATTCAACTGCAAACTCGGCTGCTTCTCTCATGGCTTTTTTTTTAAATAAAAATTCTGTAACGGATAAAAAAAAACACCCTCTATATCCCAGGTCCTGTCATTCTAATTTCTAACCTTCCTGACATAATTTTTTCGAGCCCTTCCGTACTCCTTTAAATAGTAAAAGACGGGCTCATGATGATATGGAATAACTTTGACAGCCACAGCCGAATAACTATAAATAACGCAGAGAGACGGCAGCCACAAAAAGGATGTCCTGAGGCTGTGTCCTCAAGATACGGCCATCAGACCCGCGACAAGACCCCGGTTCTTCTGCTCGTATGCAAAGGTGTCCTGTCGCATGGCTCCTGCAGAACTGTCATGCTGCCATCGGACTGTGCAACAACATATTGATGCTGTTGTGCAAAATGTGAAATGAATAAATAAATAAACTCATCTCTGACAGCTTCTGTCCATATGTAGTGACTTCTGTGCGATGCTCCCGAATGACAGATACTTTCTTACGACTCCCACTGGTCCACATACGTATAAGACGTGAGCGGGGACAGCCCACAACGCTGTAGCTGCATGGCTATATTCTGGACGTTTCACGACATCTACAAACTCTTTTTTCTTTTTTACAAATAAAGGTGAAAACACATCATTAACAACGTCAATGAAAGCGCTTCCTGAGCGACGAAAGAAGTAACAAAACAGTGCCCCCCGTGAACAACCAAACAACAAACTGTAAATGGACATGGAGGTTGTTCGGCCAAAAGATTAAGGCCGTCGCTTCGGGCTTCACAATGCGTTAGGGGAATTTAGATTCGGCAGATTGGAAAGGCACAGCAGATCTCTACCCGGCACTCTCCCGAGGAAGAGTGGATCATCGCTGAAGGGAGACGGCGGTGGATGGAAAACTGGCTCCAGTCCTGAATGAATAATAAAACTGGCTCCTCTTTGTTTCGCCGGATCGCTTTCTCTGATTCACGAGTCATCTTGTCTTTTTAATGTGCCTGTTCGCCATCGCGTCTTAGAGAAGATGCACCAACTCTTGAGTGTACTGTGTAGCATTACGTACCGAAGTGTATTATTCAACGAAGCATTCGAAACCGACTTGTGAATTTTAATGAAAACCTTAACATATATTTTTAGAAAGCCCTTCCCTTGAACGGGAGTGCTGGATGTTCATACGGAATCGTGCACAGAGACACACTCCTAAAGGAACACACAGGGGGGAGGGGGGTGCTGTTTACTTTGGCTGGAAACGTCAGCTAGAAAGGACAGCTCGCTATTCGGAACATACAGGAATATGATCGGTATTTACGATCAATATAGTAGGGTTATGTATATTAAAGCGTATATACGTAATATAATGCGCAAACGTGAAGAGGGTAACACCTCCTTAAACTATAAGAGATGAGAAATACGCGGCGCGAGTGGTTCGTACCATCGAGTCCGTGACGTCCATTCCGATTACTTCTTCCCGCTTTTTCTGAGACTGAAGGAAGTGTCAACCTCTTCACAGGTACTTACCAACACCGGTAGACTCCATTCGAGATGTGGTGTTTACCGTGTCCCCGAAGAGGCAATATCGAGGCATCTTGTGTCCTACCACACCGGCCACGCACGGTCCTACAACGAGAAAGAGAGAGAGACAAAAAAGCAATATCGAGGTTTACCTAGATAACGCTGTGGATGTACAAACACACACGTGCGCACAATATATGGATGACGATTTGTTAGAACAACAACAACAACAACAGCTACATGAATGACGCTGGGATGAGGTGGGACGATGAGTTAGGATTCTTGACCACTCTCATAGAAACTGATGACAGAAAGGCCATGGGCTCAGTGCGGGAAAGCACGCATACGATTTTTTTTTTTTTTTGCTGTTGTTACTTTTTATTTCTGACAACTATGAGAAAAAAAGGACCAGAAGAGTAAAAACCACTCATTGTCGTGTACGCTCTGTCGATAGCGCGTCGTTTGCACGATCTCGTTGTAGTAGGACTCACAGTGACACACCACTCATGACGGTCGGACGCATCTACAGATAGGATGATGATGTCATGGACTATGAAGAATAGAAGACTGTTGGACGTTCTGCACAGGAATCGATTGAAAGCAATTTAAATGTAGACGGCTCTGAGGCACTGACGGGAGAAATTCCCAGTGGGCGAACCTGTTAGAGGCGTCTTCAGAAAGTTTGGAAATGCCGTGTAGTAGAAATTAGGAGAATGTAGCGCAAAATTGAATATGTCCTTCCTACAGTTAAACTATCGATGGGTTCGGCTGAGTACAACCTGAAGAAATGTAGGCGACGAGGCAGTCAGTTCGAGAACAAAAACGCAACTAACGTCACAAACCACGAATGCGTAAGAAAGCAGATTTTCTCGCTAAAAGCGGTCTGTAGTTGAATTTGGCTTTACTAAGAGCTCCACTCCTCAGTAGGGAATATACGTTGCGAAATGTCGAGACGTGTACAAATGTCGAAATGTGTACCGGCGCGACTGCTTCTAACTTTTGTCAGTTTTCAGGAGCACAAGTAATATTCTTTTTGAATTTGAACATCCAACGTTTCACAGACGTTCCAGCCATCGGCTGTCAATTTTTCTGTTCTGATTGCACGGACCAAGTGGACGTTTTATCTGTGTACAGAGTGAAAGGCCTCACGCTACCGTTTATCGATGGTTCATTAAAATGTTTCGTGTCAAAATACGAAGTCTAATTAAAGCTCCTTATCAGAACGAGCGCATAGAGGACTGTATTGTACTTGACGTAGCCCCCCTGATGGACGTCCGCAATAATTTCCGTTTCATTAACCGCACCTCAACGAAAATATAACTAAACAATAGTGTCCACAGTGGCATGAGACGTTGTTCGGAAAGGAATTCAATGCAAAAAAAAAAAACGAAAAGAAGAAGAAAAACAATAATGACAAGAAGCGCCAGACAAGAACCAGATGCGTAGGACATCCCGGACCATGGTGAACGACCATAAGAAGTGGCAGGGTGCTCTGAATTTGTGTCGCGCTACAAATTCGGTCCAAAGCTAACACAACGCATTTTTCTAAACACTACATGTAGCGTTATTATTTGTACGCATAGGTTGCGAGAACAGTTCCCTATATTTGACGTGAGTGACATACAGTCGTTCTTTTGCTTCACTTTCACGATACTGAGTACAATGTATTCACCAAAGTTCCTAAACATGATTGCTTACGTGGGGTCCTTTTATCCAATCGACAATATTACCTGTGCATCCAAGCATGCCGTCGTTCCTATACTAGGCCTCTGTGAATCAATGTGACTATATGTACTGCATAGAAGGCGTATCACTGAAACCAGCGTGTAGGCGACTAAGAAAGAACTTATACACTGTATATATTCTGAAACGCATCGTATGCCGACTGCGGCTTTAAATAAATTTGGGGTTGCGACACCTCGCCCTGTATTATAATGTTCGGAACATCAATTGTCATCCTGTATTATAAATGTGACCGACAATTATGCACTTCCGTTTATATGAACCTACATTTCAAGTTTCGCAGTACATTTAGCTTCTGCTCAACATGATTCATAACTTACTTTCGCACGTACCCGTGTGAATTCCGACGCGCAGTTTAAGTTGGTCGTGAGGCATGTGTCGAATGCGAAAAGAACCGACATTGATGAGCAGAGCCAGTGCCATTCGGGCGATTTCTGGCGCATGAGCGTTTCCGTTGGGTACGGGCAATCCAGACACTACCATGTACGCATCTCCAATGGTCTCCACCTGTGAACAACACAAGACACAGCTTTTCAGCCCGAACCTTCGTCTCCAGCAACAGTATCGTAAAAAAACAGTATCGTAAAGAAAAGAAAGGGGCAATTGGAAGGAAAACAAGACACGCATAAAGAACACACAACGTGTCTTGAAAACCCGACAAAAGTTTTCAAATGCGAACACCACTGGCAATATCACACGCAAAGGGGGGGGGGGGATATGTTTAATGCAAAGTCAATGCGATGATCCCCGAGAAATATGTCGACAGGGCAGAAAACAGGTTTATTTTTTGATCTGTATAAAACTGCCTTCGTCTTAGTTACGTTTACTACTAAACCATTAACACTGGCCCAACTTTATAGTGCAATTCAATAGTGCATAAAAATAAATGTTTCGTACGTTACGGCATATACGGAAAATACTCGCACAGTGCGTATTTAGGGATATTTTTATCTGCTCCAATTGACCTTTGTGTGTGCGCGCGCGTGTGTGTGTGTGTGCGTGTGTGTGTGTGTGTGAATGTGGATGTGTGTGTATGTGTATGTCTTGCTGTATTTCCAGATGCACTGGTGTAAGCAGCATGGCGTCTGAGTCTGGTGGGCCGTACTATGCTTCTTCGCTTTCTGTATACAGTTAGGAAAATTACCGCGTTCGCATTTCAATCTGCACTGCCGGCCTTAGTTGCTTTGTTGGTAACGTGTTCACTTGCTGAGCTCATGATCGCGGGCTCAATCCTGGCCGAGAATGCTAGCAATGTGGCAGCGATAAACATTGCTTCCAGCACCGGTGTATTAAAGATTCTTTGACACATCTAAAGTGCCCTGGGGTGGTCGAAATTATCAGTAGCCCTACCCTGCTGTACGTGCATCTTCACACCAATGGGCTAACTTACGATGCGCGTAAATTTACTCCCGATTATATTATTATTCAATGTGCACTGTGTGGTACGGTGCAAAAAGCAGACGATGTCTGTGGTGCATGCCTTCTTTGTTGTATACGTTTATACCAAAAATGATAAACAATACTAACATCTTGAGTAGGCACAGACACTTATTACCTAAGTCTGTTAAGTTATTGATATTTAATTCCCTAATCATGTCTCACTTCAACTATTGTCATCTCGTATGGGGCACGACAACACAACAAAACCTAACTACTCTTCTCCTACAGCAAAAACGTGCAATACGGTATATTGCTTGTGTACCAGCTCTTTCGCATACTGCTGACATCTTCCGTAGCCTCCATATCATTAAAATAGACCATTACTATGACTATCATCTTTTCAAAGCCTACCTCACTGCAGTTAGATATGATAACCAGTTAATCTTATCACTGTTCAAACTAAAACAAAATCTTACCCAAAAAACTCGACAGGCCCAGCTTTGGCAAGTGCCTCGATCGCGTACAACCTATGGTGACCAAACTGTATCGTATCATATCTCGTCGCTTCTTAACAAATATACACTGCATGGGCTAGACATACAGAGCTTCTCATTGAAAGATCTGCGATCTATGTTTGTCACCTGACTTCACCTGCTTAGAGTCTATGGTTTCCATTTGTACTTTGACTCACTTGTTGTTCATGTTGTATATTCTTGGGTTTCTTCTTTTTTTTAAATTAATATTCTTTGCTCAAAGTTACATTGCACGAATCATATCATATTGTGTATTGTCGTCACGTGTGTATTGCTTGTATATACTTTACTGCCGTTGTGCCGAGTATCCTCTTGGGGGTGTGCCCTCGTCAAGCAGCAGTCTTGCTGCTTTTAGGCCATCCCTTGTACATAGCCAGTGTAAGTTACATTCCCATCTCTTGAATAAATTCAAATTCAAATTAAAAAAAAAAACATTAAAAGTTTTAATCATGATATGCATAATTAGCGCATATTTTCGTCATGGTTGCATGGATACTTCTGCATAGTTTTTAGTGCATATTTATGAGCACTTCTTTATTGATTTTCGATGGGCCGCTGTTCATGTATCACTGAACCTCCCAGCTGAATGTGTGAACACGGTGGCATCCTTTTGCAGCATCTAATGGAATAGGCATTGTCTTGTGAATTTTCGCTGCGCTGTGAGCACCGGCGAACTACCTCAAGGACACAGGAGCTGAAATAATCTTTTAAATCATTCAGTGCTTTCACACGTCAAGCGTCCAGGAACAACTGGTCGCACCAGTGCGAGCTACGTGTCCATTTTTTACTTTCTACTTTACACATAAGTCGTAATGATTATTTTCAGATGTCATAATAATAACCTCTGAGAAACCGCACAGTCCGCAACGTCCGCCTCCGGAAATAGAGGTGGTAGGTGATAGCACGCTTGCCTCCCCTGGCACTTTCCCACCTCCCCCTGGAAAAAAATCCTGGGAACGCCCGTGGGTAGCCGTGATTGCTGAAACGGCTGACACGTCTCTCCAGTCCGATTCCCATCCACGCAGCACTGCACTGGGGGGGGGGGGGGGGGGGGGGGGACATGTTTAATGCAAAGTAAAAAAAAAGAGAAGGGAAAGGTTAGCCACGATGTGGGCTTGCTATTCCCTAAAGCTTTCAAACAAACAAAAGAAGATACAAACAACTGGGATACAGAAAAGTATGAAAAAATACAGAAGAAACAGCTCTTTCACTAATCGTTGCGCATAGGACGTATCAGAGAATGCCCAGGAGTTTAGATTCCCGAAGGAACGGTGTCAGCGCAGACGTGACTTCAGCGTGCTGGGTAGGGCCAAGTAGCACCGCGAGGGAAAGCTCTCGGTAGCCTAGATGAACAAGGCGGCGCGGGAGACTCGATCGGTGATCTTCGTACCGCTGGCAGGCAATGAGGATGTGTGGCACATCGGCTTCTATGTTGCACGTTGGGCAAAGAGGTGATGGGTGCTGATTCATCTTAAATAGGAGGAGAGGAGTTCGAGCCACATTCAGCCGCAGGCGATGAACACAACAATTCCTCGATGCGCGGGGTGGGGGCCAGGCACAGAATATGTCATTAAAGGGTCAATGGATTTAATGAAGGCATTGATTCGTATAGCTTCTTGTTGAAAGAGCAGTGTGCGGTTGGCAGTGAAGCGGCGGATTTTCAGCTGGCACATAGAGTGCGCAATGGGAAAGACAGTTGTTGGTTGCTCAGCGTCGTAGGCTTTACCGAGCAAGAGCGTCAGCACGATCATTGCCTGAAATTCCGACATGGCTCGGAATCCATTGGAACACCACTTCGTGTCCCAGCGACACAAGTACAGAGTGCAGGGCGATGATCGTGGTGTAGGTGTCACTGATGACTGCGGCAGAGTAAGAGGCCAACGCCTCCAGAGCCACTTTACTGTCGGTGAGGATCGACCAGGCCCTGGGCGCACACGAGGAGACATGTCTCAAAGCGGCCAGTAGTGCGAATGCCTCGGCCTCAGCAGATGACATAAGAGGGAGCTTGAAGCCGTGCTCAGCTCCACCCTCTGGGATGCAGAAGGCAGCAGACGACCCAACTAGAGAAGCTGAAGCATCGGTGTATATTTGGGTTCGATGCCGGTGGTGACTGTAGATGTGGTACAACGTCAGTAGGCAGGCCACAACTGTTGGCACAACCTTCTTCCTAAGGCCCGGAATTGACGTTTGTACAGTGGGGTAGTGAAGTGTCCACATGGGTGGCGCAAAGGAGGTCCGGAGGTTGAGGTTGAAGGGATGTTACTTCGTAAACGGCAAATAGCTTGACCGAATGCAGATGCGGGATAACGTTGCGCAATGTCACAGAGGTAATGGCACAATCTTAGGCTTTTACAAGTTGCAGAGAGAACTGACCCCTTTAAATACAACCAAAAGCAATAAATACCCATTATATGTGGAACAGAGATGAATGATAAATAACAATGTTTTGTCTGGTATATTGATTGGTTTCTACTGTAAAATCTGGCCACATAGAACGGACGGTTCCGGCTGCACGCAGGCAGCAGACAAGGGAGGAGAGTTACCGGAATTTTTTCCTAAATATCTGTGGAATTCAGAGTGAAAAACGCACATACAAATGTTTCCTGCGCATTAAAGTACAGCCAAAGCGTTGTGTCGTTGCACGACTGACCGATCAGGGGGTATTAATCGCTCTGCACCTTCAATGTAACGAAACGAGTCTCACTTCCGTCGATATTTAATTGATACAGATTCCATTCCAAATAACGCGGTTTGTTTGCAACACAAAACTGTTCCGAATTCTGAGTTTCGGAGTCAAGGTATTTGTAATTACCGAGAAAATGGTTTTTGCATTTTCTCGGCAGTACCGCTCGGGAACCCTTAAACAGTGTGCAATATGAAGTCACGTGGGTAGGCTGGACACGGCTAACAGCCAATATGGCTGCAGCCAATAAAATCCCGCGCCTGCCATCCGATTAGATCTGTCAGAATTAATGATGGGAAATCCGGTTCCTTTTAGTGAACCAGACCGTTCGGATCAGTTTACTTTAGTGATTTGTTCATGAATCAGTGATGTCACTGTATCATGTGACCCAGTGACGTCAATGGTTTCCAGATGCGGAGCCCCTGCATGTACGTAGCTATTGTGGCGCCAAGTTCGAAGCGGGCAGTCCCCATAAGTTGGGGTTCAAGAAAAAAATTCCTCAGCACTGATCATTAATGATTAAGTACTTATTCCTACTTTATAAGCCCAAACGGTTAGATAGGAAAAATGTAACATAATCAGAAGATGGGACCAGGTTCTGTTTTGAATTTGAAACATATTGAAATAATCAATATTAGAGCTTTGAAAGCCCATTTCCTTAAGCTGCGCAGCTTTCGTTGTACCTGCTTGATGGCCGGATTCTCAAAAGAAATACTTTTCGGGTTTCCAAGGCTCTGTGCCTCATTTCTGCTGTTGAAACTGGCCTTATTCATCAATAACAAGCTACTTAGCTAATTGTCGCATATGTTTATTAATATACTGTCAATTAACTAATGCTGTACAGTGCACAGTTTTATGGCATTCTGCTGCTCATTTACGTGCTCCTACCAGAACATGTTTCTCTCTCGTGTATTAATACGAGAAGGAACAAAACAATATAATCATTTTCTCAAAAACGTACCGCTCAATTAGCATTTTCTTGCTGATGCTCCCGTCTTTCGCAGCAGTGCCCCCCCCCCCCCCATTCTATTCCTCAAAGATAAATCACAACATGCGATAAAGACAGCGCATGTCGGATGCAGTATTGCACCATCTTTCAGAAATATCACACGGGCTTCAAAGTTCCGGGATACCGGCGGAGCTACACTTTAACAAATCGTTGGGGTAGCGAAACGAGCGACCCTACGACACTTTACTGCGGTCACAATCACTTGCTCGTTGAGGCTACCATGTTCGGCTACCAGCCCTCTCGCGTTGTGACGTCACGCACTGTGGAGTGGAGTGACGATCGTACTGAGCGGTCTGAGTGCCGTACCGGTGGAAAGTTGCTCATATATAAAAAGAAAATATGCCGTTGGTGTTTATTAGACTATCTATCGGCCTCTCGAGTGCAAGGCTGGGCTCACCGCACAGCAAGTAATAAGAAAGGTAACTGACAGCAGCCTGCGAGCGAGGCTGCCATTTCTGATAGCAATAGGGCCAATGTCTGTGTTTCTTCTTTGTTTTGACAGTCCGCAAACTTGCCGTCTCGTCCTGCTGCACGCGGATATCGCAAGACCCTCTTGGTCTTGTGTGTTACGAGAATTTAGCCATGTCCCGTGACCAGTTTAAAAGAATAATTAAAAAGAAATTGGATCCTTGCACGGGCGTCTACCAGGGGTGGCGTCTACTTTTCGCCTCCGTGTGCACAAGTGGGAAATTTGCGCCCCCTCCCCGGCCCCGTATTTGTGATTTTCTTCGTCCTAAAGCGGATTCTTCCTGTCCGAAAGATTTTTTGGCGCCCCTTTCGGCATGCTGCAGACTTAGGGTGGGCAACTCCCCCCCCCCTCCCTGCCCCCCATAGACGCCAGGACTGAGCAGTACCAAATATTTGCAGAGCGCTCACCCGCCTCGACAATGGTGTGATGTAGGAGTTGGTATGAGGTACGGTGTGACAAACAAAGCGAGCTTCTTTGGCAGAATACACAGTCATTAGGCCAGAAGGAATGACGTAGCGAGATCAGACACACAGAATTGAAAAGTTTCCTTACTCCTTCGGATGCGTGTTGCATGGGTAGGAGTTTCTGTAATTTTGCAGGCCAAGAACTATGCCGTTCGCCATTTTTCCTTTGTGCTTACGAGAGCGAGCAAACACGCTGCCGAGCACGTTATATCGTGCCTGGAGCGAGAGCGACAGATTATGCCCGTGCCCCGTCAACGAGAAGAGCGCGTCATACGTACGTGTTAACGGGTTCCCCGCCCCTAGTTAGTTTGGTAAACGTGTAGAGTAAGCTTGCTTAGCTATGAACCCCTCTGGAAAACAAGGGTTTAGGTCTAAAATATTAAGTCCTAGATCAGGACAAAATTGGTCAATCGGCAGCGTTGCCGTTGCACTCTTGCTAAAAATTAACTTTTCAAATGTGGCCTTAGTGGTAAGTGGTGTAAGCGAAGCCGCTTCCTAAATTAAACCTTCTTGTGAAAAAACAGCTTTTTTTTCTCACATTGCAGCTCCAAAGCTTGCCGAGAATCACGAAAAGTGATATACTATTAAAATCATTTATTCACACTCCTAAACGGTAGCCTACATGACTTCTGTCAGAGTTGTGCCTAACTCGTTACAAGCAACTCGTTACTTGGTAACGGTTACTTTTTTTGGTAACGAAGCAACGATTCAGTTACTTTTAAAAAATGTAATAGTAACGGAAACAGTTACAAAAATTGGTAACTCGTTACTGACGTTACTCGTTCCTTTTCTTCAGCGCGGGGGAGCACATTTCGGCACTCCGTGTGGCGCAATGCGTGGACCTGCGTGACCCACGACCAAGTGTGGCTCAAAGTATTATTGCAGTCCCTCGCTGGATGTGTTGTTGACGTGCTGAATCGTCTTAAACGAAGGCCATTGTCTTTTCTCTTGTTTCCGTAATCTCCGACCATCGCTCCTTCCCAAGAATGGGCACCAATTGTGCCATGGCTACAAAAAACGCGTTTCGACTTCTAGCCTTCTCTTGTCTTTGCTAAGCTTCTGAGCGCCCTAAATTATGACGCAGCCCCTAGTCTACTTTTGGGAACCGTTGGTGATCGGTGGCACGAAAACCGGTGTCTTTTCTTGTGTTTTCATAACCTCCGATCATCCCCACTTCGGCAGCAGATGTCTTCACACGGAAGAGAACGAAGATCACTGATGTAAATTTCGAGTATCAGCTTCTTGTGAAGTGCAATTTTTCATTAATAATGAGTTGAAGGCAAGTGACGGCATGTTTGTTGGCTCCTTTAACTATGCGGCGGTAACGTAAAGGTAACTCGTTACCTGTGAGTAACCAGAACTAGTTACTTTTGTATGTTGCTAACGAGTAACGTATTTAGTTACTTTTTTCTGACGTAACGGGTAACGGGCACAAGTCTGACTTCTGTAGAGATAAAAACATGTGAGACGAGACAGCAGAACAGTACGCAACGCTTCTCATCATAGCTCCAATAGAGGCCCCCATTTCCATTCCGACAGGAAGCCAGAGCACGTGCCAAAAATCCCCTTGCCAGCTGTCCTATCTTCACGTGCTTTGCTACGTTCTTTCACCAATGGAAAACGTGTATGCGTACACTCTGCACACTGCTACTCATATAGTGTGTGTACTTCGCGAAGGTAGCTAGTATACGCACGGGTGCAAAGTTGTTGGCCCGTTTGTTAGTGCAAATAGTGACGCAGCATCCCAGAACGCAGAATACGAAGAAACCTCGTGAGGAAGTGTGTGTCCACTCACAAGACAACAATAAGGGAGTGATTTATCCAGAAGTAGAGTAATTTATCGTATAGGGATTTATCCAGACCCCCGCCAACACTCCCAAATGTTTGACGACGGTCTCCTAACTTTCTTACCTGTGCAACCCTGCAGTGGGGACCGTGCTATTTGAGCTGTAGAAACATGTCAGTAATGATACGTAAAGTTCTCCCCCCCCCCCTTGCTTGGGATTGGGACTGGTACGCGTAGACCGACGTGGTTCTCTGCATGTGTTCACGCAAGGAACCACGAGAACCGGACGGACAGTAGGACACTTTCGACAATGTTTTTTTCCCCTTCTTTTTTCTTCAGAACTGGAGCATTAGGAAAACGAATCGTGCCAGCAAATGAATTGTTAGGACCATAAACAGCTAAGTGTCTGTGCCACGTTTGTGGTGCCGCGTGCTGTACAAACAATACACAGTGATAAAAAGAGGTTTGCGTAGTCAAGTCGGTGCATAGTCTTAAAACAGTACTTAACTGCATAACGCGCCCCTATAGCCAACCATAATCTCGAATGGCATCGTTCTCTCTCCTCTGATTTGTTGAAAACGAAAGGTCCATGCCTTTCTGTGAAACACGATTTTGTTGATGGCCACAAAATGGCGCACGCTCCGCCTTTTCCACAAATGAGCAGTGATAACGGCATATGGTTGAACTTCAGTGCGTTCTGCTTTAAAGCAGTACAGAGGGCCATCCAAAAAATTTCCAGATAAAGACGTCTGATGAAAGTGTGTGTGTCATTTTACCGAGTAGCGCGAAAGATTTTGATGTGTACAATTTGTTTCCCAGAAGAAAACTCACATAAACATGGCTCCGCGCATTCACCCTTAACCCGCCACTCCGGGTATACCCTCCGCAAGTACGTTTCTGCGCAGCAGAAGAGGGCGAGGGTGTAAAATGACGTGCGCGGCGGCGTGCCGCGCTCCCATTCGCCAAGGCCCCTGTCGCCTCCACGTGCGAACCAGGCCGACAACGGCCGACAACGGCAAGCCCTATCACCACCACCACCACCACCACCACCACCACCAGAGAAAGGTAAACAGCAGGGAACCCGCCATACGTTTTGTGTGTTTTCCGCTTTGCTAAGTGATACGGTGTTAAACACCTGCTGCATTTATGACTGTACTTCTTCGCATTTGGATGTAGTGTCACTTATTTATTTCCAAAGCGCACACGGATTCGCTGACGGTGGGAGAACGCGATTAACTGTTGCTGCTGCTGTCGGGTTCAAACCGCATTCTACGACCGGGGGAGTGTTTGTGTGCGTGTGTGTTGTGCAGTGATTTACGTTGACTACAGAAAGTGTTCGAACACGGTGCACTCCCAAGGCTCTGCTTTCGTGACAGTGACGAAGAGCGCCGCGGCAGGTCACAGCTTAATGTGCTGTTTTGAGTGGTCTCATAGTAGTTCTAACATCTAATAACAGTGGAACCACAGGGGTGGCATTCAATGTATTGCTCCGTAGACGAAAGCGTGCTGGGCGAACGCAATGCATCCTGGACAGGTCCTGGTCGCACGTCACGGCAAACGTCAAGGCACACTTGACCTTAAAGATGGCGGCGCCCGTGATCGGCGGCCAATCCGTTTGTAAACAATGCGGTTGTTGTTTCTGCGCAACGTTTTGGATGTCTTTCGATCACGGTAATTATTTTTATCCGATAATCCGCAGTAAAACGCGCAGTTTTGCACATAAGCCCTCGTGCTGTTGACGACCTCCAAAGATGTGATGACGACCGCGCGTTAAGACTTACTGAGCCGATGCGATGTACTTAAACTAAGGAGAAATCGGCTACCATGTTGCGGAACAAGCACCGCATAGTTTACGCTGGCAAAATACGTTCATCTCTTTGTGTTACGACGACGGAAATATGTCGGTAAGCGGCAAAACGACATGTAAACGAAGTCACATGACCTCAAAATTACGTTTTATATGACGTGCGACCAGGACAAGATGGCAGTTTTGCCAAAAGCACCCGCTTGAGGGTAGTTACAACAATGGCGGGTGTGTGTCACCCCTGTGAGTGGAACGAACCAGGAACGAGCGTGATCATTGTCTGTTCGGGTGCAACTGCACCAGGCTCCAGTTGCTTCACAGTGGAAGACGGAAGTTCGTACGCGTGCTGAGGCACGGTTGTCGTCGTCCTGTCGTTCACGGTAGTTTAGACCTTTGCAGCTGCCATGTGACTGAATTTCCCATGTCTACGAGGACACTCGCTGTTCGCCCTAGACAGCTGTCAACTCCGTGAGACCGTAATTTGAACAAAATGGGGAAAATGTTTGCAGGATGCTCGCACGAGCGAACTTAAACGAGAGCCGAATAGTTGAAACTTCAGCAAATATATTGCGTTAACCTTTCGTTTGTCTTTCGTCGATAAACCAAGATCATTCCCAACGAAAAGTGGGACCTCTAATACAGAAACCAGAGCTGTTTTGGCCCTCCCAGGGGCACTCCGTGCATCGAATGTGCCTTTGTTTACCTTGTTGAAGCGCGCACATGGTTCCTTCGGCCAATCGGGAGCGTCCTAGAAACGTCACCGTGACGTCATGCGCACTAAACTCACGGGCTTGCGGAGCGTATAACGAGGAGGAGAAGGTATTATGCCACGTCACCGATGACGTTACAAGGAGAACTTGTTATGGTTCGCCGGTCAGTGGGGGGTCAGCTCCTTGTCCCTTTGCCGCCGTAAAGCAGTTTTGCCGGTTCTCCCAGAGAATTGGGGATAGAATGGAGCGGCCGAATGATGACCGAGCCAGGAGCAAGGCTTTTTCAGAACCCCGAACAGCCGAGTAGCAGACGACAGCGAAGTAGCAGACAACATTTCACTGGACCAATCAGCGAGCGCACTCCTTGTAGCGTCAGCGCGAGGTTCCAGGCAGATCACTGGCTGGTACTGCTCTCCACCGCCGTTGCGCACGGTCGCTTTTTGCGGCGTACTTGAAATTCAATTTCTGCGATAATTATGACTCTGTGGTGTGAATTGCTTCGCATGGTGCATCTTTCTGGCCTACTTAACAGTTTTATAGGAAGAAAACAGGGTGTTAAAAATGACTTCTGCGCTTTAACTTGCCACTCCGGGTATAACGAGGAAGAGAAGGTATGATGCCACGTCACCGATGACGTTACGGGGGAACTCATTCTGGTTCGCCGGGCAGTGGGGGTCAGCGACTTGTCCCTTTGTCGCTGTAAACCAGTTTTGCCAGTTCTCCCGGATAATCGGAGATAGAAGAAGCGGCCGAATAATGACCGAGCCAGGAGCAAATGCTTGTTCAGAACTCCGAACAGCCGAGTAGCAGACGACATGCAGCGGTGATGGTGGTGGTGGTGACGCAGACGAAAACCGGGGGGGGGGGGATAATGGCAGGATCGGCTCGCCGTTGTTGGCCGACGAAACCGGAGTAGCAGACAACATTTCTCCTGACCAATCAGCGAGCGTGTCCCCTGTAGCGTCAGCGCAAGGTCCCAGGCAGATCACATGCTGGTACTGCTCTCCACCGCCGTTGCGCACGGTCGGTTTTTGCCGCGTACTTCAAATTCAATTTCTGCGATAATTATGACTCTGTGGCGTGAATTACTTCTCCAGTGCATCTTTCTGACCTACTTAACAGTTTTATAGGCAGAAAACAGGGCGTTAAAAACGGCTTCCGTGCTACTTTAAAGGTGTCTAGCTTAAGCTTGCTAGCAAGTATGCTGCATTCAGGTTTGTAGGAGCGATTGATTGAGTCAAGCTCAACTTTGCCACAATGATCCTTTGACATGGGATGAGGCTGCAGTCTGTGACTGTGACTTACGATGTGCTTGATGCATATCGCAGCATGGCGGGAAAAATGGCCGCAGCCTAACTCCGGCATACAAAATATCTTACACGGCTATGTGTGGCCCTATACACAGTACAGTCATGCCCCGCTTATCCACAACGCAGTTAACCGGAAAAATCGTTATCGCTCTACGTTACCGGAAACGGACTTGCTACCATTTTTTATTCGGTTGTCCGGAATTCACTATCCATGTCCAGACGTGAAGTATGAGCATCAGTTTTTCAGAACCAGAGACTTCCCAATCAGGTTATCTCGAGAGGTGCAGGCAGACCCCGCCCTTGGTGGCATTTACATTGTCCTGCTGTACTAATGTCATCCCTCGTGGGAATAATGACATCTCGTTCGCCGTTGGACTCCTCCTTGCCCCTAGGTCAGTGGGCGCAAACTTGCGTGGACAGATGGTGTCGATGGTTGCCGTGATGCGAAAGAGGTGTTCCATATTTACTTGGCACGAAAAATCGATGTGAAAGCGTCGGCTTACCACCATTTCCAGCCTGCAGGCATGGGCCAAAGAAGCGCTGATCGTTGACGGCTCTATATGTTTATAACGAATAGCAAGTCGGTCTACGCCTGATTAACCTTTCCTCGTTTTTTCCCCCAATAAACATACCCCCCCCCTCATTTACGACCGTTCTGCGCGTGAAGTGGCTTTCCACCAACCGTTCGTGATCATAAATGAAATGTGTGCTGATATCTGTGTCCTTAGGATTCGAAGAAGAGCTTTTTTCTTGGCTTGGTGACATGACGTCGGAATACTGTTGTCGGCAGCGATATGCTCATCGAAAAGGGCAAGGCTAACCGAAACGCGTAAAGGTAGATTGTTCGGAAATTCGTTATCCGCACGATAGGAGGTGGGAACAGGGGTGTTCGGAGAAAAGGGACATGACTATATGCATATTCAACAGCATTCGTAATTCATAAGATATCCTAGATCCGCTCGTGATGCAACGTCTTTGGTCTCCAGTGTACACGTGAGCCACAAGTGTACAGGGCTGTGGCATGTACCACGTGCTGGTCTCCATGTAATAGCATGCGTTTCTTTTTCTTTTTTACATGTTGTGAAGGTCTAGTGAAATATACTATCCCGAGCACGCCTCGGAACTGTTCAACAGTTTGACAACCTGTGCACTCACATTCCCGCGAATGGCATTCAATATGGCACTCGTATAGAACGGCTCATGCAGAGTCGGAATACTCTTTTACGAAAGCAACTGAACGACTGGTGGAAAAGAGGTACCTTGTAAACGTCGAATCCCTCGATGGTTGAGTCGAAGCAGGAGTACAAGTCGTTCAATAGTGCCACTACCTAGTAGAGATCATAGACAGAATGAACTTTCAGGTGATATATACCGTCAGTCCTTGTTAGAGGTGTGTAAGGAAATGAATAGTAGTATTTCACGTACGTCCGATTTCGCTATTCCAAATTATGATTCGGATTAGTGAGGACCTAAATGGTGGATTTAACTCATTCCCCCAGCTATACTGTGCCAAAATTTGTAGTGTACAAATATTTGCCGTCACGTGCTGGCGGCACGTAACTAATCAATGAGGCTTGTGCAGTGACGTCACGTTTGGTCACGTGACATTGGAAAACACATTGCCGCGCCGGAGTAACAGTAGGAGGTCATGCCGTGAGTTCTTGCGGTCTGCGTGCAATAACAAGAGGACGCTGTTGCCTCATTCGGCCCGCAGTAAGACGCCTGTGACTCATCCCCATGTTTTCCCATGTCACGTGGCTCCAAGGCGCTCAAAGGCCGCGCGTGACGTCATGTGCACGAGCCTCATTCCCTTCACTTGCTCGATGTTCTACACGTACCTCTCATGAACGAATATTTACAAACACAGTACTCGAAAAGAAGTGAACAAGAAAGAGGTAGTGAAGTGTTCCGCCCATTACACGCTCTGGAGACGATGAATGTGTAACGCGTTAAAACACACGGCTCACATAATTGTTTCCTGAGGAGAAGCAATGCAATAAAATAGCCGGCATACCCCATGGCAACCGATGCGTTTGTTTTCCTTTGGCGCTTTTTCGTTACGATTATCGATCGTTTCTTATGTCGTATAGAGGTGCATGCGTTCTCAGTACACGCCGGTGTAGGGAGCCAAAAGTGTGTGCGTACACACCAGCAACTACTGCGCAGCAGTCGCTGGTAAATATTCGATGTTGTTGCATGCGCCTCATCGTTTCTATTATCAAATAGGGGAAACACTGACACCTGCCGTTCTCGATGCACTAACCTCCCAAGATAAAAAGTTGCGTAATGTACTATAGTATAAACAGAGCAAGAGTCACGTTTTGACTCAAGTGTGTGATCAAACATCGAATAACTTTTCACTTGACCTTTTCCTGTTCTCGTTGTCTCTTGCGTTAGTCAAACGAGTCGTCATCGAGGACTTGGTCATGCATACGTAAGTTTTTTATGCAGTGTTGTTGCGAAACTACATACTGCATGAACATATTTTACGCGTCCTTTCTTCCTTTTCCGCTTCAACTACCGTGAGGCTACACCGAACCTGAAATAGAGAAGGTGCTCAGCAGCACAAACTATGTCGCACTCTATCTGAAAATAGCCAGTACAGCCAGCAGCGTATAGCCAGAAAAATATTTCGGGAGGGGTGCTATGGGGATCTTACATGGTAGTTGAGGATTTCTACCCCGCTTCCCTCTCCCAAATGCACTACCAAAGGTACCATTTCGGAGGGGGGCTGCGCCAGTGAATACACCTATTTTGCAGCGCCACAGAAGTTTTTCAAAAGCTCTGGTATGACGGCAAACCTATCGCTTGCAAAAGATCAACCAGCTCCGGTGGCGCAGCGGTAACGCGTGCGCTTGGAGACTGGGAGGTCCGCGGTTCGAATCCGCGGGCCGGCTGTGCCGTCTGGGGTTTTTCCTGGGTTTCCCTCAGATGTGTAATAGGCGTATGCCGGCACAGTTCCCCTGAAGTCGGCCCATGGACGCAGCTATCCTCCCCCCGAGCGGATTCCGCTCGGTCTTCCACTTCACCCTTTCCTCTCCTCCTCTCCACCACCTTTCCCTTCCCGAGAAACATGCCGCCTAATCAGGCAGGCAGACCTCTCGGGTTCCTCCCAACGACACTCCTCCTGCAAAAGATCAAGCGACCTTGCGGTATGCTTGCGGCCCTCCGCGAGCGTTTCTGTTTCCATGTCTTGTCCTCCTTATCGATGTACGATGCGCTTATATTACATATCCTCCTCCGTTTACCAATGTTCTTTTTGTCAAATCATATTGAGTTTCCTTGGCGTCCTGTTTCAATCTCTACGCTTCTGATATTCTCTCGGTGTTTTCTTTCTTGTATGTTTGTTCGTTTGCTCCTCTGAAGTAGATTCGGTCTGCTTCGCCGTCTGTGTTCAAATTGCATCTTGTTAAATACGCTCTTATCCCCGTTGCAACCGTGCAAGTGACGCTTACTTTCGGCTGGATTGGAGTTGAGTTAAAAGTAATAAGGGCATTGTGCCTCCACGAGGTGTGGGGCCGGCCAGTCCAGCTCACTTGTAGCACAGAAGTCTGGTTAATAGTACACACCACCAGGGAGTGGGAGTGGAATTAACCATTACGTGAATGGACGACAGCATAACGAATGGGCGTGTGTCTGCTGAATTTGAATGTGTGCGCTAGTGTGGTCATCCCTGTTACTATTATGCTCTACTATTATACTATTTGCTTTCGATATCGCTCGGGGTCGTGTCAATAAATAGCATCGAAGCTATTTATAGTCGTGCTCAGCTTGAGAAGGAAAAGAAATCTAGTCCGTCAGCTTTCAAAGTATTACTGCGCCGCAGATATGACGGCTGGACGTAGAGAGGTCACGCCCTCTCCCTGCGTCAGATAATGTAATCCACCATACGCACTCTGCTTTCGTATTGGCAGTTTAGACTGGCCGCATGACACTACGCTGCAGCAGAAACTACGCTCACCAACTGATTGCGCATGGTGGCGCTGCGGTTTTTCTCCCGGCGCGCTATTGCGTCTCATCTCCTACGGCGTATGTAGTTGACGGACTAGATGTATTTACATTCTTAAGTTGAACACAACTATAGTGGCTTCAGTCCGGGGTATGTGAAGCTCTTCTTGTCTAGCAGCCAGTCTCACTTTTGTTTTTGCTCCAGAGGAGTGCAAAACTGTTAGCAATGGGTGACTGGCCCATTAAGAGGGCACTAAAATGCCGAAACAACTTTACTTCAAAATACGTTACACGCAATGTTAATTTCGTACTTGTTATCATAATTCAAACCTCTGATTCCGTTACGGAGCTACAGTAGAAATTATACCGGACTTTTTCTTGCTTCGACGCTAATCAGTCAACGTCGTTTCAGCTCGTGCATTGGTGCTTATAGTCCCTTATGCGCGTGCACGCGCGTGCCACGCCATGCAGCTGTCTCGGCGGGGTGGGGTGACGTGGGGATTTCGAGCGGTCTACCTGCCTAGATTGGCGGCACGTTGCTCGGGGAAAGGATGAGAGGGGGTGGGGGAAGGGGGTAGGCGAAGAGGAAGACTCACACGTCTGGTTCTACAGCACCGTGCACTACAACCGACCGTGAGGGGCTAGCCCCTTAAAGGGGCTATGAACTCTACCAAGCTAGCCCGCCGACTGTGTCGTCTCCAAACGGTGATTTTAACTTGTTGGCTGTGACACCTTTTGTATAAATGAATCCGATAGGTCCGTATATTCACCACATATAGCACGCTCCTAGCCAACCATCATCCCGAATGACAACGTTCTCTCTCCTGATTTGTTGATAACGGGAGGTGGAGCCTGTTATGTATTCATTATGTACGGCATAATTGATTAAAAAAATAGGCTCCGTATCTCGTTTTCAACAAATCAGGGACGAGAACGTTGTCATTCGGGATGATGGTTGACTAGGAGCGTGCTATGTGGTAAAGTTCATTTTTAACAGTGAAGAGCAGAACGTTATGTGTACATCCGCGTTGGCGTCTGATTCGGTGCTACAATTCCTCAAATGACGGGAAATGAAAGGATAGAGGTATCTGGACGGCGGTACGTCTACTCGCACGTATCCGAAAACAAAGTGCGTTTTTGTATTAACGCGGCACACGTTATGAAGGAGAAGTATTGAACAATAAATTGTAAATAGAATTACGAAGCGTAGAAGAACAATATTACACCTATTACACCCGTAACTAAATATCTGCAGATAGGAGTTCTTACTTCCTGTAAGATATAGGGTTGCGCGTTTTAGATGTTTATTTTTGGGCGGATTCGGCATATGTTTTTCGATGTTTATTGATTTTCGATGCTTTTCCTTGCATGTACATACATGGTTTACACGACAGTTATCGGCGAATAGCAATTTAACAACACAACAACAATGTCATTTCAGTTCTGTGCGCGTCTACCGCACGCTTAACAACAACCAATGCGAATTGCCAGTTTTACCAGTACCAGTTTTACGAAGTACCAGTTCGAGTTCTATAAGTGCTGCAAGAAATGACCGGAAGGCGTTTGCTCACCTTGTTCGTTACGAGGATTCTCCAGATTCACGTGGCGCCGCGATTGCAGGTGCTCCGATATGCGCGCCGCACCTCTTGCACAGCCCACATTAACTGTCACGCGACAATACTTGCATACGACAACATCTTCCTTGCCTGAGAGTTCAAAATCTTGATTTTCGCAAACGTAGTCCGAGGCCCCTCTTCCTTTTTCTTCCCATCTCGGGTACCGCGGAAAAACAGGACAGCCGTATACGTGGAAAGTGGAGGTGTATGTACTGTCGTAACCTCTCCACTAAACAACTAAAGGCCGGTGATCGAGATTCTACTTGATGTCACGTCCCTAAAAGCATAGGTGGGGAGTAACGCGTTACAAAGTAGTGCGTTACCGGTAACGCGTTACATTCGAGTAGTGAAATATGGTAACGCATTACATTTGCGAGAAAAGTAATGAGTAACGTAACGTCATTACATTTTTAACAACTAACGCGTAACGGCGTTATGCGTTACTGCGTGTTCGGGAACTTGAAAGCTTGAGCGAGGACCGTGCCTGCAGAATCCGGGAAAATCCCCGATTTTTTCTATTCATCTTCAATAATGACAAGAAGGTCACATCGACACCCACGAAGAACGCAAAAGAAGGGTGGTTAACCTACCCTGGTTGAGATGTCACCTTTGTTTACCACCTCTGTTTTTCACTCCCTCTGGTATTTTTCGAACGAATGGGGCAAAAGCGGCAGAAAAATAGCCTCTACCCTCTGAACAAGTAACAAAGTACCAAGGAATTGGCTTTTTGGATTTGTACTGTATGAGATAAAAGGTCACCGTCTCTATCAATCTTGACAAGGAGCACTCCCTGGTCATTAGGCGTCCTCTCAGCCCAACGGGCGAAGCTCACCGATGAAAATTTTGAACATCAACTACTTCTGCGTTGCAATAAATCGTACATGTAAGTTGTGTTCATGCGTGACCCTTGTTTGTGCCCAACATTGCTTGTATTGATTTGCGGAATGCACTTATGTGACTCAACCAAAAATGGTACATATTATAAGGACAACTGGTGAAGTAATGCAAAAGTAACGGCATTACTTATCAGAAGTAACGGCGTTAGTAACGCGTTACCTACTACCGCGACAGTAACGAATAACGTAACGCGTTACTTTTCGAAAAAGTAGTGAGTAACGGTAGTGCACTGCAAAATAAAAGTAACTTCCCCACCTATGCCTAAAAGGTTCACGAGCGCGGTGGGGCACCTACAATGGCAGAAGAATGAGATTCCGACCAGCACACCCGATCTGGGACAAAAGGATTGACCCTGGAACACTCAATGTGGTCGCAGCTCATCCAGCCTTAGCAAATACCAAGAAAAGAATAATAATAAAGGAAAGCCTGCTCGGCATGCATCAATTTATCTGCCATAGTTCCTGGAATGTTCCTCATTATTCGATGTTTTTCGATTGATACCGAATGTGGGAAAATTTTCCCGGCGTATGTTTTTCGGTGTTTTTCGATTAAAACCGAACACGCGGAACCCTAGATGGCCCACTGGAATAGCAAATCAACTTTCCGTCTCATTAACCATTACCTTTCTTCTGTTTCTTTTTTTGTGTGTGTTTGTGTTCGAATAAACATACACCACGCCTCCCGAGATGACATAAGGGCAGGTATACGTTCTTATTTCCGCATTAGCGCCGCGAAGCAACTGTGGCTATGAGCGGCGTACATACGTATACAGACGGAGAGAGAACAGCAGAAAGGAGGTGGGACAGGGTGGTTAGTAGTCCTGGGCCGACTTCAGGGGAACTGTGCCGATATTCGTCTGGAAAATCTGCCAGAAAACCCAGGGAAAACCTCAGACAGCACAGCCTGTGCGGGAATTCGAACCCGTGTCACTTCCAAGTATCGGCGTGGAAAGCGATCATCCTAACTACTATGCGCGGGAGCTGGTGTCAGGTATACGCCTTGTACCAAACGATCACACAAAGTAACAGTATGTCAACACAATATAAATAGAGACACCCATGCTCAGATTGTTCTGTGCCTTTGGGGATCTTGCTAATGCAAAGAAAACGAAGATAGGAAATAAAGCACTTGAGAGACAGCGAGAGAGAGATACATGATGACGATGGCTGAAGAAACAACGATAAATAAGAACGCTGCGTTCTCCGCTAATCCAAATTTTGAAGGATGAAACTCCTTATAGTGTGGCCGAAAAAATGAAGTAAGTAAAGACTTTGAAGAGCTTTCAACATTTAATATTTTGACAGTAGATTTGGGCACTTTGCCCTCACTCCTGAGAGGGAGGGGGGGGGGGGTGCACTCAACGCTCTCATTTCATTTTTTAGCGATATCGGGGCGGACAAAGCATTCAGACTCTTTGGGTTCTTTTTCCTTAAGTACATCCAGTTTATTTTGTTCTCGTTGCATATAACTGGTCAGAGTCCCATAGTCACATAGGCCCGATTTCACCAACCCCGATTAACATTTGAATCGAGATCAGCAGTCCCTCAACTTGAATTTAACCCTTAACTCTGCTTCACCAAGGGTAGTTATTGTCACTGAAGCATTCATCACGTCGATATAACGACGTTGCTAAAAAAGAATTCGGTGTTAAAGGGGTTGAGACAGGTTATCCACGTGATCCCGGACAAAAGTAAAAGACGGTCCTTTGCACCAATGTGGCCCTGCCTTGAAAGTTTTACAGCAAAAAGAGTAAGAGAAGCGGAGAAACTGGGCATACTGAAACTCATGCGGCTCTGACATCACAGCGCACGCCGCTGCCACTGAGGCAGAGCACAAGAAGTCACGTGCTTGCGACTGCCAATAGGAATGGACGCAAATCTGAGCTCCCTGTGACGTCGGCGCTTTGCTCGGGAGTGTGCTCGGACGCTAGCATTTCGCTAAGTAAGACACGTAGAAGAATTATTATTTCTTCTTCATTACTTCATTATTTTGGCGTGCGGTACAACGCGTCCATGATGTAGTGAACCATATCTATGAAAGCGTCGCGACTCCTTTAACTTGAAGTTTTAGCGACCCTTGATGTGTTGAAAGCTAACCAGCGGTGGTGAAAGCTGGCCATAGTATATTTTTCTTCAATTATTCCTTATTATTTCCTCTCTCTCTCTTTTTTCCCCCTATAGGATATACAGTCAAGTGCTATGGAGTAGCTTGCATCCATGATGATGGAGCTTCTATTGTAGGGGAGGAGCGGGCGTATCGGACTACTTAACTTTGAAAGTCTCTATAGCCGCGACGATTTCGTCAACGGTCGTGTACAAAACACTCCTACGTACAGGAGCTCATAAAGACGAGTCGATAACCAGTTACATCTGAAATTAACGCTCACTTTGCTCTCACCTGGCGGCAGAGCGGATCACGGGCGTGGGGGCAAAATGAATCACGAGAACACACACACACATACATTGGATGGTGATGGGGTGGGCGATTTACCGCCGCTGAGGCGGTACACTGCCCTATTTCACGAGAAATATGAAAGACTGTATCGGTTATTTTGGAGAGAATTGGGCATTCTCTGCAAGGATGAGCACGGAACGTATAACACTCGTATGTTGCTCATGTGTGCAGTGCTTTGAAGCGCTGGTAAGATGGCCGGTGCATCGTCAACAGGAAGGGAATAGCGCGAAAGACAGGACACAAGAAAGAAACAACCACACAAAGTTGGTGCTGGACGTGTTGCACAGCAGGCACTTGACGTCTACATCGCTTGCTGCTCTTGGCTGAACAATTGCATTTTGAGTCACGCTCATTTTCCGTTGCTGACCGATAGTTTTATTCTGAGTAACGGTTTTAGCAGGGATAGTCGTGATAACTTCTACACGTTCTGTTCGACAGTTTAGAGTATACAGGGTGTCTCACCGAAAAAAAAAAAAATCCAGGGGCTAAAAAAAAAAAAAAATAGAGTGATGGACACAAATGGAACCAACTTTACGTGTTTGGCAGTTGTGGGGTATATCCAGAAATATTTTTTCATCGCCCCTTGTTACTTAATTAGCGGTAATTAATTTTCTACCTTTTTATTTATAAAAGCTACGAAGTTGTTCCAATGAGAACATCTGATCTCTTCGGTCGCCTGATACCAAAGCCGTTTTCAGCACAAAAATCCGTTCGATAGATCGTCCGCAAAAAAATCGTGAAGGAACACCATTTTTTAATTTATTTTGTTCATTGCTCATCTTCGAAGACGCGTCTTTCCTTCACCCCCAGTGTGAAAGAGTGAAAGAGCACAGTGCCGCCTTATGCGTCGTAGATGAGTTTTAACTTCCAGAAACAAAACAAAAACAAATGTATCGGGTGACTCTATCGCAACTGCCCTTATCTTTGGTTGCATTTTCTGTTTTGTTTTAATCTTTTTCCAGGATGCAAGAGGCGATAGTGTGCTCTTTCATCGTCTCGTTTTGGGGTTGAAGGAAAGACGCGCCTCTAGAGATGCGCAATCAAGAAAATAAAGAAAAAAATTGTGTTCCTTCGCGAATTTTTTATTTTTTTACGATTTATCGAACGGATTTTTGTTCTGAAAACAGCTTTGGTATCAGGCGACCGAAGAGATCATATGTTCTCATTGGAACAACTTCGTAGCTTTCATAATTAAAAAGTTAGAAAATTAATTACCGCTAATTAATTAACAAGGGGCGATGAAAAAAATATTTTTGGATAGACCACACAACTGCCAAACACGTACAGTTGGTTCCATTTGTGTCCAGCACTCCGTTTTTTTTTCAGCCCCTGGTCCTTTTTCGGTGAGACACCCTGTATACGTTTTGTTTAGCCTTTGGGCAGTGGCCTAATTAAAGTATGCATTAGAAATAGTGTGAATGGTTTCACCGTGCTAGTCCGATTCTATTCAATCGTAGCAGTAGACCAATGCAGTGCCGACGCTCTCGCTGTGGAGCTTTGATCTTGGCAGAGCCGTTTATTAGGAGAGTTTGGCCATTTTGAGGAGCCTGTCTCATTTGACGTCACACGATGGGTGGCGCCAAGGCCAGTGACACCATTTTGGACCCGAGCTATCGCCTTGAAATCTCCCATTCCGTCATTTTGGAGCAGATGTACAGCTTTGAAATCTCCCCATGCTGCCGCGGCTCGTCTTTCATCCGATCTTCCATCTTCCGTCCCGTTTTCCGTCTTTAATCTTTCAAGTGGGCGGAGCGATGACGGCTCTGACGTCACGGAGGCACCCCATCTCCGGGTGGCAAAAGATCACACAATGGCCAAACTCTCCTCATAAGCGGCTCTGTATCTCGGTCGGCAATAGCGGTTCGTGGCGGTGTTGGATTACAGCCAGTGCTGTTCGAACATCATAACAATGAGCAAATGATACACAGCGAGGGACATAAAATACGGGAATTATTTACGGGAATCGCCTCGATTTCCACTCGACGGGAATTCCACTGGATGGAACTCCTACAAAGTGTGGGCGGGGTCGACCATGATCCAGTTCGCCCTGTCCGCTTTGCCCTCCTAGTGAAGAGACCGATGTTCCACAGAAAGAGCCTTTTGCTTCCCAGCCTACTAAGCATAATGCCTGAACATTAAGTGTATTCCAAACATCGAGGACCCTATGTTTAGCGCACAGTAACCATACCCACTTGCGTATTGTGCTTAAAACTTCAATAATTAGACCATTTCATAAAATCCTCTTCCTTACAAGACGGCCTGAACAAAGCGGCTTTCTCATCTCCCGCGTGGAACATTCTACCTTAGCACTGTAAAAAAGGAATGCCGAAGAATGAGAAGAACACCGACTACTCGACGGACCAAAAATCATTGTGATGTTTGTTATTATTATTTAGAAGTAAAGCTGATCCGCTTTGCCTCCGGGACCCATTCTGCCCTCTCCTCCCCAAGTCGATAACGAGGACTAAGCCATTGAGCCACGGGGATTAGGGTCATGATCTCGGACAGCAGTTTTCCACCTCTGCTCGGCAGCAGCTGACCCGACGGATTGTACGGAACTTTCTGTATACGCTGCTCCAACACGCCTACATCTCGTCTGACTTTGTCGCGACTTAAATCCCCATGTTTTACTTTTCCACTCCCTTCGCCACCTTTCACGCTATTGTAAGTGTGAGACCGACAAATGCCAGAAGACTTTCATGTCTTCAGGTTCAACCAGCTCCGGTGGCGCAGCGGTAACGCGTGCGCTTGGAGACTGGGAGGTCCGCGGTTCGAATCCGCGGGCCGGCTGTGCCGTCTGGGGTTTTTCCTGGGTTTCCCTCAGATGTGTAATAGGCGTATGCCGGCACAGTTCCCCTGAAGTCGGCCCATGGACGCAGCTATCCTCCCTCCGAGCGGATTCCGCTCGGTCTTCCACTTCACCCTTTCCTCTCCTCCTCTCCACCACCTTTCCCTTCCCGAGAAACATGCCGCCTAATCAGGCAGGCAGACCTCTCGGGTTCCTCCCAACGACACTCCTCCTCCTCCTCCTCCTTCAGGTTCAATATGTGGCGGTGGCGTTGACATCGAGGACATTACGTAACAGTCAATGTGTGAACTGAACGTTACTGACCCCCCCCCCCCCCACCCGAATGTTTACCACTCGCGTGCCTCAGTTCTCTTGGCATCGCCTTGCACTGTTAGAAAAAATTATACCTTTTAGTGTATAAGCGGCTTGTCTCAGGGAGCATACCCTTCTGAGGTATAAACGATATACCTCCTTCGAGTTATAGTAACTTTATACCTCCCTGAAGGTATATTATTTGCACCTCATGGTATAAACATATATCCCTTTGAAGGTATATTTTCGAACCCGGCGCCCTATTCCGGGGTGCGTCGCTCGCGCAATCGACACGTGGTGTGTGATGTCATCGAACGACGGCGCCGAGAATTTGGTACTCCTCTGCTTCCAGACGAGCCGCGCGTGAACAATCCTGTCGTATGACCGATGCGCACGCTTGTTCAGCGGGGAGAGCTAAGCAGAAGGGAACGTGAAAAAGAGCAACTTTTAACACGAACCACCAGAAAACGACTGCCTCCAGGCAGTTCCGACCCTCATAAGCTAGCAACGTGTGTAATGCTCGTTACTACGGTCATGGCTGCTTTTCCTTCTCCTGAGGAAAGCCTGAACTATTCCGACCCCCCCCCCCCCATATTTTTTTTTTACTACATTCTATAGCAGCTTTCCGCTCTAGCAAATTTTTCCACCGCTGACAGTGAATACATGCAGTGAAAGGCAAAGGCAAAGGAACCACTGACAACTTCCCAATCCGTTGAGAAGCTACAATATGTAATTCCGGACCACCGACGGTGTCGGTAGGCGAAGCGATCGAGGTGGCGGGAACGATACATGCCACTTTTGGTATTTCGGGTTTCGTCTAACGATGGCGCGCTTTTACCATTTACCATGGTTCAGCCCGTCGACGTGTTCAACGTCACCGTCACGCGCATCCCAGGCGACGATGACAAAGCGACTGCACGAGCGCGTTCGCAAATATCACTTTGTGCATTTGAAATAAAGCGAATATAGGCCATAAAAGACGACAAAAAAAAGAAAAAAGCTGTGCTTCACTTTTTCGCATAATTTCCTCTATCTGCGATGGATTCACCAATCCGCGCTGCAGGTCCCACCTCGGAGCAGTTTCACATTATGCTCGACTGTGTGGGGGAGCACCGTAATCTCTTTACGGGTGGGCTGTCCGCTGGCTACACATCGCAAGACAGAAATAGGGAGTGGTGCGAGCTGGCTGCACGTTTGAACGCCAGCAGTGGTGCAGTGAAACCCGTCGAGAGGTGGAGAAACGTGCATAAATTAGTATCAGATACGAAACACCAACAAAAATCTCAAAATTCGCGGCACCAGTGACGACTGCAATACCCCACTGCTTGATTGAAGTTGCGTTCAATGGGAACTTTTAGACGTGGACCGACTGGAAAAGCGCCTCCAAAGCCAAGGCAGCTCGCATCTCACACCACACGCGGGGGACGGGAAGTCCTCCTCCGAAAGAATCGCTCTCTGAGCTGGAGGAGCGGGTCACTTCTGTGATTGGGCAAGTGGCGACGACCGGGAAGCAGGAGACTCATGAGTTCGGGATACGGGCACCGCCGGCCTCGGAGTCCGCATCAACGGTTATTTATATGGCACCGCCCGAGGCCGCTTCTGCCTCACAGAGCGATGAAGGCAGGTCGACCTGTACATAGGTTCCGACCGCGTTGGCCTCGATAGCAGCCACGCGAAGCAACTTGCAGCCATCTCCATTGAATGCTCTCGGCTAATCGACAGGTCAAACGTGTGTATTGTCATCAGGCAAGAGAGCTATCTATGGAGGTAGGCTCCTTTACACTAGACGCGCACTATGCCGAAAGGCAGGATAACAACGCTCCTAGGGGAGATTGCTGTTTGTACGGGCCATACCATGCGAACAATCCATGATATACAACCCATCATCACCATCATCATCAGTCGCGACGGAGGACAGTACAGGTCTAGCAAACTGGCTAGAACAGAATGTGCCACTCACCCTGATCATAGCGGAAGATGCGATTGGAGCAGAGCCAGCGACGGGAGCACTCGACTGAGCCGAGCACTGCCTGTTCCCTGGTGATCAACGCCGGTAGTCCAGCACGAACTGCCTGAAACAAACCTACGCTCCCACAGCCGGGGCCACCGAAGGCCAACCGGCACCGGCGTATCCAAATTTGGAAATTTATTTCCGCAATCAAACACGCCAAATGTTTCCGATCCCTTGCTGCAACCGGCAACGGTTCCATGAACCTTACAGTGGCCCATTCAACTCTTGGAAGGTCAAAAACAACAGGCGCTCTGCTCCACAGGAGCAGCGGAATCCGGTACTGAAGGAAGCAGTGCTCTGGTGACTCCGAGATACCACAAGACGGGCAGTGATCCGTGCGACAAATATGGAAGCGGTGTAAACGTTCACGAAGCGGGAGCCATGAGCCAGCTTCCACTGGAGACTCGCTCGACGAGCGTCCAACCAGCCAGCCGTGATACGTCGCCAGGCGCTCCCGGAAGGCACCAGGCACCCACGGCACCAGGCAGGGAGGGAACCAGCACCGCCTCCATGAGCGCGGCGTAGAAATCCCTGGCTTCCCAAAGAGAGACGTCAGCGTCTGGGGACATCTCGCGTACGCGTCTGACGGCAGCTATGCAAGCTGTGAAAAGAGGGGAGGGAACTTCTGCTCTGGGACGGCTGTCAGTGATATCGGTGAACCGTGATCCACCGGACGGCATGACCGAGGAAATAGTGCACCAAAGCGCACGGTGGATGATCAGGATTGTGAAGCGCCCCAAAGAGAGCCCAGATCTGCAGATCTGCTAGAGAGCGCTCCGTGATAGCCGGCACGCCTAAACCGCCCCGATCACGTGTGAGATACAGCTGTGACCTCCTGACCCATTCAACTGAACCAGCCCACAGGAAACGGAACGCGTTGCGAGTTATGGCGACCCGAATGACTGCAGGTGGCAGACATACGGCGGCGAGGAACCACAGACGGCTGTAGTACCAAGAGGCCAGTAAACTGGCATGGAAAGTGAGGGGAAGGTCTACAGATTTGAGTTCACGGAGAACAGCGGAGGATCGTTTAAACACTGTAGGCCAGTTTACACGAGATACACCGCTACCATCGAAGACAACACCGAGGATTTTGACTTGAGGCTTTGAGGGTACGCCATAGGGGGCGACGCGGGAAGGTTCTGTATTAATGTAGAGGGCACCGCTCTTCGACCTGTTGAGTTGTGCGCCAGATACTTTACCATAATCGTCGAAAGCCTTCAGCACAGGGTCAAGGCAAGCTTTCCCTGGCAGCCTGACATAGATATCATCTGCATATGCGAAAACGGGAGAGGGGCAACCACCAGGCAATCTGAGAAGGATAGGGAGGGAGCTTAAACGAACCAGGAGCGGGTTGATTGCAACAGCGTACAATACAGGAGAAAGGGGACAGCCCTGACGCACGCCGCGCGTAACCTCAATCGGACGCGATAGACCACCAGCAACGGAGACCAGGCTTTTCCCACCACGGTACAACGCTTCCACAAAGCGAATCCACGCTTCATGAAAGCCGTATGCTGTAAGCATTGAAAACAGATACGAATGACGCACTCTGTCAAAAGCTTTTGTCTGGTCGAACGAGGCCAACACTGCTGTTAGCTGTCTCAGGTTTAACCACTGGATGCTGTCACGGATGGCCATCCTGTGGAGGACCGATGATCTGCCAGGGATCGAACAGGCTTAACATGGGTGCAAGACCTTCTCCAACTGCGGCGAAACACGTAAGAGAAGCGCCTTGGCTAGAATTTTGTAGTCGCAAGTCAAAAGTGTTATGGGGCGATACGCATCCGGGTCCTGCTTTCTGGGTCGACTGGGTCTGAGCAGCCGCTTGTGCACCGACACTCAGCCGACAGCGTCGTTCACAAGCGACGCGTTTAGAAGGCAAGGAAATACCAAATGATCGGTGCCGTCGTTACGTGACATCACGCATCACGTGCCATCGGTTGCAAACAACCCGCTTGCTCGTGTGGTGCGCCCCGCGATTCAAGCAGGCCATCGTTAGACGCGCCGTCGGAATATCAAAAGTTGCATGGGTCGTTCCCGTAAGGTCGATCGAGAGTGAGCTATCCTCGCCTACCGACAGTGTCGGTCACGCGGAATCTGTAGCTCGGAATAGAGCCCCCGGGGTGTAATCTTCAAAAATTGGAATATTTGATTTTTTTCAGCGCTATATAAGAGTAGCACTTTCCTGATCCAGATCGTAACAAATTTAGAACAAAATAATATTGAACGACAAGTGCTTTAATAACAATTTCAACTACACCGAGAAGGAAAGAGAGAAAGAAAATACCTGGACACACACGCACAAACAAACAAACGTACCCACAAACTCATATTCACAAACATATTCACAAAGTGCATCTGTAAAATGTAAAGAAGAGCTCATGCAGATTAGTCGCCACGCAAGAAGCAACGTGGGCGGATTTGGTGTAGAACAGATACTGGTATAATACACCGTGGCTTCGCAAAATGTGGGGCACCTTCGCCCGGCGAGCAGCTCTATGGGTGAGGACGCGTAGATTTGGTCATTTCAGGAACACCTAGCTATTCCCGCTATTAATTAGGATGCAACTGTATTGCTGACTGTGTTTCCTAAGTAAATTACTGCTTAGCTGAGATGGTATACTGTCTCCACCACAGGTTGATATCTAAAGGTATACAAAATACCTAAGGTATAAATGCAAGACAGAAGTACCTTATTATACCCTCATCTGGCGTGGAAGGTATAGCCTCGGCGATTTATACCTCTCACATGGTTTAAACGGGGTATAGACGTTGGTGATGAGGTATAAATATGGTAGTTTAGTCCTAGTTTGTACCTTCGTTATACCTCTTCTATACCTTTTCTTCTAACAGTGTGGGCAGAGGCCACAGGTTGACAAGCTTTCCAGTGCATCTTGGCCTACGGGGCATTCTATCACCGCCAACACACGCACACACACACATAAACGGGATGATGATGTAGGACACATAATATTAGAGGAACAGCACATCCTGTACATTTGGTGTCACGAACTACAAGCACCTCAGTCCGGTACACTATTCGTTCCTGTGCTATCGATACTTTACATTTCATAAATGGTTTGACACTATCTGCCGCCGAATCCCGAAGCCCATCTCAAAGGATAGTTCGGCCGAATGTTCTTTAGGCGACGTCATTCCACGCCCATGAATGTACCGGCAGCTTAGGGCTCCTCTCCCACCTCGTACCGTGGTCATGAACTGTACGTCACGCGCCTGCCACAAAACGAAATTCCGGTCTTCTGCGGGAACAAATGACCGAGGTCGCTCCTGTGCTAGGATCGATACGATTTTCGCGCAGGCCTTGAAGCTCGTGATGCTCCAAATCTACAGTGGAAATGTCCGTCTATCCGCATTGAGCTGCGCACATTGTTTTCCCGGTTTCCTGCGCCCCACGAGTCGTTAGCAGTATTATACACACTGCAATGGCAAGCGGAGCCCTACCCTCCGTTATGGTGACGACTTCCCTCCCTCCTCGATGCTTAAGGTTCGTATGCCCCATAATCTGGCCCGTAATCGAGCCCATAAACCTGCCTTATAATCTGGTGAACCTCAGCTGCCATGCACTACACGTGTAACCAGCATTCTACAGCCGGCTTCATATAGCGCTCACCACAGGTATCTCGGGCTTGGCTCACATGGAACCCTGTAAGCTTTCTTCGCTACCTACGTAACGTATCACGGATGCTTGCATAAGGAGCACCATGTGCGTTCATGCAGTTGGAGCATTCCAGGCTCGTGAAACCAAAAACGTGCAAAATACAACCACACACTTCACTTTGGTGGCGTCGCACAGCTATTCGCCACACTCTTAGAAATGGATCTTCTATCGTGCCTTCTACAGACACCCGAACAACGGTAATTTTGGAATTTCTACGTAGAGACCACGCGAAAGCGCGGGGAATGACGTCGCATCACGTGGTTTCCCTCGTAGAAGCCACAAGAGTGGCGTCTGTTTTATGCTTCACAGTTTCCTCCTTTCCCGGTCGTTTCCCCCTCCCCGTGTGCTACCGCTTCCCCTCTCTCCCGGCGCAGGCTTAGCAGGCAAGCTTGCAGACAACAGAATTTGTTTCAGAGGGATTGAAGACTTTATTTCGGCAAAGTTGTGAAATTGTGGCAGTGATACAGTGAATTTGAATAGATTTGCAAACTGTGCAAAATACCCTGTTCACAGAGTAATGACTCAGAGAAAATAAAAATGAATGAGAACCACACAGAGTCAAAATATCACAGATTGCGCGAAACGGCGCGGCTCGACGCCGCTGCTGCGAAACTATTTCCAAGCTTGAAAGTCGCTACGAAACAAGTTTCGCTGGGATGCAGAGGCAGACCTGTTTGTTGCTCAGGGAATATGATCACCATATTTCAGCGGCTCTACATCTATTTGTGGGGGCTGTTGATATGACAGTTGTCACCGGTTGTGCAGCGTTTCCTCCATGCTTCCCATCCTGGCCTCGAATCGGAATTCTGCTTCAAGGCACAACTGTGACAAAGTAAACGACGACAAAGACGCATTACAAAGTGGATAGGAACAACGTCAAGTGTAATAAAAGTCACTATCGACAACACTGAGAGGGTACGAACTATAGCTTATACTAAAACGATGATAGGTGAGGCAGCGAGGAGAGAAAAATGGTACATTGGTACCACAGCAGTACCAAGGTTGTAGTAGGAGAGATCAAAGAGATATCTTACTGAATGCGGTCACGGTCCACAGGTGAGTGTTAGCATTGGATGCATGTTCCGGGTAACACTTGTGCCGTGTACCGGCTAATATCTGTCAGTCTTCGGTATGAATCGCACGCACATTTCCTCCAGGCGGCACGTTGAACACCAGTGAAGTCTTCGTTGGTGACGTTCATACCCACTGCGGCCAGCTGAGACAGAGAACGGTTACTCAAACCACGGTCGAAACGAGCCCCCGAAAGACAAAAACATCCTGCGTCATACACAAACGTTAGCGCTCGCGAAGTCCACGTTTAGAGGCAATTCTAACAGAGCTACAAACCGGATACAGCTGATAACACATTAGCATCTCTCGAATACCTTCACTACTCAACTTCTCAAGCATCACCACATAACTTTCGTTGACGTTCTGTCACGACCGCCGTGCCACTTCCATTCGCACCTGCACCTTCCAAACGCAAGTTAGAAGCGTGGGGAAGTAACAGGTAGCCACTACAATAGTAGTGCTGCTAGCATAGTTATCGCAATAAAACTTATTAAACGGAGGTGTCTTACCTGTAAAAGGATCCCAGAATCAGCAAAGCGAGCGGCAAGACATCGTAGAAAAGGTGTGACCAGTGTCGCGCCACAAGCATGTCTGGCCCCGTCGCATAGTTCACGTGGCTCCGGTCATCGACGCCGGTCAGGTGGTCACTCCGAGAGCATAGAAACCACGGCAAAAATTTAGACAACACGAAATAGACTTCACGACGTCCAATTCCTGGTCACGTGATAAAAGTCGTCTTCTACACGGCGTACGCGCCAAAAAAAGCCATACAATTTTTATGGTATTTTCTTTTCTCCCGGGTCACGTGGGCATCTGTCGTCTAAGCTTTCGGCCTTGAGCGCGAATCTAGAAGACACGGCAGCTCTTGACGGCACGATAGAAGACCTATTTCTAAGAGTGCATAGACGAACACGAGACAGAGCATGACCATGGATATTTCCATGCAGTGTGTGAATGTCCCCCGGGAACACAACACATAGCGTATATTCACACGAATGACATTCCCAAGGAATATTCTGGTGGAAGGAAATGCATAGCAGACGACACCATCTGCGTCTTTTCCTGTTCGACTGCAAACGGAATATCTTGTCGATGCGCCGCATAGTATTCCCCACGGTCAGCAGTGCCAACGCCAGGGGGGGGGGGGGGGGATATGTTTAAAGCAAAGTAACAAAAAAGGGAAGGGAAAGGTTAGCCACGGTGACCAACGCCGGCTAGATATACAGAAGGCCTGCTTAATGCCTCATCTCACTCCTTCGCACGTGAACACATGAAGTCGAGATAATAATAATAATAATGATAATACTTCATTTTTGATCAGGTGCCCATAAACAACTCGAAGGTCTGGGAAATGGTGCACCGAACATGAATAAATGCAAAGATAAGCATAAATACACATGCATACAAAAAAGCTACACATCAAATACAGTACACAAAACAGCAAATGTTAAAGTCAGTCTTGAGAAAAACGAAACAACGAAAGGGAACACTACATAAACTATACATTAAAAATTGAGTTGATGGCATTAGTAACATTAGAAAAATCAGCGAATATGTCAACATCACGATTCTCGAACAGCTTATTCCAGCACGTTAAGCTTAGGTTACTCCAACACGAGATGTCAGCCAATCGTCGCAGACACAGGGGTGACACAAACCCGCCATTGTTGAAACCAGTGATGGCCAGTAGTTAACTACATGTAGTTAAACTACTAGTTAAACTACCTGATTGTAGTTAAAAAGTAGTTATCAACTACTTGCAGAAATGTAGTGGCAACTACTAGTTAAACTACTATTTTAAGTAGTTAACTACAGTAGTTTGGTTACTGAAGACGCCAACTACTTCCGATTTTGCTGCAAGCTTTACGGCACGATTGTGCTTTCCGACTTTTACCTTGTGCTACTTGTTTGATGAGAACGGAGGTGCAGAGCAATTGTGTCGTGCATGTGTACCAAATCTTCACTTTAATGCTTGTCCAGTGAAGCCTCATTAAATAATTCTGCAACTTAGTTTATCGCGTAGGCACAGAAAGAATCCCGCTACAAGCTTTGTATTTGACGATCGTAGCAATGGCTTGAGCCAAAGTTTATCATTGCTTGTGATTCATATTTAGGCGTCCAAGAACATTACAAGGGATTGGTGTTGATAGACAACGTTAAGTAGTTATCAATGTAGTTAAACTACATTGCAGTAGTTAAAGAAGTAGTTTTAACTATTCCCATGAAAAGTAGTTGAACTACTAGTTAAACTACTCAATTGCAAAGTAGTTCGTAGTTTTAGTTAAACTACTGTAGAAGTACTTAGTGGCCATCACTGGTTGTAACTACCCTCAAGCGGTGCTTTTGGCAAAACTGCCATCTTGTCCTGGTCGCACGTCATAGAAAACGTCATTTTGAGTTTATGTGACTTTGTTTACATGTCGTTTTGGCGCTTACCGACATATTTCCGTTGTCATAACGCCAAGAGATTAACGTATTTTGCTAGCGTAAGCTATGCGGTGCTTCTTCCGCAACATGGTAGCCCATTTCTCCTTAGTTTAAATACATCGCATCGGCTCAGTGAGTCTTGACGCGCGGTCGTCATCACATCTTTGGAAGTCGTCAACAGTACGAGGCCTTATGTGCAAAACTGCGCGTTTTACTGTGAGATTATCGCATAAAAATAATTGCCGTGATCGAAAGACAACGAAAACGTCGCGCAGAAACAACAACTGCATTGTTTACAAACGGCTTGGCCGCCAATCACGCGCACCGCAATCTTTAAGGTCACGTGTGCCTTGAAGTTTGCTGTGACGTCCGACCCGTCCAGGATGCATTGCGTTCGCCCAGCACGCTTCCGTCTAAGAAGCAATACATTGGATGACACCCCTGTGGTCGCAGACGATTTCAAATACAGGCTTTCTGTGGCTACAAGTGGCTGCCCATGCTTCTGGTGACGGCCCGTCTCCATGACTACGGCCGCCGAAGCGCGGTTGTGATTGGAGGATTATTAATTGTTATGCCACGTTGTTTAAGCGAGCAGGCTTTGTTTCTAGGTAGCGTTGGCAGTGCACGAAAATATAGGACGTCGAGCGCTCGCGCTTTCGTGGCAGGAGAAAGCCATGACGTTTTTCGCATCATCCGCTGGAGTATTCTGGGGAATGTCTGTCGTCTGAATACACGGATAGAGGTGTATGACGCGCACGCACACACCTGCATAGGCGTACTTTTAGCTGATATGGACGTGAAGCCGACGATGTCGCTGATGTAAATGGTGACGCTCTCGAAGGACTCTGCTGTGACGGATTCTCCTCGTATGAGCTGGCTGGCCACCGGTCTGCAAGGCAAATGAAATGAGCTCAAAAAATAGTTTTTTTTTCTTATTTTTGTCCTGCCACAAAACAGAGTTGTTCGCAATCTAATCTCCACGCAGGAGAGTGCAAGATGTATGAGGGGTCTCCAAACGAGATATGTTTTAGAGGTTAGGACTTTAGATGAGCTGGAATAAAAGATGCATCCAATGCAGCAATGGAGTTCCCACTCTCGTAGATAGAGAAATTCTGAATGCTTGCGCGTTGCATATTTTAGCGGCACTTTCCATTGTGTGACAAAACCAAAACCAAGCGAACGAGCAAAAAAGCAAAAGCAAAGGGACGAGTAAAAAAGCAAAAGCAAAGGGAACAGGGTTTATAAATCCTGTTCCCTCCTAGCGTAGAAGTATACTTCTACGCTAGACAAGGAGTTGTTACTATGGCTACTTCACGAAGGGCACTAGCAGAATGGATAAGTCAACAGCACGCATTAGGGTCTTCCATTTTTGTTGCAGAAGATGCAATGCACCAACGCGCATGGAGCACGTTCGAAATCACTTATACATGTATGTGAAAGGAAATAAGTATTCTCTATACATATGTATATACCGTATTTTCCGGTGTATAACGCGCGCGTTATACAGTAAAAACGTGTTCTGAAGAGGTCCTGCGCGTTATCTAACGGTGCGCGTTATACACGGAAATATTTTCTTGCGTAGTTCCTTTTCAGGTCGGTGACGTACACATTCTAGCCTCTTCCAGAGTGTGCTGTGGCTTTCTCCCATATTTTTTTGGGCCAACTGATAAAACCGGCGAAAAGGCACTGGACTTGATAAAAAATTGATGCTGCTGCTTAAGGCTGCTTTTCAGCAGCCAATAATCTTGAATTCATTTCAGGAGAAGAGAGATCTCAGTTGTCTCGCGACGTAAACCCCCAATTATTAATATCATTTCAGAAGAATGGCGTGAGCAGGGACGCGAAACTGAAAGCAGAGAGGAGACTGAAATATACTATGGCAGCGACGCTGTTGCACCGGAGTTTAACGGATTTGACTAAATGTGTTTCAAATATAGCATATGCATATATGATGCACCGCTTCGGTGTATTGAGTATACTGGTGGCAGTACAGAAGCTTGTAGCACCATTGCGGTGCGCGTTATACATCGAACATTTTTCAAATTCGGCCTGTTTTTAGGGGTGCGCGTTATACACGAGTGTGCGTTATACACCGGAAGTACGGTAATATTGTTGCGGTTCGAAAAACGAGCCTTTATTATGATGACGATGAGGATGGGAACGATGGGTCTGAAATCCTTCTCACAACTACCCCCCCTCCGGAGAGGAGCCCTCCGGGCGATCTTCTTGTGGCGGGCGAGAAGTGTCGAGAGGTCGTGGGACGTATGGTTTGAGGCGAGAGACGTGCGCAGACTCAGTGGACCGACGGCGCCGGTCAATGGGATTGTCCAGTGGTTGGATGAGGTACGCTACATCATTGAGCGCTCGGAGCACCTTGTAGGGGCCAACGTAGTGGTAGAGGAATTTGGACGATAGGCCAGGCTTCCGCAGAGGCACCCAAAGCCAAACGAGGTCCGCAGGACGATAAACAACGTTAGCGTGGGACGCGTCGTAACGCTGTTTGGCTGACGCTTGCGTGTCGAAGGTTCGGCAGCGGGCAATCTGTCGGCATTCTTCTGCACGGCAGGTGGCGCTTGCAAGTACAGGGTTGGAGATATCAGGCACGTAGGGGAACAGGGTATCAATAGTATGGACTGGATCACGGCCGTAAAGTAGGAAGAAGGGGCTGAAGCGAGTTGTCGATTGTGTGGCAGTGTTGTACGCGTAAATGAGGTAGGGAAGGAGGTCATCCCAGTTGTCTTGACGAGGCGAGATATAGAAAGACAGCATGTCGGCGAGGGTGTGGTTGAAACGTTCCACGAGTCCGTTTGTTTGTGGATGGTAAGGAGACGTAAAGTGGTGAGTGACAGAGCAGCTGGAGAGGACCTCCTTGACAATCTCAGCCACAAACTGGCAGCCTCTGTCGCTCAACAGGACTCTGGGAGCGCCGTGCTGGAGGAGGATACGTTGAATAAAAAACTGGGCAACATCAGCAGCTGTTGCGGAAGGCAGGGCGGAAGCAACGACGTATCTGGTGGAATGGTCAATTGCCGTTACAACCCAGCGGTTTCCAGAAGTGGACAGGGGGAGGGGGCCGAAGAGGTCAACTCCGACTCGTTCGAAGGGATGGAGTGGGGGTGGTAGAGGATGTAGGCGACCAACGGATGTGGCGGTAGACTTGCGTTGTTGGCACAGTTGGCATGACGACACATAGCGATGGATGTTCCTGTACATGCCCGGCCAAAAAAACTTGCGACGGATCCTCTCGTAGGTCTTGAAAAAGCCAAGATGTCCCGCTGTAGGGTCGTCGTGAGAATGGCGCAAGATCGCGTTGCGCAATTGAGACGGAACGACCAAGAGAAGTCGAGAGCCGTC
Source organism: Ornithodoros turicata (assembly GCF_037126465.1). Classification (NCBI taxonomy): domain Eukaryota; kingdom Metazoa; phylum Arthropoda; class Arachnida; order Ixodida; family Argasidae; genus Ornithodoros; species Ornithodoros turicata. Next base: position 44,446,773 of record NC_088202.1, on the reverse strand, counting down.
GGGGCTGTAATTGCGTTTGTACAGCGTGCCTTCTTGTAACACGAAGTGTTTTGCTTTTCGTATAAATTTCTTGTCTGTAGAAGGTGCCGTGCCGTCAAGATGACGAATGAGCTTCTGGGCGGCTTCGTCGTGAAGCTGTCCTGAGGGGAAAGTGCTTGGGTCCAGCTCGGAAAGGCACATGACATCCTCATAAGAAAGTACCGGGGCAGAGGTCTCGTCTTGCAGTGGAGACCTCCACCAAATTGTTGCGGTTCGAAAAACGAGCCTTTATTATGATGACGATGAGGATGGGAACGATGGGTCTGAAATCCTTCTCACAATATACATACCTTGCAAATAAACAAATAAGCAAACAACGGAAAAGTAGCAAAGACACCTCGAACGTATCACTTTTTTATCGCGTGATATGAGCATGCTACCTTCAGGAACTGAATGTCATGCAAAATATTTCTTTTAGGAAGCGTCCCCTTCCTGAGTAAAATTGGTTTACAATAGTCAGACTTGTACACGTTACAAAAAAAAAAAAAAGGAACTAAATCCCATTACTCGACAGTAACGAGTTACTCTTACGTCACCATGCTATTAGAGAGCCCCAACCATGTCAAAATCAAAATTGACACGTGCTTTATTTGGTCCGACAATTAACATGGAATCCGCTCTGATGAATAGTTGGTACTCGAAATGGGCATCGGTTATTATTGGTGCGTTTCCTCGAGAGAGCCTCTGGTGCAAGACTGAAAAACTGCTCCGGGGTCATTTTGGTTTGGGAAGGCAAAGAAGACACTAAAATACTACATTCCCGTCACCTTTGCCGCCTTCACCCAAACATCTCGTCCAACACGGGACACGCTGACGTACCGAGAGGGGGTAAGGGGGGGGGGGCGTGGCCTCCCTGGAACTCCAAGGTCGCTTGTCAAAATAGTGCACTCTTTAGTCACATGTCGTAATGATTATCATCAGATGTCATAATAGGAACCTCTGGACAACCACACAGTGCGTAGTGTCTGCCTCCAGAAAAAAATTGGTAGGGTTTGCACGCTTGGCCCCCCTTGGAGAAAATCCTGGGAACGCCCATGTGACGTGATTATCATCTGTGGCATCTTATAATCCAACTTGTGATCCTCACTAGAGCTCACAAGTATGGAGGTGGGAGAGAAGATTGAGGGACTAAGGTTTCTTCCCGGTATACGCTGCTAGGCTCATGACACGCGTATAATAAACCAGGGATCTCGTCGTCCAGGTCAGGTGAACACACTTTACAACAACACGGCGAACCAGCAGCGAATCACAATGCCATCTCAGGATCCGAGTTTAGGCCAGTTTAGTGGGTTAGGCCCCATATCCTCCAAATGCCCATTTCCACCGACGTCCCAAATTAACCAAAATCCCATTTCACCCGTAAAACAAATGTTCGGAGGTTCTGGGCTTTTGGTTTATCCGGGCACGCGGGTGGCACTGACCCATATGCCCCAAATGCTCTTTTCATCCGAGCGCCCAGACCCACCGAAAGCGAGATACTTGAGTTCAGTTGAGTTGATAAGAAAAGAAAAAAATGGAGAACTAGGCACCCATTACGAGAGCCGGCTACTCTAGATTACTTAGGAAAACGCAAATGGCTATCTACAATAAAACCAATCAGTGACAAAGACTATCAGTCAGTCACTCACACACACTGTCCACACACACTGTCCACACACTCTGTCAGTCACACTGTGTCCACCAACTTGGAGTCTGCGCAAAGTCGCACAAACGCCTGCACGGCGTTAAACTGACGGTCGGGTGTCCAAGGGCCCAGAACCTTAACAACATCAAATGGTCTGCCATCCAGCCGAGCTAAGGAAGCTTGTCGAAATTGTCTGCGCTGCTGATACCGTGGACAGGATAATAAGATATGTTCAGTGTCCTCAACAGTCCCACAGGTGCCACAGTTGGGTGAATCCGCCTTTCTAAGCTTTTGAAGAAGACCTCGGCTGTAGGGCACTTTGAGGCGGAGCCGGTGGTAAAGTGACGCGAACGGCCTAGGGAACGATGTCGGGAAAGTAGAGGCAAGCTCCGGGTCAACGCGGTGTAGCCGCGAGGCGCGAGCCCCGCCAGAGAGCCATTGTGCCTCAGCCAGTTGGCGACACAAAGCAGTCAACATGGCACTAGCGTCGGACTTGGTGAAATATATGAGTCGTGACGCACGCTTCTGATGTGCTCTGCGTGCCGCAGCATCAGCCGCATCATGCCCTGGTATGCCGCAGTGTCGTGGAATCCATTGAAAGAACATGGCGTGTCCAGCAGCCACCGCCTCTGCGTTTAGTTTTACAACATCAGCAACTACAGCGTTGACAGCACTGGTAGTTCCTGCCGAAACAAGGGACTGCAGAGCAGCCTGGGAATACGAGATAATAACCCACTTGGTCCGTGAATGAGCCGACGCTATATATTCCATAGCCATGAGCAGAGCGTACAGTTCAGCTCCTGTCGACGATGTCGCATGGGACAAACGCACTCCACTTTCAACACCACAGGCAGGTATGACGAAGGCACTCGTCGATCCAGTCGTTGTAGTGGAGCCATCTGTGTATCCTACCACTCGGTCTTGGATGTTATGTATTAAGTCGGCAGTCAGCTGCCGCTGGACACAGATAGGTACATATTTCTTCACAGAGAGATTCGGAACAGTCAGCCTCACCCTCGGGATCGCCATACTCCAGACAGGAAGCGGTGACTTGAGCCGCCTATGTCGGGGTATAGTACCACGGTATGGTTGGAGAGCTTGTGAGTAGGAGGAGCACGACCTCTGATGCATGGCCTGAACTAGGTAGTGGCGATTATACCGCGTAGACCAACGGGCGAAATGCCGAAGCGACTCTTGCATTCGAAGGGCTACCAGCGGTGGTTCCCTGACCTCAACAATCGCCAGCTTGTTTGATGTGGATGCGTGGATACCTAAGCATACTTGGACGCTTTTGCCCAGTACACTCTCGAGGACAGACTCTATAGTGCTACACAAGCCATGTAAAACCGGGACATGATACGCCAGTAGTCGGCGAATCAGGGAGCGATAGAGTCAGCGTAGCTTTGGACGACACTCCCCACCGGGTGCTGCTGATGTATCGCATTACATTAACAGTAGAGTCGGTCTTCTCCTTGATGTGCCGTACTTCTGCAGACCAGGACAGCGATTTGTCAGCGACGATACCTAAAAATCGATGATGAGTGACTCTTCGCAGGCGTTGCCCGTTGACTTGAAGATGAAAGTCCTGAAGACGCTTTCTTGTGAAAGGTAACCACACCGCCTTCTCGTGCGAGATGTCCATTCCCCTCTGAGTCAGAAAGTCAGCAACTATGTCGAGAGCACTCTGCAGACGCGCGCACAGCGCTGGCCACTGCTTACCGGATGACCATAGACATATATCATCCGCATAGATGCTAATGTGCACTCCTCGCGGTAAAAGAGATGGAAGGGCAGCCAACAAGTCGTTGAAAAGTGTGGGGCTAAGCACACCCCCTTGAGGAACGCCAGAAACCACTCTGAACTTCTGTGTGTCCCCTTCGCTGGTACGCATGAAGACCGCTCGTCCACTGAGATAGCTGGCAATCCATCGTAACGCTCTGCCTATTATTCCCACCGAGAACAACCCATGCAAGACATGAGCGTGACTAGCATTGTCATATGCCCTCTTGATACCAAGAAACACGGCCGCAGTAATCCTTCCTTGCTCACGCTCTTCCTGAACTGAGGAGACGAGGTCAACAACACAGTCCATCGTGCATCGTGCTCTCCTAAAACCCGCCATAGCCCGGGGAAGGCAGTTGTGAGACTCCATGGAGTCTCACGGAGTCCATGGAGTCCATGGAGTCTATGGAGTCCATGTTCTTAATCGAACTGAGTGGTTCTTGCAAGAACCACTCAGTTCGATTAAGAACAAGGCGCTCCATAATCTTGCACAAGCAGCTGGTGAGACTTATGGGACGAAAAGAGTCAACTGCATGCGGGGGCTTTCCAGGCTTCTGAACAGGCACAGCCTGAGACATCTTCCAAGACTCAGGCGCAAAGCCAAGGCTCCACAGGTTGTTAATTATCTGCAAAAGGACACAAAAGGCTACTGGGCCAAGGACACACTTCCCCATTAAATCCCCTATTTTTTTCTTTTTGTATCACATCACATCACACACTTCCCCCGTTTGTCATGGAGAGGAGGAAGGGTGAGCGGTTCTTGGGTGTGCGGGAATCCAATGTACTTCCTGCAACTGACTCAGAAGTGAAGTTTGATATGTCTGTGAAGTGGGGTAGGGTCCTGTGGCTACCACGGGGCATAGGTCGGCGAATTCATTCATGATGGCCTTCACCGACTTCATTCACCATCACCTCATAGAGAATGATGTGATGTTGAATGAAGGGCATGATGTGATGTGAAGTTGAAGTTGAACTTGAATGAACGGCATGATGTGAAGTGAAGTTGAAGTGGAAGTTGAATGAAGGGCTATGATGTGATGTGAAGTTGAAGTTGAATGAATCAATGGCTATGGTGGGATTTGAAGTTGAAGTCCGCGTGATGGGATTTGAAGTTGAAGTTCGCGTGATGGGTTTTGAAGTTGAAGTCCGCGTGATGGGATTTGAAGTTGAAGTCCGCGTGATGGGTTTTGAAGTTGAAGTCCGCGTGATGGCATTTGAAGTTGAAGTCAGCGTGTGTGGGTTTGGAAGTTGAAGTCAGCGCGATGGTTTTTAAGGGGAAGTCAGTGGGATGGGTTTTGAAGTTGAAGTCTGCGCGATGGATTTTTAAGATGACCGGATAGGTTTCGAAGTCCTCATAATAGGTTTTGAAGCCGACAATGCTTAGTCGATGTCTGACGTTCACGTGTCGTGACTGTTACTTGTGCGAACGCGTGCGGAGTGAAGGACAAATATGCATTGGAGTGCACCGAGCGAACATAAACGCTTCGCGTTTCGTGTCTGGTGTGGTCGTATGAGCCTGACACTGCAGATGCCTGGCGGACCTCCCCCCCCCCCATCGTTGTGTATCGGCGGTCGCAGGGAGGGAAAGTGTTTGGAACGCGTTACTGGCGTTACTCTCTCGCGTAGTGGGGCGCGGAGGGCAATGTCATGTAGCCGGAGGCAACTGTATGTTGCGAATGTGAGCGGTAGATTAGATCGAGATGCGATTTTGCGTTCTGCGGTCGCGCGATCTGCACGTTGTGGTTGTTCTATTTGCTCGCCTACAGCTATAATGTGCGTATATATGTATATTAGATGGGTTTGGATTTGAGCCTCCGCCTTCCGTCGCGTACGCGCATTTTACTAGACGACAGTAGATTGCTGTCCTGCTGACGAAGTGTGTTTTATTAGGCTTATTTTGTGTCTTCTTAGATTACTTATTTTCCCTGTGTGTGATTGGGATCCAAATAGGACAAGATCAGGCTGGCATTGCTTTTGTGGACATCTTTTATTTTAAATGTAATACACAGAGGTCACTATAGGTCTCTTTCTCTCTCTCTCTATCTGAGGTGCATAGGTCATGTTTTGGGGAATTATGTGTTCCGCATGCATGTAGCATCCATCGGACACAAGTGTTCCATCAGAGCACGCAGCTGCTATTTCTTAGATATTCATCGCCAATAAAGTGCATTTCAGCAGAAGTAGGGAAGTTAATTACCACCCAAAAGCTGCTAGTTACGAGATACGTCATTAAGCTAAATATGTAATGAAGTTACAACCTTCAAGTTCTCAAAATGAAATTAAGTGAGAAATGAAAGTTCTTGCTACCATGCCGAAATTAAGTTAGGAGCGCAGTTCCGAATATACCTTGTCAATTGGGCACAAAGTGAGAATGGAATTCCAAGTTCTGCGAGTTCCCATTTCCCGCGCACATTTCATAGAACCTTGCCAGTGGCCTCATCACCTTCCCCGTTAAAAAATGCACTCCACGAACTCCAAACGAACGCTCTGCTGCAACCAAACTCAGAAGCACGTCGGAACATCCAGTACATCGCGCTGCAACAAGGCGCAGCAGATAGGCTGCTGGCGCCGCGCACGTGCTAGAGGCGGGGTCACTGTCGTCGGATTTTTGTGCAGCAAAATAAAAAGAAAGGAGCCCGCGTTGTGCGTTCTGCCTGCTTGGACGTGAAGCGAAATAGAGATTTCTAACTTTGTTCATGATACTTTTGCGAAGTTACCTCAAAAAGTGACTAACACTACAGTCAAGTGATTATGATGAGAGGTTGTTTCAAACATCAAATAAAAACAGGTAAGAGTGGGAATTGGAGTAAGAATGGGAGTGTGTATCGACACATATTTATTCACAGCTTGTGAGAGAGGAAAAAAAAAACTGTTTCACGGACTGTAAGTTAAAGGAGCATTAAAGTGGTATCTAACATGGCCCAAAACTGCTGTCATCTTGTAAAGCAGTATGTGAAAAGCATTCCCACAAAATATTTCGGTCCAAAGTTGTATCACCACGGTGCAATTAATTTGGAAAATCGCTGCCGCGGTGACAGGCCGGAGCGCTCCAACTGCAGACCACACCCACTCTAGTGTGACGTTCGTGGTAGAGAGCCCCTCATTCGTTCGTTGGAAAAACCGTCTGCTACGAACATTGCTAGCTGCTTCTTGTTGGCTTCTATTATTTATATGATTTATATCACGTTTTCTTTAAAAAAAAAAGAAGCATATACGCAGCCTGAGAAAATAAGATTACGATCACGAGAGTAATATATCCGTGGCTTCTGTGCAATCTCAGAATTCACAGCAGCAGAAAGCTATTGCGAAGCGGTATTGTGGCGCCACCTGTTAGCTACTGAACCAACTGCGCGGTGAAAACTGTTGGACAGGCTGCACACTGTCGAGAAGCACGGGATTTTGCTGTACAAACGCAGTTAATTTCGGGCTGCACCACTCTTTCTTCCCGTGGTGCCTGCGGTCCCAAAAAATCGTGGTTGTGTCGTTGACAGCCTTCAAACCCTCCGTTTTGGACATCACGAAGCCGGAGAACGCGTGGCGTCTCCCAAGCGGTAGCAGACGCTCTGGCCTGGGCGATGTTGCTCAACTCGATCATGTGATCCCAAGTCCAATGAGGAGCGTCCTCACCACTTGCGTCACATAGTGACGTGTGTGGTGGCGCTCATCACGTGCCTATCGTGAAGGCGAAGGAGGGTGTTTCGCGCGCGGGAGGTTCGGGGAGCTATTGCAGGCGTCCCAATTTAGCTACGGTTGCACTAATTGTGGGAAAACTGTTTTCGGCCGCCTAACATTCCATGCTGACCAAAAACAGAAAAAAAGTTGTGGGCCTCCAGACTGCTCCTTTAAGTAAGTAAGTAAGTCTTCCGGGCTCCTTGCAGTCTTCACTTCAATTTGCGCCTCACATTCTGTATGTATTACATGTGTCCAAATGCTTCGGTCGTTAAGAATTCACTTAGTGTTCGTCCGTATATACCCTTCTCGGAGGAAAAAAAATATAATGGGTTACACTTTTCCGAGGACAGATTTTCAGTTTTTGTGTCAATGATTTATCCAGACCCTGCTACATTTCTATGACACCCCCACCGCAAAGAAAAAAGTTTGGCGACACCCCCTGCAAGAAAGGGGGCTTGCTGTTTCAGCTGTAATGACATGTCGGTGTGTAATGCTGTTATCCCGTAGCTGTAAGAATGACCACGCCCCCTGCTTAGGATTCCGGATAAACCACTGCAGTGGTGTATTGCATGAGAGGATTAGAGTAAAAACATATGTCCAGCGAAGGTGATCACAGGTCGCTGAATTCGTTCATGACGGCTATTTCCAGTGTCAGTAAGCATCATGTCACAAGAACTCATGCAATACTCAGTGGCAGGCCACGATGTATTCCGATGCCGAAGCTAATACCCCCGCGTCACGAGTGAAAAATGGCACGGCGGAAAAGCCAGACGTACGAAGCCACATGAACGTGCAATGTACTGGCAGACACGGCGGTCGTACGAAGTCACATGAACGTTCAATGTGCCGCCAGGCAAGGATGTCGTACGAAGCCACATCAACATGGAATGTGCTATGCGCTCACTTAGCTGTCAACAACGGGCGCAACATTGTGCAACTACCCTACGCGTAAGCAACATACCTCCCACCGCCGTTCACATGCGACAGCGGAGGTCAAACGTTGCATCCCTCCTTTTCCTCCTTTCTTGGTGCACCCTGCTTCCAAGCCCAACCCAGAGCAAGGCGACCGCACCCTCCAAACAGCATACCCCTCCTCCGCTTACGCTTTCGCCGCCACTACTAGGAACTCCACGCTAACAGGGGCGAGGAAGACGCCAACGTCGTAATCCTCCAGCAGCGGGCAGCAGGGCACACCAACGTAGGCCTTCGTTGGTATTCAACTTCAAAACCCCATCAGCAGTCACCCGAAGCCACATGAACGCGCAATGTGCTTTGCGCTCACTTATCTGTCAACAACGGGCGCAACATTGTGCAACAACCCTACCGCGCAAGCAACACACCTTCCGCCGTTCACATGCGACAGCGGAGGTCAAACGTGGCATCCCTCCCTTTCGTCCTTCATTGGTGAACCCTGCTTCCAAGTCCAACCGAGTGCAGGCTGACCGCACCCTCCAAACAGCATACCCCTCCTTCGCTTACGTTTTTGCCGCCACTACCAGGAATCCCACGCAAACACAGGCGAGCAGGACGCTAGCGTCGTATCCTGCAGCCGGACACACCCCACGTAGGCCTTTGTTGGAGTTCAACTTCAAAACCCCATCACCGACTTCAGCACCCGTCATAGGAATTCAACTTCAAAATCCCATCGCAAACTTCAACTTCAAAATCCATCACCAACTTCAGAACCCATCATAGGAATTCAACTTCAAAGCCCCATCACAAACTTCAACTTCAAAATCCATCACCGACTTCAGAACCCATCATAGGAATTCAACTTCAGAACCCCATCACAAACTTCAACTGCAAAATCCATCACCGACTTCAGAACCCATCATGGGAATTCAACTTCAAAGCCCCATCACAAACTTCAACTTCAAAATCCATCACCGACTTCAGAACCCATCATAGGAATTCAACTTCAAAGCCCCATCACAAACTTCAACTTCAAAATCCATCACCGACTTCAGAACCCATCATAGGAATTCAACTTCAGAACCCCATCACAAACTTCAACTGCAAAATCCATCACCGACTCCAGAACCATCATGGGAATTCAACTTCAAAGCCCCATCACAAACTTCAACTTCAAAATCCATCACCGACTTCAGAACCCATCATAGGAATTCAACTTCAAAACCGCGATGGGATCTGAAGTTGAATTCTGATGATGGGCTCTGAAGTCGGTGATGGTTTCTGAAGTTGAAGTTGAATGATGTGATGTGATGTGAGGGGTTCTGAAGTTGAAGTTGAATGATGGGTTATGAAGTGATGAATTCTGAAGTTGAAGTTGAGTTACGGGCTCGTGATGTGATGGTTTGTGACGGTGATGTGATGTGATGGGCTTTGCAGAAAACTGACCATGATGTGATGTTGAGTGAATTCTTAGGAAAATGCCGACCTATGCCACGGGGAAACATCCCATGCCATCATCACTTCTCCTTCATTTCTTGGTGTTGTTGTATGTCGATCGCGTTCAAGCAGTGATCCGATCCGAACAGAGAGATATTTTCCATGTGAGTGACTGGGGTCCAGGCACTGTCTAGGTCGTCATAGTGGAAAGCGAATAGTAACAAAGCGCCCACGGCACATGTGCCGAAAAAAGTTACAAAAAGGTTGCGAACCTTTTACTTTTCTTTCATGCTTTCTGTTAATACAGTTCAGACGTTCAGAAAACAGGCTCTTAACCGGCTTAAACAACCCATAGAAAAAGCTTTATGCAGTATGAATGCACAGGATCAAGACTGCCGTTTGTTCCCTGGTGCAAGTACCTTGGCTTCGTCATTGATCGGGGTCTAACATGGTCTCGACAGATTACTGCCCTCTGTACCACCACAGGCTCTTATATTAACGTGCTGCGCCACCTCTGTGGGTCCTCTTGGGGTTCTTCTTGCACCGACCTCCTCCAAGTACACAACTCTCTTATTATGGGCACTTTACGCTACTGCTTGCCTGTGTTGCACGGTATTTCCCCCTTCAAGGAACGACAATCTTCAAGCTCGTAGCCTGCGCACTTGCTTGGGAGTCCCGAAGACCACGGAAACCTTCTCTGCTATCGCTGACGCGCGGGTTCCTTCCGTGCTTATCATCCGGGACACGGCAACTCTCCAAACTTACACACGCTGTCTTGTACAGCACCCATGTCACCACCTTCGTGATGTTACGGAGCATTGCCCTGCTTCTGCGTACGGCCAAGCTGTTCTGCGCCTACAAGGACAAATCCCACCATCGCATACCTTGGTCTCCTATACGGAGCAGCTGTGGACCTTAAGTCTGCCCCTCGTGCACACACCCGTTCCTGGTCTTCCGAAAAAGAGCCATGTCCCAGCTGTTGTCGCATGCCAACTAACGCTGCAACATCTCTACTCCCTGCACTCAAATCGAATGGGGATTTACAGTGACGGCTAGGTGGCATCCGATGGATCATCATCTGCATTTTACATTCCTGAGGAGGCATACTAGCGCGGTTTCAAGCTGCTGCCTGCGCTGTCATCAACCGAAGCAGAAGCCTTTGCTATCTTATCTGCTCTGCGGTACATCTCTTCGTCGAGACCAAGAGCGTGGACTATTCTTTCGGATAGTAAGTCAGCCTTGGAGGCCCTGGCATCGTATTCGCCCAAAGTTATCAACGACATCTACACGGAGATCCTTTGCCTGCACGCCACACTGTGGTCTCTTGGTCACAGTGTGTGGTTCCAGTTGATTCCGTGCCACGTTGGTATCTCGGGGAATGCCCTTGCCGGTACCTACGGCCAGGTGTGCTCGTGCAGCTGGGTCTGTCACTTCTGTCCTGCATACCCCGTCTGCCTGCTGGCTAGCCATCCACCGATACTGCAGAAATAGCTCCCAGGTCCTTTTTCAAGACGCTGCCAGGACGAACCCTTTTCTGCGCTCGATTGACCCTACGATGACCCACACACTGGTAGGCCGCTACCCCATAGAGGAAGAGTCCTTGCTCCACAGGCTTCGACTGAATGTCGCGCGGACTCCACTCCTCATCTTTAAGATGGGTCACCTTTCGTCCCCCAACTTCCCCACCTGTCATGTTGAACGAGACATCCCGCACTTGCTGCTCCACTGCACCCGATACCGCCAACATCGTCTTCTCCTACGGTCGCGCATCGCTCGCCTGACGGTTTCGGACATCTCCCTAGCTACGCTGCTAGGCCCCACACCCGCCCCCATCGCCCACCTGAAGGATCATCTTCCTTCCTCCTCAACCACTTCCAACTATGCGCCAGCAATGTGGACCCTTGCGCGTCCTGATATCTGCTCCACCATCCTCGGTCTTCAGCGCAAGCGTGACACTCCCGCACCTGTAGCCCTCCAACTCGCTCTCAATTTTCTCCACTCCACGTATCAGAACCATCGCAAGGTATACACGGACGGCTCAGTCACGGCAGACAGCTCGGGTGCTGCATTTTACATCCCTGATAGTGACTTTCAGCAAGCTTTTGTCCTCCCATACCCAATGTCTTCTATGGAAGCAGAACTCCTCGGCATCCTGTCGGCTCTACAGCACCTGCTCGGTCTGCCGACTGCACAGTAGGTTGTTTTGACTGACAGCAAGGCTTCACTGGATTTGCTGCTCTCGTTTCGCCCCAGCACCATATGCACTCTCCACACGCTCATACTGCCAGCTCTGACACAACTCGCGGCAACTGGCCATTCTGTGACGCTTCAGTGGATCCCGGGACACGTAGGCCTTCTTGGTAACACCCGCGCAGACACAATAGCAAGAGACGCAACATCTACCAGATCTCTCCCTGCCACCCCTCTGCCCCTAACGATCTCTGTCTGCTCCCTGCATATTCGCCGGTGGCGCTGTGTCCGTACCCGGCAGTTCCGAGCGGACTCTACCTCACATCATCATTTCGTACGTCTCATTGCCCCCCTGCAGGACTTTACTATTGCCTGCCGGTGCAATAGAGCTGAAGAATCACTCCTCCACCGTCTTCGAATGAATGTTGCAGAGACACCCTGTCACGGTCCGTGAGCAGCCACCGCGTCACATTCCATGCATTGTCCGCGCGTTGCTTTCGCGGCCCGTCTCGAGTTGATGACACTTGTAATTCGGCAATATTGGCAGTGCCATTAGGTAAAACCTTGAGAGGGGAGCGGCAAAGGGTTACTGGCGGAAACACCGAACGATGTTTTGCCGTTCCGGCGTCTCGTCGTCGCCAGTCCCGTGCGCCTAACAAAGCCTCCCCCTCCTCAGCCAGTCGTGTTAATAAGTGGAGACCTTTTTGGTGTCGCCGACATGAAATTACCTGTGCGAGGGTTCGGAACATGAACGCCGACACCAAGGCAGTTGGTATCGGGCCATCTCCAGGACAAGTCGCACAGCTCAGTGGCGTATCGGGCGCCTCGGGATTGTACATCAGTGTTGGGCTGATGAAGTGTCTCTTCTAACCTGTGCGCGACTGCGTCCGATTTGATCTTCAACTCCGGATCCATCGTTGGTGTTGTGCGGACAATCTCCGACACGGTCATCTGTTCATCACTTCACCGCGACAAAGGACTCTCGTCTACCACCAGCACCTCAAGACTGGACACCCCGTCAGCCGCAAGTTAAATGTCTTTGTTCTGTTTATGTTTCGCAACGCCACGTTGCTATTGAGTGGTCCTAATTTTGTATCAGTAGTATCTCGTGTCATAGTGCCACATATAAATGATGTTAATGGAACGAGTGTGTGACTGGCCTATTCTTTGATCAGGTGACTAGCTTTCCAACCCAACGTCATCCGGGATCATTCGGCCTCATCGGGGTCTAGACCTCACACCTGTGCGTGTGACACACCCTCACCCCTGTATAAAATGCGCAGGACGAGCTCTCCCAATTGCGCAACTTGTTGTGTGGAAGCCGACATCGAGCACTGCCTCCTATCCTGTAACCGGTATCTCTCACAAAGACTCGTTCTTCAACGTCACTTGCGACAACTTGGCTACCCTAACGTCTCTTTGGCTCGCCACCCCGCTCGGCCCGGTCCTGCACAACCAGAGGGCAGTTACGACTGCCCTCTGGAGCTTTCTCCGTGCCACCGGCCTCTCGACCAGCCTCTAAGGCCCTTTTGTGTATCTGTCTGTGTGTATGTGCGTGTTTCTTGTGTCTCTTTTTTTTTTTCGTTCTCTTTCTTTCTTTTCGTTTTCTTTCCTTTTTTTCGTTTGTCTTTTTTTTTCTTTCGTTTTCTTTTTATGAAAGGAATAGCAAGTCGGTCTATGCCTAACTAAACTTTCCTCGTTTTTTTCCCCATAAACATATCCCCTCCCCCCCATACATACACACAATGTAGTCAGGTGACAAAGGCACTTGTTCAGTTTCTGCGGATCTGTGGCCTTCTGGGTGAACTGTGACCAGTTTCGTGTTTGTTTTCCTTTTTGTTTGTTTGTGTATTAGTTTTCTTTCTGTTTGTCTTTCTTTTTCTTTTTCCTTTCTTTCCTGGGAATAGCAAGCCGCCGTAGCGGTGGCTAACGTTTCCCTCCTATTTTTTTATATAATAAATATATTCCCCCAGTATGAATGCATGAAACCAACATATCGTCTAAACTGTCAATCTCCTGAGAAGGCGCTTGAGGTTTGGCTTTTTCCCCCGTCCCGCTCTACGTTCCAGCCACAGAACACACCAATCCCACCATGTTCTTTTTCCGTGCCTCATGACGCGGACCTCCATGAGCTTCCGAAGATAGTGCTTCTGCTGTCAGCAACGTGCATACGAATAAAATTCATCTTAGAAATATCTCATTTCTACGCACCCAAGCTCGGACTAATGTTGTTGTTGTTGTCGTCAAACTAATAATGTTTCGACTCTACCCATGGCGAATTCGGGTGGTCATGTTATTGCAACATGGTCTAGCGCTCGGCAATTACTAGGTCGGCGCCCGAGCTGGATCACGTGACAGTTGCCACCCGAACATAAGTACCAGGGATCTAGCGGTTTTAGGATCAGGATCGGGCTCGCAGCACTCCTTTTGAATCAGGGCAGAGTTCGTACACTTGGATCACGCTAGGGGCATCGCGGTCGCCCGTCTTCGGGTTCTGTCGTCTGCTAAATCACGTGAACTTCGACGTGCGAGCCAATGAGGGCACTCGCCGCCATTGCAGTGCGGATTTGACGACACAGATATATAGCGAATTCGGGTGGTCATTTCGTAGAAACACGGCCGAGTGCTCGGAAATTGCTAGGTCGGCGACCGAGTTGGATCACGTGACCATTGCCACCCGAACATGATTGCTAGGAATCTAGCGGTTTTAGGTACTTGGATCACGCTAGGGGCGTCGCGGTCGCAAGTCTTCGATTTCTGTCGTCTGCTAAACCACATGATTTCAACATGCAGGCCAATGAGGGCACTCGCCACCGTTGCAGTGCGGATGTGACGACACCCGATACAGTTGAGCGATCTGCTGCTCGATCGTTTTGAGACCGGGCAAAAAAAGTGCTAGCTGGCAAATTCCGGGCGCTCGGAAAGCGTCACGCGAACATGCGAGATTGCTTCGCTTTGACCAAGCGAACATAACTGCTCGGGATCTGGCAAAAAAAGTTGCCACGAAGTGACCACCTGAATTCGCCATTATGCTGCGAGGGTGTCCGCCTTGGCATGAGTTGTTGACTCGGCATTAGGGCCAGTTCGCCACCGGGCCACCTTCGCGTGTATCAATGAGATAAGGGCATCGCATCCGTGCGATATCGGCCGGCATAGAGTCACTAAATAAGCTACGGTAAATAAGCTTATTTAGTGACTCTAGGCCGGCATACACTTTCACATAATCGTCGCAAACACAAACAAACATTGCGATGATAACCACAGCTGAGGGCAAAGCCGAGTCAACAGTTCGTGGCAAGGCCGACACCCCCGCAGCACAAGTGGGACAGTCGAAACACGAAACATATTTGCCTTTATTTCTCGTAAGAGCCGCTAGGGTTGCTCTCTTCCCGACTTTAGCTCCGCCAGCCGAAGTGGCGTTCCAGTTAACTCTGCTTCGAGCTGTACATTTGATTCCCGCACACTTGGGAACCGCTCACCCTACCTCCTGATTTCATGGTCAGAATGATTTCATGGTCAATGACACGACCGGAAAACGTTGCGGCATTCGTCCTGCCGGTCACCTTAGGACTCAACAAAAGAATGACTGTCGACCAGAGGCTCCCAGGAGATGAACATCCAGGTCAGGTTACCTCCTGTTAGAAGCGTACGGAATTTCGGGAATCTCCACATAGTAATTGACCATGTCGTCCATATTGAAGCCGAGCATAAACGAAGGAAAGGAACGAGTAACATGAGTAACGAGTTACCGATTTTTGTAACTGAACACCTTATTAGTTAAAATTTTTTGAAAAGTAACTAGGTCGTTACTTCTTTACCAAAAAAGTAACCGGTTACTGGTAACGAGTTACGTACATCTCTGACAAGGGTGCGCGACACTGATCTCTATAGTATGGGCTGGATCGCGCATAGGGTGCTCCACAGCGTGGTCACCGGCCGCAATATTGGTGGGCCCAACGCATTCTGTCATCTGCATTTAGTTCAAGCGGGGCTGCCCGTATTTTTTAAAATTTCCTTTAAACTAAAGGCCATGTCATGCCACTTTAAACCGCAATAAATACTCCAAATCAAATCGCTTCCTATTGTTTCCTATGGGAGCAGCCGGCGCCAGTGGGCCCTCCAACATGGCGGCCCGAATGCACGACTCTCCCCAACGATCCCTTCTCCCATGCGCGATCCAGCCTTTATACATAGAGATCAGTGGTGCGCGAAGCGGCGGCTATCTCTCCCAGCTACTTCTGTCATGTTGTGACGTCATATCAGCGGAGCACCTTAATTGGCGCGGAAAGGAGCACGGCTATACGGGTCGACAACGGACCCATCACTGGGAGGTCCACAACGGTGAGATCTTTCAACACTACCACCACCACCGACAACAGGTGTACTTCAGATGCGACTGGGATAGGCTGCGCCAAATAAGACCGGAAAAAGAAACAAAGAGAAAAATAACGCGCGCGACTATAATTGGGCGGATAACGTGACGTCACAGATTTGTAATCCTAAGTTCTGCTCCTCCTGACATGTTTGTTTTGCGAGCCCTACCGTGATCCTTTAATATGTGTAAGGGGCCGCGATGTCCACAAAAAGTTTCACCAGGGCTTACAACGCGCTGCGTCTTAGCTCAACCGGTGAATCTCCCAGCTGCTTCCTCAAGTCTAATGGACGAAGGTCGTCTGTCCAGGGGAACACAAGATTACGTCGATGTGAACTGTATCGAAAGCAGCAAACCAAAATGTTTGTTTGTTTGTTTGTCTGTAAGGAAAAAAAAACGAGGAGAAATTGAGCTCGTCTCCCGACTTGTTCCGCTACGCCTAACATAAATTCTCATTCCCAAAAACTACTTCTCAGGTGCTCTACTCGCAAGTTCGCTATTCAGAAATCAGCTATCCACATGTGCGCTATTCAGAAACCAAACCAAATGGAAATATGTTCGTTGTTTTCTGCTTCGGCGCATGTACGGCAATCGTGCAAATTCACCTTTGCAATCTTGTAGAGAAAGGTGGGGCAGATTGGAACGTCCAGCCGAAGGTAAATGTATCAATGATTCAGTTGCTCGCGACGCATGGAAGTAGGTATACGAAAAGGGTAAAGCAGGGCCGATCCTAGCTGCGAGAACCGACTCCGCAGCAGCCGACCACACACGTCGTAACGCATTTTTCGGAGCGTGCTCTTGGCGTCGGACACGAAATTAGAGCACCGCGGAGGACCGGACTAGCCCGAAAACACGAGCTCGGCCCGGCCCGCGGGCAGAAGTCGGGTCTCAAAGTCGTTTTGATTGCGGGCTCGGGTCCATTCGACAGTTCTCGGGCCTGAGTCAGGCGCAAGCTTTAGCGAGCCATTCTTTCACATTATTTGATCTTCAATATTCGTTTCAAAAACAAAGCAACTAAGTGCCCTTCCTTCGTCTTTCTGCTAAACCGCTACAACATAGGCGTCGCGTTATTCTCGTCTTCATATTAGGGAATTTTAAACGTAGAAGTTTCACAATAACATTTCCGAAAACATGAGAAGCCAGCCACCTGATTCCTTTGGATTCCATCAAGCTGGTGCTATCTCATTGACTAACAGCGATGGGGAGTCGGAATCGGAGCGCGGTGCAGACAGGCGCGCGAGACTCGACGCCAACTTGTTGATCAACAAGCACAAATCGCTGCAAAGACTGCACGCTTGCGCGTTCCAGGTATGTGTGATTTGCGCTACTATGAGTCTCTACCATGTGAATTGGACCTACTGGTTATGTTAGAGATCCGTCTATGCAGCTGAAGGCCGCGCCTCCTCCGGTCTGAGTTTCCGGAAGCCGGGTCGTGTAAACTCCCGTGGCTTCCGGTACGGGCCGCATCGGGTCGGTAAATTCAGGCCCTTGCTGTGCTGTACCCGAAATACACGTGACCTTCCCTGGCTGTCTGGTGGGGTTTGAGCGCCGCTGTACGAGCAGCTTCGTTCTCATGAGGTATTAACAGCGACGCAAGAACGAATAAAGAGCTATCGGTTGGGGGGGGGGGGATATGTTTATCATGGGAATTATTCCTGACATTGTGGCATACCGCCGGATGAAGGCTAAAGTAACACGAGAACTTAAAAAAGAAGACCAGAAGCATTGGCGTAAATTTTGTCAACACCTTTCACCGTTTGACACAAATATTTGGAGGACAATTCGTGCTCTGAATGATGCGCCTCCAGAAAAGAATCCTCTCTCGGCATTGGCTATCGTCGGCTGCCTCGACGACTACACAGCAGTTTTGTACAGAGCTTGACGTCCGAAATTCACCAAGACTGGCCTCATCCACCAGAGGTTATGGACCGCGACTTCACTCTAATCGAGCTAAAGACGGCTTTGAAACTTGTGAATGTGGGCTCATCCCCGAGACCAGACAACAATACTTATGCCGCACTGCGAAACCTTGACGGCCGGTCACTCCAAGCTCTCTTTCATGTCTATAATACGTCTTGGCAACAGGAATCCCTGCCTGGAAGGAGGCGTTAGTCGTTCCCGTCCTCTGTAGTGAATTAGTATGTATTTGGTTTGGGCTTGTTAGTAAGGTGTCAGCAACTTCGTCTTCCTGGTTGTGGCTGAGACGACAAAGAGGGCGATGAAAAAAACAAGAAAGAGGGTGCCCTGATACGTTTATGAGCGTGGCGCACGGTGACTGGTCGATTCAGTTGTTCCAACATTGAAGACGATAAAGTTGTTTTGGTTCCCGGTCACGGTCGTCTTGGATGTCCTTTTTGTAGAGATCGAACGAACATTTTTTCATCCTGAGACCAGGCAAACCACCAAATGCCTGTCTTCTTTTCGCCCTGTGAGCCTGACAAGCTGTGTGGGAAAACTGATGGAGAGAATGGTTTTCCATGGTCTCGACTGGTGGCTCGAAAAGCAAGGTGCGTTCCCTCACAAAATGGCAGGCTTTCGTCGTCACCGAAGCTCCATGGATCCAGTTCTCGACCTCGTTTCTACAGTCCAACATGATCGTGCACATCGGCGGATCGTTGTATCAGTTTTCCTCGACATCAAGCACGCCTACGATACCGTCTCGCACATTTGTGTGCTGCACGCCTTGCGCTTTTTTGGAGTATCTGGTCGGCTCTTCAGCTGGCTCCACGATTTCCTGACGAACCGGACTGTCGCTGCCCGCACATCCCAGGGCCCAAGCCCTACGCTTCCCGTTCATCAAGGCGTATCCCAAGAAAGCATTCTGAGTCCCACACTCTTTAATGTAGTAATCACAGGCCTCGTATCGATAATTCCTCGCAAAGTAGCATTCTCTGTGTATGCCGATGACGTTGCCCTTTGGATAGTACGGAAGTCACGACCAGACATTCAACGCCGTTTGCAGCTCGCATTAAATAATGTCCATCTGTACCTTACGCGACTTGGGATGGACCTTTCGCCCGAAAAGTGCGTCGAGCTCTCTTTCACCCGCAAGGCCATAGGAAATTTCCCTCTTTGGGTTGGTGCAAAAAAGCTGGAGCTTGTATGTTCGCATCGCTTCCTCGGTGTGGTCATGGACTCGGACCTGCGCTGGGCTCGCCACATTAAGCACCTTGAACCAAAGTGCACCGATGGCTTCCTGCAATTCAGCATATTTCTGGCTTAGGTTGGGGCTGTGATCAGCGCTCCCTTCTAGCCGTTCACGCAGCTTTTGTGAGGGCGACTGTGCTTTACAACCTTCAAATCTTGCACAGGATTTCCACAACGCCATTAAATACCCTTCGGACACTGTTTGCCCGAAGCCTTCGTCGCTGCCTTGGCGTTCCAAGAATGGCTGAAACACGGCAAGTACTGGCTGAAGCTGGTGAACTCCCGGTGGAGGTTCTCCGTGAACGTGAAACGGCTCTACACTTCCTGCGTTTGCGAGCGTCTCCCACACCTCAGGAAAATTCGATACCGTCCTGAAAGTGATTTCCACTGCGTAGCGCAGAGGACGCGCCAGGCTGTCACTGGTTTCATAGCTAAGGACGTCACACCACCAGACGCCCCCTTGTCTTTGCCTGTGCCACCCACCTTCGTACGTCTTCCGGAGCTCCAGGAACGAAGAGATCAGGTTCCCCGTCAAGTCCTTCGAGCCCACTTTTATGCTCTGGTTGACGCGAAGTTTTCTACCTCTGCCGCAGCATACACCGATGGCGCATCTTGAAATGGCAAGTCCGCCTCGGCATTCGTCATCCCGTCCGAAGGCGTAGTGGAAGGACGTCGCCTTTCCGATCAAACCTCATCCACAGCTGCGGAACTTTATGCCATACTTTTTTTTTCTGCAGCACATCGTTGATTTTACCCCGCGGGAATGGATTCTGTTCACTGACTCTACATCTGCACTGCAAGCAATTGAAAGTTCTGGCATCCGAGGCTCATGCGCACCGTTGGTGTTGCATGTGTTAATGGCTTATAACCTTGTCTACGAAGCAGGCCACAGGCTGGTTCTCCAATGGGTTCCAGCCCATTGCGGTGTCGAAGGGAACGAACAGGCCGACAGCGCCGCAGAAGCAGCTCTCTCGTCTCGGAGACGGACGCGTATTGCGCTGCTGAGAGGAGATCGTCGTTCCGTCCTTCGACGCCTCGTGACTCCTCTGGCTTCCCGCCAAAGGACCGCTGACATTCTCCCCCCAGCCATGTTTAGCAGAGTTGATCCAGCGCTCACTTTCCACATGCCTCGACATACTTCCCGCAAAGATGCCGCATTAGTTCATCGAATGCGCCCCGATGTGGCTTTTACTGCGCAGTGGCGTTTCCGCTTGAGGCAAGTTGACTCTCCCCAATGCAGTCATTGCGGTGCTGTAGAAGATCTAGAGCACATTGATCTCCATTACCCACACTATCAACCTTCCCGAACTCTACTCTCCGGATCCCTTAACGAGCTGGACTCTCGCCCCCTCTCTCTTACAAAATTGCTTGGTCCCTGGCCACGTCCAGCCCACCAACGCTCTGCCCTCAAAGCTCTCTTCACCTTTCTGGATACCATAGGACTTCGATCCGTGTATATGAAGGGGCTCATTATCTCATTCCCCGCATCACCACCAGCAATGGGGTAGAGTATCGCCCCTGGCGATGAAACTCCCCATCCATCATCCCGAAATAAACTTGTTGTTGTTATGGGGAAAAAAGGAGGGAAAGGTTAGCCTGCTCTACGGCGACTTCCTATCGATTGGGAAGAGATGGCAGCCTAATTTTAATCGGCTCACAAGCAGCAGCCACCGCACTATTTAAAGGGACCCTAAAGTGAAATAGAACCCATATGCTTCAAGATACCATCATGTACAGCTTGGCAGTGTGACACACACAAGTCATCACATATCAGTTCATACCTTTCGTGCGTGTTGCGAGACTGCACTGAATGTAAGGAGAGCCGTTCAGAAGGAAGGCCCAAGCTCAACTGAACCCGCAGAGGGCGTTTATGTTTGTTCGATCGGAGGCGCACAGAGCGGATATGTCGTCACGGAGCTGGCTCGAAGGCGTATGAGAATATGCCTTATTCATAAGTGCTGCAATCCCGCGAGGGCGACTGTCGGCGCCGTCATGTTTGAGTATTCGGGCGGTCGTGCTATGCGCGATTTCCTGTAGCGGGAGCAGAGGGACAGTCGGCATCCTTGAGATTCGAGCTTTTTTAGGATGGATGGCGAGCAGAAAGAATAGACAGCCGAGCTCAAGAAGCTGCCGTTTCTTACGGACAACTTCGTTATTGCCTTACAACGAGCAAACAAGGTCGGATAAGCGCACTCGGCGTAGCTGCAACTTCACGACTGAATCCCACGTCGAGTTGCGCATTTTTAGGATTCTGACGCTTTTGGACATATGAATACTCAACTACTTGCCCTAAGTTTACAGCACAGTGTTGTGATGCGTTGTGTCACGCAGTTAGGTAGCAGGTCCGTATGTGCGTATTTGTGTAACGTGGAGTGGCGATGTTCAGAGATGATCTTGCTACGGAATTGTCTGCTTGGCTGCTGGGTCTGTTCAGTGAGTAAAAGTATTTGAGCACCAGTGACTAGACGCATTTTGTGTTACTTGAGTATAATACAGATGTACTTTCAAGTACGTACTCGATCCTGTAGTTGCCTGGTGCCAGACACCGGGCCGTTCGCGCTAGCACCAGTTGTTGAAGACGCTGAGAAACAATATTCACTGAAAAAATGCGACATCTCCGCAACAGTGTTGTCTTTGCCCTGTGCAATACATACAGCCGTGGGCACTGTTCCCCCAACTTCGAGGGGCACGGCACCTCGTCAACACGCCTTGCTAAAAACATGTTGTTCCTACTGCAGGTGCTGCTCTTAATCCCATCTGATATCAGCAGTGCGAACCTGTTTGCTGATATTCCTTCGTGTTCTGCGACCGTAATCGATCAAGGAAACGTTTTTTATCTATTCATCTTCTTTTAATGGCACTACTGTTATTGTTGTACACCTTGCATGGGACAAGATGCCCCCCCCCCCCCCCTGTAACGGTCTGTAAAGACCAACAGTATTTGAAAATAAATAAATAAATAAACTTCCACATTACCTGAATTTTAATACCAATCAGCTTTCTCCTACACGTTAGATATGCCCTAATCCATGTAATTAAGTAGGGTAAGGTAGGGCAAGATGCGACATTTTTTGCTCGACGCCGCCTGTCTCAGAGACACGTTGCCCCATGCTCTTGAAACTTTACTCATAGGTGGCTCTGCATGTCCGCTTTATAGCACGTGGGAATTGTGCCTACAGATGCATACAATAGGGCACCTCAGTAGAAATTTTGAGTCTACACTCTAAATCCTGTGACGAACATGTGCCGGTTAAAAAGGTTCTCTCAGAAAGTACAGCCGGTACACAGCCGTAACCGTCTGGAAGCAGTCGTAACAGCTACCAAATAGCAAGCTCAAAGATCCCTATCGACATATATGTGTGCCCCGCTGAATAATATGTGTGCCTCCTGAGCCGTATACTGGTGTGCTTGTCGAATAATCCGTGTGCCGGCTGAATATGTGTGCCTTCGCTGGAGCGTATACTACGTTGTTCCGCGCTCCGCCCGTGAGGAGTGACGTGGCACCGCGTATTCTACTGCAGTGCATTCGTCGCTGCGTTCGTGCCTGTTATGTGCTTTGTCGTCCTTTGAAAGGACGACAACCTTGCTTTTTAATTACAAGCTTAATGTTTGCTTAAGGGAAGTCAACCTGGCTGTGATGCAACGTACGACGCCTGCGTTTTACTTGTGTTTAACAACACCTTTTTGAAGGGTGTAATGTTACCAGGGGTGTTAAGTTACACCCTAAAGGGAGTGAGTTATAGTACCTTTGGATTACACCCTAAAGGGTGTTTTTGAAGTAGCAAATTACACCCTTTTTTGAGGTTGTACACCCATTTTTTACACCCTTTATGGTGTAATAAGGGTGTAATCCCAAAGTGCGATAACTTACTCCCTTTAGGGTGAAATATCACACCCTTTAGGGTGTAATCCAAAAGTGCTATAACTCACTCCCTTTAGGGTGTAATTTAACACCCCTGGTATTACACCCTTCAAAAATGTGTTGTTTATCTGTCAAGTAATACATGTGCTACTTGAGGGATAGATGCTATAGTTCTCACAAATGCCAGCAGCCCGAAACTGTGAATCTATGCACATGTACGCAGTCCAATAAATAAGGAGTTGAATTACTCATACATAATTCAGGGGAGTGCCTCTCTGCTAATTACTGTGGACACAAGAAATTTCCACGTGCACCAAATGCACAGCTACTGCAGCATTTGGGAAATGCACCTGAAAAGAAAACTCAGACGTAGGTTAAGTATACAGGTTCTTTATTTCATAGTGCTTGAGGTCCAATTGCTACCGCAGTTACAATCCTTTGTATTGCTAATGAGGCCAAACCAGACAAACACCACATATCAATACTAGAACCGTAATTACCACCGAAGCTATATATGGCATGAAACTCTTGCTTGCCAGGATACAAAGCACCTGTTTTGTGCATTGCATAAGAAAGCTCGGTATCCCTTAGTTCTGGGGTCTTAAAAGAAACATTCAACAAGAATGATGTAAAGTCCTGCTGGGCAAACACTGCTTTAAAACTCCTGACGCCAGTATATCAAAGTGTGCCAGAGCTTAATGTGCCCTCAAGGAGCAGCAAATGAGCGAGCAAGGAGCAGCGGCTTTTTCGCTTCACAGGTTTTCTTGAATGCTCTGAAAAAAAAAAAAAAAAAAGTCATACTGAGCTGGACATGTACTGCTGGCGATATACTGTCTGTCATTTGGGTTTCATGGTTTCGCTGGTTTCTCGCGCTCATGCTGCAGGTAGTGAGTAATAAACAGGCACAGCAGATTTTTCCCGACCTGCCTGCTGCTTACTACTTGCAACGACTCTTCACAGAGGCTGCAGAATGCTGTGAAAGCCCGAAACCCAAACTTCAGACAAGTACGTCTGAAATAGGTACAATGTACATTCTAAACCCATTGACGGATAGGTGCCGCCTGATCAACTGGCACATTTCTCAAAAAGTGCACCAGATGACTTCAAGAGGAAGCCTGCGAAAGCTGTAGGTGCCCTGAGCCCCCTGAAACAACTGGTACGACATCGCTGCTGACGCCAGGAGCCACGGTGCGCCGGACGTAATGAAGGAATACTTGTACCAACTAATACGCGAGACACATTATGCCTCTCGAGTTCTCTAACAGAAAACGATCTCCAGGCTTTGCAAAAAAAAAAAAAAAAGAAGACGAAGGAAATAGGGAAAAAAATGCACCAAGGACATTGAACTTGAAACACCAAATTTTATTGGCGTGCACATACCTTTAAATTTCACCCAGTACATCATCGTTGGCCGAATGGAAAGCATACACGGTTCACTAATCCCAGCACACACGTATGGAGCACACGTTGCATGGACACAACCCCTCCGATGCACCACGCTGGCACTGCAAAGCTAAACCAAGATCATTCTTAGTGACGAACACGACAGTTCCTCAAACGAAATGGCCGACGAATAATTGTCCGAGCATGTGGCACCAGACCCCACTTCGATGTTAGAAGCAGTTGCAGTTTTGCAGGCATATGCGCGACCGTTGAGACAGGACACTACCTATAAAGAAACCGAAGTGAACATCACGCTGGTATTGTTCAAACGTTAATGCTAGAATATTACAGCTTTTTGTAACTCACGTACTTGCAGTCGATACAGTCCCACGTTCACCTATAACGAAAGAATACAATTAGCCTCGCTTGTAATATAAATCGTCGCTTCACCGATGTAGCCGATCCACTCCTGCCGCCATTTGCAATGTGTGCATCGTCTGCAACAGAACGATTATTAAACATAAGTAAAACGCAGGCGTCGTACGTTGCATCACAGCCAGATTGGCTTACCTTAAGGAAACATTAAACTTGTAATTAAAAAGCAAGGTTGTCGTCCTTTCAAATCCGAGGTTGCAGCGCACATAATGTTCAGGCACGAACGCGGCGACTAATGCACTGCGGCAGTGTTGCCACACGTACAAAAAAAATTATCTGTAGATCCGAGTCCGAAAAATCTGTAGATCGAGCTAAAAATCTGTAGCCACTCAAAACTCAGTTTCTTGAACGTTTTGCCTTCAAATCTGGAATATCTGCCTGCGTCTCTAAATTAGTGGAAGAGCAAGGGCTTATTTTGTTCCACTGCTGAAGACCACAGCCGGAATTTATTGCTGCAGCGCTCTGGCATTACGCGTTGGAACTTTCGGTTTGGGTTTCCTATGTCCCGTTTTTAAAGATTGTACCAGACTTAGGTGTCCGCTACAATCACAATAAAAAAATGGCACTGCCCGTAGACTTTAATACTTTGACACGTGTATTCACATCAGCTATGCCGCTCCAATAGATGAATAACGCATGGCGTGTAGTAGAAACATTTCTCTCGCTCGCTCCACCATCACAGTGAGCGAGGATCACAATGGACCACAAAAACAATAAAGCTCGATATATTATTTCCAGAGACATAATAAAAGCGTACATGCGTGACGTGAACAATAAATGTTGTGGTTGGGGTTGTGGCACTTCAAAGCCAGTCAAGTCAAGTGTGCAAGGGAAACTGGTAACGCGCACACAAACACTCAAGAAAACTGATTTCGCGTTGAGGCTCGCCAATGGTTCAGTCGCCGTAGACGTCCTTCTCCTCCGGCGAGCCCCGCCAGTTTTGTGATCGACGGATCAAATCCTTGTCAACGGCGAAGGCGAAGCAGCTTGACCCAACAGCATGCGTTTCGTGTGCAGGAGGCCAGTTATGGTGGTCGTTGAGAGGCTGTTTCTTTTCTTCGTTTTCATCAAATTAACGCCGGAAAATATTCTAATAAATAGTCGGTAAAACACTCACTCCCGCGTTCTGCTGACATTTTTCATCGTGGTCGTTTTGTGAACTGATGCGAAACACTGTGTTGAGTGATCCATTCGTTGGAGCAAAAAAGCATGAGATTTCAAGAGATCTCTGTAGATCTGTAGATTTTTCAAAAAGCAGGTAGATCTCAGAATAAATATGTAGGTGTGGCAACACTGCACTGCGGTAGAATACGCTGGAATACGCGGTGCCACGTGCGGTCACTCCTCACGGGCGGAGCGCGGAACAACGTAGTACGCTCCAGCGAAGGCACACATATTCAGCCGGCACACGGATTATTCGACAAGCACACGAGTATACGGCTCAGGAGGCACACATATTATTCAGCGGGGCACACATATATGTCGATAGGGATCTTTGAGCTTGCTATTTGGTAGCTGTTACGACTGCTTCCAGACGGTTACGGCTGTGTACCGGCTGTACTTTCTGAGAGAACCTTTTTAACCGGCACATGTTCGTCACAGGATTTAGAGTGTAGACTCAAAATTTCTACTGAGGTGCCTTATTGTATGCATCTGTAGGTAACATAAAGCATATCATTGTGCTTTCAAAAGAAATACATTTCATGTAAACGCTCTATGCCCGCTACACCGATTTTACGCCTCTTTTACACCCGAGCTCAGTGGACGTTGTAAATAAGGTGTTACGTTATTATTACAGCCATTTAACACCCCTCATCCCAGGATGTTTCTTCGAGCAGGTGTAATTTGGGAGTAAAAATTAGTTTACACCCCAGTTACACCCGGATTACACCCTAAAGGGTGTTTTAAAATTAAGAGTGCAACGTCAGTTGGTTGTGCCCGAAGCGCTCGAGGCAGCGGGAAAGTGTGGCGCAATGGGTGGTGTACTTGTGGCAGTTCAGCAGGAGGTGCGACGTGTGGTGGGGCAAGATGAAACAATCTTTATTTTTGAATTTCTTGTTCTGTGTTTATTTTAGAACCGGTTACGTGCGTTCTGATTTACAGATCAGAAGCTCTAGACCTCTGAGAACGTGCATATGGGTAGTTTTTTTGGAAAACACGAAAAATAAAAATGCCATATTCAATTGCAAATTTCTCTCTCATCTTGCCCCACCTTACCCTACAGAGTATGACCCCATTTTACTAACTTTTGCAACAATTTCGAATACACTTCTGTAAAAGCTCTGTGCAAAATAAATAAGAAAAATGGATATGCCCTTCATCATCTAATACTGGTACGAAGTCGCGTACTGTACGTTTCTTTTTCTATCACATCACATCACACCGTACTGTAGTTTTTTTATTCCATGTTTGCGCCGCGAAGCAACTGTGGCTATGAGCGGCGTACTGACGTGGGCAGATGGGAGGACAGCGGGAACGAGTGCGGTACAGGGGAGTTAATGTGTGTTTTGTAGGGCTGTGCGAATAGTGATTTTTGGGTTCGAATCGAATACGAATCGAATAGTAAAATCTTCGAATAGTAGCGAATCGAATAATGTCGAATACCACACAAAAATGTGTGCTTATTGCTGAATAGTAAGCAGAAGCTTGCATTGAAACCTGGTGCTCAGTTGTAGTTGGTGAGGCTGGCTACGAACTGTATATAGACATATTTCATTGATGAATCGTTTCTGCTAGAATTGTCCTGAAAACTGTAATTCCAGACATAACGTAGCTGGCTGTGTGATTAAATCCCTCTTTCTATGGCTTCATAGCTGGTCCTGCCGAAGTTCAAAATAATTAAACTAACTTTAACATCCCTGCCAACATTTGCGAAAGTATTTCTCAAAAGTGGCAATTTTCTGTGATCCCTCAAATCGCACTTTTAAACCATGCCTGCAACCCTGCGGCACTGGCAGAAGTGTAAACTAGGCTTCGCCTGATGCTCGGGGACATGAGGCGAAGCCAACTTGCAGGATATCGTCAAGTCCGCACGCGCAAATCTGTAAAGTAAGCTTCACCTAACACTTAGAAGCGTGAGGTGAAGCCACCTTTCATGATATATTTGAGGCGCAGAAATGTAAAGTAGGCTTCGCCCAACGCTCCGGGGCATGAGTTGAAGCCAGCTTGCGGAATTTCGAATATATTCGAGCATTCGACGAAATGTTATTCGGCTCGAATACGAATAGTGCGGTACCGTTATTCGGTACGAATATAGAATATTTCGAATATTCGCACACCCTTAGTGTTTTGGGCGAACTTCAGGGGGAGATGTACCGACATTCGCCTAGAAGGTCTGCAGAAAAACCCAGCAGAAACCTCAGACAGACCGGTGATGGGATTCGAACCCCCCCCCCCCCCCCGTCCTCCCATTCTCGAGCAGGTCCTCGGCTACCACCATCGTGCGGATGGTTTCACACGCTGGGCCATGTCGCTGGTCGTGTACTGTAGTTAAAAGTTGCGTAACCGTGGAAACTCGCTTACGAGAACCAGTTACAGGCAAAGTATCTCAAACGTGGACCTGGAGTAAAGTACCAAATACCCGGCATCACTAGTACACTCAAGCACAGTACCATGTACGACACTGCGAATGTACTTCAAGTAAAGTACAAAGCACTCGGCAGAATACTTTAAGGTACTCAAACAAGAACAACGTATAAGTCGTAATATACTCATCAGGTACCCGTTTACTACAAATTTAGTTCGTGTAATTTTGCGTTTCACTGTTTGGTAGTTATGCGTTGATTTTTTTACCAAAACTATAGCAAACATTTTCGGCAAGTGTTGTGAAGCCCAGGTTGGTTAACGGCTTGGTCGTGAAAGTAGCAGATGGCATAATTTGCGCTTACTGGCAATACACTGAGTCTGTGCTGAGATCGTGCAAACTAGTATAACATCCCGACTGAACCCCTGGGGTTTACGTAGGATGTTCACATCAGGGGAGTGTTTGGGTGCGATACCGCAATAGGGTACCTCAATACTAGCTCCTAAAGTACTAGTACAAAATATATTCAAATCAGAAAGTATTGGGGGGGGGGGGTGACGTAAGATTTCCGGAGGGGCATTAGAGGGTGCGGGGGTGTTGTAAAATACCTTTTGATCACATTGCCTACTGCACAGCATTATAGAGCAATTGTTTAGGTGTAATGTACAAGGAGGCATAACTTCAGACAACAGCAGCGACAACAGATAAATTAATGATGATGAATGGGGGAATTCACCACGTGAGGTGCGGCCCACTACCGCAACGCGCAATTGACGGAATGGGATGTGACCTGACGATGAGATGATGAACGACGCTGCAGCGAGTGGTCGCCAGTCAGCGGAGTCGGTGAGTGAACTTCAATGACTATAGGGAGAGACTATATATAGATCACTCGTTGGCTGCTTTCTGAAATATCATGTTTAAAAAAAAAGGTACGGAACTACAGAATATAAAGCGCAGTGCAAACTTTCATTTTCTTGATGTGCCTTCGGTGCCTGCAGCAATCTAATCCATGTGACCATTTAAAAAGGCAAAATGTACAAAAATGAAAACGTGTGTGGGTTTCAGTTTCCCACCTTAGTTGATCATATAATACTCGAGAGTCAATCACACACTGTGAAAAAGACTGATTATTAAGTACTCTCAATAGGAGAACAGTGCAGAAAAGCACTAGAACTGGAGCACTACTATTCGGAGAAACGAAAAGACAAATACAGGTCTTCGTGCTGCCTATCGCAGTGCCATAATGTATGTGTGTGTCTTTGTGTCGCCAACTTTTAACGCAGTTGTAGCCTTTAAAGCCGTTGCTCTGACGACGCTGTCCCCGAACAGCAGAATGACAAAGTTCTCGAGCTGCTTGCACGGTGATATAACGCGGAAAAAGAACGCGGACCAAAGAAAGAACATCCACACAATTATGTACCCACTATCCAGTGCCCAGGCTTTGGTTCTACTTGCATATCGCCTGGAATGGCGAGCATACTCTTGAAACACACATCCGGTCAAGACGAATGAGGTGTCTGATCATTACTTAATCTAATCACAAAGCAGCTGCCGGTGTCACTGGACGCTAGAAGGCCCATTAATTCACTTCGGCCTTATTGGTCCCGACAGGACCGACCTAAGGCGGTTTCTCGAAGCCAGCCGCTGTCATACTGGATGGAGGGTGGGGGGTAATGTATGAATCGGCTCGCCGTTGTTGACCACACAGAAGTGGGCATCGTCACACTGGATGCCAGTGTAATGGGTAACAAGGTGACAGCCATTCAGATGTAGCGCAACTGCGATAGGTATGCAATCCTATGAGAGAAGCGGGATAACAGCCGAGGCGAGGGGGATTTATTTGCAGCAGAAGAAGAAGAATACAAAAAAAAAAGGAAAGATAAAGGGGAAAAGGTCAGCCAGGCAGCACGCCGGCTTGCAGGAGCTCACAGGGAGCCCAGGAGGCCCGAATCATTCAGAAAGCGGAGCACCGCCTTTGTGACACTAAACTGGCTAACTCGTTGCACGGGGCCAAGGAGTGTTCCCAGGGTCTCAGTGGCTAGCCTGCTGGCCATGTCACGTCGAGACTGGGAGGTCCCCGGCCTCGAATCTCGGTGCCGGCTCTGCTCTCTGAGGTTTTTCCTCAGACGCTTTCAGACATGGGTCGGCACAGTTTCCTTAGAAGTCGGCCCAGGACACGCATCCCCCAAGGGCGTTTAAACGTGGCGTTGCCCACCTCTGTGAGGCCGATAACGGCGAGCCCTTTCACCATCACCACCACCGAGGGAAACGTCCATGCACCCAAGCTCTGAGGAGAGTTGCCAGACACCCGATGATGAAGATGACGCCGACAGTGGAGGAGCTGATGGGAAATGTCGTCTTCTAGGGCGCAGCAGGGGCAAGTGGGAGATGGGACGCGGCCCATTTTTTGTATTATTATTTTTCAGTTTCCATCAAGAGATGGCGGTTGTCCCAGACAAAAAGCTGCCATGATGCAGCTTGAAAACGCTTGGGGACCGCGACTTCAATAGCAGTGCTGACACATACCAAACAAAGGAAAAGAACTGGCATTCACATAGCGACACCTCAGCAACAACGAAATAAGCACATCTGGCATGATTAGGAGCATCAATAAATTCAAAGATAAACAATCTTGCGGAAAGCACAACCATTAACACAGACAGTAACAGCTTTGCCGTAATTACACACACGCATGTCTCTCCTATCATCAATAACGGTTTGAACTCGCGACAAAAAACTCAGCTACTTGATAATCGATCAGCAAAAACAGAAGAACGCAGGAAATGCCCTCTAATAACCCAAAAGCGAAAAGGAGTAATAAAAAGAAAACACAATGTGATTGAAGGATATTTAGGTAGTGTGCACGGAGGACTTTTTTCGAGACCTTTTTGAAGTCAGGGTGTTCGAACAGGTAACAGTATTTGTTTAATAACGTTGGTAACTGGTAGCGTATCATTTGTGTTCCGTATGTGGTCCGGCATCGCGAAGTCAGCCAAACTTCGCTGGCCCGTGTACGAGCAACTGTGTCATTCTTTGTTAAGTGTGACAAAGTGTGCAATTCGTGAATAACGGCGCGACCAAATTTTGACGTTACTAAGACTCTGTATTCATATAAATATGTGACTGAAATTATGCCCAGCTTAAGGAAATTGGGCTTGGTATGTGCAAGGAAGTGTTCGTTACAAATAGCACGAGCTGCTCCGTCTTTGGATTAGTGTCCATTTATTGAGGTTCGCCTTTGTGGTCGTTCCCCAAATCAAGTGTCCGTAACAAAGGAGAGAAGAGAAGAGCGCGTTATAAAGGCGTAGCTTAACTTGCGTAGGTAGTATTGCCTTGCACTTCCACAAAGTACCAGGCACCTGCGACAGTCTACTAGATAATTTATCGACGTGTATATCCCAGCTCAAGTCAAAAGAAAAAAAAAAGACACCGAGTATCTTGATGTTATTCACTAGCTCTATTTCGTCGCAAGATATAGTCAAAGGAACATTTGCTATGACACGTTTGTTCTTTGGTCTGAACAAAACGCCCTTTGTCTTTGTTGAATTAATCTGTAGGCAGTTATTGCGTGACCACTCATCTAGTGTCTTGAGTGTCATATTTGCAGTGCGGGTTATTTCATCTGCATCAATGCCAGAAAAGAAAAGACTGGCGTCATCGGCGTAAATTACAAAATGTGCACGAGGGCAGATGTTTACAATATCGTTATTGTAGATATTAAATAACAATGGCCCCAATATACTGCCCTGAGGCACGCCGGAAGTGATCTCAAGAACGGAAGATAAGTGGCCAATAATTTCAACTGACTGCCTTCGACTGCCAAGATACGACTCTATTAGAGTGAGTGGGGTACCACGTACACCATAAGAGTGCAATTTTTTAACAATACACTGTGATTTAAAGAATCGAAAGCTTTTTTGAAATCTACATCGACTCGTAATGTTAACCGCTTATTTTCGAAGTCATTTACAATAACTTCTTTTTGCCTTAGTAAGGTGAGCTCTGTGGAACGACCTTTACGAAAGCCATAGTAGTTGTAGCCAAGCCATAGTCAGTCATTTTGATCAGGAGTGAACGGATGAGGGAAACGTTCAGCCGAAAACGATGAAGAAGGGACTCTTTCTCGCGGGTACAGCGGCAACCGATGACAAACTCCAGTGAGGGGTCGATGGGCTGCAGGAATGAATGAGGTCGGATAGCGTCTACAAGAAACTGACGGGTTCCTGTCTCGCAGGGACGCCGTGTTAGCAAGCGATACGCAGACAACGGGGGTGGCAATAGGGGCACCGGCGTGGCCACATTAAAGTGCCACTACGGACTAAATCTCGCGTCTTCAGAATCATACCAAAGTTATGTTACTGAAATCTTGTTGTCTCACTTTACATTCCTGCAAAATATTTTGGCTCTACGTGAAGCCAAAGCTAGAGAAGATTAATTTTTATTTTTGAGAACTGTGACGTCATGTTAGGGTCCGAGGGAGCGCCCGGCTCTCATCTGGCAACGTTGTTGCCCTTCGCGTCTTCCGGGGGACTCACTTTTGCACTCCGTTAGCGGAACCCCACGTGACATATCCTCCGACCGCGCCGACTTTCGAGAAAACCCAGGGGGGGAGAAGACATCTCTCCCCTTTTCCCTTCTTTCGATCAGCGTCACGTGACTTCTCCACCACTCCTCCTCGCCTCATCGAAACTTATGGAGCCCCCCTGTCCCCCAGTCGTATTGCTGTCCTCTCTCCATCTGTCCACGTCTGTACGCTGCTCATAGTCACAGTTGTTTCGCGGCGCTAACGCGAATAAAAAAAAACTTGTGTAGGCTCAGCAGATCTGCAAAAATGGACAGAAATGCACAGCATTTGTAAATAGGATTGAAATTTCGCGTATAGAATCCTTGAGGCACCTTCTTTCTATGGACTAGATAAAATAAACGCTGTTTTCCGAGTCCGGAGTGGCACTTTAAGCGCGGCGCGTCTCGCAGCCGCGTCAGCACTGGTGTTTCCGTGTAGCTCTGTATGCCCGTATACTCACTGAAAGCAGATGCGGTGGCCGACAGAGAAGAGGTGGGCATACTCCTGAAGTACCATGGTACGCAGATCACTCACGATGCTCGGGACGGCAGCAGCCGAGGGTCGACCACCTTTCACCAGCATATCATATGCCTGGTTCCGAAGCCGGTAAACTTTTGAAATAGCTTTTATTTAAGAAAAAAAAACTGCGAAGTTGTGCGAATTGTGTGTGTGTGTGTGTGTGTACTCAGAAATCACCGTATGTGAAAAGCTTATAAAAAACTTACCAATCCGCGTTTCCAAAATGCGGTGTGGTTTCGTACGTTCCGGTGTGCTTCAATGTCTATAAAATAATACTCTTTGTCTGGGTAGACGGCGTTTTGCGTTCTTGCTTGTTGACCTACACCATCTACTTATGGACTTTAACTTCATTATCATATCTCACGTCTCAATGTTTCGCATGTAATGGGGTAGTGTACTGCTCTCCAGTGGTGAATCACCCCAGGCCATAGTCATGATTTATTTGTTGTTGTTGTACTTATGGATTGCCCCGTCTACCAGCGGGAACGCGAGGTCTTGCACCACAGGATGCATGCAGTCGACCACCGCACTTTTACCCTCGGCAAGGTACTGGGTTCCTGGTACAGTCCTGCTCATATGTATCAAGCTCTCCTACACTTTTGGGAGTTTCTGTCATATCCACCACCATCTTTCATTATACAAGTGGCTCTGGTGGGAGGGGGGGGGGGGGGGGAGTAACGTTGGGTAGACGAGCGATCTGCCTGCCTATGATGGCGGCATGTGGCACTGGGGCAGCGCCCAGCCTGCTGCGGGCATCAGCCCCATCTCATCATCATATGTATGTGTTTTGCGATAAAGTTCCAAGGTGTGTCTGAGCACGGTACGCTAGAAACCTTCACTGCATAACACGTTGAAGGCCAACCTCACCGAAACGTTTTTCGTTCCGGTTTTCGTTCCGGTTCTATCACGAACGGTCCGGTACCGGTTCTGCTCCGGAGCAAAAACATAACGGTTCATACCGGTTTTAACGGGTTCCGCTTCTAGTGTGCATATTCATTCCCAGAAAAAAAAAATCAATGTTGCAAAATGTAAACCCGTTTATTCCGTATACATGGTATTCAATATTAATAGGCAGCTGAGATATTGGCAGCTCCTGGTTCCTGTAGGTGACTGTCTGTTCAAATAGACTTTCTGCCTTCTTGAAGCGCATGATACAGACGGACTTGTTTGTCGTAATGTCATACGTAAAGCCCTTTCTTGCTGGATTGGTGCGATTGCGTCCCATCCGAATGTCCCATCCGCTACCTACCCAGCAAGCACCACCGCACGAGTACGACGCAAATCGAGGAACACCTACACTCACAAACGCGCTCGACGGCTCCGTGTTCTTTTCGTCGTGTCCTGTCCACAACACGGGCGCCATTTCGCACGCGCTTGCCCTCGCGGGGACGTAAGTGTATTCAACTTCGCTGCTCTCAAACAAGGGACGCGTTGCGCGACATTACAGAGAGAAGCCGTTACGCAGCCTCCTTGGGTCACTGTTTAGTTGAGCGTGTTTCCTCTTAAGGGGAACGTAACCAGAGAGAAGAGTTTGGGCGGGTGAAATTAAAATGAACACTACGGTACATTGGTAGAGAGTCACAACCGGTCACATGTACCTCTGAGTCTAAGTGCGCGAACGATAAAACGTTACAAAGGGAGCCTAAGGGTCATAGTATACCGACATACATTCCACCGTAACCCTCGTAAAGTATCCATGACATGACTTTAGAACACGCGACGTCAGTTTCATTCGCCTATTCGTAGCCCAAACCGGCGAAGTTTTCCTTGGACCGAAAACCGTTAAACCAATTTTTCGGTTTCCCTCCTGAGCGAAAAAAAAAAAAAAAAAAGGTATACGGTTCCGATTCCGTTCCAGTTCGCACCAAAATAGCGTTTTTTTTTCGGTTTTCGGTTCGCTCCGACACCCTGCCAACCATTGCACAGGATGGTACAGTTATCACCGTCGATTAGTGGAAAGTTCCGGGCGTACGCCTTTTTGTGACAATTAACATGAGTCACAAGAGGGCGGTGATGCCGAAATAGCTTGCCGTAGCCGGCCGCATACCAGTGGGCACATGAGTCACAAAAAAGCGTATGACTCCCGTTTTCAACAAATCGCAGAGAGAACGATGTAATTCCGAATCATGTTTCGCTAGGAACATGTGATGCGCTGCAGTTCTGCTCCAAGAATTTCCAGCTTCCGGCTTTCCGGCTCCAATTTCCGGCTTCCACACAACAAGTTGTGCAATTGGGGGAGCTCGCAAGGTATATATATAAACAGGTAGCGAAACTCCCATAGGGCCCTGCGTCTTCAGATGGCGCTATGATAGAGACTGTCAGCGCCATCCATCCATTGCGCGGACTACTACTCTTGTAAATAAATGACGTCACATATGACGTCAGCAGCATGAATAATAAGTAGTGCATAATTAGCCATGGCACTTTTGCATTCGCGTACTTCGTTTGCGTTGTATACCCTTCCCCTTTTTCTTACCGAACCATACTAGTCACCCAGGACAGCAATACCAGACGAGAACAGAGAAGAACAAATCACATCAGGTTTAATGACACATATCAGTTCGAAATAGATAGAGTTATCACAGGTTTTGATTTTGACGAAGGGTACGTGATAACCACAAATAAACAGGAAGTTTCACTTAATGTCCATTCCTAACCTAGACCTACACGTACACGTAGTGATTAGCTGTTTGTATTGCTTCAACGAATGGTCATAATGGATCCGTTGCAAAAAACATGGCATCGTTGGTGCACAGCTGATTCGCTAACACTCACGCTATCATGGCCGGTCTTGCCATGACGAAACCTTTTTTTCTGGGGTCCAGCAACACGAGATGCAAAGCACTCATTGTTCACACGCGTTATGTGCGTTATATGTGTTATGTGAACGTCGCTTCCTGTTTAATCCAAAAAGTGTACGAACTCCGCATTAGAATGCACGGGTACACGGCACAGATAAAAGAATGCACGGACAAACGAGCGTACTGCTACACATGCGCAGTGGAGCAGGGTACGTAAACGTACTCAGGTGGTAGATCATTTCGTATATGTGTACTAGTGGTGCAACAGATAGCTTTTCCTATACTTGAATTATGAATAAACTATTAGTTTATACAAGACCCATGCGCGCGTCGTAAATATTTTATGCTTGCGACCGTACCTGTGCTACCAACACCCAGGATCACTCGAGTCACGGAGATAACAGTGTTGCCAGGTCAGATTTGGTTTTTTTCCTCGCTTTCGCTACCTGGGTAAATTTATCTTGGAGTTCGTCTGACGCATTTTATACAGGAGTGAGGGTGTCCGCGCAACATTCATTCAAAGACATGGAGGAGTGAAACAATTCATGGAGGAGTGATTCTGTAGCTATAGTAAAGTCCTGCAGGGAGTCAATGAGACGTACGAAATGATGATATGAGGTAGAGTCCGCTCGGAACTGGCAGGTACGGACACAGCGCCGCCGGCGAATGTGCAGGAAGCAGACAGAGATAGTTAGTGGCAGAGGGGTGGCAGGGAGAGCTCTGGTAGATGTTGCGTCTCTTGCTATTGTGTCTGCGGGGGTGTTACCAAGAAGGCCTACGTGTCCCGGGATCCACTGAAGCGCCACAGAATGACCAGTTGCCGCGAGTTGTGACAGAGCTTGCAGTATGAGCGTGTGTAGAGTGCATATGGTGCTAGGGCGAAACGGGAGCAGCAGATCCAGTGAAGCCTTGCTGTCAGTCAGAACAACCCACTGTGCAGCCGGCAGACCGAGCAGGTACTGTAAAGCCGACAGGATGCCGAGGAGTTCTGCTTCCATAGAAGACATTGGGTATGGGAGGACAAAGGCTTGCTGAAAGTCACTGTCAGGGATATAAAATGCAGCACCCGAGCTGTCTGCCGTGACTGAGCCGTCCGTGTATACCTGGCGATGGTTCTGATACGTGGAGTGCAGAAAATGGAGAGTGAGTTGGAGGGCTAAAGGTGCGGGAGTGTCACGCTTGCGCTGAAGACCGGGGATGGTGGAGCAGATATCAGGACGCGCAAGGGTCCACATTGCTGGCGCATAGTTGGGAGTGGTTGAGGAGGAAGGAAGATGATCCTTCAGGCGGGCGATGGCCTTGCCGAAAGCTGAGTCAGGGCATTCGTCGTCAATATGGCAAAGATAGTGGTGAGGGTGACTGGTGAGATAGCGAGAATAAACTCGAAGTGTATCAGCATCCCGCAGAAGGAGACAGGCGTCTCCCATGCTTCAGCAAGAGTACAGTAAGTCTCTGATGTTCGTGGTACTCCCAGACAAATGCGAAGGCCGCGGGCCTGGATGTTAAGTAGCTCACGCTCCTGTGTTTGGCTGAGGGCATGCAAGATAGAGAGGCTGTAGCGCAGTGTCCCCAACACGAGGGCCTGATGGACGCGATGAAGATCAGAGCAGGACGACGCACCAGCGTCTGAGGACGTGAACTGAGGCAGCCACCTATGTGGTAACCATCTTCACATGGCGGGACTACGTTAGGTCGCGATCAAGTATTAGACCTAGGTATCGGCATGAAGTGGCGAAAGTCAGAGGGGAGCCGTCAAGGTAGAGCGGATACCTGCGGAAGCATTTGCGCGAGAACGCCATTGCAACAGTCTTCGCCGGTGAGACTGTTAGGCCACGGGAGGCAAGGTGGGTGGTAATCACATGTAGAGAGCTTTGCAGTCGGCGCTGGATCGTATCTCGAAGGGGGGGGGGTATATGTTTATTCACACAAAAGGAGATGTCAGCCAGGCAAGTGCCGGGTTGCTACTGCGGAAGTCCAGATGCAGATGTCGTCGGCGTATATTGTGATGGATGTATGAGCAGGGATCAGCGGGGTAAGGGAAGCCATAATAAGGTTAAAGAGGAGGGAGCTAAGGACACTGCCCTACGGGACCCCAGGGGTCACGTGGGGCTTGGCTCAAGGGGGTTGTGTAGGGGCCCACGGGTTTTGCTTTGTCTGCCTGGTTTGCAAAAATTAATTTGTGTAGCATGGCCACGGCGTGTCTCATCTTACCCCACGCGATGTCTTGTCTTGCCCCGAGGGTTGGGGCAAGAGGAGACAATCTGCATTTTCGAATTTCTTGTTCTGTGCTTATTCCAGACCGGCGACGTCCGTTCTGCATTTACAGGTCAGAAGCCCTAGACCCCTGAGTATCGCCTATGGCTAGTTTTTTTTAAATGCGAAAAATAAAAATTTCATATTCAATTGCAAATTTCTGTCTCATCTCGCCCCACCTTCCCCTACGTCAATGATATGGTCAATATAACTCAATCACCTATCAAGGATGTAAACTTGGATTTTATTATATTCGGACGACACATTGCTGTTCTCTGGATCTTCAGTCACACATATAGAAACAGCAGTAAACAGTACGCTAGAAAGTTGACGCTGCGGCACGCAGAGCACATCAGAAGCGTGCGTCACGACTCATCTATTTCACCAAGTCCGACGCTAGGGTCATGTTGACTGCCTTGTGTCGCCAACTGGCTGAGGCACAATGGCTCTCTGGCGGGGCTCGCGCCTCGCTGCTACACCGCGTTGACCCGGGCCTTGCCTCTACTTTCCCGACATCGTTTCCTAGGCCGTTTGTGTCACTTTACCACCGGCTCCGCATCAACGTGCCCTACAGCCGACGTCTTCTTCACAACCTTGGAAAGGCGGATTCACCTAACTGTGGCACCTGTGGGACTGTTGAGGACACTGAACATACCTTATTACCCTGTCCACCCCTTATGAAAATGATTTTCTAGTTTCTATACAAGACCTATAGAGAATCTATCTATCGTGTCTAGTGTGAATCTTGTGCATAGGAAATAGATAGAAGCTGTATAGGGTTTTTAACTGGTAAACTCTATACAGTTTCTATACAGGATTCAGACTCTAGAATGTATACATTTTCTATACAGTCTCTATAGAGCTAATACTATAGCTGCCCCGAAAGATCTTATTTACGAACATGTGCTACTTGTTCTTTGCTGTACATTTGAAGAACAACTAATACATGTGATGTGTGCATATATGAACACGGATACAAATGCTAATAGCGATATTGTGACTTATCACTTCAGACAACGTGAACATTTGCCGTTTAGTACTTTTTAATGTTGCACTTGAAGAACTGCTGCTTCTTCACTGTCAGGGGAAAAGGTATAAAAAGCGTATGTATAAAAAGGTAAACGAGGGCGGAAGTAATATTTTTGTACATATTTCAACTGTCTATACCATCGTTTAAACCAAGTGTAACTCACTGATCGCAGTAGCTAATCGTATAGTACGGGGCTGGCTCATTAATTTGGTGTGGAGATTGTGCTGGTCTAGTTCGAGTAATTTGAATAATAAACACAGTCCTTAATGCAGTAATATATTAACAGCTGGAGGAAATGCTTTCAGTGACTGTTATTCGCTACTGAAATAACAATCTATGCGTGCTCCCCTCGGGTGGTGACCGAAATAAACCGTCCAAAATAAATCGTTCCGAAATAAATCGTGCTGAAATAAACCGTGTCAATATAAATCCTAGTAATACTCCCACGGTGTTCAAAATCCCGCTACCGGCGAGAAAACCACCGCCAGCTGTCCAGACACCGACTGCCGGTCGCCAATAGCCACAGGAGCGGTGATGGCCCGCACCCTGTGCCAACGGGAAAAGCAGCCGGCACGCAGGCAATAAGAATGTTTTTCTAGTTTCTATACAGGACCTATACATAATCTATTTATCGTATCTAGTGTCAATTTTCTGCATAGGAAATAGATAAAAGCTGTATAGGGTTTTTAACTGCTAAACTCTATACACATTCTATACAGGATTCAGGAACTAGAATGTATACATTTTCTATACAGTCTCTATAGAGCTAATACTAGGCGCCGAAAAGGTCTTTTTTAGGGACATGTGTTACTTGTTTTTGCTGTGCATTTGAAAAACAACTAATACACGTGATTTGTGCATGTATGGGCATAGATACAAATGCTAATAGCAATATTGTGACTTATCACTTCAGGCAACATTTACCGTTTATTACTTTTTAATGTTGCACTTGACGAACTGCTGCTTCTACACTGTCAGAAGAAAAGGTATAAAAAGTGTATGTGTAAACCAGGGCGGAAGTACCATTTTTGTACCTATTTCAACTGTCTATACCATCGTTTAAACCAAGTTTAACTCACTGATAGCATGTAGCTAATCGTATAGTACGGGGCTGGCTCCATGCATGCGCAACGGGCAGCACCACATTAATTTGGTGTGGAGATTGTGCTGGGTTAGTTCGAGTAATTTGAGTAATAAACACAGTCCTTAATGCAATAATATACTAACCAGTTGGAGGAAATATTTTTTGTGGTTGTTATTCGCCACCGAAATAACAATCTATGCGTGCGCTCCTCACCCGTGTGGTTCATCTCTAGCTAAGACGGCTCCACATGTGGCCTAGCCATTTCGTTGCGTGTTTTATTAGTATCTGTTCCTCTGCAAACACTTCACAGGCGTGAGCGTGTGCAAGCGTATTTCTTCGGTTTCTTTTTCGTTCCTTTCTTTCTTTCTTTCTTTCTTTTTTTTGCGGTTTGGAGTTTTGCGCAGTGGGTGGGATGTGGCGGTGAAATAAATGGAAAGTTCCTGGTTTTTGAGATACAGAAGAAGATTATCGAGCTACTGCCATCGGCTCCCTCTTCAAAATTGTTTCGTAACCCGTTTCGTGACGCACCATCTATTGACAGTAAAGTCCACTTCATATAGTACATAGATACAGTCAGTATAGAAAAATGAGGCAACTTTGTGTCCTACATGAACACAATCTGTGTAGAAAAATGGGGCAACTTTCTATCCTATGTCTAACTACTTTGTTTTCAATGTATATATAAATGCTTTATCTATTTTCTATCCGATAGTATTCCCATTTATTCATAGAAACTCCATTCGGAGTAGATACAAGTTTTAATCTATTTCTTATGCGCTCTTCTTCTTCAAAAGCGCCTTCTTCAAAAAGAAGGTATTGAGGAAGACGTCAATATTATCTATATTGATAGACAAATTGAAAAGGTATCCTCGATTAAAACATTAGGAGTAAGATTTACTGAAAACTTAACTTGGAACATGCGTACAAACTATATTGTTAAGAAACTTGCAGCAGGGCCATTCCACCCCAAGTGATCGAGAGATGCCGCTCGACCCCCCTAGAATTTTATGTGAATTTTTCTGGTGGTTCCTTATGACTTCGAAAGCAATAGGACATTGGTCTTTTCTAACGAGATTGAAATCTATAGGGTGCAGAGCCCCTCAAAGATGCAGTGCTTGGCGAAAACTTATGTCGTTTTAAGCAGGCATTGCGGCCCACGTAAGGTACGGAGCATGTTGAAAAGCTCTTGTTTGATAGAGGAGGGTTCATTTTACCGTATGTAAGCAATTTTCACCATCGCACTCGAGGAGCTCGACGCTTGTGGCGTGCACGAAATTTGCAAAGTTTGTGCAAGTTTACGAATTTTTTTACAATATAAAATTCCGGAATTTCTTCTTCAAAATTTTTTGTCGTATAGACCCCGTGCTGTGCTTTAAGTACGAAAAAATACAACCCCACCGGTGCATTGTAAGCCGCAGTAAAAAATCGGGAGGTGCACATTTTTGTGTTTGTGCAAGTTTACGATTTTTTTTTACAATATAAAGTTCCGGAATTTCATCTTCAAATTTTTTTGTCGTATAGACCCCGTGTTGTGCTTTAAGTACGAAAAAATCCAACCCCACCGGTGCATTGTAAGCCGCAGTAAAAAATCGGGAAGTGCACATTTTTGACCGAAAAATTCGGTGTGAGGAGGTCGGGATAGAAGTGTGAACATGGTGTCATTCGACGCACCGTCTTCCTAGCAAGACGTAGCAAAAAAATCTCAGATGTACTTTTTGTTAACATCAAATAATAATTTTTTAATTGAAGGAAACTTCGCAAACGTGTATGCGCGCTGCGGCGTATCGTACCGAATGAACAACTGAGCGGGTCACTCACAAAACACTAGATGGAAACCAACCACCAACCAACCAACCAACCAACCAACTAGATGGAAACAAAACACTAGGCAGTCGCATTATGAAGAACAAATAACGGTTGCAAACACGTGTTTGCCTCCTTCAAGACCCGACGGTTGTGCTGTGAGCGCTCATCAAGCTGGCCATCTTGCGCTCTAACGAAAGTTTTAGCCAGCTCGCGGTGCAGGTAAGTGAGAGGTAAGGAAAGATATGGAGAGAGGGGTCCATTCAGGCTTAATGGTACCATATGGCTGATTTTTTGCCGTGTGGCATCCGGCATCCGTCTGTCGAGTCGTTGACATGAGTAGAGTAATCACGACATGAACAGTGACCAAGTACCGCCTGCACCGAACACAGACGGAGAATGCTTTAAACAGTAAGTTCCTGGTATGTGTCATTGTTCCTTTCATTTTTTTTGCACGTGCGTGTTAACTCATTCCAGTATTGGAAACAGATATCTTTAGCTGTCCGCTCCTCTTGCACGTATATAAAACTTACTTAGTAGCTGTGATGTACGATCCTTTCGCTTTGT
Source organism: Ornithodoros turicata (assembly GCF_037126465.1). Classification (NCBI taxonomy): domain Eukaryota; kingdom Metazoa; phylum Arthropoda; class Arachnida; order Ixodida; family Argasidae; genus Ornithodoros; species Ornithodoros turicata. Next base: position 44,403,771 of record NC_088202.1, on the reverse strand, counting down.
ACGCCAACAGTTGAGATGTACGTATAAGAGAAACATTTTGTCAGTCACAGGTGCTATCACTTTCAATACTGGATAAGCTATTTCCGGGCATTTCTGTTGTGTACAAGGCTATGATGCATATACTGCCTTATACAGGTCAGGTCTAGCGTTTCTTTCATACTCATCTTGCATTTTATTATCTTGGTTATTTCAGAGAAACATGGGCGAGCGTACGAGGACAGGCATTTTTATACTGTTTGCCATGTGAAGACACTCTAGTGTATAAGCAAGACCATAAAAATGACTTCAGGGAGATCTGGGACTTTTTGCCTTGTTCCTTGGCTTAGATCTTGACTGTCGCAGTTCAACTCACAAAAAACCGCGAACATGACCCCTTGTTACCGTTGTTTCATGGCAGTGATCAGGCTCCAAGGAACAAGGTGAAAAGGCCCAGATCTCCCTGAAGTCATTTTTAAGGTCAGGCTTACACACTAGACTTCACAACGTTATACCTGACCTGAATAACCTAGTATCATAGCTTTGTACACAACAGAAATGCCCTGAAATAGCTTAGTGATATCAAAAGTGATAGCACCCGTGATTGACAAAATTTTTCTCTTATACGTACGTATACACATACACAAAGCGAAAACATCGTACGTCACAGCTACTAAGTAAGTTTTATATACGTGCAAGAGGAGTGGACAGCTAAAAGGTTCTGTTCCCAATACTGGAACGAGTTAACACACACGTACAAAAAAAAAAGAAGAAGAAATGAAAGGAACAATGGAACATCCCAGAAACTTACTGGTGAAAACATTCTCCGCTTGTGTTCGGTGCGGGCAGTACTTGATCACTGTTCATGCTGTGATTACTCTACTCATGTCAACGACTCGACTGACGTATGCCGGGTGCCACACGGCCAAAACTCAATCACATGGTACCATGAAGCCTGAATGGACCCCTATCTCCATGTCTTTCCTTATCTCTCACTTACCAGCACCGCAAGCTGGCTAAAAGTTTCGTTGGTGCACAAGATGGCCAGCTTGATGAGCGCTCACTGCACAACCATCGGGTCTCGAAGGAGGGAAACACGTGTTTGCAATCGTTATTTGCTCTTCAATAATGCGACTGCCTAGTGTTTTATTTCCATCTAGTGTTTTGTGAGTGACCGGCTCAATTGTTCATTAGGTACGATGCGCCGCAGCGCGAATACACGTTTGCGAAGTTACCTTCAATTAAAAAAAAACATTATTTGAGTTTAACAAAAAGTACAGCTGAGATTTTTTTGCTACGTCTTGCTAGGAAGACGATGCATCGAATGACACCTTGATCATGCTTCTATCCCGACCTCCTCACCCCGAATCTTTTGTAAAAAATGTGCAATTTGTCGAATTTTCACAACTTATCAATTTTTTTACTGCAGCTTACAATGCCCCAGCGGTGTTGAATTTTTTTGTGCTCAAAGTACAGCATGAGGGCTATACGACAAAAAATTTTGAGGAAGAAATTCCAGAGTTTTATATTGCAAAAAAATTCGTAAACTTGCAGAAACTTTGCAAATGTTGTGCACCCCACAAGCGTCGAGCCCTTCGGGTGCGATGGTGAAAATTGCTTACATACGGTAAAATAAACTCCCCCATATCAAATAAGAGCCTTTTAACGTGTTCCGTGCCCTACTTGGGCCATAATGCCTGCTTAAAACGACATGGGTTTTCGGCAAGCACTGCATCTTTGAGGGGCGCTGCTACCCCTAAAATTTGAATTTCGTTAGAAAAGTCCGATGTCCCGTTGCTTTCGGAGTCAGAGGAAAAAAAAATCAATTCACATGAAATTCTAGGTGGTCGAGCAGTCGAACAGAAGTCGACAAACTAGGTGGTCTGGATCATTTGGCGTGGAATGGCCCACCAGTAAATGGGACATTGAGCAAGCATCCACATTTATTATCGGAAAAAAATGCGGTTACAGATATATAATGAATTATTTTACTCGCAGTACAACTATCGTTCTTTAGTTTGGGGCACTGTCACAGGTACAAGTATGAACCAGCTGTGTGTAATGCAAAAAAGAGCACTTAGAGTGAGTGGGTCCCAGGACATTGCGGCATACCTGGGCATGATGCGGCTGATGTGGCACGCAGAGCACATCAGAAGCGTGCGTCACGACTCATCTATTTCATCAAGTGAAATAGATGAGTCTTTACTCTTTTCGGACTTTAGTGGTCATGTTGACTGCCTTGTGTCGCCAACTGGCTGAGGCACAATGGCTTTCTGGCGGGGCTCGCGCCTCGCTGCTACACCGCGTTGACCCGGGGCTTCCCACTTTCCCGACATCGTTCCCTAGGCCGTTTGCGTCACTTTACCACAGGCTCCGCCTCAACGTGCCCTATAGCCGACGTCTTCTTCACAACCTTGGACAGGCGGATTCACCTAACTGTGGCACCTGTGGGACTGTTGGGGACACTGAACATATCTTATTATCCTGTCCACGGTATCAGCAGCACAGACAATCTCTACAAGCTTCTTTAGCTCGGCTGGATGGCAGACCCTTCGATGCTGTTAAGGTTCGGGGCCCTTGGACACCCGACCATCAGTTCCACGCCATGCAGGCATTTGTGCGATTTTGCGCAGACTCAAGTTGGTGGACACAGTGTGACCGTGTGACCGGCAGTGTGTGTGAGTGACTGACTGAGTGTCTTTGTCACTCATTGTTCTTATTGTAGTTAGCCATTTTTGTTTTCCTAAGTGATCTGGAGTAGACGGCTCTCGTAATGAGTGCCTATTTCTCCTTTTTTTTTCTTCTTTTCTTGTCAACTCAACTCAACTCAGCACTTAGAGTGGTCGCTGGTGTAGATAGTCTTTCACATACAACAAGCCTACTTGACAGATACAGAATTATTCCAGTTTCAAGTTTTATAACTACAAACTAGCCTTAACAGTTTCTTGCACTGGGAAAACATTACTGTTTGTCTTGAAATATGTAATTTATGCATACGAACATACATACCAAAAGGGAGCAGTGGTATTTGCCTCTATGTAGTGCGAATTACCCCAAGCAGCACACCAATAATGGTCCATTATTGGACACATATGGGCTGCCAAGATTCCCAATATTGGTCCAATATGGGCTGCCCATATTGGCAAGCCCATTTTGCGCCAATATTTCTGTGATAACGCCAACGGGGAGTCCGTGTAATAATAAAGCATTATCCAGTTAAATCCAGTTTAATACCCACCACTGACATTATTTCTCTCTCCTTTTTGCTTTTTCATTTCTGCAGGTCTCATTGAATCACGTTGCAAAGAATTACAAAAAACAACACTGCATCGTCCCAAATGACAGCTGGATGACAGCCCGTGGATGACAGCTCCCATCTTGGAAATTTTGAGAGAAAAAAAATTATTGGGCACGTAAGTTCAAACGGGATAATCAAAATCAGCACTTCAAAGATAAATTTAGTTATTATCGTAATATCTCGGTTAAGATGATCCGAGAGCGTAAACGTGAATATTATCGTCAGTTAATACGGACAAGCAGTAATCCTCGTCTAGTATGGCGGGGGGGGGGGATATATATATTAGACGAAAAGGAAAAAAACCAGGGAAAGGTCAGCCAAACGGGACGTCGGCTTGCTATTCCAGTATGGCGGATTATAAATGAGGCTATGGGAAAGAAATTACCAAAGCAAGTACTGCCTACGACGACTGATGATCTGACCTTATTGTGCGAGCATTTTAATGGGTTCTTTGTTAACTTGGGCTCTTCACGTGGAAACTACATTGGCAGTGTCCCATGTCACACTCATAATGACAATGAGAATACGTTTGCACTGTTCGGTGTTACTGGTGACGATATTCTCGAGGCTATAAATAAGTGCTCTGATAATACTTCGCCTGGCAGTGACAATATCACTATGAAGGTAATACGGCAGAATAGAGATATCCATGTCCGATGCTGGCTACAGTCTTTAATTCTTCTATTGCTGAGGCTTGCTATCCAGCTATCTTGAAAAGTGCTAGAGTGGTACCAGTATATAAAAATGGCGACTATAATAATTTAACTAATTACCGCCCAATCTCCGTGTTAAGCGCGCTTAACATAATTTTCGAAAAAGTACTATTCTCTAGATTGACAACTTTCTTTGAAAAACACAATATAATCAGCCCAAACCAACATGGGTTTCGCAGGTCGAGGTCCACAACTACTGCTGTACTTTCAGCAACTGAAATTATCAACAGTACTATTAATAGAGGTGAATACTGTGTTGGCATTTTTTTAGACTTGAAGAAGGCCTTTGATACAGTTCAACATAATATCCTCCTCGCTAAATTGTCTAAATATGGTATAAGAGGCCACTCTTTCGAGTTTTTCTCCATTTACCTCAGCAATAGAACACAAACTGTATCTATTGCCGGGCACCACTCTTCGTCACTCCCAATACATACTGGCGTCCCCCAGGGCTCGGCCTTGGGACCTTTGTTCTTTATCTTGTACGTAAATGACTTTCGTAGTGGAATGTCTTCAAATTGCATTATGTATGCTGATGATACGGCGTTGTTTTTTACTAGCAAATGTATAGATACAATTCGAATCAACATTGCTTCTTTTATGCCATTGCTTCTCGGATGGTTAGAAAACAAAGCCCTTGAGCCGGCTCTTTGCCTGGCTAACCTTTCCTTTCTTTTTTTCTTAATAAACATATCCCCCCCCCCTTGAGTTAAATATATCGAAGACAAAATACATAGTATTTCGTTCGCATCGTAAAAGTGTTGACTTATCAAAATTTAATGTTATCATCAAGGGCTTACCCATCGAACGCCTTAATAGTATTAAGTACCTGGGTGTTGTGCTAGACTTCCATCTTAACTGGAAGCCACATATTTCACAAGTATGTTCTAAGTTATCAAGTTATCTAAGTTATCTAAGTATCTCAAGCGTGTGGCGCTTTGTACAGGGTGAGCAAAATCTTCCCTCTGGCTGTCCTAAGAATTCTGTATTTCTCATTAGTCCAATGTCACCTCTTATATTGCATTGAATCATGGGGGCACACTTATAAAACTTACTTAAGACCCATTGAACTTCTTCAAAACCGTATAATTCGCACAATATTGAATGCACATCCTAGGCAATCATGTCTACCTTTGTATGAAACACTGCGCATTCTGCCATTTAAAGGTCAGCTATGCCGATATCCCAAATAGTCGAAACGGTTGTGATATTCTGAAAGCCCACATCCAGCTCTCCCCAAAATGCACCTTCATTCTCTCAGTTCGGTACAGTACCATGTCAAAAAAATAGATAATTCATTCCGAAACACACATGGGCGCAGCCATTTTTATGACGTAGATGCACCCGAACGGGCATTGTGACGTGTACGCGCCTTCGTACTTGCCAGTGGATTTCAGCTACGGCTTCTCGCGGCTTCACGTATCTGTGCTTGAAGATGGCGGACAGCCGGGTTCCACCGTTCCGCGATAAGTAAACAGTGCAGCAGCTGCGAACTCACTCGCGAACCAACCTCTGTGCGATGTTGTGACTGGAATTCGTCGTTTGTGTTTTGTGAGCATGTACAATTTGTATCAAGTCTCGTCTGCGTTAGCGCCTTTACATCACTTGCCCATTGTAGAGACTGACGTTTCGACAGCCGTGTTAGCAAGAAAATGCCGACAGCGTTTTATTCCTGCAGGAAAAAATTGTGCTGTGTATTTGAGAAACCGCATACTACTATGGGACAAGTTTTACGTACGATTTATCAATGCGCAACAGCGTCGACGATGGTATGTAACGACGAGAGACGTAAAACGAAATACAAATCACATTTTAAACTTTTTGTGGGATTCTGTGCATTTTCCAGAAGCAATCTTTGAATCACACCCCCACGCTGCGTTGTGTGGCACGCTACAAACTACTGCATTTTATGTCTAACATCTGGATATTGTTTGTAATGAGCACCGTCGCACAAAAACATGCACACGAAAGCTCCAGTAGCCATGTGGTTGCACACTATGCAGACGCAAAAGAAGTACCAGAGCACATACTGCCACTTAGAAATGGTGTTTTTAGAAATGTGGTGTCTGAAGAGTTAGGGCATAGCATAGATCCTAGAAATCAGGTGCACCTTATCCTTCTGTAGAGTGCTCTTTCAATTCACAACTCAGCCCATGGGGTGTAAAAGTGTTAGAGGCAATTATGTGACTTGTCGTCCCGGGTGACATCACTGGCCATCGTCGGAATTAATTCCGTGCTCAGGAATTATTGTACAAATCACTTTGTATGTAGGACATGATAAGCAATATGTAAGTTGCAACCTTGTCTGCAGCATTCTCGATGGCCTCTTACCTTTACAGTTTCAGGCACGTTACCAAACCATTTAAAAAGGGCACACTTACAGGGGCCGTGTAATTTGAGTTTTTAATTTATAAAAATATAAGTATACAATATGTAATATGAAATTTATATAAAATAAAAATAACGTTTATAAAAAGAATTTATAAAAAATAAATGAAAAGGCTTCATGGAAGCAATCCATTAGCATACCCATTGCACAAGCACAATTATATATGCTTGGACATCATCTAATTAATCTTCTGAACCATATGTGTGGCTGCATACGAAATTTTTTATGCGCATGCTCTACCTTCCTGTTCCTACATGTGCAAACGAACAACAGTGAATATATGTGAAGTGGCAAAAAGCAATGCTAGACTCTACCATTATTGTGCCCCTTTAACTTTTCCACATTTATTTCTGGTCAACAGGGAATATCTCACTAGAAAAGAAGACATTTGTGCATTGTTTGGCAAGCAAATAAATATATTTATTTACATTTTCCATCAATCAACAATGTTGTGACCTGGTGCAAATATTAATGTCAACAAGGAAAGTACTTACAAATTATTCCTATGTGCTCAAATGCAGATATGACAATTCTGTTTTTGTACCTCAGCACAGTACAGTTTCAAAATTAACAAACTGCACAGCATCAGCAATCTTAAAGTAGCTCAAGAGGGGAGTCACATAAAGCTCCAATAATAGACTGTGCAAACAAAGCTAAAAAAACAAAGTACTTCAAAAAAAAATCTGAATAATTGGTTGTCGTTGTGATATGTACTACTATGCACAGTTCATGAATGGAACATGCTACCTCATTGCATTCCCTCCATGTGAGCACTAGCACAGGCAGCTTTTTAGGTCGCTCTTTTCGTGTTTTTCTATTGTCTTTTTTTGTTTTCTGTTTTTGCAATAGCAAGCATGGCCATAGTGAAACACAAGCAGCCAAGGACAGGATGAGACATCTGCAATGCGACTGCTAGCTCTCAACTGATATATTTATTAGCAGACTCTGGAATATACACATATATGCTGCTAAGCAAATGACAAGTTAACCAATAGAATAACAGACAAGAAAAAAGGGTTATATATCTTCCCCTCTCCTCATTCTATTTCACAGGCAGCCCTAGTATCATTCGGAGTGTGTCCGTGCGTTCCCTTTGAGATAACGTGTCTCAGACAGAAGCAAATCCAACAGCAGACTGCTTACACATGCAACTGTCTTGTATTTCTCTAACCACTTGTTATTTAACCGCTGCCTTGAGCTGTGTGTTCTGGAAATTTATGCAGCATCCAGAATCCCTGCAATGTGTTGCCATGTTTCTCGAGGGAATCAAAAGTCTGTCCTTGGCTGCCTGTGTTTCACTATATCTCTCAGATACAAACTACCCCATTTCAACACAGTAGAAAACACAGATTTGTAAATAGCATCTGTTGATTGCACTGTACATACCCCTCATATAAAGGATCATAGTGGATACTACATCTCGTGCGATAATGTCAGGAATGCAAAAAAACTAGATTTGAAACCACTCTTACGTCGTAGTAGTAGTATTTGTGTGAAGCTACGCAATTCCTGTCCTGCAAATAATTTAAACGATATGTTTCATCTGCCAGCGTGATGATCCCCTGAAAAGTAATTCACAATTGGCGGGAACTACCGGTTCTGAAACCTATCCCTGACATGTGTAGCCATCAGGGAGGAAACCCAAGGGCTGCGGTGGAAAAGACAAACACACACGGGCTATGTTCTCAATGTGTGTCAGCTGCTCTGGCTACTAAGAAGAACATGTTCCAAATTAATATAACATGGCTTGACATCATATGCCGGCGAAAGCTAACCAATAAAATTAGTAGTTAAATGTACAATACGTAAACACTTTCCATAACATGACAGTTCCCTTTCTGCATTTATGCGCTACCATTCAACCCACATAAACAGTGTACTGAATGTTTTTATAGTATTACACGTCGTTTGACAGAACTTGAACAAGATTACATAGCACACGATAGAAGTAGAGTGAACATAATGTGGCAGAAAAAATGGCTAGGAAGCAAGTGAGCTGGTGAAGATGATGCATATGTAAAACCCCGTGACTAGGGAACAAAAAGGGACGTGTTTGTGTTTGTCCCTTCATGTTCCTAGTCTTGGGGTTTTACATCATGCATAATGTGCAGCCTTCCATTCACGCTTAATGGCCGTGGCAGTAATGCATGAAGGCCACTGCTAAGTTGTGTTGAGAAACACCACTTTATGTTTGCCATGTCTAAATGAAACGTACCTGACCTGATCCAAATTTACCGTTCTGAGTCTGGAACACACAAAGAGAAAAACGCAACACACGCCACAACATTAACAGATAGACAAATGAGCTGTGGCGAGCTCCACCTTGGGACAAAGTCAACAAGTAATTCACCAAAAGTCAATGAGCACCTGAAATGTAACATCTCTGACTGGTAGCAGGACGGTCCACGTTCAATTCCTGGTGCTAGCACTGACCGGCTTTTTCATGAATTATTTGTTGAAGTTTCGATGTACTTGAGAACCATTCGTCAACCATTGTATCCTCATGAGGTGATGAGGGTTTGTCATCTCAAAGAGACTCCCTTTCTGCCATGTGTTCTTATGGATGCTCATCACTGCAGAAAAAAAGAAAGAAAAAGCATTTAATGACAAGAAATGGATAGTCGTATTTACTGTATAATGATTGTGCACAACAGAAACTGGACTTTCGCACAGAAGGCTGTACTTCTTGAGGTCTAACATCAAGTTACAAAATTCCAGAATATATGACATGTTGTAAGGTAGAGAATAAGTAGAGTTATTGAGTTGTCGAGTTGAGTTGAGGGGGGAGTTGTACCCCCTTTTTATTTTATTATATATGATTGTGTAATTATTTTTATGTCTGTAGCAACCCTCGCTCTCTACATTACAACATGTTTTATATATTCCGGGATTTTGTAACTTCATGTTAGACATTAACAAGAGCAGCCTTGCGCACGAACGTCTCGTCTCATTAAAATTTAGATGCTCTCAACAGTTTTCTTTCTGTTATGAATCTCTATCGCAGCATACCTGCACATTGCTGTTCTACGTACTGTGACTTTGCAGTAAGGGTATGGACTTTAGTAAAAAGACTACACAGCACTCCTCAGGTATTTTTGCCTATCAAACAGTATGTATGTATGCAGTATGCACACAGTATTTGTGCACCAGACCCACTAAAAATGTAGTGAATGTGGCATTGCCCACGGTAATGCACCAAGTTCAACACAATTATTGTAGAATCCAGGTATTTTAGCTTACATGTCGAGCCAGTACCACATCCAGTGTGAAGTTGTGACAAATAAATAGTTTCGATTTTTCTAAGCTCTCAGAACACAGACAGTGAATTAATAAGAGTAGACAATGTTAACATGAATTCTGGACTATTCTTCAATTAAAGGTTCACAGATAGTAAAGGCACCTTCCTCAATGGACGTTGATGACACTGAAAATTCTAAAACGTTATCAGAGGCGACATCAGCTTCTGTGTGTCAAAGGATTGTATGTCCAACAGTAATCCAACTAACAGTAACGAAAATGTGCAAAAGACAAATTAACTGAACTAATGTAACGTACCTTCTATATCAGACAGTGAAGCTTGTAACAGCCCATCCACAGGAACCAGTGTCCAGACAGCAAAAGTGCTTGAACTGGGAGATAGCAGCTAATCGGAATGGCGACCTTTGTTTTCCACCCTGAAAGCACAGGTTGTAACTTTGAGGGCAGATTTAAAAGTGGTGTCAAGATGCTTGCATGCGAGTGCACATGAAAAGTTGAACTTAGGTGAATACTCAAATTATAACATCACACTGTCGTACCTGTTGGTGGAGGTAGACTGCAACTAACGTGCCAGCAATTTCTTCATGCACCAGATGCAAGCCAGATCATGCTTCATTTCCGCCTTCAGCGTGCACCTGTGACAATTCAGAAGTTAGATTATCAATACTATTGTGTTGTTAATCGTGGTTATATCAGAGTAAGCGCAGTAGGACAGCTGCACGATTCATTAGGCTTGCTATTTTTTGTATCTGAACCTCGACTTACCTTTTTTGCTCTCGTTTTTTGCCTTGATCCTCCGTGGCACGTTCAAAATGTTGTGCGTCGGGCACCTCAGATTTTCATCCGACGATTTCGTGCCGATATTCCAACCTCTGGAGTCGCGCGTATAACCTATGATAACATTCGTTGACGAAATCCTTGCAGTGGAAATTAGCAGGCACCACTGTCAGCCAAGAGCTTCGCACTGCTTGGTCTTTTAGCAGCTTATAAAAGGTAACACTTGAATGCTCCGATGAATTGTTCTAACAGCGTAGCACGTAGCACCGTCGCATCTTCGACAACTTCGCCGTGGCATATCGCTCCAGCCCATAAAAGGCAAGGTCAGAACAAGGAAGTGCACTTTCCAAACGACGCCTTGCCAAAAAAAAAAAAATATTCACATGCTTTGTTTCCGGCTTAGCAATAACATAACAGCTGTTCGCTTATGTACGATGCACAGAGTACGAAACGAAAGAAGCCAAGCGGCCAAGCCAAGAGTGCATGCCAAGCCAAAGACAGATAAACCGAGAGCAGTGACGTCGGTGCGCCCGTGCGCAGGGTTTGCCGACGGTCTGACGGCCGGGCGTGGGAACTAAAAAAACTGTTTTCTAAAAAACTACGAACAGTTGGAGCAAGATATTTCGCACACATATTCAGTGTTAGGTAATGAACACACAGCGCGAGTATCGCTCAGTTCTGCGGCACTTCAAAATCGGCATATCTGACCTTTAACACACTGTGTTTTGAAAGGACTGTATTGATGATAAGGAAATATATTATTACTGAAGGGCTAGTTCTAGGTCTTCATTTTTTCCTCTGTAACTCGCACCAGCCGCTCCGTGTTAGGGCATCATCTCTTAGTACAACAACAAGCGAATGAGCATGGGATGCGTACTTCACAATATCAAGGCGTAATTAAGTGGAATTCCTTACCACTATCTGTAATTTCATCTAGGAACTTTAAATTAGCATTATATAGGCACTTACTTCACAGTACTGGTCTTGAATCAACATAGATAACACTGTTTAGGATTTTTGTGACTTGCATATTTATGTGTAGTAGTATTGGGGTTCAGTGTATACTGCTGTCATATATTTGTTTGACATGTTTCTACGCATCGCACTAGCTTCGGCTATGATCCGGATGGCCTTTCAGCCTTAATGTATCACTTTTATGCTGTCACTGAAATAAAAAAAATAAAAAACGAAGAACGGGTGCTACGCCCGTCTTGCTGAAGGATACAGGCAGTCGTATCAGGCTCCAACAGCTCCCCATAGAGCCCATAGTTTGAGATAATTCACACAACACTGGGCACACGACCAATGAGAGTGCAACGTTGTAGAAATTATGCAATGCCAGTCGGCCAATCAGGAGCCCTAACTTTGGCTGACCTTTCGACCGGTTCTGGCTACCATCGACTTCTACCGGATTTCACGCCTACCGCCGTTACCCGATATTCAAAATAACTGAAGCTTCTTTTGGCTAAAAGAAATATTTATTTGACACAAAGCACTGATTCAAAGATCTGATACATGAGTGCACTGTGAATACAAAGTCCACTGCGTTGCTGACGCACTGTAACCAAGTTGGAACTTGAAGCAAAACGAACACAGCTCTCGAAATCCGACGGGGCCCGCGCTTGTTCTTCACTCTCCAACCGCTCCAACTCACGAAGCATTCCGGTTCCGGAGTTGATAGACTGTTCGTGGGATAATAGTCGTGTCCAGGAACAGCACAACACACGTTGAATCATATCGACGCATGAATAAACCAGCGAACACTTCTACAGACTGTTCTGCCGATTGACATCACCGAAACACGGAACACAACAGGACGCCTTGCCGGCCCATTTTATGATGAGCATCTTCTTTCGTTGTTTGCGGAGCGGAAAAGACGCTTGTGTGGCACGTAATCGTAACACTGTCTTTGTTGTCAGGCCTCAAAATCCGACGGCGCCCGAACGCGTTCTTCACGCTCCAACCGCACCAGCCCACGAAGCATTCCAATTTCGTAGTTGATAGGCTGTACGTGACATAATAGTCGTTTCCAGGAACAGCACAACACGGGTAGAATCACAAACTGTTCTGCCGATTGACATCACCGAAACACGGAACCCAAGAGGACGGACGCCGTGCCGACCGATGCGAGCTATTTCGAAACTATGCTGAAACTGCTGAAACAGCCGCCGGGACGCTGCACACACATGCGCGCGTACAAGATGCGATGTCAAAACGTTGTCGACCAATCGGAGCGCGCACACAATCTGGGCCAATGAGCTTGCAACGTTGTAGATTGGCGCAGTGGTACATACTCTACAGCCGCATCCTCGGTCACCTGAGGAGGACTGGTCGTATTGCCAACTGTAGGATGGGACAAACGAAAGCTTGCCCACATCACATTTTTTATTTAACTATAATGCCAGCCAACTGAGGTCGGCCAAGGCATGAATGTACATACATCATTCAACGTACAACAACATTTCACTAAGTCGTATATGTAGCATGTAATCAATTTCAAAAATAGTACAGCTCTCGCCCTAAAAACGAAGAGCAGGATCAAGTAGGCCTAGGCAGGCAGACCCACGGAACTGCCAATGCCATCCCTCAAAAGCCGTCATTGCGATCGCAACGGTCTGTTAACCAAAAATTTCCAGCCCGCGCCCAGAGTACAAAGAAGCGAAACACTTTCGCGATGGTGACGGACATACGCCAGAGCAACTCGCACTGCTTGCAGTAACTAAAGCACCCAGCTTTACAGAAGAGCCATCCCTTTCTATCAAACATTGTGTTTTTTACTTGACCTGCCGCAATTCCGTTATCATTAGAGAAACCAGCGACATTTTAGCCCGTATGAAACGTCCGCTGGTACTGTTGCGCATGCGCATTAGTTGTAGGACGCGTGTTTTCGCTGAAACGACCACGCTCGCTCTCAGTTGGTTCGACCGAGTGGCATTGGCATCGCGAAGCAATGTGGCGGCTGCTTCCAGAATGTGGAAAGTTGAGTTGTCGAGTTCTAGTGAATGTTACAATGGGATTGCAACGTACGTTGACTGTTTCGATCAATGTGTATAATCTGCGGGAAGTTGTTGGATATAACGACGTATTGAATTGGGCATTTCACACGCTTCAACGTCCAATCTTGCCGTGCTGCTTGGGCATTTGTGCAACACGGGTACGTACCATTTTCTCTATTTTCAGTCACTATGGGGTGTACACGGGCAATATGGGGCCCATATTGCCAGGATTTTCCCAATATTGACTCAATCTGGGCAATATGGGGCCGATATATATATGAAGCCCCCAAGTGGCTTCTGCTGCTTTTTTGCGTACCACCTTGTTTTGTGTTTGACATAACCAGAAATAAATGAAATGAAATGAAATGAAATATTGCCAATACGGGGGAAATCTTGGCGAAACGGGCCCCATATTGAACCCGTATCGCCAACGACCAGCCAACCCAATATTGTGTCCTGCTTGGGACGGTAGACAATCTCTAGAATATGTAGTGCCATCTCGTATATTTAATAAATTTATCGATGTGAACGTTGATCCCTTATTACTAAACAAAACAGAACATTTTCTTTTTTTATGCGATAAACAGCTGTGTTACATTGGATGTATGAAGTTGCTTCCATATTGTGTTTTGTATAATGTTGATTACAATCGTTCGTAAGGTAGTATTTCGTCTCATAACACTGTATTTTGTTGGTATAGTACGGTTCTAAGCTTTTCTTTTTTCTTTTTTGTATACACAACTGCTGAACTGTAAGTGGGGAGAGGAGCCTTGTCAAGCCTCTGTGGCTTTTTGCCCATCTCGTGTATTTAATAAATTTGTCGATGTGAACGTTGATCCCTTATTACTAAACAAAACAAAACATTTTCTTTTTTATGCGATAACCAGCTGTGTTACATTGGATGTATGAAGCTGCTTCCATATTGTGTTTTGTATAATGTTGATTACAATCGTTCGTAAGGTAGTATTTCGTCTCATAACACTGTATTTTGTTGGTATAGTACGGTTCTAAGCTTTTCTTTTTTCTTTTTTGTATACACAACTGCTGAACTGTAAGTGGGGAGAGGAGCCTTGTCAAGCCTCTGTGGCTTTTTGCCCATCTCGTGTATTTAATAAATTTATCGATGTGAACGTTGATCCCTTATTACTAAACAAAACAAAACATTTTCTTTTTTTATGCGATAACCAGCTGTGTTACATTGAATGTATGAAGTTGCTTCCATATTGTGTTTTGTATAATGTGGATTACAATCGTTCGTAAGGTAGTATTTCGTCTCATAACACTGTATTTTGTTGGTATAGTACGGTTCTAAGCTTTTCTTTTTTCTTTTTTGTATACACAGCTGCTGAACTGTAAGTGGCGAGAGGAGCCTTGTCAAGCCTCTGTGGCTTTTTGCCCATCTCATCGTCATCATTTATTGTTGTTGTTGTTGGCTTTTTGCTCTCTCTTCCACCCATAAAAGGGAAATAAACGATTGACTGATTGATTGGATATAAGGCTTAGAATTGTGTATATTTTGAGTGCGCGTTGTGTACTTTCCATTTGTTGTCATATTTTTCGGATGTTCCTTTTATAACTGCAATTTCGTGTAATCCCTCCTGCTCCCTCCTCCAAGTACACAACTCTCTTATTACGGGCACTTCACGCTACTGCTTGCCTGTGTTGCACGGTATTTCCCCCTTCAAGGAACGGCAACTGCTTAATCTCCAAGCTCGTAGCCTGCACACTTGCTTGGGAGTCCCGAAGACCACGGAAACCTTCTCTGCTATCGCCGAAGCGCGGATTCCTTCCGTGCTTATCATCCGGGACACGACAACCCTCCAAACTTACACACGCTGTCTTGTACGACACCCATGTCACCACCTTCGTGATGTTACGCAGCATTGCCCTGCTTCTGCGTACGGCAGAGCTGTTCTGCGTCTACAAGGACAATTCCCACCATCGCATACCTTGCACTCCTATACGGAGCCGCTGTGGACCTTAAGTCTGCCCTCCGTGCACACATCCGTTCCTGGTCTTCCGAAAAAGAGCCATGTCCCAGCTGTTGTGGCATGCCAACTAACGCTGCAACATCCCCACTCCCTGCACTCGAATCGAATGGAGATTTAGACTGACGGCTCGGTGGCATCCGATGGATCATCATCTGCATTTTTTATTCCTGAGGAGGCATACGAGCGCGGTTTCAAGCTGCTGCCCGCGTTGTCATCACCCGAAGCAGAAGCCTCTGCTATCTTATCTGCTCTACGGTACATCTCTTCGTCGACACCAAGAGCATGGACTACTCTTTCGGATAATAAGTCAGCCTTGGAGGCCCTGGCATCGTATTCGCCCAAAGTTATCAACGACATCTACACGGAGATCCTTTGACTGCACGCCATACTGTCGTCACTAGGTCACAGTGTGTGTTTCCAGTGGATTCCGTGCCACGTTGGTATCTCGGGGAATGCCCTCGCCGATTCCTACGGCCAGGTGTACTCGTGCAGCTGGGTCTGTCACTGCTGTCCTGCTTACCCCGTCTGCCTGTCGGCAAGCCATCCACCGATACTGCAGAAATAGCTCTCAGGCTTTTTTCCAAGACGCTGCCAGGACGAACCCTTTTCTGCGCTCGATTGACCCTACGATGACCCACACACTGGTAGGCCGCTACCCCATAGAGGAAGAGTCCTTGCTCCACAGGCTTCGACTGAATGTGGCGCGGACTCCACTACTCCTCTTTAAAATGGGCCACCTTTCGTCCCCCAACTTCCCCACCTGTCATGTTGAAGGAGACATCCCATACTGGCTGCTGCACTGCACCCGTTACCGCCAACATCGTCTTCTCCTACGGTCGCGCATCGCTCGCCTCAGGATTTCGGACTTTTCCCTGACTACGCTGCTAGGCCCCAGACAACATAGTCAGTTGACAGAGGTACTTGTTCAGTTCCTGCGGATCTGCGACCTTCTGGGTGAACTGTGATCAATTTCGTGTTTGTTTTCCTTTTTGTTTGTTTGTTTTTCATTTTGTTTGTCTTTCTTTTTTTTTCTTCCTTTCTTTCCTGGGAATAACAAGCCGGCGTAGCGCAGGCTAACCTTTCCCTCCTATTTTTTACATAATAAACATATTGCACTCCCCCCCTTTCCTGCTTTTGACCATGTGGATGGCCTGCAGCATTAATGAATAAATAAATAAGACGCCGAATATAAAAACTCTCAGCAGACTTTGCAATAGTATAGAGCGCTGTCGTTTTCCTTCTGCATGTGAAAATAAACTAGGTTTGAGGCTCTGACCTCCTATTCCTGTGTCACACCTGAGCCGCCAAATGGGCTCTCAAAGCCAAGTTACACCAAACTAATGGGGGCTGTTATTTTATACTCGTCCCTCCAACATCTGTTGCGGACACCTACACGTGATCGCTGACTTCCGAAAATCACTGGACGAAGGTGCACGAAGGGAAGGTTTTCGCCAATCGCTCACTATGCATGGCGAGCAAGAATGAGTTTGCATGGCAGACGAGGCCGCTGTAGGGATTAACTCGAGCTTATGCCGCAGGGAAATGAACAGAACACATACTGAAGGAACAAGCAATAGCACTTGCGAAGACACTCACTTGGGAAGAAGTTGGTAGAGAAGATCTTCCGCCTTCATCTTCTGCTCCAAGTAATCAGCCGTCCTCTCTTCAACGAGGGACTCGAGACTGTTTGCATACTGCTCCATGTGGTCCAACAGGTTCTCGAGGACTCCATCACTGTCTTGGTCCCTACGTGTTCAAGGTAGAAAAAAATCAAGTGTTCTTCCTCTTGCACATGTATTCGAGATCAACGCACACACGAGCGTTCCTCGCTCTTTCAAGAGGAATAAAGTGAATGCGTTGCCCGAATTGACTTGTTTGATAATAGAGAATATATACGTACAACTATAACCACACCATACGGTATCGCTTACATGTTTTTGCTCTTACCGCATTCCTCCGCATTTCTCACCACGCCGCAGGGACAGCGCAACGTCCGGAATGGACCTTTTTCACAACGCTCTTGCGCATGCTCTGTGACCCAGACGCCGCCGAAGGGGGTTCCTTACATATTCAATAGATGGCGCAAATATGGCGCCGGCTCCGCTTTGGCGCGCGCCGGTCGTGTTTCGCTGGACAGACGCTAGGGTACGACCAGTACGATTACGATGGTCTCTGAAAGGGACGCGACCTTCGGTTTACTTTTCTTTCAATAGGAGACAGCGAACAAGTGCCCATTCCTAAACCCAGCTTTCCGCTTCCGATTTGTTTCGGTTTCAGTATGTGTATCAACGTCATGATGACGTTTCTCGGGTAGAGATCTGTTGTAGGAGTCGCGGCTGTGAGGTGCAGCTTTCGATTCTACAACTCATGGCACACATGAGACTGGGAGTTGTTTAAAACATCCCGGTGTTGCCAGTCCCGAGTGGCTCAGGGCTAACATCTCCATTTTTTCTTTTACAAATCAAATCTGGTCCTGGAACCCGTGAACACTTTCAGGTCATGGCGTCGTGAGCTCTACCGCATCAATCAACAAAGCTTTGACTATGCTGGCAATTTGAGCAATTCAGGAAAAGGTTTCTGGCATTTTATTCGCATACGGAACCTAAGATAACACTTTGACGCCTGATCTCCATGGGAATTTTGCGCCCCCTTCACAAATTCAGGAGGTCTACAGTAACCCCTGTAATCGCCCTTCCGCCGCTCCTGCCACGCTGTATATACAGTTGGAGGGAATGAAGGGTGAAGTGGAGCGCTCATGTTCGCATAGCCAGCAAACGCCTCGTCGAACTCGCTATGGCGCAATCTAAGCCCTGGTCCCATTCGATAAGCTACATTTCGATGGTAAAATACATGAATATCATTACGAACAAGCGAAAGTTGTGGAATGTTCTGGCAGATGACTCGTCGCGCCCAGTGCATGTTCAGCGCCCTGGCCCCCTCTTCCCTCTGTGCTTTATACTGACGCTTGAGGTGTAATAATAAACAAACCGGATGATCTCGAACACCTCATTTCTTCAACTATCTGCGATGCTGTCATACTAACGGAAACGTGGCTGATCACTGATATCCAAGATATGTAATCGTGCCTTCACTGACAAATTACTCACTTACAAATTAATTACTTACTCATTACCGTAAAGACAAGCATGGAAGGATGCGCCCTTATCTCTGTGAAAAATCACCTCCTGTCTTAGTTAGTGCGTGTATCATCTGTTCTTGAGATTGTGTGGGTTCGTGTATACACCGTTTTCCCGTGGACGCCGCCATATTGAAAGCACAGCGCAGTCTAACCGAGGGAGCATTTTGAAAACTGTTTACCGCACATGCCAGAGAGAAGGAAAGCACACGTGTCGTATGCTTCCTCCATGGTATCGCTATCCTCCTTGCTGGAAGGTGCTGGGTGCGAAAGCGTTGGGAGGCAGGCTGGCTGGAAAACGGTGTATACAGTGCGGGAGAAAAGTTTACCGACCATGCTGCGGCGCATTCCTTTCTCAAGAATGACACGCTAGCAGCGAATGGGATGCCGTACGGACTTGCAAACACGTGACTGGATTACCTAGGCACATGTCTGTAAGTCTGTAAGGTCCCATTCGCTGCTAGCGTGTCACTCTGAGGAAGGAACGCGCCGAAGCGTGTTCCGCAAACGTTTGTTCATCGCTGTAGAATGCAGGGCTTTTCACTTATTATTTTGGTGCATGTTATCGACCGCCCGATTACGTCGCCGATTTTGTCAGAGAATTGCGGATTGTTTTGCCTGATAATAATATTCGCTCTCCTAAGTGCAAAACAATGCTTCTGGGCGACTTTAACATTACTGGTATCGATTGGAACTTACCATGTGTCGCGTCTGGTTGTGCTCCCCTTGCCAAAGATTTTCTAGACATGCGTTCAGATTTTCATCTTTACCAAATGGTAGCAGCGCCCATACAAGTGACCGAGAGTACCGCTAACATAATTGGTACTTGTTTTCTCATCTACCCCTGACATAGTCGAGTCCTTCTACACATGCCAGGCATAAGTGACCACAGAGTTGGCCATTTTAGTTTACGTGCAAGTGTCTCGAAAGGTCACACTAAGAAGAGAGAGAGAAAAAAAACATAAAATTGTACGACGGTGGGCTCAAAACTCTTGTGCAGTTGCGGGATCGATAATATTACAACCAAGTTCTTGAAAAGCACGAAGGATATAACTAGTGTTTTACTGTTTAAACTATTTTCGCAAAGCTTGCTCTCTTGTAGAGTCCCGGACGACTGGAGGGTTGCGAAGGTCATTCCAGTTCACAAGTCAGGTAGCAAAAACGACCCAGGTAACTACAGGCCCATTTCATTAACATCGATTCCTTGCAAGTTACTCGAGCATGTAGTATACTCTAATCTCTTAAATTCCTTGAACCCAATTCATTCTTCTCAAACGTACAACACGGTTTTCTCCGTGGTCTCTCTTGCGAAACGCAACTAGCTTACTTCACCTATGACTTATTTTCATCTATCCACGCTGGTTCCCAAATAGACGCCATATTCATTGACTTCCACAAAGCCTTCGATAAAGTTTATCATCACCTTCTCCTTCATAAACTGTCTCTCCTAAGAGTTTATCCAAATTTACTAGCATGGATTGGGGAACTTTCTTCACAACATAACTCAATTTGTCTATATGCAAATAACACCACTTCCTCCATTACATCTGTCTTATCTGGAGTTCCACAAGGTTCTGTTCTCGGCCCACTTTTGTTCTTAATTTACATTAATGACCTACCGCATGGCATTTCATCAACCATTAGACTCTTTGCAGACGACTGCGTGATCTATCGTATACAACCCCCTCTGAGAAATCTGCCTTACAAAGTGATCTCCATGCCATTTCTTCCTGGTGTAACACTTGGCTTATGCCATTGAACACTAACAAGTGCAAACACATGTCAGTATGTCGCACTAATCATACGCTCAACACATATTATCTAGATATTATCATACTTGACACTGTAATTGCATATAAATATTTGGCTGTTCATATAACTAACAGCTTCACATGGGATCTTTACATTAATCATTTATACTCGAAATCTAACCAGATGCTAGGCTTCATCAAACGTAATTACTCCAAAGCACCTATCGAACTATAGCTTCCAACTGTACACCCACTAGTTCGCTCTAAAATTGAATACGCGGCGTCTATTTGGGATCCTTACCGGGATCACCTCATTCAGAAATTAGAATCGGTACAGAACAGGGCTGTTCGCTTCATTTTTTCAGATTACTCACGTCATTCCAGCGTCAGCGAGCTCAAATATCGCGCCTCTCTACCATCTCTTTCTCTACGCCGTAAAATCTCTCGTCTGTTGCTATTTCATAAAATGTATTATAATGACACTCTTCCCAGGTATTCCCTTTTTTCTCCTCCTCACCTAGGTACTTGGATCATCCTGAAAAAGTCCTTATTCCCTTTAGTCGAAATAATCACTTCCAGAACTCATTCGTTCCCAAGACAGCTAGTGACTGGAATGACTTACTGCTACCATCGCAGTGGTTCGGGACTCAACAAGGTTCCGTTCTTTACTCCACGACGTATTTCATGTGTAACTTTGTACTTTTTCATTTGCTTCCTCGTTATTTCCACTCCCCTCTGTAATTTCATGTGATTTGAGGGTAAATAAATAAATAAAGAAAGACGGAGTCAACTTTACTGCCATTAATAATGCCCTGCGCGTCACTTCAGTCATTTTTATCTAACCTGTCATCCCATTCTACACAAGAAAACTGTCTTTTCTTTAAATCGCCACTTTGTAAAGCCTTGTCGAGAAGTATGTACCTTCTTTGTCCATCGTTACTTCGTCCCGTGAACCGTGGTACAACAAAATCATTAATGAATACGAAAAAGACCCTATACGAGCTACGAGCTACGTCAGGCAGTACCTGTGAGTTGTGGGATATGTATTGTTCTTGCGCTCATTCCTACGAGAGGGCAGTCAAAGATGCTAAAAGAAAGTTTTTTCTCACATATTATGCCCAACCTTCTTATTACAGACCCCTAAAAGATTTTGGCCCACGATAAGCCCATCCAAGATCAGCAACTGCATGATATCACTCCACGATGACAGGAAAGCTGTTCCATACGAACAACGCGCTGGATTAGTTAGTAAACCTTTCGACCTAAAAGCTTATACGATCGAAGACTCAAGTGGATCAACTGGTTGCACAGCTGGACTAAGCACGGTCGGATTTACGTTAGGAAAACTGATAGTAGCCCTGCCATCCAGATATTGTGTGAGCAAGATATTGAACAAATTATTTGAGCGACGCGACATGACCCGTGAAGGTTCTCCTGATAGTTTTTATATTGTGCTTTCGCTGTGTTTTTTTTTTTCAACTCTTGCAACCTCTTGCTTTTCTGTAATGTCAACCACAGCACCAGTGTTGCCTTCGAATCTTAGACAAGCATGTAAGTGACAAGCATGGGCTGAAATGCTTTCATGTTAACACGCAGTCTATTCTAAATAAGCACGATAAACTTGATACGTTTTTTAGTAGTCTTGGCTTTACGTTTGATTGCTTAATGTTCTCGGAAACATGGTGCAGTAGTGAATATGATTATTATCGTTTGAAAGGTTTTGATACTTTTTATTTAAATAGAAATGAGAGGCGTGGTGGTGGTGTCTCAATTCTGGCAAAGACTAGCCTTGGCTATACAGTTGTATACCTGAATACAAGATACTGAATTGTAACATTGAAATCGTAACAGTTAAAACTGGGAAGTAGTTTTTGTCGACAGTATATCGCCCTCATCAAGGTTGCTTGGATGAATTTGTTGCTTATCTCGATAAGTATCTCTCGTTCATTAATGAGAATACAGTTTCCTTAATCATGGGAGGTGACTTTAATATTAATCTTCTGACAATAGACACCTCTGTGCTGAAACTGAATACGCTTCTTGATGAATTACTCTACAAATGTTATTGCAACTCCCACTAGAATAACTGATTCAACAGTGGGCCGTCACAACCGCCTTACTGCACTTTCTGAAGTGCACTGGCCTGGCCTCTAAGCTCTGAGCTGCGCGCTCCAGGAGCCTCACCTTCGTTTTCTTTCTTCTTCTTTTTTTTTCTTCTCTTTCTTCTTTCTCCGTTGCTATTTTTTTTTTCCTTCTCTTCTTTCTTTTCGTTTTTGTTTTTCCTCCTTTTACGGAGACTCACCTTTTCTTCGTCCTTTCCTTTCTATTTATTCTTCGTTTTCTTTTTATTTTTTTAATGGAATAGCATGCCGACCTTGGTCTGGCAGACCTTTCCTTTCAATAAATATATATTCCCCCCCCCCCCCTGATTCAACGTCCTCGTTGATTTATATCTTTGTTACAAATATACCCAGATAAACGTAACCTTACTGCGAGAGTGATTACAACACATATAGGAGACTACCTACCTATATTCATGTTTGCAGAGACAAGAATCACACGTGCGAATAATTTAATGCGTGAAGAAAGGTCTTGTCGACCCATCATTGCTGAGGGATTGGAAGCTTTCCGCCTGGCTGTTGCAAATACTGACTGGGACTTTGTGTATCACTCCACTAATATATCCCAGGCATTTGAGTCTTTTCTTTCAGTTCTCACCAATCTTTATAACGCCAGTTTTCCCGCACGCATTTACAGGCGGCATAAACGCGCCCGTAAGGCATGGGTAACAGCCGTGCATATAACTATGATACGTAAGCGTAATAATTTCTATGGTCGGTTTCTGAGAATTCGCAGCCGTGTAGATTATGATGTTTTCAAAGCATACCGGAACGTTGTTCGCAAAGAGATGAGGCAAGCCAAGGTTTAGTTCAATGGCGACCTTGGCTCTGACCCACGTAGAATATGGAAAAACTTGAACTTAGTAATGAACCGATACGTTGATCAGAGCAGCACGCTGTGCTAAACATTGAGGGTATGTTAGCCAATAAATTAATGCATTTTTGCATAGGGAAAGATTCTGAGGAGGTTGGGGACTACGAGTCATGCCAACATGTTTGTCCTAACTCACTTTATCTGTCTCCAACGTCCGCAAACGAGGTTATCACTTCTTTCCTCTCAATGAAAAACTCCAGGAGTACAGATATATTCGGGCTCCAGATATCACCTTTAAATGCGGTAATTGACCTAATTGCGCCACAGCTATCATACATGTATAATTTTTCAATGACAACGGGTGAGTTCCCAGCATGTATGAAAATAGCCAGAGTAGTTGCTATCTATAAAGCGGGTGATAAAAACTGTGTTTCAAATTACAGGCCAATTTCTGTCCTCCCTATATTTTGCGAAAAATTCTGCACAATCGACTTTCCTCATTCATAGAAAAATACAACCTCATTAGTGATACACAGTATGGGTTTAGAAAGCAAAGGTCTACGGAACTGGCCTTACTAAAGATAAAGGAAAAGATACTACAAAATTTTGAAGATAATCAAATTACCCTAGGCATTTTCATAGACATGAGTAAGGCCTTTGATATGCTAAATCATTCTATATTGCTGAAGAAGCTACATTGTTTCGGTATTCGTGGGACACGGTGGCACTTATTTAAGTCATATTTGACCGACAGGACACAGACTGTCTCATTAGGTGCTATCAAGTCAGACCGCCGAAACATTGTTTCTGGAGTGCCGCAAGGAAGTGTGTTTGGTCCGTTGTTATTCATTATGTACGTTAATGATATCACTCGGTCTTGCAGGCGTGTTGATATTATCATGTACGCAGATGACGTTAGTTTACTTTTTTCCGGGAAATACATTGATGATGATGCGGACAAACGTCGATTTGGCAGTACTTTATGCGTGGACGCTTTTAAATAAATTAAAGATCAACGTAAAGGAAACTTAGGCGGTGATATTTAGGGCCAAAAATAAGAACTCCAACTCCAACAAAAAATGTAAACTCCAACCGCTGACATAATTTTCACTTCTGATGTAATTGAAATTACGACAGGGGATTCTTGGAGTATATTTCAATGAATACTTGACTTGGGACGACCATGTTGTTCACCTCCAGTCAAAAATAGCTCGAATTGCGGGGGTGATAAATCGCAACAAATTTATCTTACCTGAAAAAGCGAAATTACTGGTTTATAATGCGCTCTTTCTGACGCACTTGTATTACTGTACCCTAGTATGGGGCACTACTACGCAATGAACTTACATATGATATCTGTTGCTCAAAAGAAAGCAGTTCGGGGCATTGCTAATGTGCCCATAACGGCAGATTTGACTGATATTTTCCTGAAACTGAAAATTGTCCCTATACTGCGGTCACGTACAAAGATGCGCTAAGGTCGCACAATTATGCCTTCCTCGACATAATCAAACTTAAGCCACGACCACTGACATATAATCAGAGTTGTACGTAACGCATTATTAGTAATTTCGTTACTAGTAATCAATTACTTTTTTCAGTAATTTTTTAACGTAATCAATTAATTTTTGAGCAAGTAATTTTTCAAGTAATCTGATTACAATTTTCGGTAATCAATTACAGAGTAATCGATTACTTTTTTAACCTTCTGTGAACAATAATGGCAACCCTTTTCAGCAAACCAATCTCTTCTTCTGTTCCACAACGAGTTCGACTGAAGCAATGACGCAGAGGTCACTGTGACGGCCGTCTCCAGTCCACACGTGTTCCATGCACACCACAGTAATATGATAATCTTTTACAACCGGGACAAACTGGAGCAACAGTAAAATAGGTAACTGTATTTATAAATTGTGCGGGCTGAACATAACAATAGTAACAAAACGAAGCGGATGTTTCGATGTTGTTTTAAATGTGTATATAAATATGTAATGAACGCGTGTATGTGTTTTGTATATTGCTTTCAAATGTATTTGTGAATTTCACCTATCATGTTTGTTGGTGTCTCAAATTAGAATTTGCAACAAGAGCTGCATGGTTGCATTCACTGCAGGCTTGTTGGCTTTGCTATAGCCCACAATTTGAAAGTAACAGGAAGAGTAACGCGTTACATTTTTAATCGGTAACGTATTACATTTTTGATGAAGTAATTTGTAACGGTAAAGAATTAGTTTTTGCGCAGTAGTAACAGTAACTGTAATCAATTACTTTTGTCGAGTAGCGTGTACAACTCTGCATATAATGTACGTAATCTCCCACACTGGGAGATACCTTTTTCAATGACAAACTACGGGGAACAGAAAATTACTTACCACATGCCTATGCTGTTGTTGTCAATCCCTCAAATATTAAGCGTCGAGAGGGGCAGACTTTGTGCGACTTTATTGTGGTCAGAATTGTCTTAACCCTTGTTGTTAATGTTTGAGTACTGTATATCTTGTGTATTATTCACCCTCTCACACACTTGCCTATGACATGTATTCACGCACAATTTCTTGTGTTGTCAACTTATTCTTTCTTGTTGTGTGTATCGCGAGGCTGAATTAAGCGGCATGTATCATCCATATGCAAGATTTTAGGTTCAGTTGTGCTTTTTCACTGTCTAGTTTTGATTTCTACACCATTGTCAAGATCAAGGGTCCCGGGACCTTGTCAAGCTGCACTGTGCAGCTTTTTGTCCTGGGTTTCCCTCACTTTTCTGAATGAAATTAAAATGAATTGAATTGAAAATTGATTCGGCGCCGTACCGGCGTGCTCGTTTACATCATGTCCTTCCGTGAACCCCATCGAGATATCCGAAGGCGGCGTGTTAAAGGCTTACACCTCATTGAATCTGTTCGAATTTCATCATCTTGTGGTTTCGACCGTATTCATACGAAAATATTAAAAGGAGCCCAGTACATTTCGGCATCGTATCTGACTGCTGTCTTCCAACAGTCCTTAATCAGCGCGGAAGTGCCAGCTGATTGGCGCCTTAGCAAAGTTATTCCCGTCCACACGGAGGGAGACACCCACTTTGCCCTTAATTACTGTCCTATATCATTGACGAGTGTGCCATCCTCCCTTTTTTTTTTTTTTTCAATAAACATATCCCGCCATCTAAAATTCTTGAGCACATAATTCATTCTAGCTTAATGTCTTTCCTTGCGACCAATTCCCTAATTTCTTCCCGTCAGCACGGTTTAGGGGGAAAAAAAGCTTGCGAGACTCAACTTGCATCTTTCGGCCATGACGTCCATGCACGCTAACCTCGATAACCGTTTCCAAACAAATGATCATGCCCAAGATTCGCGGACACGTCTCCCTAAAGTGCGCTTAGCCTAATAGCACGTGTTGTGTAAGTGAGACAACTTTACGTTTGTACACGTGTATAGGTGAGAGGAGGCATGAAACGCGTAAGGAAGGAGGAGGTCATGAGAGAGCGAACACTTATCACCGGTCACTTCCTTTTGATTGGTGATAACGCGCAGCGTGTGACGAGCTTGATAAGGATTCTTCAAACTGCTTCGTCGCTTTCAAATGCCAGATTTCTTTTTAGAGGAGAATCGTTGGTACGAATGGCATTCCCAATGCCATCATACCTCCGACACTTTCTGTTTCAACTATTATTGAAGGGCGTTGCATTTAAAATGAGTCAAACATTTTTTTAAATAAAAAATTTTGCATTGCACTTGAACGAGACTTAGTGCGTAATGTTAGAAAGGGTGCAGAGATACTCAGTCTATTTTTGTTTCCTCGTAAATTACAATGATTCGTTAATTAAAATTATTTGGTGATCCTTTTAACTGCAGGGGCTATAGCAAAACTGTCAATGGCGGAGTTGTAGAGGGGTAAGGGGGTGTTCGATTATCTTACCCGTGATTATGTACCTCCTCGCAGTTCTGTTTGTTTTTTTCTTTTTTTTCCCCCGGTTTAAAAAAAAGTGCCCCTAATGTTTCGAAATACCGCCCTACAGCAGCAAAAACGCACACGAAAAGAAGTGATCTATTCGTTCAAACAAGAGGCGCCATCAGCGCATGCGCGGGGTTGGTGTGGGAAAAACCAACACCTCCTAGATAGCACCAGGCCTGCTCCCACGTGACAGGGCGTCACACAGGAAGGCCTGCTGTGGATGCTGCTGTGATGTCGATGAAAGAGCGAACGAGAAGAAAACTTGAAGCAGGTCGCAAAGCCAGGCAGGCCACCAGGTGACGTAAGCGCGCAGGCCTGATGCTATCTAGGAGGTGTTGGAAAAATAAAATGAACGCAGCCGTGCGAATGCTTTCCGCAGATGCGACATCGGCTGTGTTGCACTGCTACACCGCTCTCGATTGTCTCCTTTCACAATACCCCAATAATTTAGAGCTCTGAAGGAATCAGACAAGTGTCGCTACAAGACCAAGTTGTTTATGAACTGTATACAACGTGACGATCTCTTTGCGCTACACATCGACAACTGGACAGCCCAGCCACAAAACATGCCGCCGATCACTGTAGTTTATCTAATATTTTCGCCGAGCCGGTTCATAGCTGATATTGTGAAAGCGTACAAGTCACTGGAAGCACGCAATTACTTCACCTTAAGCGAGCTGTTTGATCGGGGCGTTTCTGGCAACAGCGATGATTTGGTACGGTGCACCGGTTCATGTTAGCGTTGTTTTTTTGTACACAGGTATCGTGAGGGAATCTCACAAATGCGATGTCAGGGAATCTTTCCGTTTACCTGATCAAAACGACTCCAATCAAACGATTTCTTCGTTCTGCGTTGCGCAGAAACTTATGAAAAGTTATTTCAACCTCTAATCATATGACAAAAAGTTGAAAGTTCCATATTTCCTGACTGCCTCTGTGTTGCTTTCGACGTCTTGGCTAATGACTCTCTAAACCTGTCTCAGCGTCAGATTTTTACTCGATTAGTATTACTAGTGCACACCTACCAAACTTCTGAGCAAACCCTACAAGGCCGATTTGTAATATTAGTGCCTTCAAAGCTACTAGACATGGACCGGTAGGCTTGGTGATCTCCCGAGTGAATTCGAGTATCTACAGGGTGTCCCGGAAAACGGCAGAATTCGGCACGCTCTTCATGTTGGTGGGGTAAAAAAGTGACCTTTACTTGGCAAATTTCCGAGTTCACTTCGCAAAAATTTACACAATTAAACTTAGGTTACGTGACATACACATCAGGAGGTGGCAAAAACCAAGTAGGAACAAATGCCGTTGACCGCATGATTCTAGGTGGCGTAGGTTTTTTATTAGAATTCAATTACACGCTTTCTGGGACACCCTGTATACCAGAAGCAGGCTACCCCAAAGCAGTCGTATGCGGCCCGCGTAGTTCCTCCATGGTTCAATGCGGCCCGCAGACACGGATGAGTTCGGCACCCCTGGTGTCCACTAAAAAAAAAAAAAACTAGAGTGGATATCGCCATGGTGATGGGATATTGGCGTAACGTTATCTTAGGCTATTGACAGTACTTTGTCGAAGGCGAAGTACAACGTCACCTCGAGTGTTTGCAAAAATCGCCCAGGGTGCACTGTTTCACGCGCAAAACATGCGCCAAAATAAGCAGGCAACAGCACAGAATGATGCATGTCTGCGAGCATTTGCTTAAAGGAAGGATAAAAAAGCGCGCTTCTGGCAATGTGTTAAAGGTGTTGTGACAGTTGGTTTCGAGCTTTCCCAGACAAATACGAACAACTGTTCTATCACCCGACATCATCCCATATTCAAGTTTTCAGGTCCATGACGTGAATAGGTACGCAGACAAACGGCCCCGAAGAAGCGACATCGATGACGTCACACAGGAGCAGGGAGGGAAGACGCGCGTCTCCCAAGCCAAATGGGGCAGAGAGGTCCGTGAGGTCACACCGTGGGTCGTCGTTTTGTGGCTGCGCCTATTTTCCGAACCAATCTAGCGAGAAGAAAAATTCTTTTTTTCCACTGTGTTCTCATAATGAGTACGATGCATATATATTATGCTTCAACACATCAGAGAAAGTGCCGCAACACCTTTAAGTTTCTGCACAGGTACGCCGCCATGATCCGCTTGAAGTCAACAAGACATTGACACAACACGATTATATGCGCTAGGTCCCAGTTGTATTCGACGCATTTAAGTGAGTTGAACATAGGGGCATGAGCCTTACTCAGATGACATTTACATTTTGTTCGTGGATGACGCTGACGGACAGC
This sequence comes from Ornithodoros turicata, assembly GCF_037126465.1. Taxonomy (NCBI): domain Eukaryota; kingdom Metazoa; phylum Arthropoda; class Arachnida; order Ixodida; family Argasidae; genus Ornithodoros; species Ornithodoros turicata. Next base: position 44,374,317 of record NC_088202.1, on the reverse strand, counting down.
GCAGGCGCAACGCCTCGGCCATGCACAATTTATGCAATTAATGCATGAGATGCATGCTTAGATGTATCGCATGAGGCAAGTGTATGCATGAAGAAAAGAAAAAGAAAAAGTGCCTTGCCTTCGCTTCTCCTAAATAGAGGTATATAACGTCGTTAGACCAAAATATACGATTTTACAGCCATTAAGGTACCCATTAAATTTCATACTGGTGGCAACCAAGCTTCCCCGTGGCGCTGCGAGGAAAAATTAAGCAAGAGTATGAAACATAAAAGTAAGCATACATTGTATACATACAAAAAACATGACGGTCACAGATAAGGTAAAGATGAAAAGGAAATCATCGGCGGGCAGATCACAATGCAATAACGGTACACTACAGCCATAAGTACAATGTAATTTTTGTACATCTTTTTAACGCCATAAGTACAATGTCAGAAAGAGTTTAAGAAACTGATACTACGAAGAATAGAGTGTTTCCCAAAACGCGAACCCCAGGGGAACGCAGTATCTGCAGCCTTGTGTTTTCTGTTGTTAAAGCAGAAGTCACCAGAAATGTTGTTCAGCCTCTTTGGCCGTGAAAGCACACCTTTATTTTGTAGATGTTTTTATCAAACCCGTCTTGCGGTGCTGGTTATCAGAGGAGAATGTGCGCTGAACTCTGATAATTCCCCTCCCTTTCGAGTTTCATTCCTCCTCCCATTTACACGTGCTCAAATGTACAGTCGGCTTTCCTACATGCGAAAGTGTCGATAGGCTAAGCCCTCTTTAAGTGTGATGTCTCACGTTTTATACCAGGGAAGGGTAACGGTAATGGTAACGGAAACAGAAACGGTATATTACCGAAATTGGAGATGGTAACGATAACAGAAACGGAAACGCATACCACGGTCCTCCATTACCGGAAACAGAAACGGAAACGAATTTATTCTCCGGTATTGAATTCGGGTAATGGCTATTCCTGTTGTATGATGACATTTGAGTGACTTTTCATTTTTGTTTTTGTATTTTGATGACTCCATTATCTGTAATGCTCTAAATACTACACGAGAGCATGGAAAGAAAGCGCAAATTGGATCTCGAGGGTGCATCCCTCACTTACCTCGCCCCAGTCCTCATAACCCCATGACATCAACACATGACTATACTCCACCATAGTACAAGGATGCCAGCCTATGATTTTTAGTTACTTATTTTGTACTTTTTTTTTCTTTTCACTGTGGCCATGGCAGTATTATTTACTATTGAGAGCGTCCGCTTATGAATGAGACATTGGATGAAAGTTACGCCCATCTTGAATTGCTGGACTCCGAGTGACTGAAGACTGAAAACATGTTCCTGCATATATACTTTTTTTTTTATCTTGCAAGATGTGTGCATCCCAACGACGTAAAATTACTTGTGCAGTATGTACGCGTGGCACCGAAGCAGCACTGGGGCAAAGCAGGGTGCTGATAGAGCCGGACGGGCTGTCTTCCCGCAGCTCTGTAACAACCGTTCCATTACCGGAAACAGTAACGGAAACGAAATTGAAAGGCCGGTATCAGAAACGGATAACGGAATCGAAAACCTAGTAGTAACGAAAATGGAAACGGTAACCAAAATACGTTCGTTATCCTTCCCTGTTTTATACCCTAGTCAGACAACATTTCAAATGTCAATTGCGAGAAATGGCCTTCGGCCTCTCAAATGACCTTTGTTCGGGGGCGCCTGCCAGACAGGCGGGAAAGGAGTGCTCCTCAACTGACTGCCCTCACAGGCTCCCTTTTTCGGTTTCGTTTTCCCTGTCTGTGGAAATTTGAAGTTGGTCTGTGCGCCACAAATCAAGATGCAGAAGCCATATGCACTTCTCTAAATAGGATCTCAATACGTTTACACAGTTTCACTCCATTATCCGCATTTTATAGGTTTTTCTGCATTCAGCTGCGAAGGTAGCGAGGGTACAATGGCATAACACTGTTGTCGAGATTGCTCCTTTCTGCTCCTCAAATGTCGTTGGGGGCCTCCTTTCGCGTTGATGGTCATTTCTTAGAAAGGTCCTTCGATCTGCCGTCTGACACGGCTGTCAGAGGTCATTTTTTGCAAACGAAAATTCCCCGAAGTCCTTCGAGCATGCCGTCTGACAGGGGTATTAGTCGCACTTTGATGCCCTCGGGAACAAAATTGGCTTGCTACAAAACCAAGACATCCACTTTAGGTTCCAAACACGGTCCCCCTAATTGTGAAACTGCAGTGGAAAATTACCTAAAGCGGATATATTTTGATGTATAAGACTGTGAAATCACGATGGAGCGCGAATTCTACTTCTAACCCATAGGGTACAATGTGTAAGATTTCAAACGCCGAGACAACAAAAGCCTTTATAGATATACGGATAATTCCTTGTCGGCATAATTCCTTGTATATATAGATCTCACAGGATCCAGTGGCGAACCAGTGAAAAGTGTCGGCGTTCTCCGTCAAAATGAAATTATACGTTTCTTATGCATTGCGTCCATGGGAGTAATGCAGGCGAAGCTCGGTTTTAGTTTTTGTCCGCGAATCTTGGGCATGTGATTGACTTCTCTCGTGCCTTCGATCACGTTCCCCATGGAGGGCTAATGTCTAAACTACACCATCTCAACATTGATTCTAGGACACTATCATGGATTTCTGCCTTCTTAAACTTACTGTCTCAATCAGTGTTCACTAATGAAGTATACTCAGGGTTTCACCCAGTAACATCAGACGTTCCAGAGGGTACAGTGCTAGGTCCTCTCTTGCTCCTGTCGTTCATTAACGATCTACCTCATGCAATTCAGTCACCGATACGTCTGTTCGCAGATGACTGCGTATAGTATACCGCCGCATTTCCTCCCCTAGAGACCATTATATCCTCCAGAACGATCTTGCTTTCATTGATAGCTGGTGCAGTAGGTGGATAGTGTCCCTTAACAGGGAAAAATGCTGCTTCGTCCTATTATGTCAAAAAGCACCGAGAATAACCCACACATACTCCTTAACTGGTTCTGTTATTCCACCATCGACATCATACCACTCTTCCATAGCAATCTTTCATGGACGGCCGGCGTAGATTACATTGTCAAAAAGGCTAATCATGCTCAACGCCTGGCTTACATCGCATTGGTTCGTGCCCAGTACGCTTCAGCTGTATGGGATCCCTCAGCGGCTTGCCTCACCCATCAACTTGGGGTCATCCAAAATCGTGCAACCAGATTCATCCCTAACAACTACTCGCCTTAAGCGAGTATCTCTCTACTAAAACAGCAAATTGACTTAGAAGGCCTAAGTGTACGTAGGAAAATCCTCCGCTTATCGCCCCTTCATAAATTCTATCACACTCGTGCCTCTACGATCTTCCTACATCAACCCTCCTGAGCGGATCTCATCCCGTCTCGGTCATGAATTTAAAGTGGCTCGTTTTAAATGCTAACTCCTGTTCCTTCTCAGTTCAGCTTGTCTTAAAACGTCCATCGAATGGAACAACCTCCCATCTAACGTTGCAACCATCACTGACCCTCCCAGCTTTCGCCATTCCATATCAATCATCACTTAATATTTGATCTCAATTCACTCAATATCTGACGTTTCCCCCTTATGTGCCGTTCTTTTTTTCGCTTCATCTGTACTTGTTTAGTTTTTTTTTCTAGTTTAGTTTTAGTTTAACACTTACTTTGTGTCAACGTAACTCATTGTATTTATTGAGTTGAGTTTGAACGTAAAAAAATCAAGAAATTGAATTTGTCACCTGACGAATTCTGCTACTCCCCTAAACTAACTAATAAAAATCATAAAAATAACTAATACTAATAAAAATCATTAGGACAGGTCAATCAAAGTCTTACTCTTTGAGTTGGCTGAGGAGGAAAATGGACTTTTGGCATTTTGTCGAGACTGACCAAGGTTAAGTCAGGAGAGCATTTTACGTATTTCACACGTTGAGGAGTGGGCCAGTTCATGTAGAATATGCACCCGTCTCGGTTAGGAGAGTCCTTTACGTATTTATGACCATGAAAATAAATGTTCCATTTTAAAAAGAGGCAGGCGGTGCGGTGAGCTTTTGTCCGGGAGCCGAAGTTGACAAGTGCTGATAACGCTGCATCTCTCTTCTTGGGTTCCCATGCGCCCAGCACTTTGACTATATCGAATATTCTATTGTCCAAGCGGTCTAGAGCAGACTTCAATGTAGCTCTTTGGGATGCATATCTTGTGCAGTGCACGAGGATGTGTTCCGTGTTTTCCACAGATGGACACACTGGACAGTTTGCCGAACTAGCCCTGCCGACTTTATAGGTAAACTGTTGACCATATACGAAACGTTAAGGCGAAACCGATGCAGAAGTGTTTGTATAGGTCGCGGTTTGCTGGACAGAACGCGGAATTTCAGCTCCGGGTCTATCTCGTGATGCAAGGATGAACGTCTGTCGGCTTGTGACCATTGCCTTCTGCATATGTCTTCTGTCAGCAGTTTTAACAGGTTTGTTTGTTTGTTTCGCATCTGACCATTGTATTTATTATTTAGCCTGGTGCTGCTCCTCCCATGTAATGTCCTCCCCAGGATCTTTCGGGGGTAAATAAATTGATTGATTGATTGAGTGCAGTTCATAGGTGTCTAGAGGCTACTCAGTTATACAGGGAAAGCATGAATATGCAATGTGCCTTCATGCTCTATAAGATATACATTGTTACCGACCAACAGTAAACCACATATTTCCTCTAGACGTCCAGAGGATGGTTCAGTTGGGACATTTACCCAGTAAACCAAAAACGTCTGCTGGACCTGGACGTACCAGAAAAATCCAAATATCTAAGACCGAAGGGAACGTCTAATCAATATCTATTATACGTACAGCGGTTCGCTGGATTTCTACCCATCTACGTACAGTTAGTACGTTGAAAACGGTGGAGGTCTGTGGAACGTGCATTGTACCTTGTACATTGTATGTTCTAGACGTCCCCTGTGCATCCATTTCGTATGTGCCGTGAACGTATAATGGATGGCACAAACTTGTGGGACGTTCATGAAACGTTGTTCCGACTGTCAATTTAATAGTAATTTTGCATAGTCGTAGAAGCAAATGAATATGACTTGTGAGAGCGTGAGATATTGGGGAACAAGTAAACGCACTAAGGTTTTTCATCATTCGTGGGCTGCACTGTGCAAAGTATTTACGTAACAATCTTGAACCGACACAGGAAACCTATCGGTTTTGCAGCTCCACTCAGCAGGTAACCTCATCGTAGACGATAACCTGGATTACAAACACAGTATTTGGTAGGAAGGGATGTCAGAATTGTTAGCGAGTAGTTTCACTCGTTGCAGACCTACGAGCTAATTGCAGAGACGCATCTTCGTCACCATTACAAACGTATTAGGCTCCCCACTATATTTAACGAATGTGCCCAAACTATCTGTATTTTAGTATATGCTCCATCCAGTACGCCAATTGAGGATACTGAGAAATGACATGTCCATGCAGTTTCCCCCACCCGCACTGCGGGCGCTCGTTTGGTTCAGCATGTGCGCTGGTCACTCCGAGTCGCCGAACGACGGCAGTCGGTGACGCATTGCGCTGCAGTTTAGGTTGGACGCTTGAAGCGCGTAGACTTGCTTAGATGTAGTAGTATTGTATTCATGCTGATGCAATGAAAAATATTTCCTAATCATAGTGCATAGCATGTACAATGTACAGGGGCAGACGTATATAGAACGTCCGAGACGACGACCTGGCGATATTCCTCTGACGTTCAATCAGTGTCCAAAATATAGTGTACTGGGTTTTCCATGGGTATCCTGGGGCAGGCTGCTTCCAAAGCGCGATATCCTGCAGACGTACCTGAGACATTTGTTATTCACTAGGTAAAACCGAAACGCGAATATCGTTCTGGGACATCCCACAGCTATTCTATGAATCTCCAGATATTCAGGACGTTCACGACCTTGTAGGGATGCCCTAGTGATATTATTGGGTCACTGGGAATAATATTAATATCCGTATATAGTATAGCAATATCCGTGCTATATATGTATAGCATCAAAATAAGTGCTGATATTCTTTACAGAATCGGTACGTTTCAGCGTGTCAGGCTAAAAGTCAAGGTAGATTCCCAGTGGACACCGCCTACCCTTAGACATCCCAGAAAAGTCGCAAACGTCACAGTCGTCCCGTACATCACACGGATGTTGCACGGATGTACACAACGGGACGTCATAGATACTCGTTGCTTGTACATCCCTTGTAACATCCCCGGGACATGGAGCATGGGATATATCACAATAGGAAGAATGACTCAATTTAAGGAAAAACAAGTTTAATAATGTTGATTCTATCGATTTTTGAATTATTCTGTGTAGGTACATGGCATATGTTATGGTAGCAATGTATGTAAGTAATGTAATGTATGTAATGGTTTTCCGAGTGCAACAATATCTTGGGTGTGGAATAATGGCCCTAAGTATATGTCTGAAATATTAGCAAGCCAAAAATCCAACTTGTAAGGGTATGTAATATGACGAATAAGTAAAGGCGCTAGATATTTCTATCAATCGCGCCCGTCTGTACAAAATATTTACGTAAACGCTTCAAGCAAACGATGAAAGATATCGGTATTACAGCTGCATCCGGCAGATAATCACATTATACACGGTAGCTTGAATTAAAAACACAGTAAGTGGTGGGTGGAGATGTCCGTTGAAGGATTAAGTAGGCGTCGTTGGAGACTTTGGTTAATTGCAAAGAAGCATTCTCGTCATTGTTGCAGGTGTTTCACGCCCTATTACACTTAATCAGCGTCCCTAAAAAAAATGTATTTCAGTATATGGTCCAATCGGTACGCCAACGTAGCTGGTTGCACGGCTGACGATGGGCGCCAATGATTGCATTGTGCACTAGCTTAGACCTTACGCCGGGGAGGGGGATCGTCATATGAGAATCTGCTCTTCGTTTTTAGGGCGAGGGCAGTATTATTTCTGTCTTGAAACAAAATGTATCGGTGTGTACTTTGTGGGTCCTTTTCCAGGAGTGCATGTTGCAGAATTGGATAAGTGGAAGCTGTATGCTGTGTCCAGTATTGCATTTAACGGTTGACTAAAAGCGGTTGAACAACCTCCCACGTTCGTCATATATCGAAAAACTTATATCACGGGGACTTTCTTGCGACGTGCATTTAGTGCCAAAATCCTGGTATCCTGAATGTCCTGTGGATGTAAATGGGACCTCTAGCTTGGTCCCCAGGATATCCTAACATTCAAATCTGGATATCCTACGTACGCAACAGGGATCTTGCCCAGTGGTTTACCGTGCCGTTGCCGGTAGCAGCGGCAGGCACCTCGAGTGATGAATGATGCACACTAAATTTTTTTGCCAAGTATTTTGAGAGCCATTGATTTTAATGATGTGAAACATTCACATGAAACCTGTGGGGATGACGACAGGTATAACTGGTTTACTGCAACACGTAGAGAACGGCCACCAACATGGAAAGTCCGAGAAGAACCGTTTGTTCATGTCGGCAGGTCCACGCCACGAAGAAGCACGACATCGCTCTTCCGCCTTGGCAGTCTCGCTTGCAAGATATAATATAACGTAGCATTCCAATGCCCACAGCTGCGTCGTGATAACCTCACCTAGCAAAACACTCCCAGGGGCGTAATTCAAAAGTACTACCCAGTACAACAGATCGCACTGTATACATGTATATGGCGTTAGCGGATGATAGCTGATGGTCTGGTAACCTGCGTTAGTATGGCTACGCTGAGACGCTACGTGTTCACCGCGGTTTCATATATCCATGGAGGAAGGAACGTTGATCACGTAGATATCTTTAGTCAGCGATGCGTTTGAGTGGGGATGGCGACAGTCATAACTGGATTTACTGCAACGCGTAGACAGCCGCCAGCAACACATGGGCGGATAGTTTCCAATCTACTCGAGGGACAACAACCCCAAACTGTTACATGATTTTCATATTCACTCAAATAAAACACGCGATTCTTAGGATATCGCTTGAAAGGTCCATCTTTAGTCTCAGACGGGTAGATTTGTCGGAGGGGCCAGGCTCCCCCTGGGAAAGTTCCGGGGAGGCAGGGCTCAGGCCCTCAAGTCCCCACGCTGTCGGTGCCTATGCACCAACAAAGGAACTCCGAGAACGACCGTTTGTTCACGTCGGCAGGCACCCACCAGGACGAAGCAAGACGTCGCTCTCCCTCCCGCCTTGGCAGTCTGCCATAAGCGCTACTGCGCCCACGGTTCCCGTGGCGCCGTCTGTCGTCCGAGCTGAGTTTTCGGCGCAGCCCACAAAGGAGAGGGGATATGTTTAATGCTGATAGAAAAAAAGAAAAGAAAAGAAGAAGAAGGGAAAAGTTAGCCATAATGTTAGCCATGTCAGCCCACAGGAATTTCTGAAAAGGTAGCGCAATAATGCTATCGCACAAAACTTCGTGCGTGAAAAGGCATACCTCTACAGCCGTCAGAATGTGTGGTCCGCCATGCGCTTTGGAATCTGTTAGCAAACGGCGCAGAGCAGCCCGAGCGCGCGAGCACCAACCCTCCTCCCTTCTCTCCTTTAAAGGGACTCTGACCAGAAGTCCAACAAATCTTTCGTTTGCATCGATTACGAAGGTATAATATGCCTCCAAGCCACACGCGAAACATTTTGGCTGCGCGCGACGGCAAAGTTCGCCAAACGGGGAATTGAAAACCAGCTTGCCTTTTCCTCCTCAACTCGCGCAATCGGCGCTGAAATCTAGCCTCTTCGTAGTGGATATCCGCCAATTTCCGCGTGTGTGACGAAAACATGAGGTTCGTGTTTCATTGGGCGCCCAGACCGGAAGTTCTGTTGTTAGTTTGTGTGAGAGCGGGATCCGGAAAGCGATCTTCAATATGGACGTCGAAGCAAGAAATGCGGAGACTTCGAGTTCCGAACTTTTTTCTGACTTTTCTGCGATCAAAAAGGAAATTCTGTGTGCTGATCAGTTCGGGAGCCTCGCTTTCGAAACCGGTCGCCCATGCCGCAAATGCGTGCCGAAGTCAAAACTCTACGATCTACGAACATCGGTCACAGATGAAGAGTCGCCTGTCTTCGACAGACAGGTAAGCGATGAGCTTTTTAACGCACATTGTGATCGAACATGTAAACGGGTTCGCTGAAATTTCGTGTGCTCGTATTTAATGAGTACTTGTTGTTTAAGGTGCTGATGCGGCTGGTGAGTCATAATGCCGAAAGAGATCGAATGCTTGTGCTGCAAGGAGTTCGAAAGTGCAGCCGAATGACAGCAATATGAGTGCATTACAACCCACGAAGATTTCGAACTTCTGTGCCTGAATATACGACTGTCCTGAAGGTGACATATATTGAGTTCCGTGTGCAGTGCGAACCTATGAGCGACCATGTTCACAAGTCAGTCACATTTGACCCTGTCGAACAATGTTAAAATTAGGGCGCTCAAGATTGGTTTGGTCCTGCATTAAAGTCGCTAAAAACTCCCGTACAGGGCCCAGCACATAAAAGACGACACAATACAGAACTGTGAACTGGAGAAAAGCAATATAGGCAACTGTGTACGTGTCAGTGTGCTGTGTCTTAAGTCACCTTTTATGTATTGCCCTGTGCTTAGGTTTTTAGCGCAGGCTATTAGCGATTGAGTGTTATTACTTTTGATTCACTGAAAAGTAATAAAAATGTTGGTTTCTAAAAGAATACAGCATGTGTAGTAATATACAGGGCGTGTGCAGATAAATTGCAGTCGCTCTTGTGGAAATGGAAATGCCACGACACACACCCTGTACTGTGACCGCCTACCTATTTCCTAACTATATTTTTTGTACATCTGCGTAGACGATACGGATATACTGCGCATCACCAGTTTGCATGTTTTACCACAAGCTTGGGGAAAACAAGGGTATGGTCATCACAGCCTGTGCAGTGAACAGGGTCTGGCAAGCCTTCCACACAGAAACTGCCACAGGCTTCAAGTACCCAACATCCTAACTGGGGGCACCTGTTCGCACAGCTCGTCTATCGCATTTAAACTAATTCAGCATTTGTATTTAGGATTACTTGTAGCTCACAGGATGATGCATGGTTCATGAGTTGTTGTGCTGAAACACAAACAACACTAGACCATTTTAATGAGTCTTGCGGAACAATAAGTGAGCACTCCTTTCGTGACATTGTGTACCATTGCTACACTGAACAATTTCTTGAGCAAGACTATTGAAAAAATGAAAAGCAGAATCTGTCTTTCAAATATGCATGTTCCTTGTAACTTCTGATTTGTTAAGTGACCCATGTTGTTATCCCCCTCATGTAACGCCCGCAAGGGCCTTTGAGGTATAATAAATATCAAAAGCAGAAAAAGATTGTAATACCTATCCTCTCTTCGTGTGAATGATATATAAACACTCTCAGAAGGTATGTTTTAACACTTTGCCTCATTGTGCCTAAAGCCTAATTCGACCTCTTACATTATCTCCACATCCTCAATCTCCAAAGCTGTACAAGGCTAAAGTAATCATGTACTACATAAAAAAAGGGGGAAGGAGGTGGTGGTGGTGGTGGTGGTGGTGATGGTGTAAGGGCTTGCCGTTGTCGGCCTCACGTATGTGGGCAACGTCACGACTGACGCCCTGGGGAAATGTGCGTCCTGGGCCGACTTCTAGGGGAACTGTGCCGACATATGTCTGAAAGCGTCTGAGGAAAACCCAGAAAAAACCCCAGACAGCACAGCCGGCACCGGGATTCGAACCCGGGTACCGGGGAAGGAGGAAATTAAAAGCAGACACATCGAAATTCAACACCCTGGTGCTTTCTCGGGGCTGCTCGTGCCTCAGTGCTGGATGTGATACCCATAGAAAACAGCCTTCTGAGCCTCAGTGATTGATTCCCTTGATTGCCCTAACTGTGAGGCAATACTCATCGGCTTGGTGGTAAGTGGGCTTGTGTCTGGTAGTGCGGTTTGGAATAAAGGGAGTAAGGAACATCTCTATATCAACATAACCTGTCAAGGCATGGCATTTCAAATTGCTCTCTTTAAGTACAAAGCTGCTCATAGATGTTGCGACCATTCATGTTGGGAAAGCATGCTGGAGTTACCTCAGGCTGTGCATCCAGAACTGGGAGTCAGGTTCATAGAGAGCACTTCATCAGAGGAACAGCGACAGTGCCCAGTGAAGACACTCTAGGAATTTTGCGCAGGTTTAGGGGGTCACGCCTTTTAACAGTTTTGATGGAAAGCAGGGTGTGTGTAACATTGACCTCTGGTGTATGAATTCTCGTTACCTACAATCAGGTACCCATGTTCCAGTGATCTGGAAAAGCCATAGCTCTCTCGCAGGAAATTGCTAATGAATCTGAGTTTCTTCTGTGGAAACAGGTTGAAACTGTATTTTAATCCACCCTTCTTAGCTGCCCTAGCAAAAGCAAATATGTAATGCTGCACACAATATCTAATGCTAGCACACTAATTGCTTTTAGTGTTCTCAGGCTCCTGAAATGGAGCTACCTCGTGCATACGCTGTGCCATGTTGGCAAGAACATAAATCAGATTGCCTTTACTTTCGAGATTGGCACTTCGGCGCTCCATGTAACTGCAAGAATGGTATCCCCTAATGAGTAGGCAATAAGAATGATTTCTACAATGTAGTGAGCTTCGTAAAACAACAACTTTATTTGAAAATATATTCCAAATGCCGGGTGACGACCTCATAATGTAGCAACTTTTACTGCAAACACTGCTTAACACGACGATAAAACCAGAGACACGGAACAGAAAGCAGACAACACGACACGTTCTCAAACACAGCAACCCATTTAATGAACAGATCTACACTCCCAATAACCTCCGGATGGGTGGAAAGGGGGAAACAGAGGGAACACTAACGCAATTGCCTCGTGACTTAATCTCTTTGTACTCAGCTAAGAGTCGCCCAAACGGGTCACGCACCTTTTTCAATACACTTGTCTCTTGGAAAAGCGGGAAACAATTGTGACACTCTTTCAAGTGTTCAACAAGTTCTGAATTTCCTGAAAGGCTGTCTGCATTCCTTTTATGCTCTAAGAGCCTAATGTTTAGGCATCTACCAGACTGTCCTACGTAGCAAAAACCACATGCAAAAGGAATATAATACACAACACCTACGGCGCACTCGACAAAGCGGGTCTTGTGCGAGTGCGCCGTAGGTGTTGTGTATTATATTCCTTTTGCATGTGGTTTTTGCTACGTAGGACAGTCTGGTAGATGACTACACATTAGGCTCTTAGAGCATAAAAGGAATGCAGACAGCCTTTCAGGAAATTCAGAACTTGTTGAACACTTGAAAGAGTGTCACAATTGTTTCCCGCTTTTCCAAGAGACAAGTGTATTGAAAAAGGTGCGTGACCCGTTTGGGCGACTCTTAGCTGAGTACAAAGAGATTAAGTCACGAGGCAATTGCGTTAGTGTTCCCTCTGTTTCCCCCTTTCCACCCATCCGGAGGTTATTGGGAGTGTAGGTCTGTTCATTAAATGGGTTGCTGTGTTTGAGAACGTGTCGTGTTGTCTGCTTTCTGTTCCGTGTCTCTGGTTTTATCGTCGTTTTACAATGTACCAGCTCGCCTGCACCCTTGCTCTTCTACCACTGCTTAACACAACACGTAAACACAGAGCGTAAACGTTTCCAGTACAACAAAAGCCAAAGACGAGCGCATCAGCCTACTTATCTCACGCTGACCTTTCCGAAATAACCGTATATCCCTCCCCACTTATCTAGGAGTGTGTCATACACATCCGGTAGGGGTGCCACGGTTTGTATTACAGACTGATGCATCACGTCTGATAAACCAGGACTTTAAGCACTTTCTAGGGCCTCATCGCTACTTATGTGTAAAGGTTACCGCACCATCAAAATTAAATACATGTCCCTTTGGCCAACAATGGTAGACTAACATTCCTTGTGTGCTCTTTTAGTCTTGTCCCACGTCTTTTGTCTGTCTCGCTAACGTAGGTTGCATCACAGTCTATGCGCTTAACTTTATATGCGCAGTCTTAATGCCTGATGGGCACAGTGCCTTTCAAATGGCATATGCAACACTTTGGACAAAGGAATGCACACCACTGATTTGACTCCTTCGATGTTGTTTTTGACTGTTCTCTGTTGTAGCGATGATGCCACCGAAATAGGCGACGAAACGTTCACCCTCTTTGTTCTCAATTCTTGCGCTAATTTTTTTAGTACGTAGACTTGGAACCGAAAAATAAACGTGCTAGCCTTGTTGAAACTGGTTTTCCCTCAGAACCACACGAGAGCACACTTGGTTTCTTTAGATAAACGTTCAAAGGATTCAGCTTCAGCATTTGCGGTACACCATCAGGTCCCGATGTTCCTTTGATATGCAGCACACAGAATTTCGCTGAGGCGAGTGACTGCCGTAGCGGTTCGTTGCTTCGCAGCAGATCAAGAACATTACGCCGCAATGATAGGTGAAATGTTCAGAATATGGCGAACAATACCAACATCAAATACAATGACCCGAAAAAGACAGGATGAGTCGGGAAACACACAAATTCGCAAGCTCTCGTCATATGGCAGCCATTACAACTGACCGGATACGGAACCGTATGGAACGCAGATTGAAAAGGCAATCGGAGAACCTACTGCATGTGTTAAACGCAGGGTATATTTTTCTTTTTGAGACTCTGTAACAAAAATATATCAACATCTAAATGCCATTTCATAAAGGGAATTGACAGGGTATTGTGTGACCATGTGACGCGTTTGAGCCAATTGTGGGTGCTGCCAGTGGCCCTCATGTTGACGTCATATTGATGGTGTGCCGGAGTGGATATTCTATATAAACGTAAGTTTTCTCGGTTTGCCGCTAGGCGTGCTGCACTCGGATGAAGTCGAATGTTTAAAATTCGAGTTTAGAGAAATCGTGGGTTTTAATGCGTGAATTTTCGCATGGAGAGTCCTTGTTGGGTGCTCTATCGAATGCAAGTATGAGAGAGAGCTCCCACAACTTCTGGTCAGAGTTCCTTTAAGAGGGGATACGAGTGAGGCGGCATCTCCGATTCACGATTTTTTCGCATGTAGATGGCGGCACACGAACATACGGGTCTCAGCCTGAAGGAAGCTCTAACCATTACCCTTAGTACAAATAACTCACTCCTCCGCAGGATTGTGTAGTTCCATAAACACGTGTGACCTCCTTGACTATTGAGACGCAGGGATTTCACGTCATGTTTGTGTTGCCAAGGTCAACTCAGCTACAGAAAAAGAAGGAAAGGAAGGAGGTCCCGACGAACGCCAATTCTTTTCTTTTGTCCCTTTGTGGACTGCATCTGGTGACTTCTTGGTGTTATGCTCTCTTAGCTTGTCTGACTTTCTGGACACAGCGCAGAGTCCTAATGTTATATTTCATTGGCCTTCCCCTATTTATATTCACCTGCCGATTTTTCTTTGGCGCTGAGTTCTCACACTAGAACATTTTGCGGACGGAATGTATATATGACGCAATGTTTGTATTTAACTGACTATTCAGTTTTAGTGTATTTACTTTGCGCCTGTGTGCAAGTGAATCGAAATTTATTAGTCGCTACAAACATTAACTGAATAAGTCCTTCGAGACCTAGACAAGATAAGCCGTGCAGCGGACCTTTGCATTTTGTCTTCTTTCTTTGTTTTTTCACGGATAGCGTGGGTGTGCAGAGATCCAAGACTGCAGATGCATACTCTAAATGAGGTGGAACTAATGTTTTGATTGACTGATTTGTAAAAGAAAAAAATGGAGATGTTAGTCCCGAGCCACTCGGGACTAATGCTTTACATGTAAACAATTTAACATATTTTGTTGTACCATGGCGAAATTTCTTTCTTAGTATCCACAGGCTTCGAGTGGCTTTCGCGCACATATAGATATCCCATTTCAGAACTTTCTCTTTAAATTTGCCGCCAGCAATGAGAAGGGTGCCCAGAAGAAGCACAGACTGTCGGCTGCTCCCAACGTGAGGCCACTTTCTTCAATATGTGTAGTGCGTCGGATTGTTCCCACTGTTCTGTTCAGCTGCGTTGTTCGTAAATGACAAAGGTTTTAAAATGACCAGTGGCCTCCCCTCTTCGGCTGAACAAAGCAAACAAATAAATAAAAAAGCAGAGGAAACGGATTGCCCGCACCGTATGCTCGAATCAAAAGTTACAGAAAAACAGGTGCGTACGACGGACTTCACGGAGCTTTGAACTCCTTTCCAACAAACGGCATTAGACCCAACGACGTTCGATGAAATGGGCGGACACCCAGTTTTAGTTTACTTACTTTTCGCCTATGTGCAAGTGAATCTAAATTTGGTCCTTACAACATACATGTATCCTTCGAAACCTAGACAAGATATCAGAAGGGGAAGCCTATCAAAAGGCCGAAGATCATAACGCCGAACTATCATAAGGTCGAAAGTCAAAAGGCCGAAAAATCATAAGGCCGAAGTGTCAGAAGGCCGAAAGCCAAAAGGCCGAAAAATAATAAGGCCGAGCAATGAGAAGGCCGAAAGTCAAAAGGCCGCAAATCAGAACACCGAACCGAACACCGAAATAAAACGGCCAAAGAAGCAGAAGACCTAGTGTAAGCATCCCTGTGAATGACCACTGAAAGGGAATTGCTCTTTTCATTAAAAAAAAAAGCAATAAACTATAACCTCGTATTGCCAACCTAATCTAGTAATAATCTATAACATGTTTACTACAAAGAGAAAGTGTGTGGTAGGTGAATGCCAGTGAATGACTTGTATCACCCACTGAATGAATTGTAGAGGAGATGGTGTTTCTCTACATTTGGTAACCCGAACCTGATTGTCACCGTGTATCTACTTTTCCTTTTTGTTTTCCCCTAAGTTATCGAAAGTACTTAGGTGAAAAAGATGAAACGATTTATTTGCTGTATTAATTCCCAACAAGTTTATTCTATTTAATCTGTAGAGCTATTTTTTTTTATCGCAGTTGGAATACCAGTTCTGCTATCCTGGGTTCCTCATTTGTCGGCGTTTCGATAATTCGGTTTTGTGACTTTTCGGCCTTGTGATTTTTCGGTGTTTAGATTTTTCGGCCTTCTGGTTTTCGGCCTTATGATTGCCACCCATCAGAAGGCCGAAACTTAAAAGGCCAAAAAATTAAAACATCGAACAATCAGAAGGCCGAAAATTCAGAAAACCGAACTATCAGCAGGCCGGAAAGCCAGAAAACCGAATTACCGTAAGGTCAAAAAGTAAGGAACCCGAGATAGGTTATTCCAACTGCGATAAAAAATGAGCTCTACAAAAAGTAGGATAGACTTGTTGGGAATTAATACAGGGAATAAATCATTTCATCCAACTTCACTTCAGATAACGTACTTTTGATCACTTAGGAGGAAAACCAAAAATAAAAGTAGACATGACTGTGTCATTGCATATGTGCTTAGTGTACACGATGACAATCACGTTCGGGTTACCAAATGTATAGAGCGACACTGTACGGGTTGTACAGCTACAGCGGGGGCGACAGTGGACGACGGGCTGTAGAGCTACAGCGGGGGCGACAGTGGACGCTCGAGAGTTCGAAGAAAACCTCATTACCCCCCGGCACTAAATCAGGGAAGTGACGCCCGGATTTTGCACTGCTCAACGTTACGGGGTGCACAGTTTGACAGCCGTGACCGTTGGCAGTAAATTTGGACCAGAGGGCGGGGATTACGAGGTGACGCTCCTGTCAAATGTTTTAAAACAGTCCAATTAGGGCTTGAAACACTTTGAACCCGGGGCAGTCGATTGGTGGTCCTGGATTGAGGTTGTGGCCCAAACATGACCCTTTTAAGAAGGTGTCGGGGCCCGAAGAGAGGGAGAAAACACTTGCCAAGGGTCTGGGACCCGTGTGAATTTTGACTCCAGCCTAGAGTGTTTTGTATGTATGTCGAAAGCCATATACGTTTGTGTGTACATAAGTGTAAATAAACCTAGTCGTTGCTGAGCCCCTTGTCCGTCAGACGTCTTCATGGAAACCAGTTCCCGATCATCGGACGTCACATCGAACCGACCCTCCAGCTAGAGCAGCAGGTGGAGGAAGAAATCTTACTGGCGCAGCCCGACAGGACGTTCACCATCGGAAGACTGTGACCATCCGGGCGGAGGGACAAGGCTTGCAAGTTGCAGCAACGAAGGTACAACGCACTTCAACGTACAGCAAGGCGTCGGCACACCGGAGACCGTCCAGGAAACTCAGGGGACAGTTCCGATCACCGACAAGAAAGCCGACGACAAGGAATACAACGAATTCCACGACGACAGGCAGTGCAGTCGTCATCGAGGCCGCGTCAGGAAAGCACGTCAGCTGCCACATCGACTACATGACCGGGAAGCGCAATGGTGTGACGGGACGGTTCAACAGGCCATAGGAGAACACATCAGAACTACGGCGGAGCACCTGAACTATTCCACGAGGTAGGTGGGTGTTGGTCGCTCCTGAGGTCCAGGTAGATAGCTTTTGCCGCGTTGGGTACTAGCTGGAGTGTTCATGGTAGAAAGTGTTGAGCTTTTGTAGTACATTGTAGCTTGGTCGTAGGAGGAAGCTAGTGTTGGCGTACCAGTGCGAGGTGGTGACACCGGGGTTGTAGTGTGCTAGTGGATGCTAACGCGCAGTAAAGTTAGGCACGAAAAGGCAAAACTTGGGTCAAAAATGGCAGACGCAGGTAGCGAAGGTAATTC
The DNA here is from genome assembly GCF_037126465.1 of Ornithodoros turicata. Classification (NCBI taxonomy): domain Eukaryota; kingdom Metazoa; phylum Arthropoda; class Arachnida; order Ixodida; family Argasidae; genus Ornithodoros; species Ornithodoros turicata. The sequence continues at coordinate 44,356,614 of NC_088202.1, read as the reverse complement.
CGACACAGTCCATAGCGAGAGCGTTGAGATATTGCGACTCCAGATCGAGCTTGAGAGGGAGAGGTCTCGCAGGTTAGAACTAGAAAGGGCTAAGGATGATCGCTCGTCTTGCAGCGAGACGCCATCAATGAGGACGCGCGAGGAAAATCTCAATTACTTCGCTAAAAGACTGAAAAGCGTTTTGCTCCCACTCCCAGCAGATCGTGAGGTCCCCATGTGGTTCGAGGGGGTGGAAGGTGTCTTCAAATCGTATAGAGTACCAGAGGAGGTGCAGAGCCACCTGATCCTACCGCTCATCGCGAATAGGGTAGGCCACCTCTATTCTAAGCTAAGTACCGACGAGCTGAATGATTACGAAAAGGTGAAGGAAGCCGTACTCGCCGCGCTCCGTCTCTCTCCCGGCGAATACAGGAAACGATTCACGGAAGCGGCCAAAGCAAGGGACGAGACGTGGTCCAACTATTGGGCGCGACTACGAAGCTACATCGCGGCATACGCAAAGGCGAGAGAAGCAACAAAGTATGACGAGTTAGTTACATTGCTAATCGACGACCGCTTTATAGATTCGCTAACAGATGAGGCACGGCAGTTCGTCACCCTGCAATTGAGCAACGTAAAACCGTCGGAAGAACACATGGTTAGGGCCGTAGAAAAGTACGAGGACGCCAAAGGCAGGGGGAGCGCCGTCCTAGGTCAGCGGGAGAAGGCAGGTCCAGACCGCCGGAGAGAAGGATACAAAGAAAAAGTGAAAACGGAAGAGAAGGGTCCCCTCCAAAGAGTAAATGGGAAGGATCGCCCCGAAGGGAAAAGCGGGTTCTCTTGTTATATTTGTGGCGGAAAACACTTTGCTCGCCAGTGTCCAAAAAAGAGACCCGACGCGGACCAGACAGCGCCTAAGTTTCCGGACAATAGAGACCCTAATCAGAGGCGCGTAAACCGCGTCGGTGTAGTCAGGGGCGATGACATTGGACCCCCGTCAATGGATGAGGGTGTACGCGACACCGCCATAATCGCACGTGTTAGTCCTGCGGCGACGGGGGAAAACGAACTCACGCTTCTTAGGCGCGAAGTAGAACTTCAGGCAGGCAAGCGAAGGTTCCGCGCCTTAATTGACAGTGACGCAGACGTAACTGTGGTTCGGGCCGATTTGTTTCCCGAGTATGAGGGGGACTCGCGAACCCCACTGCGGCTGGAAAGCGCGTTCGGGCACCAGGTACCCGCGGAGCTAGGGATCCTACCTTTAAGACTGGCCGACACGGAATGCGACTACGTAGAAGTGAACAGGACGGTGCCAATAGAATGTGCGTTCACGGAGAAATTGGCAGGAGAAGCCGACTGTTTACTATCGCTGGAGGCATGGAACGCCCTACAGCACGCAAATAATCTAGAGAGAGACGATGGGGAAGGTAACACTGGGTTAGGTAATGACGTCATCACTGAAGACGAGGGCCTAGCTAATCTCTTCGACACCGGAGATGAAGACAGCGGTGATAGTCCGCCTGTGGCGTTTGTGAATGCGCTGAGAAGCGAGGTAGAAACGTCAGAGCAGCTTAGCGAGAGGACCAAATTTAAGGCCGCACAGCGCGAGGACGCGAGCCTAGCGGAAGCATGGGATAAGGCTAGGGCGAGTAGTCACGGGATGATAGTTGACGATGAAATACTGTACCGCAGTGATATCGTAGCGGGGCAGAAAGTGAGACAACTGGTTTTACCAGGATGCAAGAGAGAGCAGGTTCTTCAGCTGGCGCATGACACGCCTTGGGGTGGTCACCTGGGTGTGCGCAAAACGCTAAACCGTATCAAAGGTAGCTTCTATTGGCCAGGTGTCGAGGACGATGTGCGCGAATACTGTAGGTCCTGCCACGGGTGCCAGATAAACGCGGACAGGAGGGCGACAGACAGGGTGCCGATAGCACCGCTCACGAGGCCGGAGTACCCGTTTCAAGCCGTAAATGTCGACGTGGTAGGTCCCTTTGAAATCGCGTCGGCCCGTGGGCACAGGTACGCCCTATGCGTTACCGATCTCCACTCCAGGTGGCCGGAGGTGACCCCGTTGACAGCGCCAACGGCAAAGAAAACATGCGATGCTCTACTGGAGATATTTTCGAGGACTGGAATCCCAGAAACGTTATGTTGCGACCAGGGTACCAACTTTACTTCGCAGCTGACACGAGAGTTCTTGAGGCGGATCGGATGTTCACCCAGGTTTTCAACAGCGGAACATCACGAGAGTAACGGAGCCGTAGAGAGATGGAACCGCGTATTCCGTAGGTTGCTGTTCCACGTTGTTCAGGAGGACCCCCGTAACTGGGACAGGTTCATCCCCTTTCTGCTATGGGCTTATCGCGAGGTGCCGCATGACACGACGGGCGTCTCACCCTTCCAATTGGTTTACGGGCGGCAGCCCTCCGGACCCCTAGCTATTCTGAAAAACACTTGGGAAGGGGAAGTGAGCGCTCCCATTCAGCTACGAGAAGCTCCCGCGAAATATTTGGGACAATTGAGAGAAAAGTTTCGGGAAGCCGCTGAGACTGCGAAACTTATCGCTGGTGAGCGCCAGGCGGGGTACACGGGACGGTATAACCAGCGTGCGAGGGCGAAAGAATTTCATCCAGGCGACCAGGTGATAGTGTTCGACACTACCAGAAGCGCAAAGCACCTCCCGAAGTGGAAGGGGCCATATCAAGTGGTTGGAAGACGCCGTCAGCACTCATATGAGGTGCTCACTGATGAGGGAAAAACTCGGACAATCCACGCCAACAATCTTCGCGAATATAAAGCTAGGGTGAATCACATAGGTGTGATATTCCAAGGCGAAGAGGAGTTCGGGAATGTGGAACCGGCACCCTCGCGAGATGTCGGACCATCAGTATTGCCCCCTGAGGCAACCAATCACTTAAACGAAACCCAGGCCAGCCAGGTACGCGAGCTCTTCGAGGCCTTCGCGACAGTGTTCGACGACACACCAACGGTGGCCGAGGTGGGCGCGCATGTTATCAAGCTGCGGGAAGGGCATGTCCCTAAACGCGCGTATCCCTACCGGACCCCCCAAGTTTTGCGGAAGGAGGTTGAAAAACAAATCAGCGAGCTCTTGGAGCAAGACCTTGTGTATCCCATTGTGAGCGAATATGCTCACCCGGTAGTTTGCGTCAATAAAAAGGATGGCGGGATACGACTGTGTGTCGACTACAGGGCACTTAATGCCGACACCATCGACGATGCGTATCCCATGGCCCTCCAACAGGAGTTGCTATTTCGCGTAGGCATGGCTAGATATATCACTGTCTTAGACTTGCGCCGGGGATACTGGCAAATCCCGCTGGAGGCAAGCAGTCAACAAAAGACAGCGTTTGTGACCCACTTTGGGCAGTATGCGTGGCGCGTAATGCCGTTTGGCCTAAAGAATGCGGCGGCCACTTTCCAGCGGACAGTTAATGCTCTGTTAGCTGAGCACCGAGAATATGCTTGCGCATATCTCGATGATATTGCGATATATTCGAGAGACTGGGAGGAGCATTTGCAAAATCTCAAAGCAGTGCTATCCACGCTGAAGGAGGTGAAACTCACAGCTAATCTATCGAAATGCCAGGTAGCTCAGGGCTCGATCCGATATTTGGGACACATCGTGGGCTCAGGTTCTCACGCACCCGACCCGGAGAAAGTTCGTACTATTTCTAACTTGAAGCGTCCGGTCACGAAAAAGGAACTTAGGAGTGTTCTGGGCCTGTGTGGCTATTATCGAGATTATGTAAAGGGCTATGCGGAAATTGCCCAAGCATTAACACGGCTAACGGGAAAACGGATCCCGAACAAAATTCCGTGGAACGAAGAAGCGGAGTCCTCCTTTCAGGCCTTAAAGGCAAGTCTCGCACAGGCGGTGGCTCTTGCGACACCAGATCCCCAGCGGCCATATTGGGTTTACACGGACGCATCAGCCTACGCGGCTGGCGCCTGCTTGGCCCAAATCGATGACAAGGGCAAAGAAGTCCCCATCACTTTTGCAAGCCACAGATTTTCCGAAACGCAGACTCGTTGGGCAGCAATCGAGCGTGAGGCGTTCGCGGTCATCTGGGCCCTTAAAAAGTTTGATCATTGGGTATTTGGGGGTCAAATCACCGTGGTAACAGACCACAACCCGCTTGCTTATCTGACTTGCACGACACCCCAGGGGTCTAAGCTTGCGCGCTGGGCTTTAGCACTGCAGCGGTATAATGTAAATATTGTTCACCGCAGAGGCAGCGCTCATGGTAACGCTGATGCTTTGTCGCGGTTACAATTTGAGTAGAGATAGGTCGCGGAGAACACATTTATGTTCCGATTAAATGGACCTCGTGAGCCGCTACCTCCCACTCCTTCGTCGAGTGATGGGTGCGTGCGGACTGCTCTTTATGCCAATGTCTGTCATTGCATGTGTTTGTTTGTGTCACATTTGCACAGCTATTGTTTGCAGAATCACTTATGTGACGTCACCCCGCTAAGGGCTTGTGAGCTGTTTTTCTTCGTTATACAAATCAGACTGCTATCATGTATAGTCCAACCCGTGTTGATTTTGTTCATTGTGATGTAATCGTACCCCACAAGGAACTTAAGGGGGGAGCTGTACGGGTTGTACAGCTACAGCGGGGGCGACAGTGGACGACGGGCTGTAGAGCTACAGCGGGGGCGACAGTGGACGCTCGAGAGTTCGAAGAAAACCTCATTACCCCCCGGCACTAAATCAGGGAAGTGACGCCCGGATTTTGCACTGCTCAACGTTACGGGGTGCACAGTTTGACAGCCGTGACCGTTGGCAGTAAATTTGGACCAGAGGGCGGGGATTACGAGGTGACGCTCCTGTCAAATGTTTTAAAACAGTCCAATTAGGGCTTGAAACACTTTGAACCCGGGGCAGTCGATTGGTGGTCCTGGATTGAGGTTGTGGCCCAAACATGACCCTTTTAAGAAGGTGTCGGGGCCCGAAGAGAGGGAGAAAACACTTGCCAAGGGTCTGGGACCCGTGTGAATTTTGACTCCAGCCTAGAGTGTTTTGTATGTATGTCGAAAGCCATATACGTTTGTGTGTACATAAGTGTAAATAAACCTAGTCGTTGCTGAGCCCCTTGTCCGTCAGACGTCTTCATGGAAACCAGTTCCCGATCATCGGACGTCACATCGAACCGACCCTCCAGCTAGAGCAGCAGGTGGAGGAAGAAATCTTACTGACACCATCTCCTCTAAAATTCATTGAGTGGGTGGTACAAGTCATTCACTGGCAATCAACCACCAGGCACTTTCTATTTGTAAACATGTTATAAATTATTGCTTTTCTCCCTCTCTGTCTCTCCCTAGCCAGTTTATTTCCGAGCACCAAATGCTATGCGTTCCAATTATTTGATTTCTAATAAAAGAGTTAAATAAAATTTCTACAAAACCTTTTCCTAATCATCCCCTTCTTCTTCTGTCTTCTAGGTCTTTGGCCTTTTTATTTTGGGGCTTCTGATTGTTCGGTGTTCCGATTTTCGGCCTTTTGGCTTTCGCCTTCTGATAGTTCGGCGTTATGATTTTTCGGCCTCTTTGCTTTCGGCTTTATGATAGCTCGGCGTTATGCTTTTTCGGTCTTTTGGCTTTCAGCCTTCTTATAGTTCGGCGTTAGATTTTTTGTCGTACCATGGCGAAATTTCCTTCTTAGAAATTTGATGAAACCCAGAAATTCGACGTTTTCCATCAGTCATCCCACCCAGCCAAAACACAGTATGTTCTCCCCCGCCAAACATTCTTCTATTATATTGTGTTACAGGACACGACACGTAGCTTGCGAAAACAACAGGCACATAAGATACTTGGTGTGTATTTGTCCGACCGTGCATTCAAAGCGCTTTTTCAATCACGTAAGTGCATGGGAAAAACATAGTAACATATATTTTAACATGATAACAATATAACAATAATATGATATTTTTGTAACAAAGGCACACATCAGTGAAAGGCATCAACAAAAGCTTGCTAAATTCTGAATGTATGGTGAATACGGAACGGCAAAAATAGTCACTGCTGTAATTTTTCGTTTCACATTGCCCCGCCAAAAAGAATGCGCACCGAGTTGTCCGTGCACCGAAGTGTCCGTTCTCCTAAACGTTCGTGCTCCGAAATGCACGTGCACCGAAATGTCCGTGCACCGCCGTGCCCGTGCAAACGTCCAGTTCCATCCTTACGCTGTGTCGATAAGAGCCAACAAGCTCGAAACGGTCGTCCACAGCTGGGATTGTGGCACGATGAAAATTGATGTTCTGGGTCTGGAGCACAGAAGAAAGGGCAAACAAATATTCACAAAGTCCAAGTAAAAGGCAAAGTCCGAAGTCGACCAGTACACGCGTTCCAAAAGCAGATATTCCTCAGGTGATATTTTTCCAGGGCACGTTTCTTCAGGGAACATTTTTTCCGGGGACTTTTCTGGGAACATTTTTTCCTGGACCCGCCCGAGCCTGGGACACTTATGAGATATTGATCTAAGACATTAATCTTACAACATGTTTGTGTGTGAGACTACATACTTCACTCTGTAGGCTGAAAACTAAAAAGGCCGAGAACTCGGAAGACCGAACTATCGAAAGCCAGAAGCCACCAAGAAATGAAAAATATATATTCGAAAAGTTACATCTGCCACATAAGGTAGTTCCACAACGCTGTGCTCAGGAAAGGTATTGGGAATTAATGTGCTAAATGCTTTTTATGCATTTAAAATAACTTTGTATGACCTTGTCCAGCGCATGCCACTTTTTGGCACAATCCCTCGTGTACTGGGGTTGATCTTACAGCTGTGGATAGAGAAAGAGCTTTTTTTGAAAAAGTTATCTTAAAAAGTGAATTTCTACGTGGATTCTTTTTCAGCGTTTTATTCTTAAATTATTTATTTCGCAGACATCCTCTTGGAATTCCTTATTTTTCGGCCTTTCCATAATCCAGTCTACGACTGTTTGATATTACCTCATTAAAAAAAAGAAAGAAAGAAAACTGTCTTTCAATTTCAACACATCGGGAGAGCGAATGATAACACCAACCGGTCTCACTGTGCCTCACCTCCCCCAGCCCTACCGTTCTTTTTACGTGCATGCGATGCGAGACGAATATTGTGTAAGTCCATTGGCAGGCTATTTAGCAAAGGTTTCCTGGTCTAATGCCGCCTATTCTCCCTATTCTCAAGGCCTTCCCATTATTTTGCAACGACCTACCCAACGTGGATCTCCCCAGACAGGTTTCACGACCCCAATTTGGCGCTTCCGCTGCCGGGGAAACCCCTTCTGGGATAGGGTGCCAGAACAGTGACTGCATTCCGCGGAACGATATGAAGTTCTCTTGGGACCGGCAATGTGGCGCTACTGTACGATGGCAAGGCGGGGCAGTTCACGGAGCCGTACATACCTTAAGTTTTTTCAATATTATGAACAACTGGAGGCATGGACAGACATAACATGGACACGTACATATTCAAGAAATAATTCCGCGTAAATGCTACTGGTTACATTTCACATATGTGCTACAGTAAACGAGCTACGAGCTTGCAAAAGCGAGAGACCGAACTTATAATATTTTTGCAGCTTTCGTAACGTTTTCAAAACTTCTGCAAAAAAAATTGCAAATGTCTCCAATGCGAATTGTTTGAAATTCGAAAATCTATCGAACAAGGCCATTTTGGTCCAAATCGGTTCAGTATTAGCTGCAAAAGATCGCATTCTTTCGCCCATAGAGAATACATGGGGCCGCCGGAGGTCGTATCCCCTCTTAACGCATGCACTTGAATTTGCTATCGCAGTTTATATATACTGCCCTGACAGCGACTTTTATCGAGTAGCGCAGATGACACACCCGAGCCTGACTTCGTAGCTTACACAGCCGGAAGCCCCTTGGTCTCTACACTATTAGAAAAAAGGTATAAATAAGGTATTTATACCTTTGCTATACCTTCTGCTTCAGATATATACCTTTGGAGAGTATAGAAGAGGCACAAAATGGCGATTTATACCTCCAACCATGCACAAGGGTAGTGGTATAACGCAGGGAAACGTAACATATTTATACCTCACCCCCACGCGTCTATACCGTGGGTATGGTATATCGTTTAAGTCTATGTTAGCGCCGCGAAGCAACTGTGGCTATGAGCGGTGTACAGACGTGGACAGATAGAAAGAGGATAGAAGCTAGGAGTGGGAGACCGGGGGGTTAGTATGCATCCTGGGCCGATTTCATGTGAAACTGTGTCGACATTCGTCTGGAATGTCTTCGGAAAACCCAGGGAAGACCTAAGACAACACAGCCGGTGGTCCGATTCGAACCCACCACATCCCAGACTCCAGCACGACCTTGGTTACCACCAACGAGCGGACACCTTAACCCACTCGGTCATGCTGCTGGTGTATACGGTATAGATCACCGAGGCTATGCCTCCTCGTGAGGCTGTTTATACCTCCAGCACGGAAAGGGGGGGGGGGGTTGCAGGGGCGTGCTCCATTGTACTGGGTGTTCGTTTCGCTGATTTTGACGTTGACCAACTGCTAGGTTTTTTGCGCGTCGGTATGGTTACCTGTATGGGATGGGTGAATATACTCCTAACCTAAGTCTGTCACGGCTTTGGAGGAGGGGTTCGTGTTTCCGTAGAATGGTTTTGGTGTTTGGAAGTGGCTTTGCACCTGCCTTTAAACACCATCTCGGCTTCACCTCGGCTTCCCTCTGCCCCACCTGTGGAGTGCACGGCAACCTCTGCCACGTCATCCTGGTTTGTGGGCAATATCACCACGAGCGTGCACTCACGGAAGTTTCTGTGCACCGTATTGACAAGCGGCCGTTCAACCTCGCAAAGATCCTCGGACCGTGGTCGAACGCTGCCCACCAGATGCAAGGCCTTCGTCTTCTTGCGGTGTACTTGTGCTCCACTGGTCTGGTGACGGCTCTCTGAAAGTTCTCAACCTATCAACATCCCTTCACCCGTTCGCAATGCCCAAGAAGGCAGTGTACCGCCTCAGCGGCGGTGAGTCGGGCGGTAAGTCGGGCGTCAGATCAGCGGCGAGAGAGGAGGGCAGTCCCCGCCCAGATGTGAGACAGAAGCTGCGGAAAGAAGGAAAGATATCCCGTGTACGCGCGAGAAAAGTTTTCATAAAGTGTGGGTTCATAAATTTTTCCTCGCCTCACTTAAAAAAAATTTCCCATAGTTTTCCTCACCTCACCTAAAAAAGTGAGAATTTCCTCACCTCACCTCAAAATTAAAAAAAAAATGTTTTCCTCACCTCACCTCATATTTTTTTGAAAATTTTCCTCACCTCACCTCAAACATCACCAGAAAAATTGGCCCTCATCTCACCTCAAATATTGTGAGGTGAGGGTGAGGAAACCCTCATCCTCGGACGCCCTCGTGAGGGTGCCCACCTCTGCCTGCAATCTAGCCGTTCTCACACATAGAGTCGCTTGCCAGCCGAAGGCTGCTCTACAATTCCTCACACGAATGTTCAGAGTTCGTTGGCCATCCATAAAAGCCGCGGCTGTGGTGACGATGCATGAAGCGTACCGCGGTTTCGAGTTTCGCTGGGGCGGATTTTAAGGGAGGCTGCACACAAAAGATGAGCGCAGCAACCTCGAAAGCTCCACGCGTCGCTCTACAGATCTTGTACTATTCATGACCGTCGCTGTTACCGCGACGTACGAATTCAAGCGAGCAACCCGCAACAGCTTGGCAGTAAGCTGCTGTGGTATCCGACAAAATTGGAATATACGAACTTTTTGGAATATTCAAAAACTTCGAATATCAAATTTCCGAATATGATTCTAATACCGCATGTGATTCGTACTCGAAATATCGAATATTCGCACACCACTACTAAAAAGTATAAAACTTTCTAACAGCGTAAGGTCCTTCGAGCCCATTTTTATGGCCTGGTAGAAGAGAAACTTTCGACATCTGCAGCAGCATGGCGCTTCCAAAAATGGAAAGTCTGCCTCGGCATTTGTAATACGATCAGAAGGCGTAGTGAAAGGACGACGCCTTTCTCCTTCAACCTCATCCGCAGCTACAGAACTCTATGACATTCTCTTGTTTCCGCAGTACATAGTTGATTTTACCCTGCAAGAATGGACATTGTTCATCGACTGAAAATCTGAAAGCTATTGAGAACATAAGCGTACGAGGCTCGTCCTATCCCCTAGAGCCGGATGTGTTAATGGCTTACCAGCATGTGTACGAAGCAGGACAGACTGGCTCTCCAGCGGGTTGCTTCTCATTGTGGTGTCGTGGGGGATGAACAGGCTGACAGCGCCGCAGAAGCAGTTGATCCCATACTCGCTTTCTGGATACCACGAAACACCTCTCGTCAAGACGTTGCATCAGTTCATCAGATGCGACTCAATGTGTCTTTTACTGCTCAGTGGCGTTATCGCCTGAGAGAAGTTGACTCTCCTTTGGCCATTGGCCGCACTACCAACGTTCCCGAACCACACTTTCAGGCTCTCTTAATCACATCTAGACTCTTGTCCCTCAGCTTGTCAAATTTCCTTGGTCCATGGCCAAATCCAGTCCACCAACGCTCTGCCCTCAAAGCAATTCTGACCTTCTCGGGCACCGTAGGGCTTCGGTTATAAGGCGACTCATTATTCCATTTCACCGCGTTACCACCAGCACTGGGATAGAGTATCGCCCCTGGCGATGAAACTCCCCAATCATAATCACAAAATGAAGGTGTTGTTTGCTGTAATATAGCACCATGGGCTCCCCGCCACTGCGACACGCCAACGCACGCACAACCTACAAACATTCACACGCTCTCCACCCATCTATAGGGGCGTTCAAGGTTGACCGAGGTTTTTGCTCGAGAAAAATCAGTGAATAAATGTAACTGAATAAAATTTTCGGATGATGAAGTGCCGTCCTTCTCGGATCAGCAGCTATCATGGCGGCGAGCAGTGTGTCCGTAGCTGTGGAACAGCGATGCATAGTCAAGTCCCTTGTGAAGGAGAGCGTGAAACCAGCTGAGGTTTTGCAGATATTACAGGCACAGTATGGGGGAACAAACAATGTCAGACAGTTTGCAGACAATGGTGCGGACAGTTTGGCGAAGGACGGGATATGGTGACGAATGAACCACGTGGACACGTTCGTCCGACTGCAGTCACGCCAGTGAACATTGCAGGCACTGAGCAAGGCATCCTCGGGAACCGGCGAGTAACAGATCGGGACATTGCAGCCCAGCATAATATTAGCGTCGGCAGTGTGGAGACCAAAGATGGCAAGAGGCAAAGATTCACGAGCACTTACTGTTCCGCAAAGTCTGTCCAAGGTGGGTTCCTCGACACCCCACTTGTGAGTTGTGACCAAAGGGTAGCGCGCATGTCAGTCTCTGAGCAGCAGCGTAATCGGTTTCAATCGGAATCTCTTTTCTTCTTCCAATTTTTCCTTTTCCTTCTTTTCCATTTTTTCTTTTTCATTTTTGGGGATAGCAAGCCGGCTCTTTGCCTGGCTAACTTTTCCTTTCTTTTTTCTTAATAAACGTACACCCTCCGCTTTCTTTTTGTTACTATGACCTTCGTCAAGGCAGGTAATGTAATACTAGTACGCATTCTCGCATACTTTCCCATCACTGCTTTTACGGAGAAATCCGAAGTGATTGTACACAAGCTTCTTTGTTGAGATTCACTTGCTAACGGTTTAATGCAGTAACTGCAACGATCCTGCAATTTAAGTGACATTCACGCAGGGTGAGTACAGGAGTAGGGGAAAAACTGCAGATTAATACTACGGCAGAAGAGTGCGTCCACGTCTACAATCCGAAACTTTGGCCGAAGCGCGCGCAATCTGTTTCACCGTTCTTTTCTTTTTTTTAAGTCTGACGCAGGGGGCCTTCTCTTTTCCTTTGGTAGGCATTTGATTTAAAATGCCTACAATCTCTAAACGAAACAATAGTGAGTATTGTAATAGTGTTGTATGCATTTTACGAAATATGTAATAGGAAACACAGTAGATATGAAAGATAAGAACGACAAGCTCCCTCTGCATAGTTGATAACCAAAGAGCAAAACACCGCTGCGCCTTGTGCGTGGTCCACGAACGGGGTTGTGATGGCACTTATTCGGCTTCCCGTATCAAAACAAGCCGTAAGATATTGATAGCAGAGGGCTGACAAGGATGACACTATACACCTTCCTCTCAAGCACGTAGCCCTCCTCTTCTTCAAGAGCCAGCGTTCTAAACGTTGAACCGAACACACGAGTAACCATCTAGCTTAACCACTACGGTGAATCGAAGCACAATGAAAAGCACCGTTAACGAGTAATCATTCATATTCCCCCGCACACTTGCACAAGGCCCCAAAAGGCTGTTTTCCATGATAAAGTAATAAGGCCTATTAATGTTTCCTTCATCCTCCACCGTAAAACGCTGTCCTATTCTTCGCCGCCTTCCTTCCGCGTATATCTGTACCAAATTGAAAGCTTTATTCATCCCTTGAAACCAGCATAGGCACAACAGAAATTTAAACATCCCACCACGAACAGCTCCTGAACCATAGCTTCATAACTTAAAAACCCGAGACTAGGGGACAAAAAAAACGACAACACAGACAAGGTCTCAAACTCAGCTCCTGAACGTCATGCGAAGCCGTGGCCACCTAGCGGCGATTTCGAAAAGCTGCGTGTGGAGGTCCGAGAGCGCGTCCGGACCCGGAAGCGGTACACGTTTCTATTGCTTATGGACAGAATTCCGGCAACAAAGAATGTATCGTAATCGAAAAGAGGAATGTTCCACTACTAATTTATCCTCAGCCTGTTGGAAATGCCCCACACTTTCTTTTAATAGTTTCCTAATCAAGAAGAACGGAACGGAATTCCCATGTGTCGACCCATCGAACGAGATTCCTGATCAACTCTGCCACCACGATTCTATCTTAATATTAATCTTAGTAATACACAACTAGGAATCGGCATTTCTTTGTCTTTGTTGACATATATGCATTTTCAGACCTCAGGCAAAGTAAACAATATCACCGTACTAATGCGGCGTAGACAAGCATCCACTATGGATGTTCTCTGGGAGAGAAAGCTTCTGACAGGTGCCGCACACGTATCAACGAATGACTCGCAAAGGTAAAAATATCACACCAAGTTGTATGTAAATACCAAGAGCAGTGCAGAAAACGAACACTTCACTTTGCCAGAGCATCTCTTGCAGCGCTCAGATGTTCGCCGCACAGCATATGGCATGTTAAATAGTTGCACATGTCAAGTCAAGTCAAGACAAGGTGTCAGATATACGCGTGTATGCCCAGAGTTTTCAAAATATGAATTGTTCACATATACCTTTGACAGACAGTCAGAGCTCTGCAAACATCAGGGTCAGAGGTAATGTCATACGAGCACGTTTTGTCATCACCACACCAAACAAAGAAGTGTTCTCTTGAGCGCTTGCAAATGCCCATGTGAACGTTAACTTGTGCATTACAATTTTTTATCATTGCTTCTCAAAGTTCCGACAAAAAGTATCTAATTCCTAGATATACACTTCCAACGGAGCTGTTGTTCCCTTGCAACACTCACAAACTACGGGACTATCGGAGGAGAAACTCAAACATGGTATTGCCTTGCGGACTACTAATCCACATTCCAAAACACATATGCTATGCTGTCACTCTCCTTAGTAACTAATCCCTGTTTTGCCTCCTTAGATTCTAAAATGCCTCCTTTGTTCGCCCGACTCCCGACGTATGTCAACAAACTCCGACGACGGAAACTTTTTGCCTACTTCTCTGAGTTGAACTGCACAGTATGAGATGACCAGCAGACAAAGTTAATTCCGCTTTCATGAAACATGTCAATTTGTGGGCATTAAAAACAGAAACAGATGAACATAATTCGGCCGACACCGAATTCACGAGGGCGATAGCAATGTGGGGGAGATAAACATTGCTTCCAGCACCGTGTGACGGAGATTTCCGGTGCACGTCGAAAGAACTCCAGGTGGTCCAAATTATCCGCAGTCCAACCCTGCGGCACGTGCAACATGTCGCTACACTGCGCAGACAAACCTTACGTATAACATCACGGTACCATTATTATTATTCCACATAGAAGAGGAAGAAGAATATCAACGCGTACTCACACAGCCGCACGTACGCATTGGAACGCATGTGAACTGGGCGTTACGCAAAACACAACACGGCGCACATGGTATACAACGAACACTGAGAGCGCCGCACGAGAGTACAAACAGATCGTCGGGAACAAATCACATCCTGCAGTCTCGGTCCCATTGCCAGTTTTGCGTAAAGGTGCGAGGCCAACGAGGAGGAGCGGGGGAGAACGAACTGAGTGATGAGGCACCGATTTCGGGGCGACGTGTGAACGTATACAGTTATCGCGTCCGCGTGCGAATGTTTGCTTGATATTTGTGTCTCATACGTATCACCCCTGCTGTGTCGCCGCCAAGTTCTGAACGCTAATTTCATTTAATCAGACGATTTTCGGTGTATGACAAATATTTTTTCATGCCAGATGAGCTGTTGTACATCATCTAGAAATGGTCCTTAGCACAGACTTTTTTCGCCCGGTCTCGGTACAACCGGGCAGCCGGTTGCCCAACTATATCCGGTGTCGTCACATCCGCACTGCGCGGGTGACGAGGGCCGCATTGGCCCGCATGTGGAAGCTCACGTGGGTTAGCAGGCGACGAAACCCGAAGACGAGCGACCGCGACGCCCCTATAGCGTGATCCAAGCCGCTAGATTCCGCCGATCTAAAACCGCTAGATTCCTGGCACTCATGTTCGGGCAGCACAGACACGCCTGTAAGCGACCCAGTCGCCCTGAAGGCCGGTTCTCAGAGCTCGTCGCTGCGCTCCACGCCACGCAGCACGGAGGTTGAGGTATCGGAGGTCAGGGGCAGGCATACTGGCCAGTTAGGATACTGCTTTTGAGCTATTAGCCAAGGACGCCTTTACAGAGTCGAGCAAGGTGTCTGCCGTAGAGCCGACCAGTCCTTCCCTGAACTTCACCCAGTTGGTAATAGTCTTCGTTTTCCTGGGGCCGTTACTGCGACTCGGAGGCGAAAGCAGAATGGGGAAATGATCTGAACCCTATGTGTCAGGCTCGGCTTCCCACTTTAGGGTAACGTCAGGATAGACCAGAGTCAAATCGATAGCGCGGCGAACGCATATATGTAGGAGAGCCGGTGTTGAGCACCACGAGGTCGCTGGAGGAGAGTAATTCCATTAACAATGGAATTACCCCATCTGCAGTTTCGTCGACCACCCCAGAGACTGTGGCTCCCATTAAAATCTCCTCACACAGTTAAGGGACCTGGACAAACAAGCCGCAGAGCCTTGAGAGACTCGACGTTGGGCGGAGCATGACCCCACTGGTATGCAGATATGACAGTGACTGACTTGGAGCCGGCCTTCAGCAGACACCCTACATATTCCTCAGTTGAAGAGCAAACGTTGGATAGGTCAATTTCAGCCTGGGCAATGGACCGTTTGAAAAATAGCGATGCCCGCGGGAGGCCGTCCGCATGGTTGCCCTTGGTGCTGTAGGAGACAAACGGCGGTATCTTGAATGATGGTTGGGTAAGGCTCTCTTGTATCGCTAACACATCAAAGTCCATCTTCCGTAAAAGGAGTTTGAGATCGGCCTGTTTATGAATCAAGCTTCTGGCATTCCATTGAAGGATGCGGGGAAGGAACGCTCTCTTATTTCTATGTTCGGTCATAATTGTCCGCCGATCGATGTACGAAAGCTGGTGTTGTTAACGCCTGCTGCCGGGGAGAAGCAGGGGTGCTATCACGGCTTCGAGTTGGAGAACCGATTGGATTTCTGCTAGAGCAGTACATTCAGGAACTGCCGAAACGATAGCCTTCAGTGCAGCAAAGAGAAGCTGGATGATGACCATGGGCAGGTCTGCGCCTTCTGGACGGTCTACCACCTTACGGTAGGCTGGCTGGGAATGGAATGGGAGCGGGGGGTCGCTCTTCTTTCCATGGGGTTGTGTCGGGGAGGCATCCTTTTCCTCTGGACGGTCGACAGGGCCTAGGGGGGGGAAACTCAGTTTCCGCCCAAACGATCTGTTGCTGCGACGCCTGGAGGCTCTTAGGAGCGGGTTGTACACCCCTGTGTGAAGGCTTCTCCTGAGACTTTCGTGTACCCATTGCCTTAGGTTGGTTGCGACGCTTTGTGAGCCGGACTTTAGCCTTCGCCTCTCGGTAGCTGCTATTGGAGCGAGAGCGTTCCCTGGCGATGTGTCGTTGCAACTTTAGGGATGGGCAGTCCCTTGATGTGGCGACATGGCGCCCTTTGCAGTTTATGCAAGTGGGCTCGGATTCAGGGCACATCGGGCTCTCGTGGGAGGACCCGCAGTTAGGGCATATTTTCCGTCGGCTACAGCATGTAGCTACATGACCGTAGCGAAGGCAGTTGTTGCACTGAACCGTGTGCGGTAAGTAATCACGAACTTGCATGGTCAGGAGGTGAAAGCTGACACGCTTGGGAGGTTTCGACTCAAGGAACGTTAGCCTCGTACGTCCACACGATTCGGCTTCATCGTCATCTAAAAAAAGCAATGGGGTAGAGTATCGCACCTGGCGATAAACTCCCCATTCACAATAAAGTTGCTGTCGTTGTTCCCACTTTCTGCGTAAATAAAGTTAGTTGCGTTTTGCACTTCGAACTGACTGCCTCCGACTGAAAAAAAAATCCTTGCGGGAGCATTCAGTGAAGTTCATGAGAGTTAAATACATCAGCATTAGGCACCCTCTTTAGGATGTCTCGCGCCTAATTTACATTTAATTCAAATGTAATTCACTTCATTCACATTTAATTCACCTAGTTCAAGTTTAATCCACATTAATTCACTTCAATTCATTGAATAAATTTCAGTTTGCAAGTAATAAATTCAATCATTAACTGTCCTTACTTAATGCTAAGTACTATTAATTACTAATTAACTATCACTATCACAACTTGTAATTAATCATATACTACTATCACATATTACACATATCTCATACATATACTCTTATATACTATCTATGTCTACTACATATCTATCCTTGTATGCTGACACACTGCTAGGGCGCCGTCTGACACTGCAATGGACGGCGCCTTTTTTCGCACAATGAGCCTTCTAATGCTGAGCCATTAAAGCTGCAGAAGGCGGCAAAAGGTGGAGAACAGGTATAGCTATTCTTCCTGCACCACTATATATTAGAGAGCGTTCTAGACCGTTGATAACAGAGAGCTTTAGTGCATCGGACGCTATCGCCTTTGCGTACGTAAGCGTACGATGCAGTAAAACTCACTAACGTCACCGTGAAGCTACCGTACCTACCGAAACCAACGACAGCGTGCGTGACTCAATGTTATCAGCCGATTGGGTGCGTGGTACTTCGGAAGCGACTTTATCAACGGTCTACTAACACTATATATAGCTATTATCGCCATACATATTCTCCTATACGAAAATATGCTATGCCAAACAGCTGTGCTGGAAGACTTCACTTTTCAGCAATATGGAATATCGAAATCGTAACATCTCGAGTGAGGGATCTACGCCTGGAAAAATCGCGACTGAAAATATCGAGGTTCAGCGATGGCTATAATCCAGCCTATGTAGCAAAACCGCGGCCAATTAGAGCGCCTGCGGTCTCTCAATATGGAGGTATTGCGGACGTAGTCAGGTTGTGCCAACTACTCGCTATATCGATTACACTGCGAAGGTGGATATCGACCACAATGTCTTCATTTCCTTAAATAGGATCCGTTAGGAAAAAGTTATCAAACGTGCCTATATGTATAAATACGTCGGAGCGTAATTTTGGAGTCAGTAATAAGCTGGGTTGCGCGGGTCTGCATGAAGCTCTCTCAGAGTGATGCACAAGGAATATTTCGTCGGCCTATTATCTACAATTTGCAAATGAATGAATCACGAAACTGAATTCGGCCATCCTGCTTATTTTTGGGTGAAATTATTCGCGCTGTCGTCGTCCTATACAAAAGTATATTTACACGCATACTGATACGCAGTACTGAAGGGCATTACATGCACATGTAGTTATTTCCTGTCCGACATCTTTTCTCAATCGCGTTCAAAACGGTGAAGGGACTAGGTAATTCGGGATAGAGGGAGTAGATAATAGTGAGATAATAAAAAAAAAGGGAGACTAGAGAATTGTCGTTTACACAAAGGTGGCTCCAAACTCAGTGTGCTTAAAGGTACTGTAAAGCAGTAGACAAGCACGATATGCCGGTGATGTGACTAGAGACTTTGTTGCTTCTAAATACCATATGCGGAACCATACGACCGACAACGCGCTATGAATATTTTTAATTTGCCATGAAAAATGCGGCGTAGTGGAGCGGTGCGACGCCTGCCGAGCTGCTGTACGAGCTGCCGAGACTGAAGCGAAGCGTCGTGAGCGGCAAGATCCTGCAGTACGAGCTGCCGAGGCAGCAGCGAAGCGTCGTCAACGGCAAGATCCCGCAGCACGTGCCGCTGAAGCCGAAGCCAAACGGCGCGAACGGCTACTCAAGGCAGAGGGACCAATGAAAGCTACTACTGTGTGGTACTTATCGCCTCGCACCGCGCCGGAACGCATCCGCGACTTTACCGTGTATGTACACGCGCCTTACCGCACGCACAAGCTTCTCGTCGTCGGAGACTTCAACGTGGACGTTTCACTGGCCAAGAACACCGACATCCGCCAACCCACAAATAGACATGACTCATGCATAGACTTGGTGTTCCAGAACAGCCTCCTGGGCTCCCTGTGAGCCTAGTGTTTTTCATTTTTTTCTTGTTTTTATTTATTTATTTATTTATTTGTCTTTTTGTTGCTTCTTTTTCTTTCTTGTTTATATTTTTTCATTTTTTTCTTTTTTTTTTTAGGGAATACCAAGCCGGCGTGCTGCATAGCTGTCCATTCCCGTTTCTTTTTCTTTTTTTTTTCTGCCAATAAATTCCCCCCCCCCCTCGTCCAGGACACCATTCACCTCGCTAACCATTTCAGCGACCACAAATCAATACTCATCACGCTTAAATAAATTTGTCTACACACTTTCATCCGGCTTCATTTCACCACACGCACAGCTGACGCTGAATTTCGCGTTACACTAGTCATAACCGTCCTGTAATTTTTTTACTACATGGTAGTTAGATGAGTGGTCGCAAATGATGGCAGTTTCACCACTTGACCACAGGGAAAAATGCTCAATCTGTCCGAGAGTCAGCAGGCAGAAAAGTTTGAGGTTGCGATCCATGACTTGAAAACCCGAGACGAGGTAGGGACGATAACAGACAAACACAAACAAGGTCACACACACAGCTGAGTTTGAGACCATGCATGTTTGTCTGTTATCGTCTCTACCTCGTATCGGGTTTTCAAGTCATGGATCGTCACCACCAGATCGCGGATATCTCGAACGGTGTTGGAGAAACGTAGTCTCGTGTTCGAAACATTCTGACGGGAAAATTATTCAACACAGAAATTCACATATGTGCTACGTGCATTAAATTATGCTTTAAATGCGCATCATCTCAAGGCCAAGCTCAATATGAAAGAATATACCTTGGTTGTAAGTAATGACATATTTTATGCACCGTGCAATATTGCACCGTCTTGAGACACATTCAGTGATGAGGTGCGTACATACGGTAATGTGTTGACTAAAGAAGGGTGTGGTAGCGGGAAAGTAGCGGCATAGTATTTACGTTACTTTTATTTGGAGCGGTATTGCGTTACCTTTTCAAATTTGTAGCTTCGCTAGTACTGCGCTAGTTTTTTCTGTAGCGGGTACAAGTTGCGATTGCCTTTGATTACTCGCCACCCACTACTACTAAAGCTCTTAAATCTGCCTTTCACCATGAATTCCTCGAATACCGCCGAGCGCTGCAAATCTGTTTTGTTCCAGAACCTTTACCATCCTCCTGCGCCCTGGCGTACGCATCATACATCTACTCATCGCATATATCAGTCACAATTTGGATCACTCTCGCAGATGCGACACATTCAGACTAACACATTTCTTTTCCCTTTTTTTTCCTCAAATTCTGGAATTTATTGCCAGCATTAGTTATGTCAATTTTCCATCCTTCGTCTTTTAAGTCCATACTACCATTTCTCACCTCAACACAGTGCAAAAAGGATTGTTATTACTTTCTGCCCCGCATTAACTTGTCATGGTTGTATTACTGTGTATACTCTCCCTAGTCATTACCACTCATATTAATATTATTATATGTAATATTATGTATTATTATTATATGTGATTACTATTTGATGTATGCGTTATTTTTATACTCATTTTGTTTCGTTTGTCCACAGATGTAGCGCCATACGCCCATTGGGTTTATGACAATAAATAAATATGTCACAACATCCATATGTAGAGGGCCAGGCCGCTCAATACCCAAGCAACGCGGAAAACTTAATGCATTAATGGGACCGTCGCATCCGGAAACGCATCTGTCAAACCTATACCACTGTGTTCGGCATCGGCCAACGGTCTACCTGGCAATTTTTTTCGCCCGAAAAGTTAGTTTGAGTGCTTAGATATTAACTAAACGAATTTTAAAGATCAGCATTGCCTCCGCAGTTGCAGACGCTCCGGCGCCATGACTTCACTACATAAGCGGAGGAGTAAAGGCGCTGTCCAGACGCCCTGTTACTCTACAGGGTGTCCCAGAAAACGTGTCATCGAATTATAATAAAAAATCTACACCACCTAGAGTCATGCGGTCAATGGCATTTGTTCTTACTGGGTTTTTGCCACCTCCTCGTGTGAATGTCGTGTAACGTAAATTTAATTATGCAAATTTTTGCGAGCTTAAGTCGGAAATTTGCCTAGTAAAGGTCACTGTTTAACCCCACCAATGTGAAGGGCGTGTCTGATTTAGTCAAAATAATGATAAATGACAGGGATATTCAGAAGCTATGCCATCGGAAAAAATAGCCGAACATCATGCTCTACGGAGGTCGCACAGAATAGCGCACGATGAATTTTTCAGCGCAATCTTTGTCAGTCCGACGAAAGGAGGTTGGAAACCCAGCCCTCCCCGACATCGCAGAAAGAGATAAAACAGGCACGGCTTATCACGTCCGACTTTCGCTGGGATAATGCTTTCCCTCTCCCAATTCTAGAAACTGTTACTTTTTCTACTACCACCCTGTGGGCTGGCTTCGGAACCTCCTTTCGTCGCACTGCGAGCGATTGCGCTCAAAAAGTCATCGCGCGCTATGGTCCGGTGCTCCGAAAAGCATGATATTCGGCTATTTTTTCCGATGGGATAGCTCGTGAGTATCACTGTGAATTATCATGCGTTTGAGTGAATTCGGCACGCTCTTCATATTGATGGGGTAAAAAAGTGACCTTTCCTTGGCAAATTTTCGAGTTCAGTTCGCAAATATTTACATAATTAAACTTGGAGTACATGACATTCACATTAGGAAGTGGCAAAAACCTAATAAGAACAAATGCTGTTGACCGCATGATTCTAGGTGGCGTAGTTTTTTTATTATAATTCAATGACACGTTTTCTGGGACACCCTGTATATGAGACGCCCGCATGGCCGCGGCATTCCTTTTCTGAAAGGCGTGCCCTCATTGGCGGGCTACAGAATGACGTTTTCTCGATTTTCCAGAGAAGGAATTCCGGCATACTCTCAACATCCAACGTCTGCTCTTGTCATGTATTCTGTCGAATAACAGTGAAACTACACCAGTATTTCGTGTGAGATTTTCGATACCGTTGTCAGCGGTCCGCGAGGAATAAAATGACACAATAGTTTCGAAATCGACTGGAACGGATGCGACCGTGCGTTTAAACGGAATGGCAGTAACTTCACCTCCTAACCAACCATAATCTCGAATGACACCGTTCTCTCCCCTTATTTGTTGAAAAGAGGCGGCGTATGCTTTTTTTGTACATAATTTTGTACATAATTGTAACAGAAAGGCGTACGCCTCCTGTTTGTTTGTTTGTAAGGAAAAAAAAAGCTTAAAGGGAGACTTCGCAAGGATTCGAAAAAAATTAGGTGAGCATCATACCGAACACGAACCACCTCCTCGATACCGAAAACAACATTCGCATTCATTTTGCGCGAGTAATTAATTCGTAAATGATGACAATAGCAAACCGAAAGCGAAATGCGAAGAGCAGCAAACAGAGCTCTATACTACGGCGGTTCGTCCGGAGGAGGATTCCGTCACGTCATCCAGCATTGTCGTCGGCTTCCAAGCCTGCATTCTTTCTCCCTTGCCGAATGATGTCAGCAGTGTATTGCTTTCAGCGCCCTCTCGCTTCACAGAGGCCCCGAAGCGCTCGCTTCGTAATAATTCGTTTGAGTAAAATCTGCGCAGTTTTGGATCGAGATATTTCGTACACATGTTACAGACATCCCAAAGATTACGGATATACCACAACCTTTGTGGTGATTTTGTTGCGGTGTCCCACTTTAACGGCTGAATCGCTTCGCACGTTCACTCCGCTTCACACGAGATAGCAGAACGATAGGCGTTCGGGCTAACGAAACGCCGTGGTCACAATCTGTATTCCTCGTGAAGCTTCTTCTTTGTGGCCATTGTGCATGTTACGGGCGCTCAAGTGTTGTGATGTCACCGCCCTGAGCGAAGAGCATGGTGGTGGTGGTGGTGGTGGTGAAGAGGCTTGCCGTTGTCGGCCTCACAGATGTGGGCAACGTCACGACTGACGCCCGGGAGAATGTGCGTCCTGGGCAGATTTCTAAGGGAGCTGTGCCGACATATGTCTGAAAGCGTCTGAGGAAAACACAGGAAAACCCCCAGACAGCACAGCCGGCACCGGGATTCTTACCCGGGTACCTCCCAGTCTCGACGTGACATGGCCAGCACGCTAACCACTCAGTCACGCGAGCCATACCATCGGCCATACCATGCTGAATACGCTGGTTCTCGTCCGAGCGAAGAGCATAATAATAATAATAATGGTGCCATGATGCTAAACGTAAGGTTTGTCTGCCTAGCGTGGCGAGATGCTGCACGTGCCGCAGGGTAGGAGTGGGGATAATTTAGACCACCTGGGGTTCTATTGACGTGCACACGGTGCTGGAAGCAATGTTTACCTCTCCCACATTGCTGCCGTCCTCGGCATGCTGTCAGTGAGGCTGCATTTTCTCCGACCAATAGGACTGTTTTATTTGTTCCGATAGCTCGTATTCTCGTGCTCTCATACATGCTCGTTGTGTTCCGATGTTCGTTCGTTCGTTGCCCACATACGTGAGGCCGACAACGGCAAGCCCTTTCACCATCACCACCACCACCACAACCGATGCTCGTTATCATCATCATCTTCTTCCCGTCCCATTATATGCCTCTTAGTCGTGTAAAAATAATTAACAAAAAGTATGTCACTGTACGTATAATAGCCGAGCAATACGCAAAAATTGTATATCATATACCTGCCCCGACGATGGTGTCGGGTGAGAATCGTCTTAAGTATGAAACGAGAAGTAGTGTGTGCTGAGTTCTAGAGTACATGGGAGTCTGAGGCCAGAGGGGGAAGACGTAGTGGCATCGTAGTATCAGAAGAAGAAAGAGGAGGAGACTCCCCTTTCTCCTCAGCGTAAACACATTTCCTCTACGTAACTTTTTCCTCCAGGCATAGAAGTACAACGGGCAGCCTTACTGTCAGGCTTCATAAACGGCAAACTTAAAATAAATTTTCAGTGCAATAAATTCGTTTTTCTAGTGAGCGTGAACAGAACGTTAGTGAACTTTTTTTTAAGTTCCGTATTAGAGCAATGCACCAAGAATGTTATGGAACTATTCATGAGAATCTACCTCAGGAAATGTACAGAATGCTTTGCTGTTCACATTCATTACAACATCAACACTATGTCCGCAAGGTACTGTAAAAGAGAAGAATTCGAAAACTACAGTAGGCATCCATTCGCCTTCGTTTTTCATCACAACACCCGTAGCTATCAAGACGGTGTGGAGTACGGTCGCAAGTCCTCACAAACGGTGCGGACAGCGTTTTTTTGGCGGACGGAACAAGTTTACAAAATCTGTCTCGTCCAGTTGAAAGGCATCTGGCCATGCCGAGTAGCCGAAAGGCATCTGACGTCATCGAGTTCATGGGGCACGGCTTGTGTGATCGTCCAAGCGAAGAATCATTCAGCCATATTTCTTTGGCAGCTTCAACGTCAGTGAGTCGCTGTAAATAACGAAACGAGGTCACATTCTCTGCTCCTCGTTTAGCTTCCTCGTCGAGACTATCGTGCTCGTTACGAGCCCTTACGTGTTGTGATGTCACCACCCTGAACGAACTACAGCTGCTAACGAGGCTGCAATGTTTTCGACCAATGGGGTTGTTTAATTTTGCTTGGACGGCTCGCATGGCTTGTCTATGGCTTGTCGTTGTCACTTCTTCATCTTCTTTCTCGTCTCGATCTGCATCTTCTCGAGAATATCTCACAGCCCTCATGTAACCACTAGTGTAAATACCGTGAAAGGGAAAGGATGTCATTTTGTACACAGTCATGGAGCAATACATGTTCGTTTCTGCAGGAATTCCGTTTCTGTAAATCCCCAAACGAAGACGTTTAACGTTCTAACGAGTGGGTAGACCCACTCGTAAGGCAAACTATCTGGTTCGATCGCTACTGGACCGAGAGATTACGTCCCTGTCACGTTAACGAAAAGATCGCGTCATACACCACGTGCTCGAGTTCACGAGTGCCTCGCGCGTCGTTAAGGACGTGTCACACTACGACGACGCGACACCGATTTTTGTCCAACATTGTCGGCGAAGTTGTTTTTGTTGGCGTCGGCCGTTTACTCACACTACAGCTACACCAACAAGCGACAAGAGAATGACCGACACCAGGAATGATCGATTGATTCTGTTCGCCACGACGCAGACAGTACACCTAGAGTCACTAAATAGGCTTCGCTTCAGAGTATCGACACTGAGGTCCAAGGGAGAGCAGGAGCGTCATCTTGTTTCCGCACTACACTGGTACCATCCCCATTTGAGGATCAAAGACGGCTAACATGATGCTCTTTGTTGGAGAGAGAAGCGTGTATGATTGTTGTGAGATAATCCATGTATTGTCAACCGGAGCGTCCCGAGGTAGTCAGGGTGAGCTCAAGGCAGTCAGCCTTGATGAGCTGCTTGCAAACGAAAGGAACATTTCACCCGCGCACGATAGATGGCATCACGCGCTAAAGTGCTCTGAAGTCTGCGTGTGCGTGGGTAGCGTGGCACGGAAACAAGATGGCGCATGCTCGCTCTTGGAACTCAGTGTCGATACTCTGAAGCGTAGCTTATTTAGTGACGCTAAGGCTGCGTTCCAATACCCCGGTTAGTCGACTGCCTACCGGTCTAACCGGAAGTGCCGCCATGTTAAGTCTCGTTCCAAATCTCGCCAAGTCCGCTATTCAGTCGGCTACCGCCTAGTGCGCATCGATGCAGTCTAGTTATACTCCTGACCATCTGACAGCCGGGATGGAGACGCGCGTTGACGGTACCAGCGTGCCCGCTGTTTCTGCTGGCTTTAAATGTAAAGTTGCACATTGTCGTACGTTTTTTAAAACTGCGTAGAGAGTTAACAACACATGTTTAGTTGTGAAGGTGACAGTTTATGCACGATGTCTTACAAACTTAGCGTATTAGAGTCCTGCTGCGCTTGCGCCGGACGCATTTCTTGCGTGAGCAACGAGATGGCGCCATAGGCGCCTCGGCTAGGCAAGCCTGTTCCAATAGTGACAAGCAAAGGGGTCTACTCAGCTGCCTAGTCAGGCGGCTTCGCGGGCGCGAGGTATTGGAACGCAGCCTAAGTACACCGACGCCGATTCCTGTCACACCGCACAGATAGCCAACTCGTGAGCACGTGATTGTGAGCCTCAGCCAACCACAGTCGTGAGCACAGCAATCGCGCCTGCTCAGTTTATTGTTTGTACGCGGGCTTTTTTTGGCGCGACGGCTGCCCCGGAAGCAGGAACCCGTAGACCAACACAGACTCACCACAGAGAAGATCTGCAGCGAGATTGGCACAATACTGAGCGAGACCACTTCAGTCCTTACGTATTAAATATGTGTTTTATCTATTTTTGTGTCCCGTGCACTTCTTCACAGCGTGAACCCACGCATCGGTGCGAGTCTTCACATGAGCGTGGCATTTTCAAGGAGACACTCTCCCCCCGGTTGTTTTGTACGACATTTTTCTCACGCTGCAGCTTGAAAGAGTTGCGATTGGATCCGCATATTGAGCGTTTTCAGAGCTCGTTTTATTGTTTTCATTTCATGAAACTTGGAAAAACTGTAGAAATCTCGCAGCGGGTATTCATGTCGGCGAAGAGCCCCCAAACCTGCCACAACAGTCGGCCGACTTGTCTTTTCCACGATTTTGTTGGCAGATTTATCGCTGTTGACAGTCACACTAGGCCGACATTTTGAGTTGTTGGTGTCAGATATCGTTGTCGTCCTAGCGTGACTCTGAAATCGGCCAACTTCGTGTCGGCCGACGGTTGCAGCCGTCGTCGGTGTCGTGTTGAGATCGGCAGTCGGCCGATAAAAGTCGGCCTAGTGTGACATGTGCTTTAGATCATGAGCCATGTAGGCGATGAAGACAATGAGCACGTGAACACACTCGTTAGGCAGACGACACCGTTGGTCATTACGCCTTTGTCCCATTAACGAAAAAAGCGCGTCACGCGACACTTGAAACGTGTCCCTGTTAACGTGAGCCCCGCCCCTCGTTAGCTCGCGAACAGTGGAAACGATTAAGCGTCCAGGGGGAGAGAAGGATGCCATTCGAGATGCTGGTTGCTTAGGAGCGAAGTTACTGCAATAAGTATGCCGTGCGGCTAGGGTATTACTATCGACATGATTTTATGTTAGAGAGAAATGCTTTTTACTATACGTGGCAATTCCAATTCTAGATCAAGCTGGCCATCTCATGGCCGCACTATAGCAACCTTCAGGAAAGTTGTCCACATTACTAATATATACACTACAGAACTTGTTAACCATGAAAATACAACTTTGGCGCAATGACATCTGCTCCTTCTGGTGCGCTAATGCCGTTTTTTTTTTTTTTTTTTCAGAAGAAAAGCCCAGTCTATATAGCTCAAGGAAATGGCCCGCAAACCAATGGCAAATTTGAATGTCTCTCTCCGTTTCTTTGTTAAACTCGCTTTCTTCCTTTACGTTCAATACCAGAGAGAGCTGTTGGAGAAAGCATGTTCGCCCGGCGGTGCGGCAAAAATGACATCAAAACCTGCCGTTTTTCCCGAAGGCCATTTCTTCGCGCTATATTAGCTTGAATCTTTTTCTCAAAATGAATGCTGATTCAGCGCACCAAATGGAACAGATGTTGACATTGCGCAAAAATTCAATCTTTCATTATTAAAATGCTCATTAGTCAAAATTAATGAGGACAACAACCCGAGAAGTTGCACGTGCGTTCATAACGTGGACCACTCGACCTAGAACGGACCACCATTTATTGCAAAAAAAAAAGCAGAAGAAAAGATATTACCCTGTTGTATAAAATGCTATCTACAGTTATCGAGGACACTCTTTATTTAGATTTAGCAACGCATATTGCACAGGTATGGTATAAAACACAAAACAAAATAAATTCGTGAACGGAAATACGTCTCCGTGTCTACCTGTTAAGCTTCCTGATGAGTAGCCGAAGTGCATGAAAATCGGGTCTTCGCGAAACGTCCTTAGAGCAGTACTCTTCCACCATGCGAATGAGGTCCTCCTCGGAACTGCTGCTGCTGAGACGACATTGCACCCGATGCTCCCTTACCCGGGGTTCTCCTGAAAAGTACAATAAGCAAGAAAGGGCTATCGTATAGTAGGTCTTGTGTGTCCTGGATAGGAAGCTACAAATTAAGTGGCAAATTTCTTCACTCATGGTCACTATATGTGTTTGAAATAAGAAATAGGAAAAAACGAAAGGCTAGCGCGAATTGAAGACATGCTCGTACGGATAGCAAGCAGACGAGACATGCGTCTGGTTGGCCGGCTCCAAATAAGGAGCTTCTTTTCTGCTCAGGCGCAGAACGTCGCCGATCAAGGACATCACGTTATCGATACAAATAAGCGCAGGTATACACTCTAAATCTGGTACCTTCTAGTAAAGGGTAAAAATTTCAAAATTTTAACCCTCTATTTCAGAAGTTACCCTGTAACCTATGGTCAATACCCTCTACAAACGCTACACAGATCACCTGTAAATAGAGGTTACTGTCTCCTAACCGCCACACAGACGTAAAAGTTACAGTTTCGCCAGCCATGGCTGTCTCTAAGACGCCCGCCTCTTCACAGACGCTACAGAAAAAATGGTGCTCAAAATGAGCTCTCATCAGTGCAGAACGCATATTGTCATTCGCAACATATAGCTATACGTAATTCATCTAAACGCATCCAGTGGCGAAAAGCGAGTGATCGCTACATGTACAGATTCACATGCACAACAAATGAAATAAAGAAATAATTGCAATTGGAGCATATGTATTATTTAATTGGCAAACCTGAAACTACAGCTGAGGCAAGAGCACGAGGACGTCACAATACCAACACTTCAGCTGTGGCGAACGACATCCTGTTTCAAGGAGGCCTACTGTTTACAGTCCTCAAGTTGTTGCAACTCCCTCTCCAGTACGCCGAAAACATTTATATTCCTTTCTGATATGTTAGAATGACACATCAGCGACGCGGCTATGGTTAATCAGCAGCACACGACGAAGTAAAACACAAGGATGACAAAGGACAAAGCAAGTAACGGACGTAACACACAAACGTACACACTGTGTTGAACCCTTGAAACGTGTTGAAGAGACAGACTGTGCTGCGATTGGTGTTCCTGGACTGTCCAGCAAAAACGTAGCTACGTAAACTTTGTAGTGTACATACCGTAGAAATACCCTGATAAAGTTCCATCACTTCAACCTTGAGCTTTCTTCACAATTCTGAACACGATCCGCAGTTCGTACAGACGCAGAGACACAATAACGGAACGCACACTGATCCGAAACTCTCGTACTGAATGATTGAATGTGCGGCTTGAACGAGAACACAGTGGCTTTTGAACAGTACCTTTTATACAGGTTACCTTGCAAAGAAACAAGAAAAACAAACGAAGGAAATTCAAACGCGGAATTCGTTTAGGAGTTACAACGTTCTTAAAAAGGGTACATTTATAAGTTACGAGGATTCGATTTCCGTTGAACTCTGAAGGAACGTCTATTGCTCCTCCAGTGTCACGTTACAAGTCGTGTTTAACCTCTAAATACAGGTATCGGACGTGTAACCTCTACGATATTTGGAAATCTACGTCTATATAAAGGTTACACATTGCTAAAAGTTACAATAAAGGGTACCGAGTTAAGGGTGTACAGCCAGTTATCAAGGAGATTTGGCTCGCACCCAGACAAGTGGACCCGTGTGTCGTTGACGCAATCTTTTCCCGCCATCTCCTTGATATGGAACGCCTCTACCATTTCTCTTGGTATCACATCCCTGTTTCTGCATAAAACTTTCACTTTAATTGGGCGCGGTTCACACTTTTATTTTGTACAGTGATGCGATGTGATGTGATAGAAGAAGAAAAAAATGGGGATTTAGGTCACGACAAAGTCAGACTGGCTACTACAGACAACATAGCCGCAGTTAGTTGAGAAAAAAAAGAGAGAGAGAGAAAATCCAGTAGTTGGGGGGCGGGAGACAAACATCCCGAACTAGTGGGAACACTTGTCACAAACGAGGGACCAGAAAGTGTCACAAAATGTCAATCAGATGAGTTTCTTCGAAGAAACGTAGGAGCGCTTTCAATGCAGCCGCTTGATGATTGAATGGCTGAGGACCCAGGAGCTTTACGAGGTCAAATGACCGGGGGTCCAGGCGAGCCAGACTTGCTTCGAGTGTCCTGCGACTGTCGGCATACTTGGAGCACCTGAGGAGGATGTGCTCTGCGTCCTCGACAACACCGTACTCGCTGCAGTTTGGAGATGGTGACCTGGCGAGCTTGTAGAGCAATCGACCGCTGTACGGGACATTCAGCCGGATCCTAAACAGGAGACACGCTCCTTGTCGAGGAAACGATGGAGGTACCTGGAAGCGTAACTCGGGGTCGACCTTGTACAAACAGTACAGTGAGCTGGAACGTTCTCATTAGTATTGTTCATAACCGAAATACGTTTTATGTTCTGCGAAAGATCATGTTCCTATATACCGATTGTTCAGGCAGCGAGCCGTCTCTCCTACACACGCTTTGCCGCTGGAAAGGGGGATTAAATAAACCACTCCCACTGCACATTCCACGTATGTCACGTTGTGCTCCTTGCCGCATCCACAATATCTTTTTTGAGTTCCCTGATAATTGGTTGTAATGTAACCTGTGTTCGTTTTTCTTTTTTTTTTTTGACAATGTGACGTCCTTGGAGTGTCAACGTTCTGCGCTGAGCAGAAAACAAGCTCCGTATTTGGCGTTGGCCAAATAACTCAGGTTGGAAGTCGGCCCTCGTCTCGTATACTTGATATCCGTACGGGTCTTCAATATTCGCTAACTCCACTATAACACGAAACCTACGAAATGTACCAACGATCCCAATAAAGAGTGTTACTGTAAAACCTATTGTACGGACACTCTCAATCATTTCAACACGTACATGACGTGAATCATAATAATTACAACGACGACACCCGATTGAGCGAGCGCAGATTTCCCAAAATGGGTCCTTCTGATTGATTGATTGATTGATTATTTAAAAAAATCCAGGGAGGGTCCTTCTCTTTCATGCAACACCGTATAATTGTATGCGGGGTGCCTAATGGATTCGCCGTGCTGTTCACACAATTCTTTGCTCGGCGCACTTATTTAAATAGAGTGGACGAAAATATTCTTTCTCTCAAGTAACTCCGTTCAACACACACCGTCGCAATACAACAGCCGCTAATTACCGCTGCACCCGTGTACGGTTTCCTGTTGAGCACTCGTCGCGCAGCAATTAGCATTCAACAAATGGAAGGAGAACTCTTTGAAAAGGACATCTCGAATTGGGTCCGTCTTTCGCAGGAGAGGGAACCACATTTATGATACCAGAACACTGCGGTGACACACATCGCAAAGCAACCTGACACTTTAAAATCTCAAACCGACGCGACCAGGGCTACATGCAATCTGCATCTCTAAAATTGGAAACGCGAGAACGAACACAGGACAGGAAGCAGATTTCAGAGACCGCGGTTGTCGGAAATTGGATCCACACAGCCCGTTTGCACAACAATTGTGTTAGGAACCTAACAAGAGTAAAACCCTTAGCCATAGCTTTGTCAGTGCGTTTGCCGCGAGCTAGTAGATAACGAGTTTTACGGCTGGAGCACGTGCTTCAAGGAGTTTCAAAGCTGCGCTAAAGGAAGTTCGTTAAAGGAGGTTTCTCGCACAATTTTTATGCGAACAGGCCGCGACCAGATAATTCCTTGGGCGTTGGCGGTACCTAAATGTTGTAGAACAAAGAAACAAAATGCAAGCAAGTTGGTGTAGGCTATAGTTGTTGGTACATTTCCCTGAGTCTGGGGAGTCATGAACTCCCCAGACTGGGGAGGACGAACACAAACGGACGAGACGAGACACTCAAATCAGTACTGAAACTTTATTGCAAAGCATGTAGGAGGGACTAAAGGGTAAGGAGGAAAAGGCCATGCCGTAAGTCAATCGTCAATACGGAAATCTGAAACAAATGTATGGGGGTCCAGCGGTATGACAGGAGCGGTATGAGGAGTTGACGAAGGCAGCATATCCCTGAGTTTGGGTTGAAGACAAGAGGAAGAACAAACAAACGTACAACACAGGACCATACTGTTTAAACAAACAGCAATGAAGCTTTATTCCGAAATATGTGGGAGAGAAAAACTGGTGAGAAAGAAAATGAATGTCGCAACACAGCCGTCTTGGTGGCACATAGCCCGCGGTGTGGCGGTTCATTTAAGCGGACTGCGAGCGGACGAAAACGGTACAAAAAGCCCCCACGGCGTAAATGAACCAAGCTGAGGCTAGGAAGCAAACAGACGGACACGAACCACAAAGCATCCAACAACGTAACAACGTTGAACAACATGAAGCATTGAAATCAGGCTGCTGTCGACAAAGTCAGGCAGCACCCCGATATCGTCGTCATCATGTATCTCTCTCTCTCTCTCTCAGGCAGCACCGGGAGTCGAACATACAACCCCGATTGTCAGACAAGCGCGCTACTTACTGCACCACACCGACACGACCTCCCGACGGCTTGCCAAGGGGCCTCCTGGAGATGTCGTGCCAATGTGGCGTAGCAGACCGCACTTGATCGGCAATCAATCAATCAATGTGGATTCGATTCCCTCCGACTGTCTCGCTTTTTTGACGATGGCCTTGTTTTAATCTTAGAAACCCCACGAGTTAAAAATTTTTGGGGTAATTCCACACGGAGCGATCTAATCGCGTGGCTCGACCACCACGGATCTTGTTAAATTTTACTGGTTGACATCGTAGAGAACCCCCCCCCCCCCCATCGTCCACAAAATATTCTCGCCGAATTTGGAGGCATTTTCACATTAGGTGGCGCCAAACATCTGGAGTAATCGTAAAAATGAGGTGCCTTTAAAGGCTTGTCTTGGGTTCCTCGTCGCGCTCTGTACTCATTGCCCTTATCGACGATTCTTTGAGAAACGGCGTTGTCCCGGGAGTCATGGAAAATGTCACAGGTTCTAGC
Source organism: Ornithodoros turicata (assembly GCF_037126465.1). Taxonomy (NCBI): domain Eukaryota; kingdom Metazoa; phylum Arthropoda; class Arachnida; order Ixodida; family Argasidae; genus Ornithodoros; species Ornithodoros turicata. The sequence continues at coordinate 44,323,873 of NC_088202.1, read as the reverse complement.
AGTACTGAAACCGGGGAAGCCGCCTCGAGAGCTTGTATCATTTCGGCCCATCAGCCTCACGAGTTGCCTGTGCAAGATCATGGAGAGACTAATTCTTAATCGTGTGGACTGTTTCTTGGAATCTCGTCGTCTACTTCGTTGGGAAATGGCAGATTTCAGAAAGGCGCGCTGCTCAATGGACTGTATTCTAAACCTGGTCACTCACATCAAAGAAGCCCGGGTAAATGGTGAACTCACCGTTGCAGTCTTTCTGGATATAAAAAGGGCTTATGATACAACAAGCCCCAGCCATGTCCTTCGTGGCCTATGGATTCTGGGAATCATGGGGCGGGCCCTTCGCTGGATTGCTGATTATCTTAAAGGAAGGTCTGTTTTTTTTGAGGACATCTGAAGGTGACAGAAGCCCTCACAATCTAACAGCTGGTGTGCCCCAGGGAAGCGTCATTAGTCCACTCCTTTTTAATGTCGTTTTAGCTGCGCTGCCCGCCCTGTTACTTCGCGGCATGTACATCAGTCTTTATGCAGACGACATCTGCATATGGTCGTCCAGTAAGGAGTAGCCAGCCCTGCAGCGTCGCCTTCAGAGTGCCCTGGACTGTGTGGGAACCTTCCTCCTCCAGAGGCGCATGGACGTCTCATCAGAGAAGACTGTGATGCATTTCATTTTTTGAAAATGTCCAAATAGGTCGACAACGAGAAGTATCTAAACTTGATTTGGATTTCCTTTTTCTTCATTTTCAAAAGGCAGCATAAAATAGAAAATCAAAAGACGTGCCTTGTTATATGGAAACCTGTTGTGCCAAACTGCAGAACATCAATTGACAAAATACGATGTAGGGTATCGCCTGCATATAAACTGTATATGCAGATCTCCTTTGAACAGGTGTAATTGTATTTGTCGGCTTTCCTTTGGCTATTTGGCACGAACTTTTGTATTGACATCTGTTCAAAAGAAAATCGATAGAATGTTTGTCTTTTGTCTCTGCATAGAATTTACTCTGATGAAAACTGTTATGGAAATTCCGTTCAAGTGTATCAATATAGCCTATAAATTTCCTGTTGACAAAAACTAGATTTTCTATTGCCGGAGCTATTCACATATTACTGGCGATGTTGAAAATTGGCCACCGCATACCTCTTGGAATTCTGTTGAGTTCCTGTCTCGTGAAAGTGTATTGATGATATATTTAACCTGTGTTGAAAAGCAACACGTGGCCATCATTGGCACACGTGTGGGGATCATCGAGGATAACCCTCTGCGCCATTCGCAATAGCCAAATTTACCAGTGCTTTCACAATGTCCACTTCTGAGCACTTAGCATGTAGAAAGACATACTTATTAAAGAAAACAGTACTACAGCTTGTCTTGCCAGCTTCCGCAAATTCGAGACTCCTGCTTGCCTCCTAGTCAGAATGAAGGGTGAGGTGTCTCAGCTTTATTCAATTACATACAACACTGAAGTGGGGTACTCCTTGAAGTATCAACTCGCCATCAAGATAACGTCTGTGTTTATAACTGCAAACTTACATATCAGCGCGTAATTTGCCATCCAGGTTCACATTGATGCAAATGGAAATGGCCATCATACAGCGCAACAGCAAACAAACAAACAACAACAACTTTATTTGATAATGACACAGATGTTATCGTGATGGTAAGTTAATACTCCAAGCAATTCCTAACTTCAGTGTTGGTTGTATGAGTAATCCAATTAATCTGAGACACAACTCCCTTCATTCTGACTCACAGGTAAGCAGGACTCCCGAATTTGCAGAAGCTCGCAAGACAAGCAGTATAGCTTATAGTATTTGTATTTCCTAGGAAGGAACTGCCACTGCTGCATATGCCTTTCTACGTGTTCTACGTGTTCAGAAGCAAGAAGTTTAGAAGCAAGAAAACTAGAAGCAAGTCTGGCTCGCCTGGACGCCCGGCCAGCCAGACTTGCTTCTAGTTTTCTGCGACTGTCAGCATACTTGGGGCACCTGAGGACGATGTGCTCTGTGTGCTCGACCACATCGCACTCACTGCAGTTGTATTGCTAGCTGAAAAAAAAAAAAAAAAAGATTTGGCCAACGCGATATGAGCATTCTGTCAACGCTAAAATGATGGTGAATGTGTCCAATTGAACATCTAAGAAAATCGGAAGGGCACTTTTTCTTGTTTTTTAGCAACGCTTTTTTAAAATCTCTTAGCATTTCACTCGTCACTTTACCGTTCCACGTACAGATTTACGGGAGGGATCTATTTATTTTGACAGGAAAAGTCAGCCAGAAAGGACGGCTTGCTAGTCCTTGCTAAATAATTTTTAGTGGGTATTCCTGGGTAAGGCGAAATACGGATCCAATAGCACCTCAACGCTTAACAAATCAATGTTACATCTCATACATCGCGTTTAAGGTGTCGCAACCCAATAGGAATTTGCCGCTTACCGATGATCGGCCGGCCATCGGCAGTCGGTCGGCAAACGACTTCATCGGTCAAGAATGATTGAAACAAGCATGGGCCAGTGTCACTAACAGAGTATGTTGGTCAACGGACGCTGGCCCCACAGCACGCCCTGACACCTTGTTGACGTGTCGGTAAAGCCTTGGCATGCATCGTCTAGCCAACATCGGGTTATCGTCGCGAAGAGATTCACAGAAAAGAACGCACATCCGCTCTTTTTTCGATAATAGCAATGCATATCACGAGATTTAAACCGTATCCTGTTCTCTACCCAAGTGGAAAGTGTCGACTGCCAACCATCGACCAGTGGTCGGTTTTTGGTCGGCATGCGCCTTAGTCGGCCACTGCACCTTGGACCAACGTCGGTATGATGTCCCTCACAGTTGTTGGCGAACGACGTTGTGTGGCGATTTGCGGGCGTGCTGTTGAGAGTTTTGCATAATATAGGTGGGCCAATGTCAGCCCTGCACTGCAAACAAACCCGAAAACAATGCAGCTGCTACTCGAAAAAAAAAAAAAAAAAGACGCTTTGATGGTTGGCAAAAAGTCGGATGACAGTTGACCAACGACTCTTTCAGCCAGCCAACGTTGGCGCAATGTTGCATACTGATAGGCAAAACGTGGTGTGGCAGCCGTCGGCCAGGGGGCAGACCTGTACCAAGAATGAGCTCGTTGGCCAAGCAGTTGGCAAGCACGGCTAGGTTTGCCAGCCAAACACTTGCCAAGCTTGGTCCAATCTCGGTATGTTTCCTTGGGGAGAGGGAAACGCGGAATTGTGTAGCACTGCATAAATTAGACTTTCGATTGGCCAAGTGAATGTCTCAAACCAAAAGCAGTAAGAAACAGAGACGTTATCTTCACGGTGAGCTAATACGACCAGCAATCTCTCATTTCAGTGTTGTTTGTGTGCGCGTCAACTTAAACTTAGACACCTCACCCTTCATTTTGACTCACACGCGAACAGGGCTCTCAAGTTTGTGGAACCTCACGAGACATATATAGTATCGGTTATTCCTCAGGAAAGAAATGCTTACGCTTGTCCCATCCTAGAGTTGGCAATGCAAGAAATGCAATTGCCTTCCTTTGTGAGCTGTTTGATTCTAGTGGTCTCGGACATATTGCGAGCTTTTATGATTCTCTCTCCCTATATTTTTCTTTGTACTTTGAAACGTCGTGTCCATTGTGGAAAATTTCTGTGCTTTAAAACAGTGTGCTCACTGTCCGTTGTGGGAAATACGAGCAACAAACGAAGAATGATAAATCGTTACCCTACGCCGCGAGACAACTGAGTATATGAATAACGTCCATTCAACGTCGGGCCTACTGCTCTATGACTGTGGGGCCCATGGTCGGCCCTTGCTGGCTAGGGAGAAGCCATGGAGACCCCGAGCTGCAAACAATCTCGGTTTTATGCTGGCACTACCTAGGCCCTATGTCGTCGAGGTCGGCTATGTTCGTTGGCCCAACCTCCAGGAGATTAAGTCGGGTCGTGTTAGGACAATGTCAATCCCCGACCTTGGCCCGGTCCCTTTTACGGAGGTCGGGCCTACAACTTTTAGTCTGACACCGTACATTGGGCCGACTTTGTGCCGACGTTGTTTTTCCCCTTGGGACAGACTTCCTGGAGTTCAGTTTCAGTACCTGGTGGCAACAACTAGACGCACTATAGATACCAGCGGCGTAATCCGGTTAGGACTGCATCCGGACTCACACGCATATCAGGAAGCTGCATTATCTTTTCGATGGTGCTGCTCCACAATACAAAAAAAATAAGAAGAGCTTCATAGACTTGTGCATTCACGAAGAAGATTTCGGGGTTCCAGCGACATGGAACTTCTTCGGTACCTTACACGGAAAAGGATCGTGTGACGGAATTGGAGGCGCGGTAAAGCGACTCTATTGCGGCAAAGGCTAGCCTTCAGAGACAATTCTAACAGTAAACTTCTCCTCGGGACCTTTTCTTGTGGGCTGAAGAATACCTACAAAACATATTGCCAATGTCGGTGCCTGTAGTGATGTGTCACGGGAGCTGATTGCGTTGAAAGCACGATGCGAAATGGCCAAAGCTATTCCAGGCACACGTGATTTTCATTACTTGGAGCCCCTTTCCGCGAGAAAAGTGAAGATCCGTGTGACGTCACTGTCTACACCAGCCAAGGTGTACAACGTCAGACCGAAGGAACGTTTGGGAGTTTCAACGCCCCCGATGAAACTCCCCAGTCATCATGATAAAATAAAGTTGTCGTTGTAATGTAGTCGCGTTTAACGTGCTTTTTCTTCGTCCTAACTGCCGACAGCACGTTGTCACTCCTCGCCGTCTGATAATGGGTATATTTATTTTGATTTAATTTATTTATTTATACATACTATAATAATAATAATTGGGGGTTTACGTCGCGAGACAACTGAGATCTTTATAGATACTGCAGCCTTAAAAAGGCTCAGGAGTAGGGGTACATTGCCGGTGAAATCACTAAGAGATAGTCCCCTAATGGTGCCAGGAATAGAGTTCCTTTGAACAATCGAGCGAGGAAAGAAGCTATACTTGAACATATCAATGCGCAAAAAGAAAGGTACAATGTTTAATGGATGCGCACTGCGTAATAACGAGGGCGGTGCAAAACTAAAATAGAAAGAATACGGAATGTTGATCTGCTCTTTAACTATTAGGTACAGATACCCGAGTCTTTCCAAAGTTCGCGTATTCAAATGAAGCGTTTTTTTGTAATCTGGTGCCGCTGTATATTTATTCGTCTTACCTGGGCAACATCATACACCAGTAAGGCGCTCTCCTGTGGCAACTGTTTTTACTTTCAAAAAATGAGTACCCTCCCAATTTTTTAGTATGTTCAAGTGGACACATTCACCATCATTTTAGCATTGACAGAATGCTCGTATCGCGTTGGCCACATCGATTTTTTCAGCTAGCAATACAGGTAACCTATCCAGTTCACAATGCTTTTTTCGCTTTTCTTTTATATCCTGGGATTTTTTTTCTGTTCTTATGTTCACCAAGTGACGAGCTCCACGCCTACCAAATTTTATGTGGATTCCTAGGCCTATAGTACGGTACGAAAGACACATCGACATCAGAGTTTCTTCACACAGAATGAAAGATCGATCCTCTATGGCCACTCTGACGTTTACAGACCTGAAATACCTTTAGTCGTTTTCCAAGGAGACGCATTCAAATGCACTTTTAAGCGAACCCCACGTGTTTAGCGCCACCTACCGTGAACGTGCCTCCGAATTCGACGGAAATATTTTGTAGGCGATGGTTTCTCTACGGCGTCAACCAGTAAAAAAACTTAGCAAGATCCGTAGTGGTCGAGCCACGCGATTGGATCGCTTCATGTGGAATGACTCAGCGGTCCCCCTGCTGATGCAACAAGGAGTAATGCGATAGGAGTCGTTGAACTGCTGACAAAATGCCGGGATAATTTTAAAGTGCACGTGTTGGTTTGCAGATATGGGACAAATGCATGCGGACAACTGTGTTTTGGTCATGATGTAATGCTAGAGAGGATAACGCGCTGTGGGGTTTAGGCGTGAAGAAGTAAGATCCACTGACACAAATTAGAAGATAACTTTAATAAGAAGATAAGTTAGTTTGTTTGATTTCTTCTTCGTTGTGTACAAGGGTTTAGCATATTCACAGTAACGACTTGTGAGTGCGTGAAGTCTGAACATTCATCATCATTCACCATCTTCTCTACCTCAAGCAATGGGATAGGGTGCCGCCTCAGCCTGCGAAACATCCCACTACATGATCACCACTTATTTCTTGTTGTTGTTGTCGTGAGTGCTGAAATACGCATTTCGAGAGTCATTGATCGCATTCACATGAAACCTGTGGGGATGCCGACAGGCCTAACTGGATTTACTGCAACGCGTAGACATCGGCAACCAACATGGGAAGTCCGAGAACGACCGTTTGTTCATGTCGGCAGGCCCACGCCACGACGAAGCAAGACGTTGCTCTCCCACCTTGGCAGTTTCGCTTGAAAGATGTGGCAATGCCTGCAGCTGCCTCGTGAAAACCTCACCTAGCAAACACGCCCGGTGCTATGCTCGCTCCGAGCCGCCAGCGGGTTTTCAAGTGACTTTCTGCACGAGACCTGTATACGGGAAAAGGGGATTAATCACGTTGAACACCCTGTCATGAACTTTTCTGCGCTATCTATCGTCCGAGCTGAGTTTTCGGCGCAGATCAGAGAGGGGGGGGGGGGGGAGGATTTGTTTAATGCAAAGTTAAAAAAAGCAGAAGGGACATGCAGATCAGAGGAATTTCTGAGGAGCTAGGCCAATAATGCTATTGCATTAATAAGCGATCGTCAAAGACGGCAGAACCGCGTTCCCACAATCTTACATATCTCATTCGAAAGAACAACTGAATCATATTCGATTATCTATAACTATAACCGCTAAAATTGTTTAACCACCATCAGGAATGTTTCGCCTGTGTTTGTTTGACGTCTGTTTGGCCGTGAAATTTTATAGTGTTTCCGATATCTCTCTTGTGTTCCTGTTCCGTGCGACACAATATACCGTTTACCGGCTGCACACAACGAAATTAAAATAACCAGTCTGAAATACTATATAATCGAGGTTTGCCATTCCTCACACAACTAAAAGCAAGCCCCGTTGTTCCTATTACTCGGTTTCCACATTGTGCTATGCGTTTCCAAGTGCTGAAGCGCATGCGGATGCAGGCACACAAACAAACAAACAAACAAACAAAACGCAATTCCATTTATTAACTATGTAATAGTTATAATTAATATAATAATAATGTAATAATTTATAGTTGCATGTATTAGCTATCTAACTATTGCGTGTAACTACATTATGTTCAGTGGGGCTAACTTAGGATGCTTGATTGATTGGTGGTGTGTTCTTGCCGGGAGAACTGCTTGCCGGAGTGGCAGAATATCGCGCGTCCTAGGGCAACTTCAGAGGAACTGTGCTGCCTTTATAGCGCCTAAAGAAAACATAGAGGGAAAACACCCAGACAGAAAAGAAAGTGCGGTGTTCGAATCCGGGTTACCTCCCAGTCTCGGCGTGGACGTTAACGGATGATAGTAATAGAAATCGAAGAGTATCGCCAGACATGTCTATCTGAAAAAAAAAAAAAAAAGACACACACACAAAAAGAAGAGAAAACTTTTACTGGTGTCTTGTTTTCTTTTTGTATGTCTGTTTCGTTGTTTTTGCCACAATGTCCCACTCCATTGTTCCATCCATTGTTCCATTCCCTGTGTTCCATTTCATAGCTCATGCAGCAGCGCAGAAAGAGTCTGCCGCTCTCCAAATTTGCAACGCAAACACTTTTTCTTCAACGAAATTCCGCTACTGAGACATCCAGCGAATGCGGCAGCCACAGCACTGCGCAGAGGCAGGTCAGCAGAGAAGTGTCCCCCACTACTGAACTCCATACTTTTCTGTTGTGCATTGCATATTGGATGAAAAGAGCATTTGGAGGATATGGGTCACTGCCACACGCGTGCCCAGATCAACCGAAAGCCCAGAACCTCCGAACATTTTTTCGGATGAAATGAGCTTTTGGTTGAATTGGGAGGAGGAGGAGGAGGAGGAGGAGTGTCGTTGGGAGGAACCCGAGAGGTCTGCCTGCCTAATTAGGCGCAGTGTTGTACCCGTTACCGAAATATGGTATCGCGATACCGATACTCGTTACTTGAGTAAAAAGTGTCGAAATACCGATAACGATACTTCTTTTTTAAAGTAACGAATACCGCTACCGTTACTAAAAAAAAGTAACGCGATACTTTGCCCGATACTTTTGTTTGAAACACGAAGATGATGCAACATAGAAATACTGTATCGCTTACGTAAACAGTTTTGCAGAAAAAAGACAGCAGCCTTTTATCAATAGCTCGTTCTGGAACTCGTCTTATGCCATCCTTCCAGGCCGTGGTCTCTCCGGCAGTTGGCAGAGACCAGTATGAGAATTACGTTAGTGTCAGGCCCACACACCCTGGAGTCCGATTACCAAGGAATCCTATCCGAAGTTAACAATACCACAGTATATGTGAGCGTGACTCAGTGCGACACCCCAGCTAAGCAGTGGAATCCACAGCGTACTGTCAATTACTTGACCTCTGTTCGTTGACCTCAACTCTTTTGTTGTGGTTATTTTCTCCAGTTTCAAAGAAAAGCAGTGAACATGTGTTTGGTATAGTAATTCTATAATTCCGGTTACGGAGCACTTGGACATGTCCACAGGCTTCTTGTCGAGGGCTAGGCGAACCATTGACAATGAACAAGAGTGAGAAGTGTCGTCGGTGAAGAAAGGGTGGGGCACTAAAAAGTATCGGTATCGGTAACGATACGGAGATCGCGTTACCATAAATTTGTAACGGAAATACTCTTCCGATACCAATTTTAAAAAGTATCGCGATACGCACTCCGATACCAAAAAAGTATCGATTACAGTAACGGCGATATGTACAACACTGATTAGGCGGCATGTTTCTCGGGAGGGGAAAGGTGGTGGAGAGGAGGAGAGGAAAGGGTGAAGTGGAAGACCGAGTGGAATCCGCTCGGGGGGACGATAGCTGCGTCCATGGGCCGACTTCAGGGGAACTTTGCCGGCATACGCCTATTACACATCTGAGGGAAACCCAGGAAAAACCCCTGGATTCGAACCGCGGACCTCCCAGTCTCCAAGCGCACGCGTTACCGCTGCGCCACCGGAGCTGGTGGTTGAATTGGGACGTCGGTGGAAATGGGCATTTGGAGGATATGAGGCCTAACCCCGACTTTCGCTGGGATAATGTTTTCCCTCTCCCAATTTTAGGAACTGTTACTTTTTCTACTATCACTCTGTGGGCTGGCTTTGGAACCTGCTTTCGTCAGACTGAGAGCGATTGAGCTCAAAAAGTCATCGCGCGTATGGTCCGGTGCTCCGAAAAGCATGATATTCGGCTGTTTGTTCCGATGGGATAGCTCGTGAATATCACTGTGAATTCATGAATTTGAGTGAATTCGGCACGCTCTTCATATTGGTGGGGTAAAAAAATGACCATTACTTGGCAAATTTCCGAGTTCAGTTCACAAATATTTACATAATTAAACTTACGGTACATGATATTCACATCAGGAGGTGGCAAAAACCTAATAAGAACAAATGCCGTTGACCGCATGATTCTAGGTGGCGTAGTTTTTTTATTATAATTCAATGGCACGTTTTCTGGGACACCCTGTATAGACAAATACGGTGTACTTTATACCTAGGGTCCCTGCTTTTCAAAATTATCCGAAAAAGATCAGAGACACATATGCCGGTAAAATGTAAAGCAATTCGGATTTACCCGAAAAACTCCGCTTTTAGGAATTCCAGTCACCGATAATTCAGCAAGAAAAGCCATCCCGGGGTTCGTTTCCCTTTGTGTCGAGATTGCCTTGGATCACGGGACTAGGAGCCCGGCTGTGACCGCACGACAAACATTTGTGTATGAACAGTGTACTTTTTACTGGTTGTTAATTGTAATTGGGCTGGATATAGCTATGAGTCCTAAAGTGTGTGTTGGCCATGTTGCGAAGTACGGGCCAAACGGGTGTCCATTTTGGTGGTCAGAGTAGTCGTTCCACCGGAGGAACGCAAATGCTTTTTCATTGACGGCGAACTCGACTGGTCGTTGCAGTGCAGAAGAACTTACACTGGCTTAAGCATGCATGTTACGCTGTTCGCTTCAGCACAACGTGCGTCGCGTTTCATTGGGCGTTCTTTGTGTGTGTGTGTGGGGGGGGGGGGTAGTGTGTGTGTGTGTGTTAGGGACGATTCACACGATGCACCTTCTGGTACAATTTCGTCCCAGCAACGGTTGCGCGCAATCGAAGTTGCAATGAGTGGCTTCCTTTCCTGCGGTGAGAAACTCGCCGCATCGTAGTGTTTAACGAACTCGTGAGACGGTGCAAAAAGATGTCATCATCATCATCTTCGTCTAACCGCACGAAAGCGCTGAAAATACGGTTGACAGTTTGCAATGGCGTATTCAAGAATACATTCTCGTGAAGGGAACTCGGAGGGAGCGTCCATGCTGCTAGCGCCGTCATCGTAACCCGAACCGGCTGGGCTGCAGAATTTACGTGTCAGAAGTGACGCCGCGACAGACAGCTATTGCGATTGGATGTCAGGTTGCAACCGTCCGTGTTGCAACTCTAGCAACCGGGTTGCCCAACCCGTTCACACGGAGCTGAAGTCCCTGGATTGGGAAAAGTAGCGACAACTTTTCCCTTTCCCGCCGCGACCATGGATGGCGGCCATAGCATAGGTTTGCGTGGTACGACCGCCATGAAAGGTCCAAGGTCGAGACGGCAAGATCAAGGGATGGCGGTACTTTTCTCAATTCAGGGACTTTACACGGAGCAACCTAGCTGCTCGCCCTAGTGGTGCGCCTCCAAAGTTGCATCGTGCAAAAGGAGCGAACGTAGGAAATGAGGACACGCGACCGGTGGTCAGGTCAGCGTCGGAGAAAAGTGAAAGTTGTAGCGCAAGGGGTGTTCCGCCATGGAAGATAGGAGGCTTCTTGTGTCTATGCAACTGTAAAAGGCTTCCAAGTTTGGGGATGCAGAAGAAAGAACAGCAGGCCTGCTCTTCCTCCTTCTGAAACACAAAATGGTCCGAGGAACGTCTCTGGGACGTCCCTCTGCGGATGTTGAGGACGTCCGAGCGGTGTGCGAGTTTGGTTCAATAAAAGTCCGAAATACGTCTTTATGAAACTCCGATTGATGTAGTTTAAATGTTACAGGGACGCCCATTGTGATCTCTATTGGACTTCTAGGAGTCTTCATTGGAACGTTGTGCATTCACTCGAAGCGGGCTTCCCTGCACAGCATGTCAGCCCTGCAGAGGTGCTAGCCTTATTGTTATTACCGCGTTCAACATGGTAGATGATTTCAAACAGCATCGATCAGGACATGACATGTGCTGATCGATGCTGTTTGAGAGGAGCCTTGTTGAAGAGGTTATGGTCATCAAACAACAGAAAATGCTCACTTGTTCCGACATAATCAACGCTTGTCCTTTATTAGTTCCCCAAACTAGTTTACATGTATAATAACAATGATGATGGCATTGTCGCTTGCTGAACTTCTTCAAGGGTGGCATCATTGAAAACGCACCCTGCCCTTCTGTCAGATAGCCCGGAAACAAAGCAAAAATATACTCAATATTTGCAAAATCCATACCCAATTTATGTGTTGCACATTCCAGGAATCTTGTCCTATCAACCAAGCGCCGTCGCACACAAGCTCGTACACGCACTTAGTCGAACAAAAAATGTTGTGCAGAACGCCCAGCTCATTGCTCATTCAAACAACAGTACATAATGTCACATTTAAGGAATTCGAATGTAGGAATCGGCTACATACCTTACTCGCCATCCTGCTCTCGCCTGTACCTCACAAGCTAGGCCGGCCCATGCACTGCCAACATGGAGGACATGTCAACGGAAATTTGCCTTCCCGCCACTTTCAAAGTTTCAGTTTCAGCAAGCACACGTCTGTACTCGTCCTCATAACGCCAACAAAAACCACGAATTATTACCACAAACGTAAACACCAACGAGAAGATTAATGTCGACGGCAGCGGTGCTTCGTATTCTGCTCGGAAATGCGATGGAAACTCATCAAACCAAATGGCGTCAGGGATCCGTTGTCGCACGGACGCCTCAGACCACCTGCTTTTTCTCTCTTTCTCTCAACAACTTGGGAGAGTGCGAGGAGCTCGCGCAGCTTCGCACTCCGACTAACATTTCTGGAACTTCCTTAGCAAAAAAACAAGTAGAGCCGTGGTGTACGAGGGACACGTCACAGGAACGCAGCTTCTGGGACCTGGGACGTTGGGACCTTTTTCGGACGTCCGAATAACGTTTCGTGTTGTCTGGGGGGTGCTGCATGTGAGGAACGTGTTCAACGAGAACCGTGAGTGTGTGCGCGTGAAGTGTTGACGACAGCTTCGAGGGAATCGGTAAGGATTCCCGACGAACGTTTCGAGCCACCTCCAATGGCTCCTCCAACACCCAGAGCCAAGTGGGGGAATATGTTTATTATATATAAAAAAATAAGAGGGAAAGGTTAGCCACCGGTATGGCGGCTTGCTATTCCCAGGAAAAAAAGGGAGAAATAAAGGCAAACAAAAAGAAAAACAAAGAAAAAGGAAAACAAATAAGCAAAAAGAAAAAGAGCCAAGTGCTGTGATGTAAAAGTATTCATTACTGATTGTTACCTTAAGATTCCTATATCAAGTTCTGTAGCCTGTGTGGCAGCGCTTAGGTTGTTACCCGTGTTCGGGATAACGCCCGTGTGGCACAGTGTGAATTGTATCAATCGCGTCGCCTCTGCGGCATCTTCCAGTGGCCTGATTGAATTCAGTGCACGCTTAGTTACTCGCACCTTCAGTTCGACGTTATAATGATTGAGTAGCAAACTGCTGACTGCTTGCTTGTTAGAAACGTGTCCTGGTTCACTCGTCTGCCGGCTCGCCTTCATCCCATCATACGTGGAGTCTGAATCTTTAGATTGATCAGTTCGGATTTCGGATTTTTTTCCCCAGAGGATTCCCTGTGCCATGACACCCGCCACAGGGAAGCAGAGTTGTGCCTCACTCGTTACAAGTAACTCGTTACTTGGTAACGGTTACTTTTTTTGGTAACGAAGTAACGATTCAGTTACTTTTTAAAAAATGGTAATAGTAACGGAATCAGTTACAAAAATTGGTAACTCGTTACTGACGTTACTCGTTCCTTTTCTTCAGCGCGGGGGAGCACATTTCGGCACTCTGTGTAGCGCAATGCATGCAGATTTGACCTGCGTGACGTGTGACTCAAAGTATTATTGCAGTCCCTCGCTGGATGTGTTGTTGTCATTTCTGTTGTTTTCCGTAATCTCCGACCATCACTCCTTCCCAAGAATGGCCACCAATTGTGCTATGGCTACAAAAACCGCGTTTCGACTTCTAGCCTTTTCTTGTCTTTGCTAAGATTCTGAGCGCTCTAAATTATGACGTAACCCCTCGTCTGTTTTTGGGAACCGTTGATGATGATGTGTTTGGGAACCGTTGGCACAAAAACCAGTGTTTTTTCTTGTGTTTTCGTAATCTCCGATCACCCCCACTTCCGAAACAAGGGAGAAGGTCCAGGCAAACTGATATGGACTCATGGTAACGGGCCGAGAGACACGGAACACGAAGGACGAACGACAAATTTCGAGTATCTGCTTCTTCTGAAGTGCAATTCCTCATTCATAAAGAGTTGAAGGCAAGTGATGGCATGTTCGTTAGCTCCTTTAACTATGCTGCGGTAACGTAAAAGTAACTCGTTACCTGTGAGTAACGAGAACTCGTTACTTTTGTATGTTGGTAACGAGTAACGTATTTAGTTACTTTTTCCTGAAGTAACGGGTAACGGTATTTAGTTCTTTTTTTTTTTTGGTAACGGGCACAAGTCTGCAGGGAAGGGATCGCTCTCTTGACCCAAATCCACTGCGAAACTCTTTCATTTAACAATGTGCGAAACATCCGTGTAATGCGGGTGAGCTCCATCATCGCCTAGAGGCACCTCGACATTGGAGTCACTGAATGGGATACCCTATATAGTGACCCTGCTCAACATGAGGGCATTTCGAGCTAATTTCTTCCATTTCTTTGGTCTGCTTAGAAAACGTCCAGCGCACAGGGTTCTCCTCGTCCTTTTTCTGAGAATCATGCTGACCCTCCTCTTCAAAGTGAACCAGATGAGAAGAGTCGTCTCTTTGAAAGGACAGCTAGTTGTCGCAACGCGGACAGTAAGATGGGACGCGAGCGAAAGCTGCCTGGTGACTATGTAAAAGAATATCCGCATTTCGAGATATTCACGTCGCCAGGAGATCATGATACAGATGTCGGTGTCTGTAGGTTCCATTACATAATTTAAACCGTATCTGTGTCTTCATATTCTGTTTGTGATGTGTACTGTACAAACGAAAAGGAAGTTAAGAACAAAGCATGTAAGAACAATCGTCATTGTAACGTAAAAAGGGAAGAAGAATGAACTCGTGGTGGCTCACGGCCATCTTTTGATTGGAAGAGAAAGAAGAAGAATAAACAAACGTTCAACATTTTCACGTAAGCATAGTCGTTTCTACCTCAAAGTTTGTATATTTCTTGGTGCCGAAACCCGGGAGGGACAGAACGTTAATGAATACTAGCGAGGTCGGCGACTGCTTGTGAAATTCAACGATTGAACTTTTGAAACGCAAGAGAGGAACGATTCGAGCTGCCGCTACGAGGCTCATCGGTGAGATAAAGAAACTAATCGATGGAACACGCTCAACTAGCTTCAGGGGGGATCTTCAGGAGAAGCTAGATCTACTGAAGGTAAAAGAGGCCACATTACAACAGTTGAACGCATCTATAGAAGCGCTCGTCACAGATGACAAAGACTACGACGAAGAGATTGCGAACTCGCAAACGCATGAAGACAATATATGCATCGCAAAGTCTCGAGCCTTGCAAAACCTAAGCGATGAGAACGGCAGAATCGCTGTCAACACATCGGGAGGGCAGAGACAAGCTGCAGGAGACAGCAGTACAGTAGAAACTTCCAACGAATGCTCGGACAGTGGTGAAGCTACCGAAGCTGGAAATTCCAAAGTTTAATGGTGATCTTCGTAACTGGAACAGTTTCTGGGACCAGTCTGATTCCACCATTAATCGAAACCAGTCAGTCGATAAGATTGACAAGTTCAAGTATCTAAGGAGTTACCTCACCGACAAGGCTGCGACGGCGATATCTGGACTCTCACTCACTGCACGTAATTATGATGTTGCCTTGAAGCTGTTGGAAGAAAGATTCAACAAGCGAAACGTCATAATCGACGAGCACCACGACTTCTGAACCTGCCCAAAATCAAAGACTCCAATCAAGTAACGAAACTGCGGGGGCTGTATGACTAAGTCATGACCGATGTTCGATCATTTGAGGCCCTCAACGTCATACGGTGTGTTACTCATGAGTAAAATCTTGCAGCCAAAGAGAGGACGAAGACACAGCGGTAGAAACACACAACAGCGGAACTGCAGACTCTCAACTTAAGGATTTATTGACAATACGTCATTTAAAAGGCGCAAGAAAGTAGGACACAGATAGTAATAAACATGTTCCAACAAAAGTTAGTCTCCTGCAAGATAGTCAATCTCGACTGGTAAGAAGGACAAAGAAGTTTGACTAACACACTTATCTCCCAGTGAGGAGATTAGGGAGGCCTCCACAATCTCTCGAACATTCTTTTCTTTGAAGCGAGCACAAATGGTTGTAGCTTCGAACAGTGGTTTACATTTGCAAGTGCGACAGTGCACCGCAAGGTGCCCAGAAGGGGTGGAGGCATCAACCTTGCATCTGTGTTCTAGAAGCCGAGTATTAACACAACGGCCACTTTGGCCAACGTATGATCTCCCGCATGTGAGGAGAATTTTGTATACAACATGCTGCATACATGGGACCAAGTTCTGTCTATCGAGATTTTTACTCATGGCTATGTACCAACTACCCCAAATTTCTACCTTGGTGTGTTACTGCTTTTTGCGTCAAGAAAGGTTGTTCCAGGCGATCTCAACATTGAGTACGACAGAACGCACATCGACAACGAAGAAGACTTAACCTCGTGTTTAGACTTTCTCAGGGTTGGGATCGCTAGCCGCGAGAGAAGTGTCCCTTTGACATCGAGATCCATCAGCCACGACTTCTTATGGGACTGTATAGCGTCAATGGTCACTGAAGTATCCACCTTCAGGACAGGCGTTAGCAGGTGCGGAAGAGACAAGTTATATATTTTGTGGATCTAATGAACACAGTCTAGAGAGCTGTTCCGCACAAATTCCACTGCAAGCGAAAAAGGAGAAATTGATGTCTCAGGGACGGATGTTTAGGTGTGGTCGACAATGCCACCGCTCAAGGGACTGTAGGAATGCCAATAGACTTCGATGCCTAAATTGTGGAGGCAGACATCTAACGGTTATGTGCGATCAGTTACCACGTCCGAATACCGTACAATCGTCAACGCTGATCACGTCTGCTGGCCTGAGCTCTGCAAGTTTTGCCAGAGACACTATTCTGCTTCAGGCCTTAAGGGCTTGGGCCGAGAGCGAAACCGAACGTCAGCTGGTGCGAGTACTTCTTGATGGCGGAAACCAGGGGTCTTTCATTAAGCGATCTCTTTCGGAGAAACTCAACTGTCGGCCAGTAGGAGAGGAGCAGATCACGCTTAACACGTTCGGCAATAACGCTCCCTGTAAAAGCAGTTGTCGCCGCGTCCAGGTTTGGCTACTAAGTCAATACGACAAAACAGAACAACGGATAGACGCTCTGGAAATGCCAGACATATGCAACGATGTCATGGAATTACCAAACAGCGATGTAATTTCAAAGCTTCATCAGGTAGGAATGCATGTTGGTGACCTTTCCGGTACTGGCGTAAGCTGTGAACACGGCATCGAAATGCTTATAGGCGCCGGCGTTTACTGGAGAGTTGTTACGGGCGAGACGAAACACATCAACGAGGATCTGGTGGCGGTGAATACAGTTGGACAGTACAAGGTCCATTATATACAGCGTCAACTACTGTATGCACGAGTGTGGGCGTCATGAGGGTAGCAGTCGGACCACAAGAATTTTTTTTTGATTGCGTGTTAGCGCCGCGAAGCAACTGTGGCTATGAGCGGCGTACAGATGTGGACAGACGGAGAGAGGACAGCAGGAAGGAGTGGGGGACAGGGGGATTAGTATGCGTCCTGGGCCGACTTCAGGGGGAACTGTGCCGACATTCGTCTGGAAAGTCTTCGGAAAACCCAGGGAAAACCTCAGACAGCACAGCCGGTGGTAGTATTCGAACCCACCACCTCCCAGTCTACAGCACGACCTTGGTTAACACCAACGAGCGGACGCGACGCCTTAGCCCACTCGGCCATGCCGCTGGTGGACCACAAGAAGCAGAGCTATCTAACGAGCTGAGGAAATTCTGAGACTTGGAACATATTGGAATTCAGAACAACGATATCACGACCGATCAAGATGCTGTTCTACAGTCGTTCAAGTCTACAGTGAGAAACGTGAACGGCAGATATGAAGTCTATCTGCCGTGGGAGACCTGTCACCCTGACCTGCCGTCAAATGAAGGAGTGGCAAAAATGAGACTCCGTTCCCTGACAACAAAACTCCTGAAGAGCGATATGACTTGGCAGAGTATGACAAGGCGATTAGGCAGTATCTAGTAGAGGGTCATGCAGAAAAGATGTTCTTACCTGCGACACTGAGTGGAACAGTATACTATATACGTACCGCATCGTGCCGTTGTCAAACAGATACCACCAAGATTCGCATTGTTTTCGATGCTTCTTCCAGCACTCCCGGTGGTCCCTCATTGAACGACGTATTGGACTCTGAGCCAAACCTTAATCCTGACTTGTTGTCAGTGCTTCTTCGGTTCCACAAGTTCCGGACAGGAGTGGTTGTAGACATCGAAAAGGCATTTCTCCAGATTTCTTTGTGCGAAACTGACAGGGATGCCTTCAGGTTTCTATGGTATGCTACAATGCCAAAAGGAGACATTCCAGAACGAGAAGTTGAGATGTGGAGGATGACCCGGGTCCCATTTGGGGCCTCGTCAAGTCCATTCATTACGGCAGCCACTCTCCGTTGTCACTTTGAAAGTAGTTCTTTATCGGGCCCGGCTTTGACATCCTTATGCAAGCTGTTGGATGAGAGTTTTGGACGATTTGGTGACAAGTGTCTTCACGAACAATGAAGCCGAACGCCTTTTTGTTGGAGCTAGAAATATAATTACGTCCGCCGGAATGAAGTTGAGGAAATGGACAACGAACTCCAGAGAGTTACTGCATAAGTTTGGAGAAAAGCGCCCGAGCACGAAGGGGATGTCAATCCTCGTCACCAATCAAAGATGGTACTAGGGCTCTGCTGGAACACAGAAGCGGACACGCTGCAGCTCCCCATGGACACACTTGAAGCCTTCCTCGTTCATAGGAAGGACACCAAGCGTTCACTGTTGCAAGCCACAGCAAGGATTTTCAACCCTCTGGGATTTCAAGCCCCATACACTATCAAGGCGAAAATTCTATTCCAACGAGTATGGGAGAAAGGGCTCGGATGGGACGACTCACTGACGGAAGATTTCGTCTTTGAATGGCAGCGATGGTTGACAGGGATACCAGACATCATACAGATAACCGTACCTCGAACGCTATTGACCGAAGGAAAAACGTCAAGATGCCTGGTACGCTGCTTTTGTGGTGCAAGTATTCACGCGTACGGCGTCGTTGTGTACCTCAGAGAGGAAACAGATGCTGGACATGTCAACATCAAGACAGTGGCTGCGAAGGCTAGAGTTGCACCCTTGAAACGTGTCACGTTGCCCCGACTAGAACTTTTAGGAGCACTGATAGGAGCCGTCTATCACACTGTGTGATTCGCGCACTACACATCGAGAATTGCCCTACAAGTTATTGGTGTGGCTCGAGCGTAGCGCTCTGCTTGATTAAGGGTAACACAAGTCGCTGGAAACCCTTCGTAGCAAACCGTGTAACGGAAATACAGGGTCTCAGTGATCCTTCCAACTGGAACTACTGCGCTGGAAAGGACAATCCTGCTGACCTGACCACGCGAGGGGTGCTACCTAAACAGCTTTTAAAAGACGAATTGTGGTGGAAGGGACCGACATGGCTCTCCTCCAACGATTTTATAGGATCGACATTGGGGCTCAGGGCTCCACAGCCACCCAAGACAATCGTCGACCTTGAAGCAAAGAAGACAGAGGTGTCGATTACAGAGGTAGTGGATAACCCTGAAGCGAGTCCGGTACTTGACATCACCAGGTACAGTACGCTTGTGAAGGTACAGCGGATAACAGGTCAAACGTTTTATTTCGAATTGTCTACGACCCCACACAAAGGAATTGAGACCTCTCACTACAGAAGAAAAAACTGAGGCCGAGAAGTATTTGATTCGGCAGGTGCAACGGGAGAGTTTCTCGGAAGAGTACAAAGTCCTGACCAGTAGCATTGGAGTTCCTCGACGAAAACTCTCCGCTTCGAAACCTCTCCTCGTACTTGGATCCTGGCGGAATCCTTCGCCTGAGGGGAAGACTTCAGGAAAGTGACGAAGATATTTCGCGGAAACAACCAGTACTTCTACCAAAGTTTCACGACTTTACAAATAAATTAATTATGGGCACGCATATTCGTTTACTTCACGGCGGTTTGCGAGACACTCTGGTAGAGTTGCGAGAGAGGTTTTGGATAATTAGAGTAAGACAAGCGGTTAAATCCGTACTGCACCAATGCGTTACATTCCAGAGATGGCGTGTGAGGCATGCAGAAGAGCATCCTGCTCCACTCCGGAAAGACAGAGTCACGAAAGACGAGCCATTTGCTGTAGTCGGGGTGGACTTCGCAGGACCACTTTACTACAAGGATGCGACAAATAGCTGCAAGTGCTATATAGTCCTATTTACTTGCGGTGTCACAAGGGCTGTGCACTTGGAAGTAGTTACTGACCTGCGCACTCCAACATTTCTTTTAGCCTTTCGTAGATTTGTATCAAGACATGGGATTTGTCATACGGTCCACTCAGATAACGCCCTAACGTTTAAACACGCATGCAGTGCAGAAGCCATGGATTACTTCTTCAGGATCCACCTTCATTGGAAATGTATAGTCGAAAAAGCGGCGTGGTGGGGTGGATTCTGGGAGAGGTTGGTGTGGTCTGTCAAGACTTCCCTCAGAAAGGCACTTGGAAGAAGCAGCTTGAAGCTTGACGAGCTAGTCACGGTGCTTACCGAAGTGGAGGCGACGCTGAACTCCAGACCCATTACATTTGTCTATTCAGAGACAACAGAGCCCGAGCCTCTAACACCCTCGCATTTTTTAGTCGGGAAACGACTGACGAGTTTGCCGACTTCCGTACTACCTACTACTAGGTTTCCTACGTCAAGCCAGCAACAACTACAAAGAGCCGTGCGGTATCGATAATTATTACTGGAACGATTCTGGTGGAGGTGGCAACATGAGTACTTACACGAACTGAGGACCGCTCATTGGCAAAGTGTTTCAAGTTCTTCGGCATTGCAGGTCGACGCATTGGTTCTCTTGAAAGAAGAAAACATGCCGAGGGGACTTTGGAATATGTGTCGTGTGGTTCACAGATTTCCTGGTAGAGACGGTAGAGTCCATTCCTGTGTTGTAAAACTTCCTAATGGTTCAACTTTGAGGCGTGCTGTTCAACATTTGTTCCCGTTAGAAATTGTGTAACAATGAGCTAGCTCATTGTGGGGAGAGAGTGTTACATAATTTAAACCGTATCGTGTCTTCATATTCTCTTTGTGATGTCTACTGTACAAACGAAAGGGAAGTTAAGAACAAAGCATGTAAGAACAATCGTCATTGCAACGTAAAAGGGGAAGAAGAATGAACTCGTGGTGGCTAATAGGATAAACGAATGTTCAACATTTTCACGTAAGCATCGTCGTTTCTACCTCAAAGTTTGTACAGGATCTGCCGCATAACTGTTAGCGTGTTCTGCAAGGTAGCTTCCCATTCCTGTTATGAGTATGTTTGAGACCCGTCAATCTTTGTCCGAATTTCAGGTATGGGCCCGCTTGCACGAAACCCTTTTAAGTGCAACACTTAACCAGTGCTGCACTAATGCATTAGTGCACTAGGTTTAGGGATGCACTTAAACTGATAACAATTGGCTTGCACGAACACTTCGACGAACGCCCTATATCAAGTGTTCTACAGTGGATCTTGGCTACGAGCAGTAGCAGTTTTCGGAGGGCTCTCATTGGTAGAAAGAGGACTTCCGGAGTTCATCCCAGGAAGTCGTGCGTCACTGCATGTTTGGACCAACCACGGATTGTGGGAAGTCATCTGCTTCTGCCGTCGCACGTAAACAGTTTGTAGAACCCAAATAAGAAATTGTGATATCATTGTAGCTGCAACAACGCATTAGATCACTTGTTGCGTACTTTCGTGAAATAAAATGAAGCATGTGGGCCAAAGTATGTCTCGTATCGCTCGATGATATAGAAATTATCTCCGCCGGTAGTGCCGGTGACAGGCACCTCGCGCGGCGATCACTTTGAGAGATGTTGCTAACGAAAAGCACAAAACGTACAGTACCCACAGCATAAAAAAATGAAATGTTTTTAGTATTGCGTGGAAAATGCGTACTTCTGAAGTGTCCTGTATGCTGTATTGGTATTGCGAGATGCAGTTGGTGCCGACGACGAATCCTCGCTGCACCGGTTCATGGCAGCTGACATGTTAGTCTTAAGCTTTAGTGCGGCAGTTTAGGGTGCTCCAGGGACCCTTGGTCGGCTCCCTAGTTTGCGCGGAGCAAGCGCCGCCACTTTAGTGCTCTAAAAGTTTCGTGCAAGCCACTTAAAGCTCCAGCACTACACTAATTTGAATACTCGTTAAGTGTTACACTAAATACGTGTCGTGCAAGCGGGCCCATGAAGTCAGTTGTACAAAAATAAACGACGAAAAACTCTGAATTTAATAAACTCCGAAAGCGCTTTCCGAATATGACAAATAATAAACTCTGAAAACCCGAAGCCCTAGTCATACCTTACGGCGTGGGTGTGGATTCCTTTAACTTTAATCACGCACCGCTTATGCAGGCATTTCCATGCAGAAACCTTGGAACGAAAAAGCAGGAAACGTGGAAAACTAATTTGCACATTCTCTTTTGTTCACTGTATACAGTATTTAACAGCAGGTTCTCATGCGAATTGCATTTAAGGTAAGCCGTTCATCTCCTTTTCCGCCTTCTTCGTATCTGTGTTAGGAAACCATTTCCTTATGTTGAGTGCTGAGGCGGTACATTTCGAAATCGTGAATCGTTCAGGAAGCAAATCACTGCTCCTTTTACGAGACGAAGTGTGTGAAGACCAAAATCAATCAATCAATACATTTCCAACTTTGGATTCGCCGGTGCCGGTTGGCTTTCGGTGGCCCAGATGGTGGAAGCATGGCTATCTTCCAGGCAGTGAGAGCCTGTTGCGTGCACGCATCATCCGTGAGCAGTCATTGTACGGGCTTGTGGAGTGCTCTCGCCGCTGGCTTACCCTGACTCGGCTCTTTGATCACGATTAAGGTGAGTGGATCATCAAGTTCTGCTAAGCACACTAGGACTGTAGTGCCCTCCATGGCGACTCTTACGGAGTTTCAGGATCGTTCGCATAGTATGGCAAGTATGAAAAATTTAAGGGACGGTTACGCAATTGTAAAGCGATTTTCAGCGTCAGCTGCCTGTGAATCAATGTTTAATGGTTCTTATAATACAATGGTTGAAATGGTTCATCATCATACGATATATATCGGCCAATGCGATCGTACCTTCGTAATGTCACTCCTCGCATCACATGTTGTGTTGCCACCAATCCAGTCTCTCCGCTCTTTCCGGTCTTTCAACGCATGTTTTCGCACACTGGATGTGTTGGATGAACCTATTCTTTTCTCAAATGTTTTATCTTACGAGTATGAGTAATACCTGTGCCACATGGGCAGAACAAATGACATTATCGTCTTGCGCCGTTCCAGTCCCGAATGGCATTATCCGCGAAGATCGTGCCTCACGTCAGTTTGTAATGACATTAAACCCCATGATGTCGAAGCCGGCCTGTCACACGGCAAATCGAATGTCATTCGCTTGTATTGCACCGGGCTACACGAAGAAAAGAATGCCAATCGCAAATGGTGTGACTGACGATGATTAAAACACCAGAGCCGGACATATGAAGCGATATGCAGGTACATTCGCCATATTTTCGTTTCTTTTTCTCGAAACCAGCGAAGCGTTACATTATTTCACAGAATCGTTACGTATTAGACGACGCCCAGATGGCTAAGTATCACAAGCCAAGACAAGTAAGAAGCCTATGTGCGATGTGTCTATCGCACGGGCGTGGGAATAGACTCGGAACGAGGGTAGTTCTCCGAAAAATAGTGTTAAGCTTTCCTTCCTTCGTATCAAAAGTTATTAAATTCGTGATAAGATATTAGAGTGCAACTTTTCATTCGTGTTTAGTTACTCCTAACGGTTTATCGTTGTTGTTTTTGCTACCTCTCTACTCATGAGGGTACGCAGTCGGTGCGAGAAGGAAAAGCGAATGAGTTCGCACGTACTGCAATTTGGTTTCACCGTGTGACACGGAACGAATGTCAGTCGCTGAGAATGATATTCAATTTCCCGTGTGACAGGGCTATTAAAAGGGCTAAAAATCGGGCTATTCGGTGGTTTATACTTTAAAGTCGATAAAAAAAAAAAACGTCAAAGATAAAAAAAGTCCTGTTCGTCAGTTGTGCTGTATGTTTGTGTCGTGCTTTTTGTTTGTTCCCCGGCACGGTTTTTTTTTATCGATTTTAAAGGGGTATTAAACCGCTTGTATTGCTGGTTGGATTACACTCTGCGGGGGTCACAAGACGCACGTTTTCAGCTGACGCTCTAAAATGTCACCCGCGTCCAGATTTCGAACTATAGCTCACGCGCAAATTGAGATAGGCACGTGAAATTCTAATACATGATAGAGTAACAAAAATTCTATCGTTCAACGTCAAGATCGCGTTTATGGACGGCTTGACGGCCAAGGCTTTGTGGCTTTGTGGCTTGGCGGTTCACAATAAGCGTAGCACGTCAATGGCGGTCGACGAGGCCAAAGTCAGGGGCATTTCTAATCTGCGTGGTTTCATCTACTTACAGCAAGAAGCGAGCAAGAAATGGCAATTCAGCGTATTGGGAATTTCCGTTATACGACGAGTCTCGATCGCTTGGATTGCACTCTGCGGGGATCACGTGACGAGCGTTTTCTGCGCACGCGATCTCGGGTGGGTCTTCCTCAGACTTGTACAGTAACTTGAGTAGAGTATTTAAGTTACATATATTAAATACCTTTGCGAGTAACTTGGTATTTTGCAAATACTTCCAAAGGTCAGTATTTAGCAATCTAACTTCATTACTTTTTGAATAACTTGTGCTCATTTTTCTAGTTACTTTGAAGAGACTTCGCTGTGCGTGACACGGAGGTCGAGCGAAAGATTCTCTTTTGTAAATAAGCTACAAAAGGGGCCGGTTTGTACATGACCGAAGATATGACGACAGGGGAATACGAAGGCAAACACGGTGAATGTCGTTATTCTTTCTCTTCGTTCTTCGTTCGTATTCGACTATTCGTCTTCATTCTCTTTTGTCTCGGACATCCACGTCCCTCTTGGGAAGGGGTAGCGTGCAGCGCCTCGGGTTTGGCAGAATGCATGAGGCGATCTGTTGTTCTGAAGGGTATGTGGGTAAACCATTGACCCCTGTCAGGCAGAGTAGAATACGCGTGCCGAAAGCCGTAGAAGGGGGACGTAAAATAATAATAACTCTTTAGTAACTCTCTATGAGTGTACAGCAGAGGCCTCAAACTCGAATAGAGTCACGCGCCGCATTGACCTTAGACCACGTCACCAAGGACCACACAGGGAAGAAATGACGGTAATTACCCTAATATACTGCAAAATAACCTTATAAAAAAAATTGCAGACGATCACGGAAGGTGTTGCGATTTTTAGCGGCAGCTGTAATTGACTTTTGATGACGCTAACGAAACGCCTAGCATTGCTGCTAAATGTCGCAACACGGTCGTAACGGTCTGCAAATTTGTTTGTAAAATGTTTGTTATATGTTTGCAGAAAGGTTATTAATTGCTGGAAGGGAACTCCGAGATAAGGAAGGGGGGGCGTACATAGGACAACAGCGTCAGTTCGTGGTACGTCCTTTCCTTGTCTGGGGGACTAGCTTTTGCCTCCACAGCCCACCAAGCACTTGGTGAAATAAACTATCTTTGGCTAGCTTTGGCTCTCTTTGCATTATGCCACTCTTTTGCTCTTTATTATTCTATCATGGTGTTTCAATGTCAAGTCATTGAGTGTCAATGAGCCTGCCGTTCTTTTTGATTATTCCCATTTTGTTATCTGGTTTGCCATATTCTGCCGGGTCTGTCCCAGAAGCACTTATTAGGTCCCACGACACTGTATAATTTGATGTTATATGTTGGAAATAAAATTAATTGAATTGAGTTATTATTATTATTATTATTATTTACAACCAGCTACCCTGCACCTTAGCTCTCCCTCAACGTTATTTAAGACTGATCCCTTAATGCAGCATTGACTTCCGCCGTGCATGAGGGCATGATGGAGTCGCCGGATCCACACCTGACGTGGCGTCACAAAGCTCACCCCCGTTTGTTTATTATCACGGCACCGGTTCAGTAGAGAGGTTTAGAAGGATTAGAAGATATTTAGCAGATTCGAAGGTCTTTACGATTACGGTTCCGAAAATATGGTACGCCAAGCACCTGATCCCTTTGAAGTGGCTCCCATCAAGTTGCTGATCTTGTATTTGAAAGCTTTCGTTTTGTATTTGTTTTGTACACGTGGAAAGCTTCCCATGTGCTAAAACTCCCTAATGTGTGCTTCCTTTTGATTTCCCTACACCGCACTTAATGTCACTGGATGTAGTAAAATAACGCCACGCGGAGGCACCGCGGAGTGCTACATGTGCTCCACCGCCGTGAGGCGGCTCAATGCGGCGATGTATTTCCTTCGTGCTGCGCTTGCTTCGAATAACGTAATACTGCTGTCTTCGATATGCATTGACGTGCGAATGCACATGTCCACGTATCGCGACTAAGTTATGTGCTTTTGTAATGTATGTATTTTTTAAGAAAACGTATCCTAAATCGTCATCCATGAACACAGTTCATGAAGAAAAATAATGCTTTGTTAGTACAAGCACGCCTTACTGTTAAGGGATCAGGATGCTAAAGAAACTGTGAGCCGCCTTGTCATATTGCGACATTTTTTGCGACATTATTTGTTTCCGTAATTTCTATGGTCCATTTCTGACGTTGACTGGTTAGTTCACCCGGACGTTAGTTGACCCGCGTGTCATTCTTCAAATGTACCTTCCATATTTGTCGTGCCATCCGTCATACTATTCGCTGGGAATTGTGAAACTGTCGTTGCAGCTCCCCAATTTTCACATGGGAGCCGACTACTACGTCGAGCGAAAAGCAAGCATTAAGGCGGCTACTTCCCTCTCCACGTTTTGACCGGATCGACACCGGCACTTTTCCTTGAAACGCCGCTTCAAAGGCTAACGCATTAAAACCGGGTCAGGGCTTGGCTGACATTTCCTCTTTCTATTAAACATATGCCCCCCGGGGCAGGCTATCGGATAGTAATTTTGAAAAGCAATTGTTCCTGTAAGCTAGTAAAGCTTTATGGTAATGCAGTTTTCAACTTCACGGCCTTCGTATATTTCTTTGATAGCGAATTCGAACTGTGACGTCAAAGTATCTTGAAAGTAAAGAGTTACCTATAAGAGTACTTAATACTCTATCTTAGATACTTTTCAAAATTGGGTATTTATAGTACTCTACCCAGTTACTTTTTGCCCGGAACTCAGTAACTTAACTTGAATACTTTTTGTGAATATCTCGTACAAGCCTGCCCTTAACAGCTGACGCTGTAAAAGCAGTCTCCTCTTGGGAGCGTTGTTTTCTGGTATGTAAAGCGGTAACCGCATACGACGAATTCTCGACCGAAAACCGGCCACCGTCACCGTTTCTCCGGTAAGCCGACGCGAGCAATGGGAACTTCACCGATTTCTCGACGACAGCGGCGGACAGAAAAACCCGGCGAAGAGCGGAAGCGGTCGCTTGACGGCAGCCAATAGAACCGCTCCACGCGCTATCTTCCATAAGCGGCCGTGGCGGGCATTTCGGGTGCCCGTACGACCAACCTGGGAACTGGGAGGCATGCTGTCGCCCGCCCGCTGCTGTCTGAGGGCGCCTTTGTAGCGCTTGCTTCGCGAATATGCTTTGATCGCAAGAATGTCTTCTGTGTCTTACTATGTATAACATTTCTATATGTAGCGAAGTATTTATCAATGAAGTCAAAATTTAACACGGACTAACGAAACGCGCGCCAGGGCGCCACCGTCCGCCGCAGTGGAAATCTGTGCATGCGGTTCGTCCCGCCGTTTTTCCGTGAGTTGTCGTGCTGGTGGGAAAGCTGGCCATTTTTCCGTCGAGAAATCGTCGTATGGGGTTACCGCTTAAAGGTATGCAATCGCCGGTTTTCTGGTATGCAATCGCCGCATACGACGCTTTCTCGACGAAAAAGCGTGGACGGCTCGACGGTTTTTCGCTGGGCTCCGAAAACAATAGGCGCAAACCTGTTTCGCCGACGTCTGTGGTGAGCAGATCTCGACGGTTGACGCCGGAGGTGGCGCGTCTTTCGTGGGTGTCTTGCCGGAAGCTGCCGCCCGCACAGCGGCACAGCTAGCTATCATGGCGTACGACTGTGTGCACCGGGCGTTGCATTTACCATTTCCTGTGTACAAAACGAAACAGACAAGGGAGACAGCGTATGAACTGAAATTGAGGAAGCAGGAACACTCCTCCTGTGCAACGAAAAAAAAGGCAAGTCGTCCCAGTTGCAGATTGTTGCGATGATTGTTTCCGCAGGAGACAACAGACGAGAGCGTCACTCGGGGAATGCGTGTTTAATTACTCAACAAGCCATTGAAGTAATTGTAACAAGCCATTGAAGTAATTGGCGAATCTGTACCGAGCATGATGTCTCCTAACGTATTGCTGCTTGCTATTCAGGTGGTGTCACTATCTTCGGCATCTGAGCTTCACATGTATGAAACGTGCGACCTTGATCCGACATCCGCCTTCACATGTGTTAGTTGTGACTTTACGGCACACGTAATACCGGAAGAGGAACCATTGCCGCTGTGGTCTACGTCACCAACCCTGCCTATATCTTCGACTGCAACTCTGCATTTCGCCAGTGGGCTTGGCGAATCTGTACCGAGCATGATGTCTCCTAACGTATTGCTGCTTGCTATTCAGGTAGGGAAAAAAAGCTCGTACTGTATCAGATCTAACGATGTCACGTTATTAGTTGTGCCAAGCCCACAGTGCCTTCTTAGTATATCATGCGATATTGTTGATCTTGTGTTCGCACACAATTCTTTGTTGAATACTTTATTGATGCTGTGTGGCGATATCGAGTCGAACCCTGGGCCTAGTGATGCACTTGAAAAAAAGCTCAATGATATTTTGAAGGGCCAGGCCGACACAAATAGGACATTAAACGATATTAGACGTGATCAACGTTCGCTGCAGAAAACGGTGGACGAAAACTGTGAACAATTTAAAGTTTTCGCAGCCAGGTTAGCTAACATGGAATCCCTTTTTTCTGACTTTTCTGATATGAAACGCTCCGTGGGAGTCCTTCAAAACACAGTTACTGAGCTTGCGTCAAAAATAGACGACCTTGAAAACAGGGCAAGGCGTAATAATCTCATCATCAATGGCCTAGAAGAAGGGGATGGTGAAACCAACGATAAGTTGCTAGAACTTGTTGAAAGCTCAGTATTTCAGAAGATTGGTGTCATTGTCCAATCTGTTGAACGTATTCACAGACTGGGGCCCAAGCGTTCTCCCTTATAAAAAAAAAATCTATTTTCTACAGAATTTCTATAGGAAACTCTAGATAGAGCGCATAAGAAATAGATTAAAACTTGTATCTACTCCGAATGGAGTTTCTATGAATAAATGGGAATACTATTGGATAGAAAATAGATAAAGCATTTATATATACATTGAAAACAAAGTAGTTAGACATAGGATAGAAAGTTGCCCCATTTTTCTATACTGATTGTATTCATGTAGGATATAAAGTTGCCCCATTTTTCTACACAGATTGTGTTCATGTAGGACACAAAGTTGCCTCATTTTTCTATACTGACTGTATCTATGTACTATTTGAAGTGGACTTTAGTGTCAATAGATGGTGCGTTACGAAACGGGTTACGAAAGAATTTTGAAGAGGGAGCCGATGGCAGTAGCTCGATAATCTTCTTCTGTATTGCAAAAACCAGGAACTTTCCATTTATTTTTGTATTGCCAACTGTAGGATGGGACAAGCATAAGCTTCCCCACATCACGGTTCAAAAATAGTACTGCTCTCGCCCTAAAAACGAAGAGCAGGCGAAGACGGCCGTTTCGAGCTTTCCATTTATTTCACCGCCACATCCCACCCACTGCGTGCCATCCCACTCCTAACCACAAAAAAAGAAAAGAAAAAAAGAAACCAAAAAGAAACCGAAGAAATACGTAAAATAAACAAAAACGCTTGCACACGCCTGCGACGTGTCTGCAGAGGAACAGATACTGGTAAAACACGCAACGAAATGACTAGGCCACATGTGGAGCTGTCTTAGCTCGAGATGCAACCACACGGGTGAGGAGAGCACGCATAGATTGTTATTTCGGTAGCGAATAACAACCACTACAAATATTTCCTCCAACTGGTTAGTATATTACTGCATTAAGGACTGTGTTTCTTACTCAAATTACTCGAACTAACCCAGCACAATCTCCACACCAAATTAATGTGGTGCTGCACGTTGAGCATGCATGGAGCCAGCCCCGTACTATACGATTAGCTACATGCCATCAGTGAGTTACACTTGGTTTAAACGATAGTATAGACAGTTGAAATAGGTACAAAAATGGCACTTCCGCCCTGGTTTACACATACACTTTTTATACCTTTTCTTCTGACAGTGTAGAAGTAGCAGTTCGTCAAGTGCAACATTAAAAAGTAATAAACGGTAAATGTTGCCTGAAGTGATAAGTCACAATATTGCTATTAGCATTTGTATCTATGCCCATACATGCACAAATCACGTGTATTAGTTGTTCTTCAAATGTACAGCAAAAACAAGTAACACATGTCCGTAAATAAGACCTTTCGGCGCCTAGTATTAGCTCTATAGAGACTGTATAGAAAATGTATACATTCTAGTTCCTGAATCCTGTATAGAATGTGTATAGAGTTTAGCAGTTAAAAACCCTATACAGCTTTTATCTATTTCCTATGCACAAAATTGACACTAGATACGATAAACAGATTATGTATAGGTCCTGTATAGAAACTAGAAAATCATTCTTATTGCCTGCGTGCCGGCTGCTTTTTCCGTCGGCACAGGGTGCGGGCCATCACCGCTCCTGTGGCTATGGGCGACCGGCACTCGGTGTCGGGATAGGTGGCGGTGGTTTTCTCACCGGTAGCGGGATTTTGAACACCGTGGGAGTATTACTAGGATTTATATTGACACGGTTTATTTCGGCACGATTTATTTCGGAACGATTTATTTTGGACGGTTTATTTCGGTCACCACCCGAGGGGAGCACGCATAGATTGTTATTTCAGTAGCGAATAACAGTCAGTAAAAACATTTCCTCCAACTGTTAATATATTACTGCATTAAGGACTGTGTTTATTATTCAAATTACTCGAACTAGACCAGCACAATCTCCACAACAAATTAATGAGCCAGCCCCGTACTATACGATTAGCTACTGCGATCAGTGAGTTACACTTGGTTTAAACGATGGTATAGACAGTTGAAATAGGTACAAAAATGGTACTTCCGCCGTCGTTTACCTTTTTTTATACATACGCTTTTTATACCTTTTCCCCTGACAGTGTAGAAGCAGCAGTTCTTCAAGTGCAACATTAAAAAGTACTAAACGGCAAATGTTCACGTTGTCTGAAGTGATAAGTCAAATATTGCTATTAGCACTTGTATCCATGTTCATACATGCACACATCACATGTATTAGTTGTTCTTCAAATGTACATAAAAAAAAAGTAGCACATGTTCGTAAATAAGATCTTTCGGGACAGCTATAGTAATAGCTCTATAGAGACTGTATAGAAAATGTATACATTCTAGAGTCTGAATCCTGTATAGAAACTGTATAGAGTTTACAAGTTAAAAACCCTATACAGCTTCTATCTATTTCCTATGCACAAGATTGACACTAGACACGATAGATAGATTCTCTATAGGTCTTGTATAGAAACTAGAAAATCATTTTCATAAGGGCTGGTACTAGACCAGTTATCTTCAGACTGTATGACTTTAGAGAAAAGGCATCAATTTTGCGAAACTGTAACAAGTTAAAAGGGTCAACTATTTCAGTTAGCGAAGACTTTTCGAAAAAGGTCCAACACGTACGCAAGCTACTGTGGAACAGCTGTCTTGATGACAGGAAAAATGGTGCAAAAGCGCGCCTTGTCTACGACAAGTTGTATCTAAATGATAAGCCATACTGTTGGGACCTCATATCTGGATCACGCAGAGAGTATGTGGCAGCTAAGACGGCCTCCGTTGTTAATACGTCACGTGCTGACGCTGCCACCTCCCCTATTACAAATAAGGGTTCCTAATAAATCAGATGAAGGCATTTCTCTGTTTTACACAAATATTCGTAGTGTACGTGCTTGTGAGAAACGTGAGTGTCTCTTTAACTACATCAATGATTGCGAGGCTGATTTGGTTGCTCTCAGCGAAACTTGGCTATCACATGACATATCTAATGAAGAAATCTTTACTTATAGTGATGTGCCATATCATGTGTTTCGTTGTGATAGAGTTAACCGTATTGGTGGTGGTGTACTGATTGCTGCAAAAACTTGTCTTAAGCATCAGTTGATAACATTGTCTGTTATTGATCTCTAAATGATTTGGATCTGTCTCCATGGTGCATATAGTACGATTGTAGTCGGAGTTTGCTATCGCCCGCCATCTTCACCACCCTCCTTTATTCACTCCTTCCATGACGCTCTTTGTGAAGTAACTACCCGATTTCCCTCTTGTTTGTTATATGTAATAGGCGACTTTAACTTTCCTACCATTACTTGGGGATCACTGCCGTCCTCACACCCTCGAAGTTCTATTTGTGACGATTTCCTCAATGCTGTATCCACCTTTAATTTAACTCAGTTAATCTCAGAGCCAACCCGCTTTGGGTCATCTTGCTCGAGTACTCTCGACTTGCTCTTCAGTTCTCATCCGGACACTGTAAAGTCCGTTCAGGTCTTACCTGGCATTAGCGACCACTCCATGATTGTTGCGACAATTCATACACCCTTTGTTAAACAGCACACGGCTACCAAAACCATCACTTGCTATGCAAGAGCCAACTTTGAGGCCATTAACGCAGACCTCCGCACCTTTTCGGAAAGCTACCTTCCTGAATTTTCTTCGAGGTCCCTAGAGGAGAACTGGTCCCTTCTGAAGAATGAGTTCAACCGTCTTATCGATCTGTATATACCACGCATTTCAATTCCTGTCTCTAGTAATACGCCATGGTTCAATCGTGAGCTTAGGCGTCTCCGTAATAAGAAAAAGCGCCTATTTCGCAGAGCCCGTAGGACAAGCGACCCCATGCATTGGGCTTCTTACTATTCTACTGCTAATCAGTTCAAGCAGTCCTTGCTATTGGCAAAGACCGCTTTTTTTAGTTCAACCCTGCCTAGCCTCCTTCGTTCCAAACCCAAACGATTCTGGCATGCTGTTAAACCGAATGAGGACCGAACAGTAAATTTAGTTCTTGACGGAGTAAGTGTACCTGCTACCTTGTGTCCAGCTGTTCTGAACGACGGGTTCACAAAATCGTTTACTGTTTCTGACTATCTGGGGACACCACATATTAATGTTACATCCCCTGCTATCGTATTTCCTATGGATCCTCTGGCCCTTGATGTAATAGGCATTCATAAACTTATAGACAAATCAAAACTCTCGTCTAGTTGCGGGATCGATAACATTACAACCAACTTCTTGAAAAACACGAAGGATATATCTAGTGTTCTATTGTTTAAACTATTTTCGCATAGTTTGCTCTCTGGTAGAGTCCCGGACGACTGGAGGGTTGCGAAGGTGATTCCAGTTTACAAGTCAGGTAGCAAACACGACCCAGGTAACTACAGGCCCATTTCATTAACGCCAGTTCCTTGCAAGTTACTCGAGCACGTAGTTTACTCTAATCTCATTAAATTCCTTGAATCCAATTCATACTTCTCTAACGTACAACACGGTTTTCGCCGTGGTCTCTCATGCGAAACGCAACTAGCTTACTTCACCTATGACTTATTTTCATCTATACACGCTGGTTCCCAAATAGACGTCATATTCATTGACTTCCGCAAAGCCTTCGATAAAGTTCCTCATGAATTTATCAAGAATTTATCCTCAAGAATTTTTCCAAGAATTTTTTTTCCTCAAGAATTTGTTTCCTCAAGAATTTATCCAAATTTACTCGCATGGATTGGGGACTTTCTTCACAACAGAACTCAATTTGTCTATGCAAATAACACCACTTCCTCAATTACATCTGTCTTATCTGGAGTTCCACAAGGTTCTGTTCTCGGCCCACTTCTGTTCCTAATTTACATTAATGACTTACCGCATGCCATTTCATCAACCATTAGACTCTTCGCGGACGACTGTGTGATCTATCGTATAGTTACATCCCCCTCTGATAAATCTGCCTTGCAAAGTGATCTCCATGCCATTTCTTGCTGGTGTAACACTTGGCTTATGCCATTGAACATTAACAAGTGCAAACACATGTCATTATGTCGCACTAACCATACGCTCAACACTTATTCTCTAGATAATATCGTAC
Organism: Ornithodoros turicata; assembly: GCF_037126465.1. Classification (NCBI taxonomy): domain Eukaryota; kingdom Metazoa; phylum Arthropoda; class Arachnida; order Ixodida; family Argasidae; genus Ornithodoros; species Ornithodoros turicata. The sequence goes on along the minus strand of NC_088202.1, from coordinate 44,289,810 downwards.
TTGACAATGTAAGTTCATATAAATATTTGGGTGTTCATATAACTAACAACCTCACATGGGATCTTCACATTAATCATGTATGCTTGAAATCTAACCAGATGCTAGGCTTCATCAAACGTAACTACTCCAAATCACCTATCGAACTGAAGCTTCAACTCTACACCACACTAGTTCGCTCTAAAATTGAATACGCGGCGTCTATTTGGGATCCTTACCAGGATCACGTCATTCGGAAATTAGAATCTGTACAGAACAGGGCTGTTCGCTTCATTTTTTCTGATTACTCACGTCATTCCAGCGTCAGCGAGCTCAAATGTCGCGCCTCTCTACCACCTCTTTCTCTACGCCGTAAACTCTCTCGTCTGTTGCTGTTTCATAAAATCTACTATAATGACACTCTTCCCAGGTATTCTCTTTTTTCTCCTCCTCACCATATATCTAGGTACTTGGATCATCCTGAGAAAGTCCTCATTCCCTTTAGTCGAACTAATCATTTCCAGAACTCATTCGTTCCCAAGACAGCAAATGACTGGAATGACCTACCTGCGGCCATCGCAGTTGTCCGGGACTCAACAAGATTCCGTTCCTTACTGCACGACGTATTTTATGTGTAACTTTGTTTGTTTTTTTTGTTTTGTTTTTTTTTCATTTGCTTCCTTCCACTCCCCTCTGTAATTCCATGTGACTTGAGGGTAAATAAAGAAAGAAAGAAAGAAAGAAAGAAGCTTCCCATCCGTTCTTGGGCTCTCCGAGCTTGAGGCGCAGGAGGGGCCACCCAGTCGAGCAGAACACCTGGACGGGAGCCTGACAACAACAACAGGGGGGAGCCTCAAGCGTTACACGCTCCCTGTACCCTGAAAGAGCCTTATGTTCACTCGATATCACTGTTCTCGGATCCTTGTTGTGCTGCGACAAGCTTTTATAGTCAACCACCGCACATTCTTTTTGCAATCTCCTCGCCTCAACCTGTCCCCTTGATGTCAAATGAAGTAGTCATTTCTGGTTCTAAGTTCCTGTCATCTGATTTTTTGTCGTGTTTCCTCCGTCCTTGGGGGAGATAGCGTATAAATTACATGTATGCAGTATTTTGTTTTACATTGTACACCTTAAACCTTAGCTGTCCCTCGCCTACGGCCTACTTGTTAACTTTCGTGACTAAAAGCGCAGCAAGAAGCTCCGAAGGCCAAGCCGCCGAGCATCGCTGACGCCGCCCAAGGAACCGTCGAGAAATCGCCGTATGCTGGTGTACTCACTGGTTGTACGTCGAGCTGACGTCACGTCTGCGGAGTCGTGCGCTTTTCCGTCGAGGAAAACGACGTATGCGGGTCCCGCTTAAGATAGGGTTTCCGCCAGTATAATGGGGGCTACCTCCATAGGTAGCTCTCCTGCTTGATGACAAAACACAAAATCAAACAAGCACGTTCCACCTAGTTGCACACTCCGAATAGACTTCAAAACAACCTTCAGGCTTTTAAGGCCAGTCGGCAGAATAAAACACGATTCAGAAGTAGATACGCACTCAATAGTGAGACGATATTGCTGGGCCCGTTGCACAGAAACATAGTAACGACACCTTCGAACACGAAGACTAATATCAAGCATTACTTAGCGAGCGCTTACGCTTGGAGCTTTTAGTCGTAATCCCTCTCCTCTAGGGGGATCTAGCGTATTTCCGTTGGTGGGCGTCTTTGCTTCAGCGCTTTGCACGTTTCCGCGTTCGTTGCAAGGAAAAATTGTACTCGGATAGCTTTATCGTAAAACAGCTGTGTCGCGTAGAGTTCCGAAACGTCATGAAAACATGAAACGGTCGCAAAATGATGAAAAAAAAAAAAAGGAAGAATCGCTGTATTCTTTGGCGCATTGCCAAACACGAAGCGTGATAGCGTTGCAACATCAGCACCGTGATGTCAGCCACTTTAAAGGGATCAGGTGCTTGGCCTCTCATTAGTCCGAATCTTTATCGTTGATACCTTTCAATCTGCTATATCTCTTCTATTCCTTCCAATGCTTTTAAATATCCCTACTGAACCGCGATAGAGAAATCTTTCCAAGCAGCGTGACCCGACGCGGCTACACCGAGGCCCCAAAAGTGCGTTCAAGAAATGCTGTCGCACACTGTTATCTTCATTGTTGCCGGGTTAACCGTCGAGAACTTTCGGCTACGTTTTAACTAGCACACGGTGTAGCGCCGATTATATTTCTACGGGACTGTCCGCTCGCCCTGGGGACACCAAGCGCCTGTTTGTCTGTTTGTAGCCTTATTCTGCGTTTCTTTGTTTTGGTACGTGACGATCTTTAGTGCAAAAAACTATTGCGCTATTTACACTTGGGGTTGCACAAACAAGTTTGTGCTTATTCTGTTACAGGAACATTCTTACACGAAAGGCAGACGAAGGGGAAGCAATATAAGTCATACATTAAGCGTAAAAACAGATACCTAAAGCACCAGCGGCATAGTCGATTGGGTCAAGGCGTCCCGCTCGTTAGTGGTAGCCAAGGTCGTGCTGAAGACTGGGAGGTGGTGGGTTCGAATCCTACCACCGGCTGTGCTGTCTGCGGTTTTCCCTGGGTTTTCCGAAGACTTTCCAGACGAATGTCGGCACCATTCCCCTGAATTCGGCCCAGAACGCATAGTAACCCCCCTGTCCCCCACTCCTTCCTGCTGTCCTCTCTCCACATGTCCAGATCTGTACGCGGCTCGTAGCCACAGTTTACAATTCCCAAACGTCGTCACACCAGCACTGGACAGCTGCCTCGGCCTTCTTGGACCTCGTCAGCAGTGCGCAGGTGGGCAACGTTTGAGTGGGTGGCGTCCACTGATCTCGATTGTAAAAGGCTGGATCGCGGATGGGGAGCGCGAGCGTGAGGAAACCGGCCGCCATCTTACTGTACCCACAACAGTCGCCGCAGCGATCATGGCAACTTCTTGCAATTACGGTCGTACCAACCGTACTGGCAAGGATACAGGGCCTAAATTTCTACAGGTGAGTAATTCTTTATCAAGGAATAAATAGGCGTCCATTCTGTATATTTAGTTGACCATTATGAAGTGTTTTTTTTGTTCAAAACGAGCACCTGGATGCAGTTTGTTTGATCGCTCTTCCGAGGTTCAATCGAGCACACTTGCATGTTACCTGGTGGCAAATACAGTTTGAGTGCATAATGTGCTTGAAAGAACATGTTATAGTACACTGGTAGTGTTGTCATCAATATATGTGCGAGCACTCGAGTGCTTTTTTGCATGCATTGCTAGCATGGTACACGGTGTTCTCTACGGAAGCGAGTGCACATTCATTTCTTTGAATTACCTTCGCGCACAAGTTCGGTATTACGTCGTAACTAGACCAAGATTGTCACCTTTTTTCATGTATTGCTATTGTTTTGTGCCTTGGTTTGATTTGTGACACAGAATGCTACGTGACGGTGGTGTGGCGCGACTTGGGTAACGCCTTGTGTCTCACCTGTATCGTCAGCTTGTTACGATAATAATAATTTGTAGCGTGCCGTGCTATTTGTAGCAGTTTTTAAGGCAAAAGTGGTGTCTCGTCAATACAGGTTTCGTCATGTGGACTACCCAGTGAATAATCTGTGCAGTGTGATACGACTGGGTGTACAGATAAGTATCAAGTTCCTCATCCACTGGTTTCTACTTTACAGGAAGGAACCATCTCAGTGCACGCACTGTGGTTAGCCTCTCTCAAATTTGCACATTTTCATACATGTTGACATCAGAAACACACCTTAGGCTCCTTCAGCCAGCAATATAATAATTATAATTCTTTTTAGAAGAGTTCCCCATATTCTTTTTAGAATAGGTTTTAATCTTTTCAATTTTTAGAAGATACAGGGATTGTAAGCCATGTTTTAAACTGATGTTTTAACATTTGTCCAATGCATTTATTAAACAACATTCATTTTTAACTGGTTGCACCCAAACCAATGTTCTGATGTATTATTGCCTTTGTTGTCGATGCACCATAAAAATTGGAATAATCATCAATACAGGTTACTTCACAGCTGCCTCGACATACTCAAGAAATGGGTGCAGAACCTGCGTAATGCCCACAAACTTTGACTACCACAGCACCTCCAGAAAGTAAAAGCATATGTGTCACATATGATTTTTAAAGGCATTCACAGTATATAATACCTTGTGTGAACTGTTGTAGATCTAAGCAGCCTCTATAGTACACTCTCAGAAATTAAAACATGTCAGGGAACTGTGATAATCGTTTCAGTTAATAGGCATGCACATATATGCTATAAGAAGAAATTTATTTATTGAGGATGCATTTCTCTGGTACTGATGTTGTTTACATCTACCGTTGATCACATTAAATTTAAAATTCAGCATATATGATGAGCAAATATCAGGAGGGAAGTTGCTATTCTTTGCTCATTCCAACCTAAAATTGAGTGCTACAAATTTAGAGAGTGTACCTGTCCATGGTCATCCCTAAATTATATATTGTCATTGTAGGAAGGTCACAAAACAATAAATGTAGTCTTTTGCGACCTCCCTGCACGTTCATTGTATCCTGAAATGCATAAGTGCAAGAAATAAATGTTGAACTTGAAAAATGTATACTCTCTTTACTCATCACCAGTGATCTTCTTTACAAAAGCATATCGTGTTAGACTTTTTTGTTTACGCTTCACAGACAGGATACACGAGGTCCAAAATGACAAAAGCACAACTGTTTCAAGCTCCAAATCGTTCTGTTGCAATTAGCAGACCATACGTGTGTAGTGCAAGAGGGCCCCTGCACATCAAAGGGTAAGATGGGAGTCATTAATGAGAGTGGTTCCTATGAGAGACTTCGATGCTGAAGAAAATTGTGCAAACTGCGGAAAGTGCCATAGAAGATCTCCAGAAAGCGTGTCTGGTCTCACAACGGTGCCCCTTTTAGATGACGATGATACTGATTGGTGTTTCAGATGTGGAGCTGCATTTTTTGTAACGTGCTTCACATAACAAAGCCAGTGCTGGATGGACATTCAGTTTGGCACAACCGCGCCTGCAAATACGCAGAACAAATGAAGGAAGCAACAAACAAACATAGAAGGGCTGTACTTCAAAAAGAGATAAGTCCTGTGTCTCAAGTAGGTGTCACCACTTCCTAAGTAAGTTAATTAAGCTTACATCACTACCTGACTAACTGTTCTAACGAGCGCGAACGAATTGCGTGAAGTAATTATTTGAGCTGCTTGACGGTGTGTCCATATGTGCGAGGCATGGCACCCATGTCGTTCACTAAAAGACTCTTTCTGCGGCGATGCTTGATATAAATCATACTAAACGCATACACGGCTAAAACAACGGCTGAGAGTCTACAGAACGATATCTTTCTGTCATGCGAGTATATCTTTTCCCGGACCGTTCGTGACGGAAAATTTTTTGTCCAGAACCCAGCACAGGATATTATATACATGGTTGTTGTTAACCTCACATCGTTTCTTATTGAAATATTGGCTGGGAAACGTGCTGTAGTACAATTCCCAGCACTGCACTGCAGTGACAGTCTAGTTTCTGAATGCAAAACATAACGTTATTAAGAATCGAAAAGCAGGGCACCTGCGAAACACTGTTAGGATACATCAGTATACTGGCACCTTACAAAATCGCGTGACGACAAACAATGATCAACGCCTGTAGCGCAATAAATACTCACAATCTCTGTTGCCTCCCATTGTTTCCAATGGGCACACACAGCGTTTTAGGGCCCACCAACATGGCGGCCCGAATGCGTACCTCTCTTCCACGAGCCCCTCTCCCATACGCGATCCAGCCTTTATACATAGAGATCAGTGGATGCGTCAGAAGGTCACGTGGAACGTGATATCCTCTCGTCAGGGTGAGAGACTCACCACAGTTGCTTCGTGGCGCTAACACGGAATAAAAAAAAAACTGATACCTAAAGCCCCTGCCACAAGCGCACTTGATGTCACATGAAGCGTGTATTTTGTGAGAGTGTCGTTTCCCATAATTTCCCAAGATGAAACCATGCAAAGCCGGCCACCTTATATGCTGACGTACGCAGCGTGTATTTCTTTTTCTATTCTTCGTGTTCCGCTCGCACACCTCTTTTTGGTAGACTTAACTGCGTTGGAATTCGCGTCTTCGAAAATGTCCATGAGGAAACGGCATAAGCTATGAAGAAACCCACTCTGATATGGCGTGAGTACGTGCTAAACCAAATCCATACTATAAAAAAAGCCTGAGCTATACGGGCTCGACGACATCACGCGTCGTATCGATTTTCTGTTGTGCCCGTGGCTCAAGCTTTCTTAGCGTGGGTTTCATCCACCTGCTTGCCTGCCTATATGCCAGCTTATCTGTGCTATACTACGCAAGAGGGCAGATTTAAATGCGAAGCCACTCCTGTATTTGGTATTCATAGTTCACTGCAGACGCGTTAGCGGGCTTCAACCACTTCGCGACGATTTTTCGTTCGTTTGCAGAGTCTTCTTTCGTTTGCTTATCCGTATGCTCTCACGTTGATGGTAATGATGGTTAAAAGAATTTAAAAAAAAAAAAGAGGCTTCATCATCTTTAGTGAGGTGTCCCGAAAATCAGGCCCATATAGGGTTTTTCATCCATTCCTCAGCCCCATCTCATCATCGTATCTCTATTTGTGTGTGTGCGTGTGTCATCCATTCCTGTGTATTCCACCTATCGTTCCTGCTTTTAATGAACAGTATGCCTCAATGGGAGGCAAGGATCACGCTTTTTATACGAAAAAGATATGCAACTTCTTACCCCAGTGATTCCCTCGTTTATGTTGCCCTTATCGCGTTTTCAGATGCGTCCTCGCGTGTTCTCATGTAGACCATGTCAGCGACTTTCGGTTAAGGGAGACTTCGGAAGAAAATCGGTTGCAGGCTTCTGTTACTTTTACGATTATTGACATGTTTGGAACGCAGTTACGGAATATCTCGGCTGAAAACGGCGCAGATGTCACAAATATGATTTTTGAAATGTGAGAAGCGGCGGCTTTGAGCCGCAGCGCGAAGGACGCGTTGCAAACGATACTGGGCGGCCGTCCTGCATCACTGCCCAAGCAGCACAATGTACTGAAAGTCGAGTGCAATAGGGGTGGACGGTATGTGTCTTATCAATGTTCTTTAGTTTCACGAGTCTGTTCAAGACCTTCAACCTACCCGTCCACCCCTATTGCACTCGACTTTCAGTACATTTTGCTGCTTGGGTGGGTTTGCGTCCGCTTGATCTCTGCTTGTGTGCATTCAACGCCTTGTAGTTTTCTCGTTTTTTGTGCAACACTGAGCGATAAGAGAGGTGGTGCGAGGTAATGCATCAAAGCTTGCAGCAACAAGTCGACTTCTTCGTCGGGTGTTGCTTATTTTCGCTTACCGAGAAATGAAAACCGCGTCGGCGTGAGTGGGAGGCAGCGCTCCGAGCGTAGAACAGCGTGGCTCTGCAACAGTTTTCGTTCATGGAAGACTCCTAGCTCGTGCATCAGACGTGCTCTGATGTCAAACATCTCAGATTCGAAATGGTCGGAACATATTCTACTCTGTGTCGAATCATTCCCCTCATTCCAGTCTTTTGGATCGCTGTCTCCTACTCACGCCGACGCGCTATTCATTTCTCGGTAAGCGAAAATAAGCAAGACCGGACGTAGAAGTCGACTTGTTGCTGCAAGTTTTGATGCATTACCTCGCACCACGGGTCTAGGGCATTTCGGTGCGGACATTTTGGTGCACGGGCCTTTCGGTACACGGACATTCCGGTGCAAAGCGTTACAGCGGCGGGGGATCACTGCAACGTGGATTCCGGGAAAAATAGTCCCGGGAATGGCTGTCACGATGTCGACATATCGTAATAAACAAAAGGAAGAGGGCGGCTTGGCACCAAAAGTAGTGTTGTCAGGAAATTTGGTTTACATAGAGAACAACGTGCTTTATGTATTTTTTGTGCACTATTATAGATTTAAGACATGATCTGCATGTGTTCGTGGTCTGTCGTGGCTTTTAAACTTTTGGGGCATTTTCTTTTTAAATATTTTGTGCCCCATGTTCTAGTCGGTGCTGTACAGATATTCTTTTTTTACTTCTTTTTTGAAGAATAGACGAAGAATTGCTTTGTCATTTTGTAGTGAGTATTATCTCGAAGAGGGTATCTTCAAGGTACGGATATTATGCAATTTGTTACAACGGTTACATCTTTGGTGGAAGCATGTGATTAGACGTTGTTCTCCTTGTATTCCAAGCAGTTACCAAGTTACCATGTCCCGGTGTTCAGATGGGAATATAGCAGTTCCTGTGTTCCCGTTTGGATAATAGCTCTGCACCTTCCCATGGCTTTTCAAGTTTGCATAAATGGAACAAAAGTCTTCAAGCGTGAAATAAGCCGTTTTATCGCATTATGGCCGTCCCGTGAGTGATTTATTGTGATGAACTATGTTAAAAATAAACGAGCCAAAAATTGTTGATTATTAAACTTATGACTGTCGCATTTTACTTTAGCAATACCTTCCACAACCGCCTCTTCGACATACCTGTGAAGCTTAAGTGCATAATCCATGAAAGCACCGCTTTTACTGTTGAAAAGACGACCGGTTTATGGGCAGCGAGTCTAACAGCTTTTGGAGGGGCACCACGGTAATATTATATGGTTGTTTAGGCCTTGAAAATACGCAGCCATCACTCAGGAAAAAGTATGTAGAAGAACAAGGGGAATAACGCCTAATGAAATGCTTCCACCTAAGATGTAACCGGCACGTCCTCAACAAATGGAATTCAAATTGCATAATATCCGTACCTTGAAGATGGCCCCTTCGAGATAATACTCACCACAAAATTAAAAAGCGATTCTTCGTCTACTCTTGAAAAAAGAAAAAAAAAATGAATATCTTTACAGCACCGACCAGAACATGGGGCGCAAAATATTAAAAAAGAAAATGTCCCAAAAGTTTAGGCACGACAGACCACGAACAGATGCAGATCAGGTGTTAAACCTATAATAGTGCACAAAAAATACATAAAGCAGGATCTTCTCTATGTAAACCAAATTTCTTGACAACACCACTTCCGATGCCAACAGCCCTCTTCCCTTTGTTTTATTACGATATGTCGACATTGTGACAGCCATTACCGGGACCATTTTTCCGGGACCTCTCAGCAACGTTTTGTACCAAAATGTCCGTGTACCTGAATGTCCGTGCACCGAAACGTGCGTGCACCGAAACGTCCGTGCACCGAAATGTCCTGCACCGAAATGTCCGGATCCCGGATAGGGGAAGACGAAGATGCTCCGATGGCCTCCGCTTTTGTAGGCTGCATTGAGGCCACGTCCTTGTCGGCTTCCAGGTACGAGCCCTATTTTGGTGGCCAGAGTCCGAGGGAAAGGCGTTACTCACGACGGAGAGAACAAATCCCTGATAAGGGAAAATAGGGGATTTTGGGCGCTTGCTTCCCGAAATATACATCCGGATTGGTCGTCCAAACTTGACGCTCGAATTTCTCTCCTGCTGCAAATCCGTCTACGAGGTACAAACCACGGGAAGAAATTTTTAGAATGCCATATTGATATAGTTTACTCTATACCACTAAAGTGTGGTAAGGTATATATCGGGCAACCATCAAGGTGCGTAAACACTCGTTTAAAAGAACATTCAACTAATACCTCCAATAGATTTGGTACGTTGGGGGACCACTTATTGACATGTGTGGGATGTCAGGCAGAATTCCAAAAAACAAAAATTTTGTCCAGGTGTAAAAAAACAAGGTAGCATTCTCTTTCAAGAGGCGCATGAGATAAAAAAAAAACAGGTAGTAACTGCATCAGTAACCCCTCTATTTATCTTTCCCAAAAAATATCAGCATTCATGTCGATCCACTTAATGACAACGGTTGGGTGTGCAAGAGATAGTGGTGTAAAGAGGAAGTCCGACACGAGAGGGAATAAAGGGGGAGAGGAGGCCTCTTATAAAAATCCTTGGTTGGCAGTTCAGTGCAGACTTGTACAAAATACTGCACAAAAGTATTTAAAATAAGATACTAAATACTCTACGCAAAAAAAGTATTTAAAATAGAGTACAAAATACTCAAAACAAAGTAATTTGAGTAAAGTACTAAATACTCGTACTCTAAGCAGTAAGTGAAACGCGTACTCTGAACGTGGCCTTACAAATGAAAGGAATAAACTTCATCAGCCATGCTTAAGCATATCTCTCATTTGCAACGTCTTGTTGTCAAGTAATGTTTGGTGAACTTCGGTGAATTCAAGTAAACTTTGTTGATCCAAAACTTCGTAATCCCTCCTGTATGTCCGTTCGGGTCTTTCAATCTCTGGCACGTGTTTATTGCTTTGGTGGCACGTCGAAATTCGCAATTCATGAGCGTGATCGCTCCCTATCGCAGTGCTTTACCAAACGCACAGTGACATTAACGGCGGTCGATCCTCCGTTGACATTGGAACTTCCTCGTATTGCGTTGACTGTTCCTGGTGTACATGACCAAAAGGCTGCTCTACCATCTCCATTGCTGAAACAGTTACTGTCTGTCTCTGATGGAGAGCCATCGTGCTAGGACCGCAATTTTCACAGACGAGTCGACGTCAACGTCTGGGTCTTCATCAGCGTTTGTTGTACCACAGCACAGTAGAGAAGGAATGACAAGGCTTTCCCACAGAACATCGTCGACAACAGCGGAATTGGTAGTCATGCAGCTTGCAATACAGTATGCGGCCGCACGCCACGTGCCTGCGCAATGGGTCATATATTGCGATTCAAAGGCCGGTCTCCAAGCCATAATATCATTCTTGGGAAGTGGCTGTATGGCGCCAATAGTACGAGACATTCTCATCGCATACAAGAAAGCAGTAGATACTGGCCACGACATACTGCTCCAGTGGATTCCTGGACATATTGGCATACGGGGTAATGAAGCTGCAGATGAGATAGCAGATATAGCGCACCAATCGTCAACGGAACACCCCGTGACATATTACAGGTCAGATGTGAAACCCATGTTAAAATTGCTGACAGAAGACATATGCAGAAGGCAATGGTTACAAGTCGACAGACGGGCATCCTTGCTTCATCAGATTGACCCGGAGCTGAAATTCCGTGTTCCGTCTAGCATACCGCGACCTATACAAAACACTTTTGCATCGGTTTCGCCTTAACGTTCTGTATGGTCAGCAGTTTCTCCATAAAGTCGGTAGGGCTAGTTCAGCAAACTGTCCAGTGTGTGCACCTGTGGGAAACCCGGAACACATCGTTATGCACTGCACAAGATATGCACCCCAAAGAGCTACACTGAAGTCTGCTCTAGACCGCTTGGTCAATAGAACCTTCGATATAGTCAAGGTGCTGGGTATATGGGAACCCGAGAAGAGAGATGTGGCGTTGTCAGCGCTTGTCAACTTCATAGCGAGCAGTGATATGGAAACTGTATTTTAGGACCGCATTCTAGGCATGTGTCGTCGAGTTTCCCGTTCCTGTTAGTTTCTCGTAATTCAGGGGACGCAGCTACGCGTGTGCACGTACAGTTTGATGACCGGGAGGGGTGATGTTTTTCTATTTTCATCTTTTCATTTTTCTTTTTCCGTTGATTTAGGGGATCTTTGTGGGAGTAGCAGAATTCGTCAGGTGACGAATTCAATATCTCCTGTTTTTTTCCTATAATCAAACTCAAACTCAAACTAACCCTTTTTCTGAAGGAAGACTCGTCATACGCGGCGAACACTCATGCAACACGGAGGCTGCTGCTGTCCGCGCCCGCCTGTGGCTCCGAATAAACTTCGTCGCACTCGTCCGAGTCAGACGAAAATCATACAGGGTCGTAATGGCCTGAATCCATAACGAAACACTGCTCCTAAACCGCCATGACCGGCCGCGACAAGATGTGTCCTTCTGCTGCCTCATACCCGGTGACGTCATGCGTCGGCTTCGTGCGGGCGCTCTGGGAAAGGAAAGTTCTGGCCGCCTCCTCCGGCTCCCCCGACTGTGGTTTCGGTTTACATTAACTGATATTTACGCATAATACATCACGTAAGAGTGAGACCATGCCCATAGCCGGTATTTGGGGGCAATATGTACCAAAAGCGTCGTGCAACAATTTGTTGCAAAGATCGTTCCGAAGTCTCCCTTTAAAGGAGTGCTGCAATGCTTTTATGTTCCCCGACAGCGGCAGAAAGCGCGATAGTTTTCATCGGCTTCAATAATAAATAAAGAAGGACGGCATACATAACTACACTGCTAATATGTTCTCATCCTGCAACTGGCTCACCGCAAGCACGGCGAAAGCAACTGTGAGCTCTGTCAAAGCCATGGCGAACGACTCCTCGACGGACCTTCAGTCAGGCTATTCACAATCTCAATTGGCATAAATTATTTTCATTTCCTATCATGATAGTTTCTTTCATACCACCTTTCTCGTTCGTTAAAGAATGAACGCTAAGGTTGCGACACTACCACAGAGCAAATATAAAGGACGGCATATACAAGCTTGTATTTCTTGCCGAGTGCATGACGCTACTACTACTACTACTACTACTACTACAGCACTACGCTACACTACTACTGCATTGCGTGCATGACGCTCTTGACACTCTCCTGTAACACTCCACAGACGCCATAGAGTGTTTTTGAAATCGAAATAACTTCGCCTCTACATTTCAGTAACGGCAGGTACGGTAGCGATCAGTAATAGTAAATGCATTCTAGCGCACCCACTCGCTAAATTCAGTTTCGCCGAAAAGCAGTGGCATTGGTGAACAAACGTTTAGCCGAGCAGCAGACGGTGGAATGTGTAATTTGTTCATTTCATACCGATGGAGGCGTAGAGAGTTGGAGCCCGACAACCTCAAAAGAAACGAAAGAACGGCGATAGCAGACAGGCTAAGGACACCGATACCTATAGGCACAGACAGGTAAGGGAGACCGTTCCTTTGGTTGTGTATCATTTCGACCAACTGCGCATTCAGACGACGTGCTCGCTGGGCCAAAAATTCCCAAGTTGTAGTCCGTGTGCTCTTCAGAAGCGCTCATCTCCAGAAGTGCTCACTTGAACCACTTGCCAATCCGGTTGTCGCAAGAGTAATTGGAATGCGGCTTCTCCTTTAAAGGATATGCCCTGGAAAGCTTGAAAGAGAACTCCAGTGAAATGTCAAATGGTTGACGTGATCGCTGCTGTAGGTTCAAGGAAGTGTCAAACTCCTGACGACCGCCACCAACGACGACGATGACGAGGTGGTCAGTGAGGTATGCGGCCAGTCAACTTCATCGTGGTTAGCAGCTACAGTGAAAGGAGCAGGCGGTTCGAGTTTATATTTGAGTATTTGAGTTTAACAAGAAAGAAAAGAAAAGAAAGAATAAGAATAAATAAGTGTAAAGCAACGTACCGGGATGTAGTTCCGAAGACGGGCTTGGCTTATGGCGTTTTTTAACGAAGAAATGTAAACACGGAAAAAAACTAATGCTTCAACCATTCAAGAAAATAAAATAAGGAAAATTATGCACGAATGAACGTCGGATGTCGTGTGAAACATGTAAAACCCAATTCTTATCACCGGTTTCTTCGCCATGTTTACCGAGGAGGCAACGACACTTCGGCAGCACACTCTGACACCCCCGGGCAATGTCACCGTCGTGCACTTCCACCAAATAAGCGCATTGAAGAGGAAGAAATGCTAGTTAAAACACATTACGGTGGGATTAAGACAAGTAAAGGACCAAGCCCTGAGCCCTGGGGCACTCCTGACAACGCAGGACTTAAGTTAGAGTGAATACCATTACCCGTTACGTATTGAATGCGACCAGATAAGAAAGAGTGAAGCCAAGTTAATACGTTAGATGGATGGATGGAAATAGAAAAAAAAAGGGATACATTAGAATCGAAGTTGAGTACACTAACTGAGTTTATGTGAAACCTTATCAAAGGCTTTCGTAAAGCCAGGCAATACACAGTCAATCTGGGGTTCATCATCGAGGACAGGGTTCAGGTCGTGCACAAATAATATTAACTGCGTTTCACAGGAAAAGCTTCCGAAATCCGTGTTCACTGTGATGAGAGAAAGAGTTCAATAGAAGAATCTGAGCTAGATGTTAATATACGAGGGGTGTTCAAGTCAAACCGGGACTTTCTGTCTCCTGAGTGTACAAATGGCTCTCGCTACTTCTTTTTCGTCATTTTCACAGGCGACAGGCTTCCGCGTTCACCACGTGGTGGTCGAAAGTTTGTGCAAAACATAAGACACGTGCTGGACAAGATGGCCGACAACGAGGTGAGCGCGCACATCGAAAAGCGAATTGTCATGAAGTTTCTCGTGAATGAAGGCGTAAAGTCATCTGAAATTCACTGAAGATTTCAGGCTCAGTATGGCCACGATACACTTAGCCGCAGCAAAGCGTTTGAGTGGTGCAAACGGTTCCGAGACGGCCAGCATGATCCCGGCCGGCGCGGCTCAGAGCCCAGTGTCAGAGTTCCTGAGAACATCCAACTTGTGGAGCGCCTGATCCTCAAGGACCGACGGATAACATGTCTCGAACTGACTCGAAAGACGGACCTTTCTGTGGGAACGTTGAACACTATCATTCATGAACACTCCAGTTTCGGAAAGTTAGTGCCCGTTGGGTCCCGAGGCAGCTCTCCGTGTTTGACCCGCAGAGAAGACTGGAAATCTCCCAAGAGCTAAGTACCATTTCAACACTGAAGGACAGCCGTTCCTTGATCGGATCATCACGTGCGACGAAACGTGGGTGCATCATTTCACTCCTGAGTCTAAACGCGCATCAAAACAGTGGAAGCATCCGGGCTCGCCAGCTCCCAAGAAGTTCCGAAGCACCCCGTCTGCGGGTAAGGTCATGGCCACGGTTTTCTGGGACAGGGCTGGCGTTGTTCATGTTGATTTTCTGCCCAGTGGTACCACTATCAATAGTGCATGTTACTGCCAGGTTCTCAGGGATGTGCATAAGGCGCTGAAGCAAAAGCAGCCGGGCCTCATCACCAAAGGAGTCCTCCTCCTACAGGACAATGCACGCCCGCATACCGCGCATCACACGACACGCACCTTACAGGAACTTGGCTGGGAGTTGCTGCCACATCCCCCTTACAGTCCAGACCTCGCCCCGAGCGATTTCAATCTCTTCGGGCCACTGAAGGCGTTCCTTGGGGGCCGCCACTTCAGCTGCGACGACGAGGTCAAGAATGCGGTCCGATCATGGCTGCTATACGCGCCGGTAAGGATTTCTACGCTGCTGGCATCCAAGCCCTCGTGAAACGCTGGGACAAGTGCATTCTGCAGCTGGAGATTACGTTGAAAAATAAAACTAATTTCTCGCCTGTAAGTTCATTTTACTTTTGCGAAAAATGAAAAGTACCGGTTTGACTTGAACACCCCTCGTATAATATGTTCAAGGACTGACGGGGATGCTAGTTTAGGAAATGGGACGGTAGCTCGATGAGGATTGCTCGTCCCCTGGTTTATGAAGCGCAACCACCTTCCCCATCTTCCAGTCATTTGGCAGAAACACCCGCTCCAACGATTGCATAAAAATTAAAGACAAAATCACTAAGGAATATAACAGGAAGTATTCTTTAAAACCTGTCTTCCACTACTTGACAACATTATTTATGTGAACTTAACGCGAACTTATATATTGTTCTGACCCTGTAGATGGCAATACCCATATTGCAATGTTGCACAAATGTAACAGCTCGAAAAGTTATAATTTGAGAAATCTTAAAGTAGCACAGAGGTCATTTGTAACACCCTGTTTTCTTCCTATAAAACTGTTAAGTAGGCCCGTAAGATGCACCATGCGAAGTAATTCACACCACAGAGTCATAATTATAGCAGAAAATGAATTTAAAATACGCAGGAAAAAGCGACCTTGCGCAACAGTGGTGAAGAGCAGTACCAGCCTGTGATCTGCCTGGAACCTCGTGCTGACGCTATAGGGAGAATGCTCGCTGATTGGTCTAGAGAAATGTTGTCTGCTACTCCGCTGTCGTCTGCTACTCGGCTGTTTGGGGTTCAGAAAAAGCCTTTCTCCTGGCTCGGTAATGATTCGGCCGCTCCTTCTATCCCCAATTCTCTGGGAGAACTCGCAAATCTGGTTTACGGCGGCAAAGGGACAAGGCGCTGACCCCCATTGACCAGCGAACCAGAACGAGTTCTCCTTATAACGTCATCGGTGACGTGGCATCATATACCTCCTCATCCTTGTTATACCTGGAGTGGTGAGTTAAGGGTGAACGCCCGGAGCCACGTTTATGTGAGTTTTTTTTCTGGGAAACAAATTGCACACATCAAAACCTTTCGCGCTATTCGGTAAAATGACACACACACTTTCATTAGACGTCTTAATCTGATTTTTTTTTTTTTTTTTGATGGCCCTCTGTACTCCTTTAAGGAATAAAGCTGTCCCAATCAGTACGCGTATTGTAAGCAATTCTTCCTCTCTTGATGGCTTGCATTGCAGAGTAGCGTACCAATCTACTAGATGTACTGCACGCTTATATGCAAGTTGTAATTACTAGAGTATTGCATACTTGTGTTACAACGATGATATATTGCATTACATGACACCAAACATCAGTATTACTGCACATCCCTGACCGATACCTGTACGCGAGTAACCTTCATCGAAGACGAATGCACGCCTATAGTTTCAGTAACAGAAATGTACAGCTTATCAAACTACGAGGTGAAACGCTTTTAAATAATAAATATTTTGCGTTCATTTCTAATTTGTGGTTTGTAATCTACTCCCAAAACAAACAGAGAAGATTCAAAATATCAAAATATGTAGAAACAAAGCAAAATATTTCTTTCCGTTGGTAACATTATCCGCGTCAGCCTCAACCGTACCGCATCAAAGATTTGCTTGCGCCTTCAATTATGTATCTGCAAGCCGAAATCTAATAGCGTTAACCTAATCGAATAGCGTAGTCTAATACTGTAACCTGATAGCGTGTGTCGGAAATTTCCGGCGCCCGTTAAAGGACCCCAGGTGGTCGAAATTGTCCACCGACCAACCCTGCAGCAGGTACACCATGTAGTCACACAAGCGTGGGAGGAATCATCTTACGTGTAAATGTACTCCCAAATGAGTGGCTCTCTGCAATAACGATGTAAACCAAGTCACATCGCTTTCACTGAGAAGTCTTTAGAAGGCGGTAAATACAGACCCACTTTACAAATGTGTGGAAAAAAGCTGTGCACTGCTACATTAAAAAACGGGTGCGTGCAGTAACACCCACTCTAAGAACGTTCGCATTATTTCCAGCTTTCCTTATTTCACCAAAGTATAAATTTTGACTCACATCATTATTGCAGAGAGACATTCAATTATTAATATCGCGTTAAAAATAAACTGAAGTTCTTTTCCTCCGCATTTTCCTCCTTTGTTTTCTTCCATGCGCCGCTTGCTATGTTGTCCGAACAGATAACGTTTTTATTTCCATGAAAATTGAAAACGGTCACCGGAATGGTAACCCGAGACCGGTTTTCAAACAGCAACCACCCTTTATAGGGCTGTTGCGCTAAAGTTTGAGGAGGGCGACTGGAGCGCCACTTTGACCCCTTCCGTCGGAATGCTACGACACGCGGCCGCTCTCGCCCCGTATGCATAACTGATAGCAACGGGTAGGACGCGTCAAAGAGTGCGCCGTTCTTTTTTGATTTTTTCCGAAATCGAACTCTATTAGAATGGAATCGAACTCTACTAAAAATCGCAAACTGCTGTTGTGTCGTACGCATAACAGCAAGAAGATGGCTACAGCAAAAACTTGCCCGCCCAAGAAAAGTCCCCGAAAAAGATGTCCCCGAAAGAAATGTCCCCGACAGGCAGCGCTATTCCGGCTGCCGGCGATATGCAGACGGCTGTATTATCTACTCCAGAACTAGCTAATTCTTAAAATATGAAGCCCTGAAATAATTATTCCTGACTGCTGCCGCCGTTTACCGTCATAGACTTACATTGCGGCTATGTAATATACAGGTATAATTATTGCAGTAGACAAATATCGGCACCTGTTCTAATGAAATAGAACACAAAAACTTTGACCATATATACTTTACGTTTCGTTTTGCTTTGCAGTTTTCCGCTTTTTATATTAAAAGTCGACTGTGCAGCCGATGCTTCGGATAATTGTCGCTGTGTGACAGTAAGATCTCGAGTCTAGTGACGACGAAAACAGACACACACAGACAGAGTTTGGAGACATCTGTATGTGCCTGTTTTCGTCGTGCCCAGTCTTCGGGTCTTACTGTCATTAATTACACTCACCAGCTGACTTGTTTTTATCAATTCTTTCACTGGGTCGTCGTCACCAGAAACTCAATATATACATATACAAAGAAAAATATAGCCGGAGCTCTTGCGGACTCTTACAAACATATGCATATACAATATATAGCCTCGTGTATATGTGCACAACCTTCGTTTCCGTACGCATTAAGTAAAAGTTAGACGTCTCTTTGAACGAGGCGGACATATGATAGCTGATTCCAAATCTAAATAGTCGAGAAGTTCGCTCAGAGGTCCCAGGAAAGAGCAACTATTTGGGTGTTGAACCACAAAACAGTTTGTGTTTCTTTTAGATGTCCCGTTAATACTGTTCAACTATCTTCAATTATAACAGCGAGCGTTTTGTTAAGTCCCCATTGAATTCGATGAGCACCCTGCGAATTAATATTTGCCACGTTCTTGTTAAGCCTGATTTTTCTCAGAATGAAATTTATACTTTTACTGGTGCACCCCCAGAGAAGCACACTAAACACCTTAACAAACAGCGTCATTCGCGACATACACGCGTTCTGCATATGTACATCGTGCCGCGCATTGTACACATGTTTCAGCGACGTTTTTAGAAAGAATTTGTCGAACCTTTTGACTTTTGTTCTATCCGGAAAACAGATGATAAACGATAACGCCACACCAAGTTAGCCAGCGTAGACTGAGTGTCGTCTGCTAGGGAGCGGCCGTGTGTTGAAAAGGTCGCCGCTAGCGGCGCTGACACACAAAGTTGCTGCGCCACCTGGCCCAGCGCAACAGGCCTATTGAATAAAGGGTGGTTGCTGCTTGAGAACGTGTTGTCCGTTTCGTCTCTTTTTCGTGTCACGGGTTACCCTTCCGTTGCAATGTACCAGCTCGCCTGCGCCCTTGCTCTTCGACCTTTAATTGAAAAAAAGTAGTTAATGTTTCTTTTCGTTACGATATCCCATTTCATGTTTTACCTGAAGAAACTAGATCCCTCAATCTCACTTTGCGCAAAGAAAGAAAAGGCAGCGATCACAATGCGCCAAACAGAAAATCGAAAGTGTCGGAGAGAGGTTATATCTGCCATCAATCTGGCCGACCCTTCGAAAAGTCATGTCAACGACGGCACAAGAAGACCTTGCAGGAAGCGGAAACGCAGATGCTAAGTCGCATAGGCGCAACACTTTAATCTGGATGACTTCTGACACGAAAAACAGGGTCCTTACTCTTTTGCTTTGGGAGAATGCACTTGGCGCTTTTTTTTTTCCTTTCTGGGGGCCACCGGCCTCCTTCAAGAACAGTAGGGTTTCCTTCCCTCGTCATCCTTTCATGTGAACCTTTTTGGAATGGGGTGGGGTCCTGCACTCAACGCAGGGAAACATCCCACATCATCATCATCATCCATTCATCTATGTTTTTGTTGTTTGGGAGAATGCTACGCGTCAAAAATTCGAGAAGGCCATTGGGCACTCAGAGCGAAGTCCTTTGTGATAAAGTTCCATTGTGTAGTATGTGCCATGATAATAAAGAGAAAATGACATTGGAACGGTTCTTCATTTCCTTGCCTGCGCGTTGCCTTTACCCGCTTTGTCCAATATATAGATGACGACTATTGGCAAACCACGTTGAGAGCATGCCAATGAGATGGACTCGTCTGTGTAGGTGAAGAGATATGCCGTAATCACGAACTGAAAAGCAAGTTGAGTTGTTCAGTTGTCTATGTTGGCCAAACTGGGTGTTGCATCAGGACAAGATTACGTGAGCACAATTAAGTCCACTTTAACAGCTACCCCTTCCGGGCATCTGGCTGCACACTGCAGGGAATGTGGATGTTTTCCGCAGAGAATAAAAGATTTGCGCGACACCGCGACAAAAAAAAAAAAAAAGTAACGGGCTCAGTCGTGTCCGAGCCGTAGTGTTTTACATGAAAGCGTCACGATCTCCGATTCCTTTGCTCGGGTCTGGCTCCTCCACGGTGCTGAGCCCTCCCCCCTCTGCCTGCACTCCATTGTCTTTGTAGGTCACTGTATAGGTCACTGTGTAGGCACGGCCCCTCGATCGCTCCTCTTTGCTCCTCTGGTACGACCTGCCGGTGTGGGCAGAGAACAATAGAAAAAGCGTGACGTGGGGATTTCCACATTTCCACTCTAGGGCCAAGACCGAGCGGGGATTCCCCGAAGGATTTCTTCCTTGCTTGTATGGGGTTTCGGCCTGTAACATTACGTTCCCAATTAAGCGACTTGCGCATAGTGATGTAAAATATCCCAAATTTTTACTTTTGCACGACTTAGATTCATCAGAGAACATTAGAGAGCAGGTCTCAGTCTAATAATATGCCGTGGACGGTGGCTTGAACGCCTTTTCTTCGTAATTGTTTCCGGGGTATAACCTTACCTTTCTCCTTGCGTGTAATTTTCATTTTATCATGTGGTTGCGGTTGTATTCCCTTGTGCTATTCTGACTCATTGATGCACAGCTTCTCCCGCTTGAGAAATTGGTTTAGCGTGCATCGTATGTAAATAAACGAACGCTCTCGTCTCTGCTCCCCGCTGCTTCCAGTTTGCAATCCACTTCGCCTTCAACGATAACCAAACTAGTTTTGCTGGACTCTGCCGCAACCACTGAGAGCCTTAGAAGACGGGTGCACTATGCTTCAGGCATCTCTTGGACATCGGTCGTCGGCCCGTGGCTTCCTGGTCAACTGCGCGACATCATTTGGTCCTTTGCCTGGCGCATACTTCCCACACGCGACCAGCTGCATGCGTGGGACATCACATCAACTGAGGCCTGCCCGTACTGCGGCAGGGCAGAAACAAACTACCACGTGCTATACGAGTGCCGCATTTCCCGCATCTTCTGGCACGTGGTTAGACATTGCACGAATGTCCTTTGTCCCGTGCAGTGTGATCAAAGGCGCCCAAACAGGCTGAGTGTGCTATTCACTGCGTGTGGCGCTGCAATGTTGTGGAAGGCCCGTTGCAAGGCTGTCGCTCAACGGCGGCGGAACATCCCTTTCCTGCTGGTACGTCAACTGCGTATTCTCGTGACTAATAGCTTGTAACAAGAACTCTTTGCACTCGGCGGCGACGAGTTTCTGCAGCGGTGGCGGTTCCACCCTTCGCTTTTGGTGCAAGGGGGCTCCGTATCTGTCCGAGGTGTCCCTCAGTGAGGTGTCCGTGAACAGTACCCCTCCCATCACTCATCACTCCCATCACTCGTCTCATGCTCCATCGAATGTAAATAGTGCATATCCCTTTTGTATCATGAAGCGTAGCAATGTGTATATCACCCCTCATAGCCTCATGGCTCATAAGTTGTAAATATTGTTTTGAGGCGCTGTCCATGTGCTGACCGTTCCACGTCGTATTAAATTTTCCTACAACAAATAAACGAACAGAAAATAACACGCATAAAAATTGGAAAAGAGAACAGCTTTCTGGAACATTCTTTTCAGGAGGAATTTAAAAAAAATAGTTCAACTAACTTTCGATTGTTCAGTGAGTTGTTCGTCATGCAAATAAAATGTGGAATAGCTTTTATTTGTTCTAACTCACACAGGCATATCTTTTGTTGATATTTGGGCCTTGTTCATGCATTATATTTTGCCAGAACGTTTGTTACTATTTTCGGTTGTTGTGGCGGCGTGTTATTTCCGAGCGACCTGCCTGTCGTCGCATGTTGCAAGGGGGTATGGTGCGTCCCGGGCCGACATCAGTGAAAACCCAGGGAAAGCACCAAGACAGCAAAGTCGGCGCCCGGATTGGTATTAGAAATTCTGAGCTATTTTTTCGGCGCCGAGGAAAAAACACACAAACCTTTCTATTTGCCTTTTTTTATTCAGGACCTCGCGTCACTACTGAATTCAAGCCCTGTCGCAATCGCTTCGTGATATGTTCTACGGCCAGGCGGACATCCTCTGGAGGACAGTATGTAACTACAAGATCACGGATTACCCGAAATTCGTTAATTAACTCTCTAAGTATGAAATTTCGGGCAAAAGTGAGATAACAGAACGGGAGACCATCCCCGTTGAAATCCACTCTTATCTTTTAAAAATCCAGAAAAAAGCGCGTGCCTGAAGTATCCATAGCTGAATTTCGGTATGCAAATGAACCGAAACCGAAAAGGCGCGCCTGAGGACCACATCACCCTCGCTGACGGAGGCTGATCTGGGTCGGAAAGCGGTTTATATGGCCAGCTGAGCGTTATCTACTCCAATCATCTCTATCGCTCCAAATCACGTGGCCCTCTGACGTGAAATGAGCGCTGTACTCCCTGCATTCCCGGTTGCCGCGGTTTCGGTTCATTTGCATATTAAAATTAGGGGGCGGATATTTTAACGAGCGTGCGTCTTTCAGGATTTGTTAAACGTGAAATGGCTTGCAACTAGGATAGTTTCTCAATCTGCTATCTCGCTTTTGCACGAAATCCTCTGATCAAAAAGGTAATTAATGAATTTTAGGTAATTAGTCATCTTGTAGCTGCAACCTTTCTTTGAGAGGTGGTGGTGGTGATGGCGAAAGGGCTTGCCGTTGTCGGCCTCACAGATGTGGGCAACGTCACGACTGACGCCCTGGGGAAAGTGCGTCCTGGGCCGACTTCTACGGAAATGCGCATGGTCGTAGAACCCAACTGCAAAAACGACATCATTGCTGCTCTCATAGCGTATAAAAATTCTGTCAAGGCTAAAAAAAGGCCGTGCGTACGTATTGTATATACATCTGTATGCGTGTGTTTAATGTACAACAGAATTGCGTTCCGATGCTTACACGTGCTTCCGTGTGTGTCCGTGTGATTACTTGCTTCTGTCTCTCATTGCATTAAAAGGAAATAAGACATTTTTTTCGTGTTCACGTGCATTGTGAAATTTATGCGTAGCTTAGCACATTACCAGATGACACACACACCAGATCACACACACACACTGCGCAGATCGGCTGGCATACAATGCCCCTCGGTCGTAATTTAGGCTACTTCAATGACTGTCATTCAGTGTTACAGCTGACACACATATACAGTTATACTGCACGAGGAACCAGCCGCCCTGACGCACACGAATTCGTTAGCACGACTCCTCGCAAGCCGCTAGCTTTCGGCAACATTTATAAGAAGTCGTGCACTACGACGCCATTACGTCGGAAACCATTACCACGTCGGAGACCATTTGTGCCACACATAAACTATATAAAACAGAAGTGCCTGAAATCCTCCAACATACTCAAGGTTTTATCCCATCGATCGTGGGGAGCCGACAAAGTCACACGGTTGCGGGTCTACGACTCGGTTGTGCGATCGGTAATGGAATACGGGAGTGTTGTGTATGGCTCGGCGCGGCCTTCGGCATTGAAGGTGTTGGACCCCATCCACCACGAAGGAATCCGACTCGCCACCGGTGCTTTCCGGACGTCCCCTGTGAAGAGTTTGTATGTTGAGGGCAATGAATGGTCGCTCGAGAGACGGAGACAGTTGGAACATGTGAAGGCTGCGCTAAAGTACAGGTGCAGGGGCGATGGCCCAGTTGTACACTGTATAGCGAACCCAGCTCTGGAGCGACTCTTAGCTCTGGAGCGACTCTTCCTTGCAAAGCCCTCTGTTGTACCCTCGTTTCCGCTTCGCGTGCAGGCGGCGAGTTAAGTGTTTGATCAGCTCCGGGAATTTATATCTCCTGTCTTCACACCGCACATACAGATGATAATTTTCATGAAAACGAAGCGTAAGTGCATCTATATCCGGACACCACATGGGTAAACAAGCGAGCAAGCGCCGACATCCCCCGTTGGTCAGCGCCCTCACAGAGAATGCGGGAGGAATACGGACTTTTCCAATCACCGGCGAGGGGGGGGGGGGGGGGCATTCGCCAGGCCGTACCAAGCGAAGCGGAGGGAGCGATCGAGGGGCCGCGGTGTAGGTCACTTTGTAGAACTCGAGACGCCCTTTCTTCTGATTGCCTTTTCCTTCGATTCTGGTCATATTTCAGTTTGATGTATGCCGACATTCTGGCAAAATTTTTATATTTCAACTTTGCAAAATTATTCAATTTTGGTTATTGTAGTTGCAGCTGATGTCGTTTAAGGTCCAGGTAGAACCTCTCTAGCGCTTTCCAACGATACATCGATTGGCGTCCTAGCTTCACACGTTCGCGAGATTGATTGCCCGCAAGGTACGCGTACCCCTATATTTCCGTCTCTCTCTCGCGGGCGTCCGCCACACCCACAGATTGCGTCAGCCGCCGCAATGACCTGTTAGCTAGAATCTTACACGTGTAAGCTATCTGGATTTGGCCACTTGGTTGCTATGGGTTCATTAGTCACCGAGTTATCGCGTCATGAAATTCAGCATAATTTCATTGCATCGTAAATTTTGAGCTGGCTAACAGACGTTTTCACGTAACCCCCCTCCCCTTCTCACACACACAAGAGAAATACAAGAAGCCTTCTGTATTCAGCAAGCAGGGCAAGATAAGTGTATTAGTGCCCCGTCGATTAGGGACCGACAACAAGAAAACAGGTTCATTCCGGAATGGGACTCTCACTAGGCAGTGTTCCCTCAATTTTGGGACAGACATGTGTCAACAAAAGAATGTGGTATTTCAACTACTGTTTTCATTCTGTACTAAATGTTTGTCAGTTGCGAGTCAGTGCTCGCGTTGTGTCTCTTACTTTACTTAACTTACTCTTGTGTCTTACTTAACTTACCGTCGTGTTTCGCGCTGTGCATTCCGAGTATGCATCACAAACTGCCAGTTTTTCAGTACTGTTCACACGGCGGTTACGGTCACTGTTACACAAACCGTGCACGCCATAAAAGAAGAAACAGACAAGAAATCCTATCTCGACGTTGGCGTTGACGACGACGTTCATCTTTTGACGTTCAATCTTCTAGTCAAGGGGTTTTCAAACTAGGTTCTGCGGAACGCCGGGGTTGCGCGATGTCTCCTCAGGAGTGCCGTGGCATTCATGACCCCTTTACATGTCGTTTTACCCTTTACTTATCGTAACGTAGTCCGTCATAGCACGCGACTTTTACCGTTTATACTGCGAAGAGTTCATTAAGTATGAACTTATGCTTCATGAAAAAACTCTGGATGTACTGGTTCCAGTGATGTTTCAGTAAATAGTTTTATGAATGTATGCAGAAACAGTTCGTTTTGTTCATCGTTTCATGAAGTTGTTTTTTATCACGTTGTGCTTCTCTGGGCATGTCGCAGGTTAGGGCAGGGGTGGGGTGGTCCTCGCTGTGCCATAAAATGTATAAGAGTTCCTTGATCACACAAAGGTCGAGGACCCCTGTTCTAGTCCATACGACTGTTCTTCCGAAAGCTGCGTTACTGAACTGACTTCCTGGTGGACGCACACCCATCCTGCAGCCCAGATTGAACACTCAGCGGCCGGTCCTCAAAACGCCCTTTGAAGAAGACAATTCGCGTATGAAAATGGTGCGATCACTAAGATGCCGTTTTCGTCAGTTTGCAGACAACAGGTACAGGCTCTCTTTTCTATGGCACATACACATATACAGGGTTGTTAAGTAACTGAGTACATGTATTTAGATACTTTGTGTGTATCATGAGTGAAATATCAGATACATTTTTATGAAGGTACTTTTATCTGTAACTGAGTTACTTTTTCTAGTAACTTTCACTCTTTTGCATAGTATTTTGTTCTCACTAAAAATATATGAGCGACAACCGTCATCAACAGGTGGCGCTATTCCGCTATATAGGCCAGAGCCGTATATATACGAGTATATATACATAGCCTATATACGGCTCTGATATAGGCAACCTCACCTGAATGCTTTGCAATCATTCCCAGCTCTGAACACTCCTCACGCACTCTACGCACTCTACTCTGTATTCACTACTACTCTGTAACGCACTCTACTCTGTATTCACTACTACTCTGTAACGCACTCTACTCTATATTTCTCAAAGCCAACACCGGGTTGCGAAGCAGTGCCGCGGTGGAGCGGTATTTAGTTTTGGGGGGTCTCGTCAGCACAAATCTTCGAACCCGCATGACAGAGATGAATTTTGAAATGACTGTGCTCCTTCGTGCAAATAGAAGATATGCAAGTGGAGAGAAATGTTAGGAAGGAGAGCAAACAGGGGCTGAGATAAGTTGCTGGTTTGTTAATGTGTGCTGTCTGGTCAACAGCAACAACAACTCAATCACGATGCGGTGAGGTGTTTCACCGCAACAATTGCGGTACCATACCTCAGTGCATGTGGGATAATATATGAGTGGGATGACGATGAAAAATATGAGGCATACACACACGCACACACACATGACACACGCAAATGATATATTACACACGCGGGTGCGTCGTAACTGATGGGGATAGTAGTTCATTCGGTCGGCCAACCCCAACCAGTGGGCTGTCACTGCAGCTCTCCTCAGTTTCCTCAGAGCCCCAGGACTCATGAATTGCATGTGACGTCGTTATAGTGTCTAATTTCGTCTTTCTTTCTTTCCTTCTTTTTCTTCCTTTCCGTCTTTGTTTCTTTTTTTGTTTTGTGGAATAGCAAGCCGGCTCTTTGCCTGGCTAACCTTTCCTTTCTTTTTCTTAATAAATATACCCCCCTCCCCGGTCGGCCACCGAAGATGTAGTGCTGTGAAGATCACATCCCCGCATTCATGCCAAAAGATCGGAAGTCAGAGGAGTTCAAGCAGGCTGGTAGACGACAAGAACGGAGAGAATGAGTAGAGGCATTGACGGTGCTCCACAAGGTTAGAACAAGGACCCAAGATTGCAGCAAGGCTGAACGGCT
The DNA here is from genome assembly GCF_037126465.1 of Ornithodoros turicata. Lineage (NCBI taxonomy): Eukaryota > Metazoa > Arthropoda > Arachnida > Ixodida > Argasidae > Ornithodoros > Ornithodoros turicata. The sequence goes on along the minus strand of NC_088202.1, from coordinate 44,262,804 downwards.
TGTTGTTTATACGGGTCAGTTGGGACTGGAGTATTGCTCTCTCCGAACTCTATAGAGGGCAGTCGACTAGGACGTGTTGGATGCTTGTCACCATGCCGTAGTTGGAACACGAGCTGGTTGAAGCATACCCTAGTCTGTGTCTGAACTGAGGGGTGAAAGAATCATCGAGGCGAAGTCGATGCGGAATTGAAGAGAGACCGCGAGGCAAATGCTTTCTAAAAGTAAATTTAACAACTATATATGAAGGAACGGTGATATTGGCTTGTTCTCCGCTGGCAACGCTGAACTTTTTCGTATGACATTGTGATGATGATTACGATTAGAATTATGCATGATTTTGCATAAATATAATTGTGGTTCGGGCCGCGCGTTGACAATCATACACGTTTACTTTCTACTACGTGAGCGCTCATGGCTTGGTTCGACTTCATAGATGAAGAATGCTACAGGACAGAGGACAGCGACAAAGCGAAGACAAGACGCGCACTCGCTACCAACAAAATTGTATTGGAACTACAGGCTGTGTAAATACACCGAACATCTTCCCCCTTCCACACAATCCAAAGCAGCCTCCAACATGCACTCTAAAAACAGAACTTCACCGCATAATAAGCTCAAAACTGACTTTCATTCGGAATGATATTATTTTCGCTCCTGATTTGTTGAAAACGGGTGGCGTGCGCCTTTTAGTGACACTTGCGTGACTCCTGCGAGAATGCCGAGCCTACTATTCTGCGCGCGAAGCCCACCTCCCTCACTCCAGCTCTGGCACGCTAGCGGACATCCTCTACCCCGGTGGTTCTTATGTCGAACATTCCGCTAAAGCAAGAAGCCTTGACGTTGGCAACGTGTTCCTGAGCTTGGGGGAAGGACAAAAGACAAAAGACTCAGGGACATGTTGCCAACGTCAAGTATACACCAGCTCGCTTGCATTTTACTCCTATGTTCAACAGGAACCTTGTTTTCTTTCTGCAGGAGGCGGGTCTTGCCCAAGGACCCCTCTGTAGTGTATACGCCCAGCGCGGCTGGCAACAAGGAGAATAAAATATGGCGGACCAGACCGCGTACGCATCTCTCTGTGCTCCAGGGCTAAACCCCGTAGAGTAACCCACGAGATAACACACCCTCTAGCTCCTTGCACTCCCCGACGGACTCACGCACCCTCTACGCATCTCCACTCTTCATCCTCCATCTGTATTTTTTTTTTTTTTTTACTGCCAACAGCGGCGAGACGATTCAGTCATTAACCCCCTTCGCGACTGTGCAGCACGGGCGTGGATTGTTCTGCTCTTCGTTAGCCCTAAGGCAACCTAGCTATCTTAAACCCGAAATAACCCCTCATCTTCAGGCCGGCCAAGAACGGTGATGGTGGCCTCGGTCCCCGTTTCGGTCTCCTCGGAACGCACTACGTGGTTCCCCGAGGCCGTAGTCGCTTCACGGTACGGAGAAACCTACCGAACTCGCTTCAATAGCCTTCTCTGACAGAGGACCGATCATCAGGCACAGAAGTGTATGACGTAAGTCAGAACAGTGACCCAATGAATGGTGACGAATCGCTGGACCAAGATGTGGGAGACACTTTCACGCTGGTGACGTACAAGAAGAACAGGCCTCAGGGCATCCCTGTATTGTTCAAACCAGTTGATTCTGGCAAGTCGTTTTGGAACGTTAACCCAAACGTGGTAGCGAAAACTATTCGCTCTGCTGCTCTGGAACCAGTTCTCCACAATCGTGTCAACGCTGATGGCTCTATGTGCATTTTCGTCGCTGTAGCGCGGGGTAGCGTTCCACTCCTAGTGTGGAAAACCTCCCCACTTCATCATCACAATATATATGCTGTTGTTGTTGTTCGTCGCTGTGTCTAACCTCATGACCCTTTGTGAAGTGGCCGGGATTGCAGTAACGGTCACCATTCCCTCGTCATAGATTAAAAACATGGAGAAAATATATGACGTCCCACTTGAATATACCGACAAGGAACTCGCCTCCTATCTGGGAGAGGATGGTGTCATAGCGGCTCTGCGTCAAGTGCGGCACTTTTTCCATGAAGATGGATCGGACTAGTACATCCCACTTCGAAGTGTCATATAGATCTTCAAGTCCAACAGAAGGATAACAGAGGAAGTTCGTTTGGTTTTTCAACGCACAATGTGCATGAGTATGTGGAAGCCCAGTACAGTGCTACCGCTGCCAGAGGTTCGATCATCTTGCTCGAAGCTGTCGATGGCCCCTATAGGGGTGCAAGATTTGCTCTGTGCCGCACACACTTCAGGAATGTACAGCGCGGCGCCAACCGAAATGTGCTAACTGCGAGGTACCGCATGATGCTTCGCATTCTTCATGTCTTCATGTATTTCATGTCATTCTTCATGTCTTCATGTCATTCTTCTTCATGTCGGCAGAGGACAGCTACAAGGCGCTTTCAGTCTAGTGTTTTTAACAACAGACCGTCCCCAAGGGTCAGAAAGGCACCACGTAGTGCATAAACGGAAGGAGGTTCAACTTCAGGCCTCCAGGCGGTCAAGAGTGACGGCCGACAACAAAATACTGCGAGGTCCCAACGTGCACCTCCGCAGTCTGAAAACCACAAGTCTCAAGTCCTAAATCACAAGCATTCAAGCCTCAAGTGAGTAGCAATGTGCAGCAGCTGGATTGTCAGCATGACATCCCTCACGCTACCACTCCCCTCCGTGTAACTTACGCGGCCGCAGTGCGAGGTCCAAGGAAGACCGACAAGTCCCTGCTAGTAGCATCTCGACGACTTCTGTGTCATCATCCCCTTAGTTCTTGCTGCTATGAAGGCCATTGTTGCTTGTTGCCCTGAGGCTGCGCGCTTGCTCGAAGTCAAGACTCTTCTGGAGATTGACAGTCTTTTCCGCGGTCATGAAGCAAATATACAGGGTGTCTTTTTTTAGGTGCCACAAATTTTTTATTAAAAATGTATGAGAGCAGGAAAGATGTCGTTTTTGCATTTGAGTTATATGGCCAGGCGCACATCCTCTCGAAGAAAGTATGCAACTACAAGATGTCTAATTACGTAAAACTCATTAATGAACTATTTCATTGGGGGATTTCGGGCAAAAGCGAGATAGCAGAATCAAAGACTGTCCTCGTTGAAAGCCATTCCACGTCTAACAAATCCTGAATCATGCATGTGCGTTAAAATATCCATCCCCGCATTTTGATTAGCAACTGAGCCGAAACCGCGGCGACTGGGAACACAGGGAGCACAGCGCTCATCCCACGTCACAGGGCCACGTGATTTGGAGCTATGGAGTATGGATGGGAGTAGATGCCGACCTGCTGGCCAGATAATCCGCTTTCCGGCCAAGATAAGCCTCCGTAGGCTTTTTCGGTTTCTGCTCATTTGCCTAGCAAAGAAAAACAGATCGTATCTTGAAGAACAGAAATATCGCTGACAGCTGGAATAGCTTTCGACTACAACCGTCTTTAATCCTGCCATCTCAGTTTTTCCTAAAACTCTTTAACTAATAAGTTAATTATCGGATTTTAGTTAGTTAGTTTTCGAACACTGTTGCGACCGGCAGTCTTGCTGTCGTGCTGCAGTGGAACGCGCGGTCTGCGCAACAAGCTGTTATATGTTAAAGAATCTCTGCTTCGGCATCGAATTCCCATATTCGCTATTAGCGAAGCTTATGTTAACAAAGACACACGACCCAAATGGCACTGGGGCAGCGCCCATCCTGCTGGCCGGCATCAGCCCTATTTCATCATCGTCTCTTTACGTGTGTGTGTGTGTTAAGAAAGACTTAGCGGTTATAGTATGGTCACGAAAATGATACAGATATCTCAAGGACGGTTGTGTTTGTTCGGCGTGATTTCAAAGCAGCCGCCCTTCCAACGCCGAAAGAGACTTGTTTAGACTGTATCCGTTGTAAAATTCGCTTGGGCAAAACTGTCGTCACTGTGGTGAACTTATACGTGCCGCCGTCAGTTAAGGTGTCCAAGACCGATCTGAAGGTAGGGTTGGACAATACAGCCTCCTTACCTGGTGGTCGGTGATACTAACGCTCACCACCCTGCATGGGAGAGCACCACCGATCGTCGAGGGAAAATGTGGATGGAACTGCTCGAGAGCCTGGATCTCTGCATCCTGAATATGACGGCTATACACGTTTTTGCGGAGGTCTTTTTCTACGGATGTTCTGGATGTCTCTTTCTGCTCAAGAGGTATTTATCGGAAGCTACATTGGTACACGGACCTGGATGGCAGAGGAAGCGGCCACGTACCCATATACATCATTTATGACGGATATTCGATGGGAGCGGGATGTAGAACAGCGAAATTAACAGACTGGCGCTCGTTCTTACAGCATGTGGAGACAGAGCCCACGTTTTGCTTTCTGTTAATCAGCTAGAAGACGTCATTTTCGACGCCTTTGCCTCGTCCTCTAAAACAGTCAAGGTGTGTTCTGGCCACTTAGGTTCTTACCCTCGCGTGGAGCAGCTACGTGCTGTACGAAGACGCGCTGAGTGTAAAGCTCGGCGGACAGGACACCACTCTGATACACAAGAAGCAAGATGCGCAAGTAGGCTTGTACAGAAAGCACTCAGAGACCTTGATCGTCAACGATGGCGGCACTTCTGTTGCTCCTGATCATCGTGTGAGAGCCCTGTACGACTATGGAGAGTCGCAAGAAGTTTAAAGGAGAACCCTCGAGTTCGGAATCCACTTGGAGCTCTTGCGCTCTTAACATCTACTTCTGAGAAAGATGTAACCAGAGAATTCTGCCGAGTCACTACGAAGGGAGTCAATGTGACCAGCACCGACGAGTACCTGACTCATACAGCCCATGTGACATCTATTCTCGAGCATGCTAGCCCATCAGTAGTCCGTGCCTTGGGTGTGGACTTCTCCGTTGCAGAGCTTTTGTCAGCAATTTCAGCTTCATGCAAGAAGTGTCTCCAGGCCCGGACTCCATTACATATACGGTGATTCGAAACCTTGACCCCACTTCCCTCCAGGCCCTGCTGAATATCTGCAATCACTCGTGGAGGCACGGATAGATTCCTATGCAGTGGAAAGTTGGCCAAGTGGTACCGTTGCTAAAATCAGGAAAACACCCATCCCAATTGGCATCCTTCCGCCCGGTAACTTTGATTAGCTGCTTGGGGAAAGTTATGGAACGAATGGTCTTGCGTAGACTTGAGTGGTGGATCGAAAACCATGCCTTCTTCCTTCAAGAACAAGCTGGGTTCCGACATTACCGCAGTTCGATACATTCTGTCCTCGACCTGGTCACGTCCGTGGAAGAGGCACGACGAGGAGGGAAGATTTCGGCCGCGGTATTTCTTGACGTGAAGAGAGCTTATGATACCGTCAGTCATTCATCAATCTTGCATGCTGTGCTGCGCTCTGACGTACAACGTTGCTTTCGATCGCTGATTTCCTCAGTCAACGATGTATTTTCGTCCGGACAAGGCAAGGCGACACAGAGCAATTCCCAATTTTTCAGAGGGTACCACAGGGAAGCGTCCTAAGTACGCTACTCTATAATGCTGTTATGGCGGGCATTGGAACCTGCATTCAGCGGAAGGTCAACTTGTCCCTGTACGCCGATGACATCTGTATTTCGACTACAGGCACTCCCCGTCCAGCACTCCGTCAGCGTCTTCAGCACACGTTAGATGTCATTCGTCCGTATTTGCTCCAGGGAGGAATGGAGGTATCCCTCAGTGAAAAGCGCTGTTCTAGCCTTCACGCGCAAAGACATGTATAGATGTCGCCTGTATATTGGTGGAAGCTGACTGGAGCAGGTTACACATCACAAGTTTCTCGGCGTAACTCTATCGTGGAATTTGTCGTTGAAGCGCCATGTTGGACTCCGTGAAAAGAAAGTCCAACGTTGGGTCAACGTCATTCGTCACTTCGCAGATGGGGACGAGACGAGAAAGATCTCCTCATGTTGCACAATGCTCTGGCTCATGGATCAGTAACGTACAGCCTTCCTGTCCTGCACAGACTTCGGCCGTGCTAAATGCTTTGAATGGCACGTCCTTTTATAAATAGACGAACGTCGGTTGAGGACGCGCAGGACGGCACCCGAAGATGTTCCGAAGCAAAGCGGATACCGTCACAGTGGAAGAGCACTCCCTCATCAAGGTCGAAGGCGGGCCGGCAAGTGAGGAGTGCGACAAAAGCAAGTAAGAGTTTTCCTCGACATCAAGGGGATTGTGCACCAAGAAGTTGGCCCAATGGGTGATATAGTTAATGGAGAATTTTACCGGATCTTTTGAGGCGGCTGAGAAGACGTTCGTCGCAGAACTGAGGAACTGTCCCACAACCTCAGCTGGCTGCTACACCCCGTAATTGTTCCTGTTATGGCAATGCCCTACGAACGATTCTCGGCATCCAGCAAACAGCCAACTGTCGTTCACGGAGTGTGAAGCGCCAGTAAACTCACTAAAGAAACCATTCCTTGAGACTAAGACAAAAATGGAGGGAACAAACACAAGACACCGACTCAGAGGACGACCTTGAGTGTATAGGCGTGTTGCGCTGGAGTTTTTCGTAGAGCCGGCTAGCGACCGACAGGCAAACTAGTCCCTAGCTCAGCGGCCTCCCGTGTGTACATTTTTGTGTAGTTGTCCTGCGAATGGGAGACGTTGAGAAGCGCTCGAGAGCGAAAACATCGTGATATTAAAATTTAGTTGTTATTCTTGTTAGATTGTAACGACAGCTACAGAAATCCAGAAGATAAACATGTCTCTACAGCTTTACAAACTACGCGAAAGGTATCGCAGCCACCATTGGATTAGTGCTGTTCGCCGTGTGATATGAATGTTTACAAGACTCTCAATGGAACGACTGCAGTTAGCTCTATCTAGGACACAGACAAGAACAAAACGTTTCACATGTTATTTGGTAGACAGCAGGTGTTATGAAGTTCGGCAAGAAATATGTGAAACAACGTGATTCTACAGGCTGTGGAATAACAGACGACGAAAATGAGTTTTCACGTTTTACAATGACACATACGTTGGGAATCTTTGAATAGACAAAAGGAACAGCAGCTTATTAAAATGATTTCTCCAAGGGATCTCGTGCTGATTGATAAAGGACTTCCTGGAATTCAAAGCTGTACTAAGAACAAAGATACAATTCTAGTGATGCCTCCATTTTCATGCGCATAATGCGCAGTTTTCAGAGCAGCAGATGCAAGATAATGACCACATTGTTCAAGTTCGCACCCATGTTGAACGTGCCATTCAGTGCGTAAAAGTTTACAATCTCCTGAACGAAAACATACCCGTAACTTTAATCAATCTTTATCCTCATGTCGCTAGTGTTTTAGCTGACTTACACTTCACATCATCAAACGAATTAAAAATACCTGTACCGTAAAGGGTAGACCAAGTAGGAATTTAAAATCAAAAGCCAAGAAATGGTTTGAAGAGTGTCAATGGGAAAAATTCTCGAATTTAGTAAAAAATGCTCAAAGCCAATACCTGGAAGTTTTTTATACCATAAAGCTCCATAAAGATGGATACCCGTTTAGAACAATAGTATCTGAGAGAAAAACTTGGCAGAGTGTTGTTAGTTCTTTCCTGCAGGAACACCTGGCTATGTTGAATATTGATGACCCCTTTGAGATAAAGAATTCTTCGGATGTTATAAAGCAGCTTAAGGATATGAACGCAAAGGGTAAATCAATAATATCATTAGATGTTAAGGACCTTTATTACAATCTTCCAACTGAAGTCATGTTCGAATGTATAGAAAGCTGTATTGAACGTTTTGGGGTTATAAGGTTTCAGAACAATGTAAAATGTTCAGTTCAACAGTTTCTTGAGTTGGTGAGAATATATCTTATGTCAACTTTGATTGAAGTGGAAGGGAAAGTTTATAGACAGAAGGAAGGCATATGTATCGGGTCAAGAATAGCTCCGATTTTGAGCTCCTTGGTGATGAGTAACATTGACAAGAATATTCAAACGGAATTAGATGTGAATAAGTGGCCTGTTCATGCTGTGTTTAGGTATGTGGATGATTATTTGATCATTCTGGATAAGGGCTTAGAATGTAACAGAGTTAAGGATATGTTTACCAGCAAAAGTAGGGGTCTCGAATTTACAGTGGAAGAGGCCAATGATAACTGCATACAGTTTTTGGATATTGAAATCACATGTTGTCAGGAAAAATTTTGTTGGGAATATAAGCAAAGAACAGAGAAACCTTTGATGCCCTTTGATTCATGTTGTTCAAAAACTGTAAAAAATGCTACAGCTCAAAATGTTGTAAAAAACGCGCTAGAGAGATCCTGTGAGCACAGAATGTTTGCGAGTTGTGTTGCGCAAATACATAGACTTGAGAGGGCTGGTTATCCGGAAGCAATTATCACTGACATATTGAGTCGTGTACTAACACGTTTAATAAATGGATCAAAACAAGAAAGGGCTAGGGAGAAGAATAAGTTCGCTGTCATTGAGTATGTGCATAAGGCATCGCATAGGTTAAAGAAATTATCGAAGAAGTTTGGGATAGATGTCGTGTTTAGAAAGGGATGGGGTCTTAATTCCCTACTAAATAGTGTAAATAAGGAGCGGAACACCGGGTGTAAAGTTGAACATCAAACAACGTACGTTAAATGTGCTATAGGGGTAGTGTATAGTATTCCATTAAAATGTGGGAAGAAATATGTTGGACAGACAACACGGTGCTTAAACACAAGACTAAGAGAACATAACAAAAATAGTAAAAGAATGGAAACGACATTAGGTGGGCACCTCGCACAGTGTAATGGATGTGAACCCGACTTAAATAGCACAAAAGTTTTGTATAAAAACAAGAAACAAGGGGCGTTACTATACTTGGAAGCTTTAACGATAAAGAAATTGGGGAATTCGTGCATAAGTGTACCATCAGTAACCTTGTCTGATAAGATAGAATGTTTTCTTGCGTAGAATGTATTCTCACGTGATGCTGTAGTTAGTGTGGAGAGAGGGTATTGGTATAAAAAGGAGATGGTGACGGAAATAAATTCTTTTGGTTGCAGTCAGTGCTGTGCGTCGTCCCTTTGTCTGTGTTTGTCCCATTGTTTTACCTTCGCACTGGGGTATTTTATCCATTTTAAAAGATCAAACGAATGTCTGTTGTCTAACATATGATTTATTTTGCACAGTATTGCATATCAGTAAAAATGGCAAAAAGGTTCAACACGGAGAAATCACAGCAGGCCCAGTACGACCGACCGCCGGAGAACTAGGAAGCAGTTCGTGTCTCGGGCGCCCACCGTGGCGCATGTGTCGGAAAATTGCAGCGCCGCCTGTATGGTTAGCGCAACAGGCCTATACAGGGTGTCTTTTTTTTTCGATACAGATCATTCAATAAAAAGCTCTATAAGGGCTATAGACGTCCTGTTTTCACTTCTATCATCTCTGGGCCGGTGGACGTTCTTGGCCATCTGTTGCTCAACCGTCGAATGACTAATTACCTAAAAATCGTTAATTAACTTTTTAATTATAAAAGCTACGAAGTTGTTCCAATGAGAACATCTGTTCCCTTCGGTCACGTGATATCGTAGCCGCTTTCAGAACAATTAAAAATCCGTCCGACAAATCGTCCGCAAAAAATTCGTGAAGTTACACCATTTTTTCTTCATTTTGTACATTGCGCATCTTCGAAGACGCGTCTTTCCTTCACCCCCAATGTGAGAGGGTGAAAGAGCACACTCTCGCCTCTTGCGTCATGGAAAAAAGATCAAAAAAGAAAACAGAAAATGCAACCCAAGATAAGGGCAGTTCCGATAGCGTCACCAAGGTAGAAATTTGGGGTAGTTGGTACATAGCCATGAGTAGAATCTTGCAGCCAAAGTCTCCGTCCTCTCTTTGGCTGCAAGTTTTTACTCATGGCCGATAGCGTCACCCGATACATTTGTTTTTGTTTTGTTTCCGCAAGTTAAAGCTCATCTTCGACGCATAAAGCGGCACTGTGCTCCTTCACCCTCTCACATTGGGGTGAAGGAATGACGCGTCTTCGAAGATGTGCAGTGTACAAAATAAAGAAAAAAAATGGTGTAACTTCACGATTTTTTTGCGGACGATCTAACGAACGGATTTTTGTTCTGAAAGCGGCTACGATATCACGTGACCGAAGGGAACAGATGTTCTCATTGGAACAACTTCGTAGCTGTTATAATTAAAAAGTTAATTAACGATTTTTAGGTAATTAGTGATGCGACGGTTGAGCACATGGCCAAGAACGTCCGCCGGCCCAGAGATGATAGAACTGAAAAACGGATGTCTACCCAGGCAGCACATACCCTCGGGGAAAGAATGGGAACGCAATGGGGGCTTCGGCTCCTGATCGGGCGATAGTGCCCGACTGGCAGCGGTGTGGGAACTGAGGAGGTAGAACATAAGAGAAGATAAGGTAGTCCCCCGACGGTGCCCTGATCATTTCCTGCTCTGGTCTCCTTTTGGTCATGTAAACAATAATATAGGACCGCTCCCCGATGCTGCTCTGATCATTTCCCGGTCTGGACTGACCTTGGTCATGTGACCAAAATATAGGATCGCTCCCCGATGCTTATCTGATCACTAATACACACATAATCAGTCACATGACCGGGGTGCAGCAACGGATTTCTCTGCCCAGACTGTCAGGCGCCGAGTGATGCAATCACGTAACCGACAGTTTCGAATCTGGCCAATGATGTTCCTCGATCATCCAGCCGTGTTTGCACTGTCGGAGTCCCCGTCGCTCTCGCTGCGAGAAACGAATGTATCCGGCCATGGCTCCCGAAACTTTCGAGGAATTCCAACATTTTTAAGCGATTCATCGAAACTTAGCAGCGCAGCATCGCATAGTTTAGATTTCAGTGATCAATTGTGGTTTATGTTCAGTTGAGTTCAATTCAAATGTTTTATTTTACAGTTTGTACAGAGGTAATGCCATACAAAATGGGGTAAAGAAATTGAATGCATTATACGGCACGAATTAGAAGGATCAAACGCCATAGGCGTGGAATTGATCCAGTATTGTATGCATATAACTCAAGCTGACACACGACAGTGATCGCTATGAAACACAAAAGAAAAAGAGAAAGAAAAAAAAAACAATTAGTATTACAAACGACTCATACAGGACCAGGACCTTTCGATCAAAGAAGAAAACTCCAATATCAACAACATGAAGAGTCAACACCTGATATGTAATGCACCAACGACAATTACACAGCGCTTTCATCCATGAAATAATCATGAATCATCTTCCTGAGAACCACTAACGAATTACAAGTATGAATATAAGGTGGAAGCGAGTCCCAAACTTTGGCCGCGAAATACTGGAACGAAAAGTAGCCATAGTTGGTTCGAATACTAGGCAAAGTCAAGACAAATGATCCCTGATTCCTTAATGGGATTACGCAGGTCTTGGCCTGTAAACTTACAAACAGTTTGAAAACAATTACACAAAATCTACGCATAAGCAAAACCTGAACCGACGGTATATTGAAAAAATTATATACAAAAGAGACACTTTCTTGAGGCGATAGCGATAACGTGGCACGAAGCGCCTTATTCTGGGCTATGCGCAGTGGATGTGTCGTGGACCGGTATGTCAATGCATAACATTCAATGCCATAAGTTATATAACTTTGAATATGTGACATGTATACTGTTCTGAGAACTGATAAGGGAAAGAGATATCGAAGTTTGACAATAGCATATATACCTGAATATATTTTTTGACAGACGTGCGAAATATAATCATGCCATGAGAGATGTTCATCAAACACTAAGCCTAACAGTTTAACTGACGAACGTCTCTCAATGATATGTGCACCTAGGGCCAGAGATATGCCGTGTGGTCGAATGTGCACTTGTGGTGGCTTAAATAAGACATAGGATGATTTGGCTGGACTGACTACGAGTTGATTGTAAGTTAACCAGGTGTTTAACCTTAAAAGAACGCTTTTGCATACAAGTCCACAACGTCATGACTCTCAACAAAAATTGATGTGTCAGCTGCATACAAGATTGTTTGAGAGTTAAGAAGTCAAGTCGTTTATGTAAACAAGAAATAAAAACGGTCCCAAAATGGATCCTTGTGGAATGCCAGTAGAATTGGACCCAAGAAATGAAGACGTTTCCCCGAGTTGTACAAATTGTCTTCGATTCCGGAGATAATTACGTATTAAACTGTGAGCGACGCCACGGACTCCGTAGACTTCCAATAAAAAACTTCCAATTTTATGCACAATAGAGAATGACCTTTAGATCTTTTCTTCTTTAGATTTTAAGATCCACAAAAACGCCCATGGTTAACAATTTTGATTCTATACTACGTTTAATCAGTTCACTAATGGAGAGGGCAGCCAATTCCGTTGATTTATTTCTACTGAATCCAAACTGAAGGTCTGATAATAAATTGTGTCTCTGAAAAGGTCCTCAAGTCTAGCAAGCAGTAGACGTTCAAATATTTTAGCAAGTGTGGGCAAGATAGGTATTGGCCTGTAATTCTCGGGTTGTACTCTACTACCTTTTTTAAAAATAGGGCAGACCTTGGCAATTTTTAATTCATCAGGAAAACATCCTTCGCTTATCAGCTCATTAAAAATACACGACAAGGGTTCAGATATCAAGCATACTGTGTTCTTGAGAAAGGAAACCGATATTTTATCGTACCCCACAGCTGCGGTTTGTTTCAGTCTCCGAATGACTGATTCTACTTCGCCGGGACAAGAAGGTGAAAAGAAACACGTGCATTCGTTGTGGGATGGCAAAATATTGTCATGCCTTTCATAATCGCCAGCAACTACCGGTGAAACAACACTTAAGAAATTTTTGTTCAATATATTGCATATAGCTTTCTGATTACTAGTTTGGGTTCCGGTGTCATCCATTATGTTTAAGACAGCAGAAGTTAGCTTCACCTTCCCCAATGCACTATTGATCCACGATTGTCGTGGATTTCCAAACGCGGCAGAAAATTTTTGTTGAAAATAATTTCTCTTTGACACGCGTAGTAATTTCGTGGTCAGATTCCGATATCTTATGTACAGTTCTTTTATTCTCAAATTATCAGGATTATTGCGCACCTTTTGATACATATGAGTGGGCACAGCACACCTTGTACGAACAGGATGTTTAACCATGCGATATTTTTCGCATTACAGGTTGGTAACGTAAAACAAGTTCCTTCTTTGAAAAGTGACGATCGCTGTCTTGTGCTCGTGCTGTGCCCGCAGCAATATTTGTTGTTGTACTGCTACATTGCTGATGTGTTCTCCGTATTACTTTCTGGCGATGTTGAGGAAAATCCTGGGAACAATGATGATCCCAAAACTAGGGCAGCTAAAGCAAAAGCAGAATCTACGGACCTACTTCTGCAGATTCTAGAAAAACAGGAGACCATCGCCAAGGAAATTGCAGAAATGAAAACAAGGCAGAAAAATACTGACGAGATTATGGCCAATATTAAAGGTCAATTGGGTGAAATCAGTACAAACCAAACAAAAGTAGATATGAAACTGCGGGAGATTCAATCACGTCTGGATAAGATCGAGACCATGACAAATGAGATTAAGCCACTTCAGGTTCAAATAGACGGGGCATGTAGTAAAGTAGAAGGATTGGCAAATAAGTACGCCGCCCTAGAACGCAAAGTAGATGGCCTTGAAAACCGAAGTCGTAGGAATAATCTACTTGTGTTTGGGTATCAAGAACGCGAAGACGAAACACAAGAACAATTATCTGATCGTCTGTGTAAAGATATCTTCTCTGATATTTTGAACCTGAAGATTGTTCCTCTAGAAAGATGTCACAGGCTTGGCAGAAAACGTGCTGAAAGTGATAGGCCACGGCCTGTCATCTTACGCCTAAATGATTATCGTGAAAAATTACTTGTGCTTAGGAACGGAGGTAAACTGAAACAAACGCCATATCGTATTGCTGAAGATTTTTCGAAACGTATTCAGCATGTACACTCTTAAAAATGAACTTCACCGCATAGCACGCTCCTAGCAAACCATCATCTCGAATGATATCGTTATCAGCCCTGATTTGTGGAAAACGGGAGGCGTACGCCTTTTCTGTGACACTTATGGTGTTCATAATTGTCACAAAAACGGCGTACGCCTCCCGTTTTCCACAAACCAGGGCTGATAACGATATCATTCGAGATGATGGTTGGCTAGGAGTGTGCTATGGGGTGAAGTTCATTTTTAAGAGTGTACGCCGGAATTTATGGGACAGCACAGTCGAAGAGCGCCGGGAAGGGAAGAAAGTTCAGTTGCGGTTTGATCGTCTGTTTGTAAATTCAGAAGTGTATACATGGAATGACACAACAGGCGAACGCGAAAGACTAGAAAAGAGCTCAAGTGCAGAATGACATATACAACAAGGGTTTCGAGGTTCTTTTCGACTTCTGAATATTAATATCAGGTGCATAGTAAACAAGTTAGAGTATATAGAGGCCATTTTGATGTCATATGAACCTGATGTTGTTGTACTGACGGAAACTTGGTTGAGGAAGGACGTGCTAGACTGTGAACTGATTCCGGAAAATTATGGTATTCTTAGGAAAGATAGAGAGAGAAGAGGTGGTGGAGTGGCTCTGATAATAAAGAAATCGTTGGCATACTCTCCGATGAATCCTCTTGATATTGAGGGAATTTTTTGTAAAATAAGATTAAATGATACTAGCTTTGTTGTTGGAGCGGTTTACAGACCCCCTGGTGCCCCACCTTCCTACCTGGAATCTTTGCACAGTTACATCTCCTCCAATGTTAACTCATCTTCCAAGCTGATTTTGGCTGGGGATTTTAATATACCGAACATTAATTGGAAAACGTTTGAAATATCAGCTGGTGACCGCCATAATGCTAATTCGTTGCTGAGCCTTGCATTCTCTTATGACTTGTGTCAAATTGTCAAAGAATATACTAGGGTACAAGCTAACAGTGCCTCATTGCTTGATCTAGCATTTTTGTCTAATGCCATGAATGTCGAACAATGGAACTGTGAGGTGGTTGATGGTCCATCGGACCATAAAACTGTGATTTTGGAGGGACGCGTAGGCACGTGTGCACATGCAGAGTTCCAAATTCAGAGGTTTCATGGTTTCTCTAGAGCTGATGATGTAACGATCATAGACTCCTTGGAGAGATCACTGGATTACTTCAGGCAGTCGTGCTCTAGATACAGGGATGTAAATTTTGCCTGGGAAGCCTTCAAGAATATCGTACATAGTTGCATCTCTAAGTTCGTTCCAATTAAGGTCCGTAAAATAAATGTGCGTAAACCGTGGATAACACGGCCTGTCATTCACTTGAAACGGCGCATAATACGGGAGAGGCGTAAAGGAAATGGGACAGCTGTTTTCAGATTATGTAGGGAACTTAAAAACGAGATCAGGAAATCTAAAAGGGAATATTACGGAAAAACACTTCCGTCGTTGCTACATTCGTCCCCTCAGAAGTTCTGGCGAACGATTGTTCCTAAGAGCCACTCAAACCGATGTATTTCAATGAACGGCAGCGAAGTTAGTGCGGTGGATGCAGCTAGCCACTTCAATCTTGGATTCAGGTCTGTTTTTGTCCCTGACGACGGATTTCGACCAGTCTTTGAGACGACACAGCGCATGATACCGCAAATGAAAGACATTGCGTTTGATCTTAACGGAATTGTTGAGTTGCTCAGGAACGTGAATATTAGGAAGTCTCAAGGACCAGACAGGATTCCTAACGAGTTTATAAAGAGATATGCCGACTGGGTTGCACAGTATCTCCAAATTATCTTCGAAATGTCACTTAATGTAGGTCAGGTTCCGACAGAGTGGAAATGCTCACGGATCATACCCATCTTCAAGGCTGGTGACTCATCCCTGGTGACTAACTATCGGCCAGTATCTCTATTATCCAACTGTAGTAAGTTACTAGAACATATAATTTGTAAGCACATAACAGAGTACCTTGAGGAGAACCACATGCTTACTTTCTTATAACATGGCTTCCGCAAGGGGTTCTCGACCGTTACAGCTCTCTCTGAAATTGTTCATGACTTGGCATTATCAATTGACCGTCATTCACAAACCGATGTGCTCTTCCTAGACCTTTCAAAAGCATTTGTCGTGGTGCCCCACGCCAAACTGATGCTAAAACTCGCAGCATATGTCCCAAATCCCCGGGTCATTGCATGGCTTCAGGATTATCTTTCTGGAAGGTCACAGTTTGTTGAATGCAACGGTCACAGGTCCTCGCGGGTAGACGTAATTTCTGGGGTGCCCCAGGGCTCTATCCTGGGTCCCTTACTATTTTTGGTCTTCATTAATGATATGTTAAATGACGTCAAATGTAAAGCCTGTCTGTATGCTGACGACTGCGTAAGACTGACAAATACAAGTATTTGGGGGTCTTTCTCACTTCCGACTTAAGGTGGAACTCTCATGTGCAGCATGTGCTTAGAAAATGTCGGAATAAGTTATTTTATTTAAGGCGATCGCTTGGTTTTGCCACCCCGGAGGTACGTTTGTTGGCATACCGATCATCATGTACGCAGTAGCCATCTGGGACCCATACACTGAAACTTTGAAAACCGAACTAGAGAGAGTTCAGCGCTTAGCTGTTAGATTCATTTACAATAAGTATCGAAGGGAAGACTCCCCTACTGCCATGTGCCTTCAGGCGAACCTAGAAGCGATTGAAACCCGTAGCCAAAACGAAAGGCTCAAGCTTCTATACCTTATCCTTCATGATCACATCAAGTGCAGGTTGAAACACATTGTCGAGCCGAAAGATCACCTGCTATTAAGAAACCGCCATGCTTTTTCACTGAAAGAGTTCCGTTGCGAAACAGACTTATTCAGGCATTCATTCCTGCCAAGAACAATCTCGGACTGGAACCAGCTCCCCTCCGACGTATGTGCCGCCAAATCATTTGTGCAGTTTGTAAAGCTTCTAGAAGCTCATCAAAAGAACTAATGAATTCCCAGATAACTAATGCTTGGTTCTTGCGAGTGTCACTCTTTACAACAGCGTTTTCGTATTGCTCTTTTTGTATTGTTCATGTATTGTAATGCAAGCTAGCAGCTCTTAAAGGATTTAATTCCCACTCCTGTTATGGCTCTAGCGAGCCAACAGTATTGTGAAATAAATAAATAAATAAATATTAGCGCGATGGTTTATGGATCGCAACAAGGCAGCCGTAACCCATGGCTTACGTCTTATCTGTCTTATCTGTTTGCGTTGCTTTTAGGATAATGGACTCCGTTTTGGTGAAAATATGGTTCAGTAAAGTGTGGAATCGTATGTATTGTGTATTTGACATCAAACGAAATATAACCATTTCTCAGGACGATTGCGTGCTGCAGCTGCGCTTTCCATCTCCTGCGTGCGTACAAAACTGGAATGCTGGAGGACTTCAGTTCAAGGTTCGTTTTTGTAGTCATTCTAAATAAAAAGGAAAGAAAAAAAGGAACCTCCGAAGTGAATAAATTATTCCGCTTTAATCCGTTTGCGTAATGTGATCGACGCATGATATGTCAATTTGTTTGAAACTGTGGGTGAATGAAAGTTATCCTGATCTTTCATTCAGAATGTCATGTTGGACCACTACCAGAGCGTGCTTAAAGAAATCAATGCTTTGATGAAGGTATCATCGAAGTGCCCACCACGAGCCAGTGACGATGGTCAAGATTTTTCTAGCGGATCTTGTCATGTCATGCTGAAAACTGTAAGTTTAGCTATTTGGTCTGTATTCAATAACGTGTGCATCTTGTGGTGTGGTGTACTTTTCTCAGTGTAACCCTGACCTCAAGCTATCTTCCACTTTCAAAATCCTCCCCGCACTTCGGTTACAACACTATGGACCTATCGCGGTGTGATGCTTGCTTGAAAGGAATACAATCTGGTATGCTGTGTTGTTTTTCTTTTAAAAAGACTTCAGGTATCCATAATAAGAGGCCTTCGTAGCAAGAAAGCCATAAGAAAAGGCATCTTCTTGATACATTAATATTTCTCCTAAAGACAAGGGTACGAGTCACACTACATGTGCCATACTGTACTCATAAAAAAGGGTGGAGCAATTAGACCTTTTAGGAGGTAATAGTTGTCGCGTATGTTGTGCCTAAAAGGTTGCAAAGTTCTACCTGCTACCTCACTCTCTGCCACGAATAATAGGGTTACCGCTTCTGATTCGGTGAGCGAGGGGGGCGTACACCTTTTTGTTGTAATTTGGATGGATGATAATTTCTTTTACCACGTTTTTACACCCCTTATCAGACGCTATGTTGGCTTAGGAGGTAACTAAGGAAGTTACCACCTTCTCACACCTTTTTTCTTAGATTGTGGTTCCCAAATTGTGTGTAGTTGCCCTCGTATTAGCAAAGGTGCGCAAATATTTCTTCTATTTTCTTAAAGAACTAGGCTACTCGGCTTAGCTATTTTTCAGTAACTTTTTGCATAGCTCTTTGCTTTGAGCTCCAGTAACTTCTTGAGGAGCTCGTTCCTTTCCCTTTTTCTTTTGTTTCGAGGGTGGAGGTTAAGTTAGTCAAAGTAACTTGAAGAAAGTTCATAGTTCCTTTTGCTCGATTCTGGTCTACAAACATCGCAGGCTGAGTCCTCCCCCCATGACTTGAGATGAAAGATGGTACGTGCACGGCGCGACTAACTCCCGTTGTTACATGGTGAATGTTACAAATTATGTTTTAGCCGAGCATTAGGAAGCTGAGGTATCGCGCATCTTAACGATAAGCAGTGTATTGATAATGATAGAGGGCATTGAGTAGCAGGATTAAAACTTGGCACGGTTCTACGATATGTGTGTAGGGGACAACTCGTAGAGCATAAACTTGTTTTGTGCTCCTTTTTTTATGTGCCTTATTACGAGATCAAAATCATGAAATCCCTCCCTAAAGAAGCCTATAAATGTAGGCTTCTTTTGTTGTAGCAGATATTGATATCATTTTTGTATATCAAGGCTAATTTGAAACGTCTTGAATCGTCCATTGTGACAGCAAGGTCTGAATTAACCATATAGACAGGTCAAGAGCTGAAAAGTATATATATTGAGTAGAAAATAACTTGAAGGTAACCTGTTACATTTCTAAAGTAGCTTAGGAACTTCCCGTCAATTTTCATTACGTTTTATTACGTGTAACTGCGTTTGAAATTTACTTACAGGCCGGTTTCACGTCAGTTCAGGCAGGGAGGTTCCATCGACCTCCTGGGTCTTCAGTATTTTTTATATTTATAAGCTCATCGTATATTATGATCAATATTTTTTCCGAATAGCTTTCGTGCAAAAAAATCGAGAAAATCCGGCCCTGAATTCTGATGTTTCAGTTTTGCCGTGTTTGCACGCGTATACCTCCCGAGTGTTAAGAGATATTGTTGTGAAATTTTTTGATGCTGCTTTATGATGCCCACAGGCCAGCTGTCAGAGAGCAAATTTTAGCGCGCAGGTGCAACGCTGTGTGCTATAAAAAATGGCGAAAATGCCCTCTCGCGCACTTTTGTCCTAATTTCGACGCCTGATATCTCTGGCTATAGATGTCCCTGATCCCAATACTTGGTATCAGCCCACTCAGCTTTTAATGCTCTTTCATCTGATATATCTATCCTGCATATACCTCCTAGCGGTATGTGCTGAAATAGGCAAATGTCTAGGCATATTTCGAAATAAACATGGATTTTGCGCGTGTATTTCTCAAAAAGGTCTCACTTGATTTCGTATATATTTTGCCAGGATATGGCCCGGCGTTAGACGTTTTATCTAACGCAAAAACTTCTTTACCAAAGGCGTATACTGCTGATTAGCGCGTTAAAACGCGGCCCCACTGCGTACGAACGTGTCGGAGATATCTACAGCCAGAGCAAGAAGCGTCGAAGTTTGAACAAAACTGCGCGACAGAGCATGTTCGCCGCTTTTTATACGATACAGTGTTGCACCCCCTATGTGGACCTTCGACCGACCCACAACGATAACACGCATCCCCAGCCTCCCTCGCAAGTATGACACACCCACGGTGGCCGCGCGGCAACTCGCGTTGGAGCACATTTACTCGCTTCATGACCAGCGAGTACCCATATACACCGATGGCTCGGTGATACCAGGCGGGCCGGCAGCAGCCTTCTACGCCCACTGCAGCCCTGGGTTCAAACTCCCGTACGAGACTTCATCCACCGAAACCGAAATGATCGCCATTCATGAAGCCCTGAAGTTCATCTCGGCATCCGTTCCCGCACCATGGACCATCTTTACAGACAGCAAGGCGGCGCTAGAAGTGCTGTCATCATTCTCGATCCCCCATGTTCAGGACATTGGCGAGCTCATCGTTCAGTGCCTCAGCCGTCTCGCCCGCGCGGGCCACAGCGTTTGGCTTCAGTGGGTCCCCGGTCACACAGGCCTCCCCGGCAACACATCTGCCGACGCCGCTGCGAAGCAGGCCCACACCTCTGCACCATTGTTATCGGTCCCGCTATCACCCTCATCATGCCGACTCCACATACGCCGCATGTGCGCAACAGCACACTCGCCTCTTCACTGAGAGCGCCGTCCCAGCCCGCACTTTCCTTCATTCCATCGATCCCAGGATGGAGCTCACCATCCCACTGAGCCTCTCTCGAAGGGAGAGCTCACTCCTTCACCGCCTACGACTCAACGTCGCTAAGACCCCCTCGCGCCAGTTCCTCATGGGCAACATAGGTTCCCCACTATGCACGAAATGTGGTGTGGTGGCGGACACTACCCACCTCCTCCTGCACTGCCGCCTTTACTCCTCAGCAAGAGCCGCACTTGAACAACAGCTCACACACCTTGGCCTGCACATCACGCTGCGGACCTTACTCGGCCCCGTGCAGCGCGCCCGACAGTGCGTACTACCAGACTGCTCCTCCGTTACCTCGCTGCAACCGACCTACTGGTCGCCCTGTGAACCGGCCTGTGCCCGCCTGGGTACTCTCTCTCTGGGTTTTTCTTTTTTTGTTTTGGAATGGCAAGCCGACACCCTGTCTGGCTGACCTTTCCCTCGTTCCTTTTCTTTGTTATCATTAAACATATACCCCCCCCCCCCTCCAGTGTTGCACGTGTGCGCCTAAATTTGCGCTCGGAGTGCCGGTAGGTAGGTATACTAAAGCACAAAAAATTGCACTACGATATCTTTTAAAGCTCAGGATGTATACACGTGCAAACACGGCAAAATTGCAACAATCGAATTCAGGGCCGGATTTCTCGATTCTTTGCACGGAAAGTATTCGAATGATTAATTTTACCAACGTTGGTCATTATCTGCGATGAGCGTCAAAATACATATATAAAATCACGAAAATTCAGGAGGTCCATGGGACCTCCCTGTCTGAGCTAACGTGGAACCAGCCTACAATTATGTTCTGGCTAACCTTTTCAGTGACCTCCATCTCTCAACAGTCTAACTTAACTGACAACGAGTTCCAACTTCTATCTCTGTTCCATATAACCTGTGTTAAGTGAAGTAAATAGTACATATGCGGGACTGGTGGTTATGTACTTTCAATGTAACACTCTTTTTTTTTTTTCATTGCTGATGAAGTGATGCATTAAAGAACTCATGTATCTTGTGACTATGATGCAATAAAGAGTTTTCTACAATGACATATTGATTTTGTTTTTAAAAATCGCGCAAATTAGCTCTTGTTTGGGGCGTAGGAGGTACCCGTAAGTGTGCATTGGCTGCACCTCGGGAAAGCGTTGGGGTACGTACGATACAGGCTGCCGATAACGGACCATTAACATCCCCGTGTTGCAAACCGTATGCCGAACCATGGTTGGGAGCCGACCCAGTCGGGTCGGTCGCCGCCGGTGTACCGACGTTGGGTCGTCGCGCTTTGCTGCCTGGGTATAGCCTTTAGAGTTTTTTAATGGAAAATCTGTATAAAAAAAACAAAAGACACCCTGTATGGCTTCATGAGGTCACAGTCATCCGTCCTCCCGCACGCCCGCCCGCGCGCGCATGGAATTCCCGAATGAAGAATTCCTCCATAACTTCAAAATATATTAGCGAGCAATAATAAAATTAAATAGGATTTTAAATAGGATTGTCACCTATGCTGGGTGCCTCCTTTCCCATGCAGGTTCATCAAAAGTCCAATCTTGCGTCGGAATAACCCGATGAATGATCCGAGGAATAACGGCGAACAACGTTCCCAAAACAAACAAACCGCGGAAGTAACGGCTCTATAGGAAGGAGAATAGCTCCAGAGTTGCGCACCTTCGCACACTTAATGGCTCTCGCAAGAAACTTCGCTGGAAGCCGCCCGCAAGAAACTTGAGAAATTATTCACGCTCTAATCTCCGTATACAACGTCTTCTCAAGAGAAACCTGGATTGGAAAAGTAAACTTGTGTAGCGAATCATCTTAGCGTGAAAGGTGCATAAAGCCTGCGCGCGCCGCCAAAGCATGGTCGTAACTCCTTGCACGCGAGTGGATACTGGGCTATGGCTGGGCTCTCGCTCTACACGTGGGATTCTGCCTTTGACGGTGGACGTTAATAAATGAGAGAGAAGAAGCTCCGCGTAAATAATCCTCAGTCTGTTGTTGGTAAAATTAGAAGGAAGGATTATCGTTTCCTTTCTCAAACTGAAGGTACACTCTTAAAAATGAACTTCACCGCATAGCACGCTCTTAGCCAACCATCATCTCGAATGATATCGGTATCAGCCCTGATTTGCGGAAAACGGGAGGCGTACGCCTTTTCTGTGACACTTATGCTGTTCATAATTGTCACAAAGAAGGCGTACGCCTCCCATTTTCAACAAATCAGGTCAAATAACGATATCACTTGAGATGATGGTTGGCTAGGAGCGTGCTATGAGGTGAAGTTCATTTTTAAGAGTGTAGGTGCTACTGTTCTCATGTTGACCACGCACCTGCACCAGTCAAAGTACTACATTGTCCACATATACAGGATGTTTTTGTTTGTTCTGCTTTAGCTGCCCCGGATTTAACGAGAAAGGTATGAGAGCACCGTTTTTGCAGTTGAGTTATACGACCAGACGGACACCCCATCGAAGAGGTCATGTAACTATATACTTGATGAGTAATTGCCTAAAATTCATCGATTAACTCTTCAATTAGGAAGCTTCAGGGCAAAAGCGAGATAGCAGAATGGGAGACAATCCTCAATGTAAGACAATGTATTTTCTAGCAGTCCTACAATTTGCACGTACGTTGAAATATTTTGCTATGCAAGTGAGCCGAATCCGAAACCTGGGGATCAGTATCGGCTTATGCAAATTTCGTCGATTTCGGTTTCAACATACGTGCTCATTCTACGATATTTTAAAGCAGAGCATGGCACGAATGGAAAGGGGATTTTCACAGACAGTGTAACACCTGGCGTCGAAATCAGAGAAGCAGGAGGACTGACGTTTGAAGTAGGCGGGGGGCGGGATATATTTATTAGACCAAAGGAAAAAAAACGGGGGGAAAGGTCAGTCAAACGGGACGTCGGCTTGCTATTCCGCCGAGAAAAAAAAATAAATGAAAGAAGACTAAACTAAATAAAAAAGAAAAGAAAAGAATTAGGAAATAAAGGATAAACGAACAAACGGTGAAAGAAGGATGAGATTGATTAAAGACAAAGATGACAACAACAACAAAAAAAAAAAGATACTGACAAACGGTGAAAGAATGATGAGATGGATCACAAAAGATGACTTTACAAGAAAAGCATGAGGTTAATGCGTTGAGGCGGCTTAGAGCAACAGGGGAGGGAGATGAAAGAGGGTGAAAAGACGATGGCGGTACAGGAGAGGGAGGGGTGTGCAGCAGGGTTGCGAAGTTGCCACTCCGGGGTTGGAATGATTCCGGAATTATTCAGATTTATCAGGGCCCGGAATGGAATTGGAATGGAATTAGGCATTTTTTCGCAGGCGGATTGGAATGGTCTGGGTGCCCCGGTTGTAGTTTTTGTTTGAACACGCTGGTTTATGCCCTCGCGCCCTTTGCAGTTTACACACACGCACCGCTCCTGCACACGGTCAAGGGCGAAATAACCTTGTCTTTGTGCTTTTTCCGTGCTGGGCAATGTCAATCTCCTCTAGCACTGCTGGGCTACCCAGCACGGTTACCGGTCCCTTTCCTTTAATTGATGGAATTAAAGGAATGTAATGGGGTTGCCAAGCCATTCCAGGAGTGGGAATTGGCCATACCTTTTCATTCCGAGGAATTGAAAGGAATGGAATTATCAGAAATCTCCATTCCTCGGAATGGAATCGGAATGGAAAGGGTGATCCCATTCCGCAACCCTGGTGTGCAGTCCCCCTTGCTCTGGGATTCGGATAGTCCAAGAGAACTACCCTCCACAGCAAACATACGAGCATCCCTCAGTGGTGGTGGTGGCGGCCGCCTTGAAAGAGCTCGTCGTTGTCGGCGTCTCAGGGGTGGACAACGTCACGGATAGCGCTCTGGGGGAACACGGATGGCGTTTAAAAGCCTGTGCGTTCTTATCAAGACGATAAGAGACTGAAGTACTCGTATTTTCAAGAAGCAATGAAAGCTCCCCCTCATATGACGCGGCGGGTTGCACGGCTAACAACGTCAGTTCAAAATCAATTATCGCAACGAACCTGTGGCTAGGCGTGTATACTATACCACGAAAATGGTATCGAAAATAGTGTACTAAATACTCAAGGCGCAATGTGATTAATACGGTACATACACTTGGAAATGAAAGTAATTGTAGCAAACACACCGTAGCATATAGTAAGAAAAAGTAGCAGAACTATTTAAAAAAGTATTGAGGGCACACTTAAGATGCTTGAGCATCATGACCCTCAAGCACGTTAAGTATGTCCAAAATACTTTTTACAGTACTAAACTAAATGCCTACAATCTATTTGACGACTGCAGTCGTCAAATGGATTGTTTCTTTATTGTATTATTGGTATTTAAGCATAGGTTTTCTACGCTATGACAGTGTGTCTCTGCTCATGAAAGGAGGTAAAGTATGCAGGAACAATGTGACGAAGCGTCAGTCCAGTCACAGAGCATCAATAAGGAGGTTCTCGTGGGCTTCGCTTCTAGATGCAGTTCACATAATTTCTTCTTGTCGTCAGTTGTGTTCGAAACGAGGTAGGAAACGACTACCGAGGACGGGGGATCTTGTCACGTTGTCATGTATTATTTTTCGTTAATTGTGTTGTTTCCTGGGAATGGTAAATGCAGTTCAACGAATAAGCTGTGCGACACGTGTTCAGCTGAACTTCCCGAAGCCACTTGTATGTTTGTGCAGGGTGTGTTTTTCCTGCCCTCCCGACCCGAGATACCAAGAAAAACACACCCTGCACAAACATACAAGTGGCTTCGGGAAATTCAGCCGAACACGTGTCGCACAGCTTATTCGTTGAACTGCATTTACCATTCCCAGGAAACAACAAAATTAACGAAAAATAATACATCACAACGTGACAGATCTCCTCTCTAAATTCTATTCGGTTCCACTCATGGAAGCCTGGCACACACAAGCAGGAGAGTGTAGCGAAGAGAACTGTAATAGCGTTTCCGTGTACGCTGGTTGAGACGAGGAGTGGTTTGTATGCTTCCATCCTGATTTCCTCTCATTTAATGAACCATTGGCGGCGTACGCAAAGCACGATGCATTTTTATATTCTCCTATGCGTTGGGTTCACCTGCCTCTCAAAAATAAACTACAACAGAGCTACCAACGATTCCCGTGGGAATTTCTGAACCAATCTTTTACGATGCGTTCAACACCGCCCACCTGATAATCTAGTGTGTGTGTGTGGGTGCATTCAACACGGAAAAAGCAATGTGGCAAGACAGCGCTCGAAAAAAATAATGTCAGCAGACGTAGACATTAAGAGTACAAGCCCTGGGACACACATTCGCACAAAAGGTACGAGTGCAGTGCGCAACCTTGGTGCACAAGAGAGCTTTCAGTCCCGCGGGTCAGAAAAGCTGCTTCCCTCGACTGTCAGTCTGTGACGTCACGCCGTCCGCCCAATAGTGAGGCGCGCACCTTCTTTTCATTTCTTTATTTTTTGTGTGTGTGTGTGTGGGGGGGGGGGGGTATTTGGCGCCACCCGTCCTGCGCCTGTAGCCGAGCAGTGGACCAGCCACCACGCTCCCGCGCTGTAGCAGTACGACCCTCGGTAGCCAATAAACGTGCTAGGATGATCTGACGTCACACCACGTCAGAAGGAGCTAGAGGAGATCGCTGCCGCTGCGCGAACTCTTGTAAGCGAATTTTCTTAGGAAATTCGCGCTTCCCAAATTCTGCGTGACAGTTCCTAAAAGTACACACAGAAAAATAACCGTTCTTCATAAGAGTTCTTCATAGTGCAAGAATCTTTCTCTCAACCTTTCTTATCTTCGTGAACGAAAGAATGGCTAAGGATCTCCTGGCTGTCCTACTTTTGAAGAATCTTTTAAAGGTGTGATATACGCACAAGACGCAGAACTTTAAAACGTTCTTTCTCGAACGGTTGTTTTTCTGTGTGTAGTATGTTCATATCACGCAGTAAAAAAGCCCATGTTCAATGTTCCATGCTTGTTTAACTGGCACCATTATGCATGTCGCTCCTTCACTTTAATTTCGCTTGGTTGTTTTGCGCTGGCACTGACTATACTGCGGCGTCGCTATCGAGAAAAAGAAAATCACTTGAACGGCAATTAGCGCAATGCACACTTAGCTGAGTCGGCTTGAATACGATGCGCGCGGCTTTGCACCGTTCAGTCAAAGTGGAAAATCTCCGCATCACTCGAGCGAAAGCATTCACTTTTCTTTTTTGTCAAGATGTAAATTTGCTTCGTACTGCGGTGGTATACCACCGCGACACAGAGGGATAGCAAAAGGCAGAATATGCACTCAGGAACACTGTACCACCATTCCCTCCCCTCAAGGGAAATGTAAAGTAACCCAGATTTTCTCTCTCGCTCTCTCTCTCTTTTTTTTTTTTTTCAGTTACACAGATTCTCTCGACCTCCTCTTCAGGGATGCATTTTACATTACCAAGATCCCAGTTGCAGCTCTAAGTGTGTACAACATGTTCTCAAAGAACACGAAGGCGGGGAGACGGGAGTATAAATCCTCCTTTCCGCCCTTTTGTGTGCTTCACTTTTCTTTTGCACTGACTAAGGTAGCTTGTCCTTCCGGGATTCCAATTCCATCTATGCTATGAAGACTTCGAGGCTGTTTCGATGGATCTCTGTAGTTTGGAAAGCGTTTCACTGAGTTTGTACATAAAAGTGCTGCAAATGCACATGATTCAGTAATACACAGAACCATATACAGGGTGTCCCAGAAAACGTGTCATTGAATTATAATTTTAAAAAACACTACGCCACCTTCACGCGGTCAACGGCGTTTGTTCATACTAGGTTTTTGCCACCTCCTGTTATGAATGCCATCTACCTTAAGTTTTGTTATGCTAATTATTACGAACCGAACTCGGAAATTTTGCCAAGTAAAGGTCCCTTTTTTACCCCAAAAATGTGAAGCGCGTGCCCAATTCACTCAAGTTCATGATGTATGACAGGGATATTGAGGAGCTATACCATCGGAAAAAATGGCCGAGCATCATGCTCTACGGAGCTCCCAGAGAATAGCGCGCGACGAATTTTTTAGCGCAATCGTTGTCAGTCCGACGAAAGGAGGTTGGAAACCCAGTCCACAGAGGGATAGCAGAAAGAGTGACAATTCTTGAAATTGGGAGAAGGAAAGCATGATTCTAGCGGCAGCCGGATGCGATAAGCCCACGCCTGTCTTATCTCTTTCTACTATCCCTGTGTGGGCTGAGCATAAACCTCCTTTCGTAGGGCTGAAAACGAAGGCACGCAAAGGCTCGTCCAGCGGTATGCTCTGGGCGCTCCGAAAAGCATGATGTTCGGATATATTTTTCCGACATGATAGCTCCTCAATATCCGTGTCAATTATCATAAACTTGAATAAATTCGGCACGCGCTTCACATTGGTGGGGTACAAAAGCGATCTTTACTTGGCAAATTTTCGAGTTCAGTTCGTAAAAACTGACATAATAAAACTCAAGTTAGATGACATTCACATCAGGAGGTGGCTATTGAAACAACCTAACCTATTGAAAACAAATGCCTTGACCGCATGATTCTAGGTGGCGTAGTTTTTTTTATTATAATTCAATGACACGTTTTACTAGGACACCCTGTAGATAATAATGATGGTGTACACTCTAAAAACAGAACTTCACCGCATAGCACGCTGTGCGCCAACCATTCCCGTCACTGATAGGGTTATGCTTCTGATTGGGAACAGAGAGGGAGGCGTTCGTTTTTTTTTTTGTTTTTTTTTGTGTCAGTTTGAATATACATATTATAATTGCCACGAAAAAGGGTACCCCCTTCTCTCTCTTAGAATCAGAAGCGATAACCCTATCATTCGTGGCAATGGTTGTCGCACAGCGTGCTATGCGGTGAAGTTCTGTTTTTAGAGTGTACTAAACAGCTTGAGCAGTAAACAGAAACGTAACATCATGTTGATACAAACCAATTTCTACACGACAGCCTACAATGTACATCTAAGGCCTATATTAGGCCTACAACCTTCGGCGTCAATTTATGTGGTCAGCCAAATATACATTGCGGCACCTTCATGGGATAAGATGTGCTTTTCTGAAATCCGATGTATTACGTGTGGTGAAGTACGGTTGCCTCCCACCTGAAGCGTCAATAGTGCGTAAATGCCAAAACGGGAAGTGAGATCTTTTTGCTGTGTTTCGCATCCTTCAGAAATCTGTGCTCCGAGTATTGGATCCCAGAAGTACAAGCCGACAACAGGCGTTGCCCGAAGGGCACGTTGACTTGATTGGATCAAAAGAGACCATTGGAAAAGGGACTGTGAGAAAAAAAAAGAAAGAAAGAAAACTACATGCACGAAAGCGCCCCATATCGACAGAACACCGAATAAGAGACGCGCATGATGCACGCTGTGCATGTGTGGTAATTTGCTTCTCTAGAGAGTGCCATTGTTTTGTATTATTTTATGCCGATGGGTATCTATAGCTTTATGGGGTCGTAGCATTTATTACTGATCACAACCTACGCAGTTGGATCGCATTCTTATGCCTTTAGAGGGCGCATGAAAAAAATCGAATATCGCCCTAGGATCACTTGCAGGATACCCTTTCAAATACCAGAAAGATGTTTCGAATAATTGTTGTTCGCTTCAGCCTACCGGCATGACCTACATCTAAAAGAGTAAAGACAATCGAATCGAATCGAGGGGGGGGGGGGTGAATGTGTTTAATAGAGTGAAAGAAAAAAAAGGAAATGTCATTGCCAGCTTCTATTCCGAAAAAGAAACTGAAAAATAAACAAAAATAAAGAAACTGAAAATAAACGAAAAGAAAGAAAGGAAAGGAAAAAATGAAAGAAAAACAGGCACGCAGTGCCGTGCAGTACAGGCACGAAAGAAAGTCCCAGGGGGGAATCGAGGGAACTGCAGGCCTTGTACGCAAAAGCATGGCGGGCTAAGAGCTAGTCCTCATCAGAACGCTGCGTTGGTTAGTCGGGTGGACGGCGGCGCTGTAGCGATCTGCCTGCATAACACGCACAAGACCAACTCCATTCATAATGATATCGTTCCGTTTCGTGGTCTGTTGAAAATCGGAAGTGCACGTCTTTTTGTATCATCAACAGCAACATATATATTGTGATGATGAAGTGGGGAGGTTTTCCACCCTTATCATCACTTATCCAAATTGCTACAGAAAAACGTACACTTCCTAATTAAAAAAAAAAAAAATCTTAGACGAGAACGATATCATTCTGAACGAGATTGGTTCTGAGCGTGTCATGTGGTTAAGATATGCTCTTAGAGTGTATAATCGCGAGTAATAGGCATGGAGTTGCAACTCCCACTCCATGCTAACCCTTCACCGAACTTCTATCGAAGATCTCCTACGTGACGCCTATGTCGACCCGTCACTTAGCTAGCAGCAGGCGGCCTTGGAGCGGACTGGACTCCCATCGGACTGGTATTAGAACAGCCGTCGGGATTCCCAGCATCGCCAGCGTCACCTAAACATAAGTATAGAGTTAAAGGACCAAGCTGTCCGTTCTTTCGGACCGCATAGGATTTCAGCTAACGGATAAGATCACACTATCCGGTAACAGAGGCAGTTTTGTGACAGATCTGCAGGAGAGTAGCAGCTTGGCTTTTGGTCGACTGGCCGTATAAACTGACCCCATCCTCCTTCACATTTTCTACGGTGAGCGTAATGAATTCTAAATAGTGAAATACTACTAGTGTTTGGATGTTGAACAAATTTCTTCAAACAGCTGCACAATTTCTCAGGGCCAGCAAGCGTGCATATCCCGCAGTGGCGCAAGCCAATGCCATTCCAACCGCTTCCATCCATGGCCTTAAAAAGAGGACGGTATCCAGAGCGAAGCTAAAGCTAAAGCGGCTGCACAAAACATTATCAGCGACATGTACTCCCAGCATACGCTGGTCTTCACTGACGGCTCCGTTGACCACAGAACTAAAAGCGCCGCCTCCGCCTCGTACGATCCTGAACATATCCTGGCAAGGAAAACCTCTACCAGCGGCATGGCCGAGTGGGCTAAGGCGTCCGCTCGTTGGTGGTAACCGAGGTCGTGCTGAAGACTGGGAGGTGGTGGGTTCGAATCCTACCGCCGGCTGTGCTGTCTGAGGTTTTCCCTGGGTTTTCCGAAGACTTTCCAGACGAATGTCGGCACAGTTCCCCCTGAAGTCGGTCCAGGACGCATACTAATCCCCCTGTCCCCCACTCCTTCCTGCTGTCCTCTCTCCGTCCGTCCACGTCTGTACGCCGCTCATAGCCACAGTTGCTTCGCGGCGCTAACACCCAATCAAAAAAAAAGAAAGAAAACCTCTGTGGTACACTCTAAGAAAAAAAGGGTGTGAAAAGGTGGCAACTTCTATAGTTACCACCTAGGTCAACATGGCGTCTGTAAAAGGGTAGTAAAAGCAATTATCATATATCCAAATCGCTACAAAAAGGCGTACGCCCCCCTCGCTCACCAAATCAGAAGCGGTAGCCCTATCTTTCGTAGGTAGCAGGTAGAACTTTGCAACCTTTTAGGCACAACATATGCGACAACTATTACCTCCTGAAAGGTGTAACTGCTCCACCTTTTCTTCTGAGAGTGTACCCATTTATCCTCCCCGACTGCAGAGCTCCTTCCGATACTACATGCATTTGCTGCTATCCAACTTAGGGCCATCAACAAGGCTGTCATCCTCACCGACTCTTCACCACATTACCGCCAGCAATGGGGCGGAGTATCGACCCTGACGACGAAACGCCCAATCATCATTATTCGTATAAAGTTGTTGTTGTTAAACTCAATGACTCGAGCAGCGCAATTAAAAAACCTATGAACCCTGCGTGTGACAACGTCCTGGTACGCTGCCTGAGAAGATTGTGTGCTCAAGTATCATCTTTTGGCGCTAAGACTTCGGGGTGACGCTGATATAAACCATTTAGAAATGAAACGTTGAAAAATAATTATCTTAAAACTACAACTTTCAAAGTAAACTTTTCAAAATAAATCCTGTAGATATAAACGTGGTCAAAATAAACATTGAAAAATAAGCTTCGCAAAATCAACGGGTCGAAATAAATCTTCCAAAATCCATCCTCTCTAATTGGCGGACAGCCGAAGCTTTCTATTAAGTCCACGTCGGAAAATAGTACTCTTTCCACTCTTCGAATGAGCATTCATCTAAGAACGACAATGTCGCTCCACTGAAAGTGAGTTGTGTGCACATTCTGCGTGGCTACATACTTCGTATATTTCTATCTGTCCTCTAAATGAGAACAGTAAGGAACAGCACAAGATGCAATCCTTGAGTTACACGAAAAAGGTTTTACTTAGTACACTCTTAGAAATGAGGGGGGGGGGGGGGGGGTCGAGGTATCTTGCTGTTGTTGGCCGCGCTCAAGTGGCATTGTCACGACTACAGCCAAAAAAAGGAAAGTGGGAGAGGGGAGTTGAGCACTTCAAAGTGATGCATAGGCAGGATAACCGATACTGATGGGACGGAGGCACACTGTAGGTGAGAGGTGCACTAGAGTGGTCTTTCCGCTAGGCCCGTTTCTTGAAGAAAGCGCACGAGGCCGCGAGTTTTTGAAAGTCGAGTCTTAGAAATGAACTTCACCGCATAGTACGCTCCTAGCCAACCATCATCTCGAATGATATCGTTATCTGCCCTGATTTGTTGAACACGGGAGGCGTACGCCTTTTTTTTGTGACAATTATGAACAGCATAAGTGTCACAAAAAACGCGTACGCCTCCCGTTTTCAACAAATCAGGACAGATAACGATATCATTCGAGACGATGGTTGGCTAGGAGCTTGCTATGCGGTAAAGTTCATTTTCAAGAGTGTAGTAGTAGGTTTCATTCCTTATGCAGCCTGTAGGGGAGCCAATCCCCGTTTTTATCTCAAACAGTCATCCAGCCATTTAATTCACCAATCACCAAAAACGCTCTCTTCGATAACAGTCAACTCGTTCAATTTTAGTGATATCGCGCACACTATTCAAATGTAAAGGGTCCTTGGTTCCTTGCTTAAATCACGTAAGGTGTCGACCCATGAGCGAATTCATTTCTTGAAGAGGGCAACCACTAGTGCTGCAGGACCGCCCACTTGCTGGCAGTCCTAATCCGATTGCGCGACAGTCTCATTCCGGCTAACGCCAGTCACCCATCCATCTCTTTATTCCGGTAGCTTGGATTAGGTTGAAAGTAAAAGTGTATAATGCCGACGCACCTACAGATCAAATGGATAACACGTAGGGACACCTAATGCCCTAGCAAACTTCCAGCTGCATTGTGCCTGCACTCTAAAAACTGAACTTCACCGCATAGCATGCTCTGCGCCAACCATTGCCACGAATGGTAGGGTTATCGCTTCTGATTCGAAGAGAGAGGGGGGCGTACGCCTTTTTGTGTCAATTTGGATATATGATAATTGCCACAAAAAGGCGAACGCCTCCCTCTCTCCTCGAATCAGGAACAATAACCCTATCATCCGTGGCAATAGTTGGCGCAGAGCGTGCTATGCGGTGAAGTTCAGTTTTGAGCGTGTGTCAGAGGTGACAGGTGTCACGGTGATCCCGCTGCCGGCTGTGCTGCCTGGGGTTTTTCCTGGGTTTTCCTCAGACGTTTTGAGACATATGTCGGCACAGTTCCCTTAGAAGTCGGCCCAGGACGCACATTCCCCCAGGGCGTCAGTCGTGACGTTGCCCACCTCTGTGAGCCCGACAACGGCGAGCCCTTTCACCACCATCACCGCCACCACCACCACCACCACCACCAACAACAACAACAACAACAACAAGAACAACAACACCGGTGTCAAGGTGCAGTTTTTTACAGACACAAGCTGGCACAGGTATTACTCTGACTTACTGCGACTATACTGAAGGAGTGTGTGAAGGCGGGGTAGTTGGTGTACATTCATCGTGATAAAGCAGCACAAAGACGCGGACAAAGAAGGAAGACAGGACGACTGCTAAGAAGACACGAAGTAATCCGCTGGTGAAGATTGGCGGTGGGGTGTAAAAGTACAGAAGTCCCCTTTGCAAGTCCCCAGAAGTCCCCTTGCATACATGACCTGCATCCGTCTGTCGTTTTCCTTTCCGTTGCATCATTAATTAATTACGCCTTTACTGATATTATTTTATCTCAAATAGAGTTGAAGCAGCCGGCTCTGTTCATAAGCGACACAATCTCCATTTTATTTTGCATGCACTAAACCAAACAACAACAACAACAACTACAAGTAAAGGATCCCTATATAGTAGAAGAAGAGTCTTTTTCCAAATATCAGCGCCTGTCGACCTGAGGTTTTCTTTCCAATCTAATAAAAGTGCTGGGTTTCTAAAACAGATAATATGTTTTTCGTCCTTATTTATTTGTTTACTTTTTGCTCGATGGAAAGAGAAGCTCTGTAGCACATTCATAGTAAACAGTCCCAACCTTGTTTACCGTATTACTGACATCCCTACCTCGCAGCAAAGTGCATGCGAGTTTCGCAAGGGCGAGTGGTATAGAGAGCGCAGGGGTGAAACAATACTATTACTAGTTGTCCAACCGATGAAATTCCTCAAGACTACATGTGCGCAGTGTACTTTAAAACGATAACTGCGTAACGAGCACTGCGTGTCATGTTAGTGTAACGTAACGTAACGTACATCAACATGAAGGGTTAACGTAGAAAATGAACATGAAAATGAACATGAAGAGTTAAAGGAACGGAACATAACGTAACGTAACGAGAAGTGCGTGTCATGTTAATGCACCGTCAACGCTAACGCACTATGTGTACGCAAGTGAACTCAGCAGCTGTTCGTGTAGTTCGTGTAGTGTTTACAAATTGTACGACGGTCGTGTTGCAGAAAGACGTAGGTGTTTTGCGCTTTCACATACGTGTGACGGCCCCGTGTTATTTTCATTTTCTCGGATAGCTCGGAATATAATCTCTGCGCTACAGCCCTTTCTATGGGAAGCGTCACTCTAAAGCTGCGAGTGAGGACACCGTGTGATTCGTTTCCTCGAACTCGACCAAGGGCCGCCGCAAATTACGTTTTTCCTCTCGAAAGCTCCTAAAGGAAACGACAGACTTGTTGTCCGCTTTCTTGTTGGCCCCGGGGAAATCTTCTTTGTCGAGACGCACAGTTTTAAAGCCACATTCTATAGGAACTTGTGTGTCAGCAACGAAAAGTATTGTAGTAGATTTCTATAGCAACTCCTCAAGATCACCACCTTTGTCATCATCAACGACACATGGTCCTGCTAGATCGTCTGCCAAAACATCTTCACTGTTTTAGTTGTGCACATGATCTTGTCACTAGACCATCTGCCATTAGTGTGTCAGCGAAGTTTGCTGATGAGTACGCAAGGAAGACACGATGTACGCTACTGACAACGTAAGGTACCAAACATCTATGGCCAATGAGGTGCTTGCATGTAGTTTCCTGGTATATCGTGTGTCGAGCTGTGGATGCCTTTTTATTTATTTTTTATTTCTTGCTAGAAGGTTTTATGAGAATTTGCATGCACACACATTCGGTCCCATGGCTATAGAAAGGACGCTTTCAATTTTATCGTTTCGATATGTTTCACTATACTTCGGGACAAGTCAACCCCTATACAGATTAACACCGCCCACAAATATATAGACGTCTGTCATTGGCTTTGATGGGCGGATGGCACCCTGATTCTGTATTGCGCCCTCATGCTTCAGAGTCTTGCTTATACATTGGTTACGTTGCGAAAACTGGTCCGATTGCGAACGGATCGATGGAGAAATATAGAAAGAAGAAAAAAAGAAAACAACTGGAGGACGTAGGTTGCGCCGGAGCGACCAGTTGCTCCCTGTGGTCGGAGACAACAACGCTCTCACATTAAGCAAATATGTAAAGTATTGCCATTAACATAACATGTGAATTGGCTTCTCCGTCTGCGTGGAATACGGCATATTCTCGTGTTCCCCTCTCTCAATATGCGGGCTATATTCTCAGGCGGATATATACTTTTTTGACGGTAGCTCTTATGTCGTCTCGGAGTATAGTGTATTTCGTTATAAACTAGTGCTGAATTACCCAGCGGAACATGACATTCTCGGGTAAACATAAACAAGCCCCCCGCCACAACTTCCGGTGCCACGACGACTTCCGGTCCTTCCGCGACTAAGGACGCTCGGAAGCAGCCGTCATGCAGAATTATATCATTCGCTTTTCTGATTTGTTGAAAACGGGAGGCGTACGCCTATTTGTAGGAATTTGAATTGCCACGAAAAGGCGTATACGACCTCCTCAAAGCAAAAGCGATAACT
Source organism: Ornithodoros turicata (assembly GCF_037126465.1). Classification (NCBI taxonomy): domain Eukaryota; kingdom Metazoa; phylum Arthropoda; class Arachnida; order Ixodida; family Argasidae; genus Ornithodoros; species Ornithodoros turicata. Next base: position 44,226,983 of record NC_088202.1, on the reverse strand, counting down.
GTATCAATAGGCACAGTGGTTGGCGCAGAGCGTGTTTGCTGTGAAACCGGATGTCCTTTTTGCACCAAACCGGAAGCGGTGAAAACGGCATGTATACACAGACAGAGCTCAACGAACGACGAATGATAGAAGGTACCGATGTTCCTGGTATAAAAGCTGCGACCTGTATGGAACTTCAATGTCACAGTGTGACTGTTCATCGGCTCGCAAGCACGACAAACGGACACAGAGGTTCTCCAATCGCGCAGCGAGAAACGAAATACAAGGATGAAAATATGTTAGAGCAAACCTCTTGTGAAATCACATACTGCAAAATACTCTCGGGGACAAAGAGCTTTTGTGAGAAGCCTGAAGCAACGCACGTCGCTTCGCTTTCACACTCCTCGCTGTTTGTTCACCTGACAATAGCAGACGACATTTCAGATGTGGCGTCGTAAATGAGACCTTCGAAAATATGCGAAGAGTATTTCAGCGCGTAATTTTATTATTTTATTTATATACCGGCAGCTCTGCAAAAGTGGCGCACGAAGACACAACGCGGTGAAAGGCTGTAACAGATCGTCCTTGTTCCGTGAGCCACGGATACGCCGTGCAAGTAGGTGAGTTGTCGCGCAACTATCCAGTTTTCCTCTCGCCCTCTTATTGTGCGTGGAGCGACTTCATTGGTCCCTCGCCCAAAATAAGGGGGTTAACACTTCAAGGTGGAGGCGCTCGTGGTTCCTTCTGTAAAACCCATGCTGGTTTATGAATATATCCCCCTTATGCTGCCTTGTGAGTGGACAGACACTTCGTGGCTTCCCCCAAGCTTTACCCCCTCTAGTTCGCAGAGAAAAATCGTCTTAGCGCATTCCTTCGTTATGATGTGCGCAACGGGATCTTATTCGTGTAGAATCTGCACTGTCAGTACTAGTCTCTGTAGATATTCAAGTGTGTTAATTCGTAAATTCTCAGGAATTCTAATGCCGCCGCACTCTTAAAAAAGAACTTCACCGCATAGCACGATCCTAGCCAAACATTCGCCCCGAATGAGGCGTACGCCCTATTGTGGCACTTAAGCGGCTATGTTAATTGTCACAAAGAGGCGTACGCCCCGCGTTTTCTACAAATCAGGAGTGATAACAGTACCAATTTGTTTATATGTTTACTTCCCGCATAACACGCTCATGGCCAAGCAGCGCTCCGTTCTGACTCAGGGGCTCCGCTTTTGTGTTGGCAAGGTCCACCTTATGTCGAGTTCTTCATCGATTTCTCTCACCACGACGACATTGTCTCTTCGAATGATGTACAAGCCCAACATGATCTGTTCGGTGCCATGACAAGAACTATAGACCCGTTCGTGGCTTCCATCTAATATGATGTTGATGGTCTGGTCGAACTCTTTCAACGTACCCACGATGTTCCTCCCCTCCGCGGTTATTTTGTATTTTGAACCCGTGGAGGGTTCACGTAGCTTTCCAAGGCGAGACCCACTTATAAAGCCAGAACGACGTTATTACCGATACAACTTGGAAACACAGACAAATCCGCTGGGAGAACGATGCGCTGCATGTAAGCGTGGCTTGATAGGTTGAACAGAGGGTAGCTAGCGTGGTGTCATTCGGTTGCATGTCCAACCGGCAATCAGAGGGTGTGGGTTTGAGTCCCACTGCTTTTTTTTTTTTTTTCTGCCATCATGCAATTGAAGTATAAGACGTACGTTTTGCTACATCTCTCCTGTTGTCATAATATTATTTCATTCTTAACATTCCATAAGTACGAAGGCATGTTCCATACTTAACATTTGGTGCTGATGTCCTGCATGTTCACCAATTGTTAAGGGCAGAGCAGCGACCATCAGCTTCATTCTACATACCCATTTTCAACCCCATCGTCACTTCCACGTCGCCGTCAGCGCCTTTCATGTGTAAGGGCCGTCGAGTAACTGTAGCAACAACACAGGCGAAAGCGTAATGCCCGTGCCCGCATAAACGCGTTCCTCGACGTCTCGTCGTTCACCTGAGTGCCTCGTTGCTCTATTCCTACACAATAAAAAGGCTTTTTTTTATTCGTTAAAGGAGCATGGAAAGGAGATTTGAATGGCTGAAAACCGTTTTTAATTTGTCAAGCAGTGTGTAACGATCATTCTCGTAAAATATTTCGGCTGAATAATGTTTTGTTACAGCGCAATTCAATTTACAAAATCGATCCCGTGGCGGGAGGCTCGCGCGCTCGAGCCACAAGCCACTCCCCATTGACTGTGACGTCAAACGTTAAAAGTGCTCTCATTCGCTACGGAAAATTCGTCTGCTTCGGACACGGCATGCTCCTTGTTGACAGCGGTTCATTATGTTCTGTTGGTTTGAGGCATAAAACAGAGGTGCAAACGAACAATAAAACATTACGCCCATAATGGTAATGCGATCGTGTGTCTTATAGTCATTGTTTTTGTTTATTATATACGTCTCTAACTAACGAAGAGTGCCAGCGTCTCACATGAGGGGATACGCTGGGTGGCGGTTCGCGCTGTTCGTGAAGCGATTCAACATGGCGCGGCTCTCCTCGTATTCGTTCCTGGAAAACAAGACAAACAAAGCGCGTTCTTTCTGTTTGCAACTTATTGAACTAATTCAACGGTCACAACTTCCACTCGCACTGCACCTGCACGTCCCCATTCCCTTTTGGAGGAGTGCTGACCTCAGATCCACACGCGAGTTCCCGATTTCGTGCACTGCGTATCCTTGCCGTGCAACCCAAAAGAATCGAAGCAAGTTCACTGGCGGCAGACTGATCAGACGACCAATGTTTCCGGCTCCATGTTCTGTAAAAAAAGAAAAAAAGAAAGCAGCCGTTTTTGATGCGCGTGCGTCTCTCGGCAGTACAACGCGCGCGAAAGGCGTCCGCCGTCACCTTGACAGTTGTCGGTGTCAGATCGCAGCCGAGGTCACTTGCGAGCCCTAGGAGTAGACGCAACGTAACGTCACATCGTGACGGAGGTGTCCATCAATTCTCACGTGTCTTCCACAAGAGTAGGAGAGAGCTCTCTGCACTCGTGAGAATCAATTGACTGCTGCGCGCGATATTTTTCTGCTGCGCTCATATTTCTTGCGTGAAAGCGTTATTTAGTGATCGGACATTCCATCACGATCAAAAACTTTTTTGTCTCGGTCTTAGACTGCTCCTTTAAGGATTTATTTATGAATAAGCCGTTAGAGCAGCAAAGATGCCATTTGTGCTGGTCATGCGGTACGGCCGAAAGTCCTGTCGGAACGCGTTTGTAACTACCTGACGACTAATTTGCTAAAATGCATTAATTAACTTATTAATTAGGCGTTTCTGGGAAATGCGAGGTAGCAGAATTAGAGCCAGTAATTATTCAAATCCATCGTCCTTCTTGAACACCCCGAGAAGCGAACGTATAAATTGCCAAATTTTGCTATGCAGGTGAACCGAAACCAGAACTACGCACTTCGCGAGCGCAGAAAGGGCGACCGGCACTCCGCCCCGCCGGGTGAGGTCACGTGCATTGGAGCGATGGAGCTGACTGGAATAGGCGCTAACCGGTTGGCCAGATAAACAGCTCTCCGACCCAGATAAGCCAAGGTCGTGTCGTTTCTGCGCTCGAGAAGTGCGTAGTTCTGGTTTCGGCTCATTTGCATAGCAAATTTCGGGAACTTATATCTCAATGTACGTTCGCTTCTCAGGGCGTTTGATAAGACAATGGATTTGAATAGTGACTGGCTCCAATTCTGCTATCTCGCATTTCCCATGAAACATCTAATTAATAAGTTAATTAATGAATTTTCGCTTATTAGTGATCCAGTAGTTGCATACGCTGTCCTGCGGGATGTCCGCCTGGCCGCATATCCCGCCCGTCAAAACGGCATACACGCTGTTCTCACAGCTCTTTTATAAAAAAAAACGAAAAAAACTACACCTGCAACGAATAAAAAAACACACCATGTATAATAGGAACAATTGCAATGAAATAAATAGTAATTGGTTCTGTTGTAGTTGATGAGTGACGCTGTTATGTCCATGTTGTAATCGGATTAACCAGCACTGGAAAGTGTACCCAACGCATGCCGTTCCGAGACTGAACACGACTCTCTTCGAACCGAGATAGACGGAACTCCCGCAATGGTCTGTTTGCTCTGCAAAGCGACGGGCAAGCATTACTGGACACATCGTACCTATATTTAGCCAATCTTTTGTTGCTGTGCTGAGAAACTTTCACGACAAATGTTCGCGAAACATTTCGAAACGACTACTTCGACGTTCACGACGAGAGTAAATATCCTTTTCATCACTGTATGCTTAGAATCTACAAATAGCTATGTTGTTAGACTGCCTCTAATGATTTTCTTCAGAGCTACAGACGTCACGACCAGTTGAGTGCACTGACTGCTGACGTAATGAGCTTCAGGAAATATTTGGCTGAATCTTGTCCGGCACACACTGAAACTCCAAGGCGGCGGAATAATGGGGAAGTGTGGATTGTTGCCTACCTCTGTGAGGCCGACAACGGCGAGCCCTTTCACGAGCACACCACGGAAGTGTGGATTGGATTGGATTGGAAATCAAAGAAAAATATAGAGATGTGAGAAGTTGGAATGGGGAAGTGTACCCTTTATGTGTTAGTACACTGCGTAAGAAACGAGCGAGCCGGAGAGATATTTTTGGATATGCTCATTATATAAAAGTTGGCGTGATTCAGGCTCGTCAGCTCAATATAGGGTTGAGTGCTGCAAGGCAGAAAATGCAGCAAAGCTATAGGAAGAAAGGCATTCACATGAGAAAGCAAAAATGGTAAAAAACGCGGGTCACTGCGCCTTTTGCAGCATTCCGAAAAAAAAAAAAAAGGCTCCATACAGTAAATGATGCCCGGACTCTCAATCGAGCTTGCCCCTGCTACTACCCTGTTTATTGTTCAGCCGTCTTTCATGTGGGCAGTGCTGAGTACACGCTATGGTTCCCAGGTGTGTTTAGTGCTTTCGTTACAGCTTTCAATTTGAAATCGACGTTGCTAAAATGATAAAATGTGAATCGCTCCTTCAGGTAAGCAAGTACTGCCGGATGAAGATTACCTACAACGGGACTATTATTGCAAGAAATACTGCGTTTGCTGTGTTGTTGCCCGAAGGTCGAAGACATAAACGAGACGTATTTGCAATGTCAATTTTTTTATTCAAATTCAAATTTAGTTTATTTTGTATTTCCTGTACGTCTGTATTTTCGCAGATGTTTTTTTCTCAAGGCTATACAGCAACAGAAACTCTCCCAGAGTTGCGTGACGACGTAAGATAGTTTTTCTCTCAAGCAAGTGGTTTTGCAACGTGGATCCGAAAGAATCGCTCAGCCAGCACAAAGGGCATCGCCGAATAAAGGAGATGAATGCCCGTCTCATGGAAGCTGAGGCTGTACGTTTCGGCGTACAGTATAGACTGCGTGAGATGAGATCCTCCATCCTATTCTCTGGCTGCCCATAGTTTCCGGAAGACATGGCCATTCATTCATTCAAATGCAACGGCGCGCTATTCTTTGAACACGACGTAACCTGCGCTGCTCCTTTGCATATTTAAAACGTGCAACCATAACAACAACAACAATAAATGAAGAAGAAGTGATGATGACATGGGATGTTTCCCCGTGGTAGCCACTTCATAGAGGTTAATATGGGAGGATGAACTGTTCTGGGAAGTACTTCGAAAACCGCACACGGGTAAAGCAACATCATCACGAGTGAGAACTGTTATTTCAAAACATCGTGTTGGGGTCTAAGTGCTATAGGTCTTCCCCGTTCCTCGGAGCACGCAGCTATATAGTCTTTTGTCGTGGGAACCAACATATGCGGTGACTCTTTTAGACGTACCATGCTCTAAAAATTCATGAGTGGCAATATCACTCAGAAGCGCCTGTGACGTACTTAAATATGTCATTTTGTGCATTGAAAGCTAAATCCGGATGTACAGATTGCTATACTTATAGAAGCGCCTCTGACGTACTTAAATACGTCGTTGTGTGCATTAAAAGCTAAATTCGGATGTACAGATTACCTACACTTATAGTTATAGAGCAAACTTTACAGTTTTAAAAGTTATTGTTGAAAAGAGTACTTAATGGACAAATTATTCGTGACGTGATAAGGAGCACGCATCAGAAAGCTCTATTTATATGTGTACAGGGTGGTCCACCAACCATGATAGAAATTCATAGTAAAAAATGTAGGCCCCGGAGAGATATGCGGTCAAGGGATTTTTTCTGCCAATAACTTTTGCCACATATTGGTAACATTTTTATTTCATTTCAATTGACGGAACGTTAATTTCTTGAATTGAACTCCGAAATTTCTCAAGGCAACCTAACGTTTTCTTTGCGGAAATGGGTTACCCGTGGTCATTTTACTCAGTATAGCACATAATCCCACTCGTAATGCAATGGCAATTGCCGAAATAAATTCGCCGAAAATCTGTGGAAATGAGCCCTTGGCTCCGCCTTTTTTTTTTTTTTTTTTTTGACGGCTCGTAGTTTGAGCGCAAAGCTGCGAAGAAAGAAGGTTACATTGACAGGGGGAAAGGGTTACAAGCCTTACCCACGGAACAAAGACGCGCGGCGAGTGCGGGAATCAGAGCTATCTTATCAAAAACGATGTCACCCGACGGCTTGTAACGCTTTCCCCCCTCGTGTGGCGTGTCAGTGTAACCTCCTTTCTTCGCAGATTCCCAACACGTGACCTCAACCCTACTGCACTGCCAGAAGAACTGAAGCAGGCACGTAGCGCGTGGCGGTAGCGGTGCGCCTCCGTAGTCGTCCGCGAGCTACCACCTCATACCGCCCCGTTGTTACGCTAATGGTGCCAATTCACGGCGATCCGCCGCTTTCTCTGCTTCTTTTCTTATCAAACGCTACCCTCATTGCACTGTGGTCTACTCTTTTTGTTATGGTTCCTAAGAGAAAGGTTGCGATGAACATCGTTAGCTGAGGGCGGCAAGGTTGTCTGGTAACATCTCATTACGGCCGAAAATCCCTCAATCCCCAAGTGTCTCATTACGGCCAAAGTCTGAATACGGCCGATGTATGTCATATGTGTTTTATGCTTCCCCAAGTGTGTCCGGGGCGGTGTGCCCCCACGGCTTGTGTCACACACACTGGTTCATGCACACAATACTGCGACACAGTTGCATGCATCCCTCGTGAAAAATGTTTTTATTCCCATATGTATCTGTTACGCCATTTTCCCTCAGTATTCGAGCAACATTCTACTCATTGGTTCTGCGAGCAAACTCTCTGTGTGTCTTCTGAAAAGGTTGCCCCACAAGGGCATGTACCAGGAGCCACATGACCTATGGCCATGATCTTTTCCCCCCACTAGCTGCCTTCTACAATGTACGTCCACCTGCAATTAAAAAATAAAGCACATAAGGTGCCGAACAAAACGACATATGCTCTTGTTTGATGCTGATCATAAGACATATGTTGTCAACCATACCTCTTTTTTTTTTCATATATTCAAAACATATTCAAGAAACCACAGTAAACAATCACAATTATGTCATCATGATGCAGTTGCATAGACAATTTCAGAAGGTGTTTTATGAGGCTTTACATGGGGTGGAAGAGTCCCCCTCGTTCATCTTTGAGGGGCACTACATTAGTTCTTATGCCACTGCACTGATGTCACAATGTTGCAAGCGTGTGTCACCCTGGGCATTCGGAATTACTTTAAGCTAGAATATGTAAATTCAGAATCCATATATCAGAAGGGTAAGCAGCAAATGTTACCTGCAGGTTTCACGCTGAAACGCTTGTGCGCAAACACTTCCGCCGTGGTGGGCGACGTCGTTAGTTTAATGATACACGCAGGCCAATTGCGTGCACATGGAGCAGTGGTAGCAACCTGAAAACGGTACATTTTCTCGTTATATATGAGCAATCAAAAATATACCTTCCCACATGTTTGGTTTTGTCATTTGTAGGAAGCGCTAGTAGGGGAACAGCTCTTGGTTGGTCACATGCAAGCTACAACACGCGAGGTGCCGATATTTCGATTACGCCATCAAAAATAAAAGGTCTAGAACCATGCACACCATGCACACTTCCCCATGCAAATATTTCCCCAGCATGGCGAGACACCGTACCCATGTATCCACGTAAATCAGGTGCAGGAATGAAAAAGATGCCAACATACCTGTAATCCACTGTCCCATAAGTTTGATTCGATTTTCTGGCAGCTACCATGAATAGCAAATGCACGATTCACAAGTTTCGTTTCGCCATTTTCATTGCTGTACATTTCGCAGGCGTCAAGTAATCCCACGTGACCTCCTTTAGATCAGTGAAAATTACTCGCGTCATGAACATATATGTTCATCTCAGCGCAAATCACGTTTTGCATGCTATAGAGGAAGGGGGGATCAATACTCTTCCTTTCGTGTTTTGATATCTTGTTGTTTTGCTACTCTCACTTCGGAGTTCGGATGGTGTCTAGCAACGTTGGGTATCTCGTTTCTTGTGTGAGCAAGTAGTTGCTGTTTACGACGTGTTCACATATCGATTTGTAGTGCTGTAATGTGCAAATTAGCGGACTTTATAGCGGCTCTCTATTTTCCGTCGTTGTCTTTTGAGTAGCGCCTGTTGTTCCGGTGAAAACCGAGTTGAATGAATCGCCACAGTCCCAACGTATATCGCGCAGTGTTGACTAAGACCAAGTCAAGCAGGAATTCTGGTGAGTTATGCTTTCGTAGACTGTCTGGCTTAGTAGTGTGCTGTCCACACATAGTTGCATTCTCATACGAGTAATTTAAATGAATCAAAACAGCCGAAGTGCCTGTAATAGATGTAACTAGATATCTGTTCGTAGGTTTGCGCCGTAGGTTGCGTTGGTTGCGCGTTTAGGAACAACAAATTTATTCGAAGACGATAAGATACCGATAATGCATCACCGTACAGCAGCATTTACTCGTATCATTGTGAGCCATGTCTAATTTGTTAAAATTTGTCGTCGCATTTGTTCAAAAACAAAAGCGCAAGTCGGCGCACTTGAATTGATCTCCTTGAACTGCACTCTTGAAAATGAACTTCACCACATAGCACGCTCCTAGCCAACCATCACCCCGAACGACAACATTCTTGCCTTAGATTTGTTGAAAACGGGAGGAGGAGCCTATTTTGTGCCGTGCATAATGGCACAAAATAGGCTCCTCCTCCCGTTTTCAGCAAATCAGGGGCGAGAACGTTGTCATTCGGGATGATGGTTGGCTAGGAGCGTGCTATGTGGTGAAGTTCATTTCTAAGAGTGTGCTTACGTCGAACGTCTGCAAATGTTGTACTTATGTGCCTTCGCGCACCATACTACACTGTTAAAATAGAACTTCACCACATAGCACGCTCCTAGCCAACCATAATTCCGAATGATATCATTCTGTGCACTGATTTGTTGAAAATGGGAGGAGGCGCCTATCTGGGACAGATTATCTTGTCCCAGAGAGGCGCCTCCCCCCCTGCTTTGAACAGATCATGACACGGAATGATGACATTCGGTATGATGGTTGGCTAGGAGCGTGCTATGTGGTGAAGTTCTGTTTTAACAGTGTAGACACAAAAACATATCTGATTAGAATAAATACTTCAAGAGGAAGTCATTCAAATAAATTGTTATTTATAGCTGGTTTTCCATTCCAGGCATGGTATGTGGCTGCACGGAGGATTCCGAAAAAGAAAAACAACAACATGGCTAATAGGATGTTGCTGCCCAGGGAGTCCTGGCCGAACACTCTTAAAAATGAACTTCACCGCATAGCACACTCCTAGCCAGCCATCATCTCGAATGATATCGTTATCTGCCCTGATTTGTTGAAAACGGGAGGTGTACGCCTTTTCTGTGACAATTATGAACAGCATAAGTGTGACAGAAAAGGCGTACGCCTCCCGTTTTCAACAAATCATGGCAGATAACGATATCATTCGAGATGATGATTGGCTAGGACCGTGCTATGCGGTGAAGTTCATTTTTAAGGGTAGAAGAGGTGAGCTCTTAAGATCATCATAAGGTTCTGTTGTGAAGTGAGAAATTTTGTAGTAGCGCACGAATGTTAATTCGTGCTCTGCTTTTATAAAAAAGAAACCAGAAATGGAAAGTTATGCATGCATCATTTCATGAATTGTAATGTATCACTATTTGATAGTCACATGTTTCCATTAAGGGAATGAACTGATGAACCTAAATTCATCTCATGGTCATGCTCTGTGTTTACCTTGAAGTCACATTTTTAAGGCTTGTCATTCTTTTGTCTAGATGAAGATTTATATTAGCCTTGTATGAAATAACAGACACATATCAACTCGTGTGCAGCTTGTGCACATTAAAACCAGCCATGTAGAGTCAAATGCTTGTGTGTGTTTTTTTTAAATATTCTAGCCTATTCATGGTTGCTCTTCGCTTCTTGCAGGTTTACTCATTCCAGAAGCAAGAATTGTGCCATTGTAAGGCGAATGGAAATAAACTGACATCGACTGAGATAGGTGTTCCTTATTGACCAGTGACTGTAGGATGACTCCAAAAACGTCACAGCACAGCCAATATTCATCTAGCTCTCCACAAGTAGTTAACTCCACATAGTAGCCTGCTTCACAGCAACATCAACACTACCTTGTGGGAATACACATTACACAATATGTTGCATTGTGCTGTGGTATGATAACATACCGTTTGTCCCGCAATATGTGTATATAAATATGATAAGGGCCCTAAGGGCACACTGCATGGCTTATACCCTGCTGAATATATATCCATATCTGGCTGCGACATTGCATATCAGTGCAGGTTACAATACACATTTTGACATTTGGCCGTTATGAGATATCTTCGGCCGTAATGAGACTACCTTCGGCCGTATTGAGACTTTGTCCGTAATGAGACACTTGGGGATTAAAGGATTATCGGCCGTACTGAGACATCGGCCGTAATGAGATACAATCGGTTGTCTTGCATCACAAACTTCACACTCTTAGAAAAAGGGTTGAGCAGTTACACGTTTTAGGAGGTAATAGTTGTTGCATATGTTGTGCCTAAAAGGTTGCAAAGTTCTACCTGCTACCTACGAATGATATGGCTACCGCTTCTGATTCGGTGAGCGAGGGGACGTACGCCTTTTTGAAGCAATTTGGATATATAATAGTTTCTTTTACCACCCTTTTACGCCCTTTATCAGACGCTATGTTGACCTAGGTGGTAACTCTCGAAGTTACCACCTTTTCACACCTTTTTTTCTTAGAGTGCAGGTGCACGATCACTTGTGTTACATCGGGCGTTAGCGATTGTGGAAGAACATGGACCTTCAGATCACTGTACCGAAGTCTTCAGTAACGTCCGATCGCCTCATTGTTAGTACGCACGTGACGTTGAGCTCAAACTAGCCGTATACCAATAGCTAGCAACACTTCACTACTGAAAGTGTACTTTACTTACAGACGCGGCACGCGCAACGTGATGCTATGGGAAGCGTTACACAGCGCCACACTTTCCATGTACATATACACTTCACACGAGCGAGGTTCTCCAGAATACTCGAGCGGAACATACGCAATATGTCATACCTCTTTGGTGCCAGGTGAGCGCGAGCGCTCAATGTGAAGTATTTTCTTGCTCTTCGAACCACAGGGAAGATCCTGCGGCTCAGTCACAAGATATCCCGTAGCAGACGGCAGGAGCGATAGTGTCGTCTGCTAGCAGTATACGCCACCCCTGATATTCCGGCGCCGTACGAATGCTCAACGTAAGACGCTGCGGAACCTCCGCCCCGTGAGCAGTTTATTGCTTTTTCTTCCATAAGAATATTCAGTGAGGATGTCGCTCATGCGCCATACGTATTTAGGGAATATACACAACAACAACAAATAAATTCATGATGACGAATGAGGAAATTCGCCACATGAGGTGCGGCCCACTATACCCCAAGGCGTGCGGATACATGAGAATATATTCCAAAAGCCGGGAGGAGACATATTGAAAACCTTCCGTCTACTCAGGCTTAACGCAAACAGCTTAAAGGCAATTAGAAATATAGACGTTTCGCCACCTTTCGTTTCGGCACCAAAGCGCAATGGACGGAATCAGATCTGACCTGATGATGAGACGATGAACAACGCTGAAGTGAGTGATCGATTGTCAGCGGAGTCGGTGAGTCAACATAGGGGCGGCGAGAACATCAACAAAACGCTGGGCAAAAAAGACAACACACAGAGACACACAGCACAGGGGTACGCAGGCGCATCATATACAGGGTGTCCCAGAAAACGTGTCATTGAATTATACTAAAAAAACTACACCACCTAGAGTCATGCGGTCAACGGTATTTGTTCTTACTGGGTTTTTGCCACCCCCTCATGTGAATGTCGTGTAACGTAAGTTTAATTATGTAAATTTTTGCGAGTTTAAGTTGGAAATTTGCCTAGTAAAGGTCACTTTTTTACCCCACCAATGTGAAGAGCGTCTCTAATTTACTCAAATTAATGATAATTGACGGGGATATTCAGGAGCTATCCCATCGGAAAAAATAGCCGAACATCATGCTCTACGGAGGTCGCACAGAATAGCGCACGATGAATTTTTCAGCGCAATCTGTGTCAGTCCGACGAAAGGAGGTTGGAAACCCAGCCCACCCCGGCATCGCAGAAAGAGATAACGCAGGCATGGCTTATCACGTCTGACTTTCGCTGGGATAATACTTTCCCTCTCCCAATTTTAGGACCTGTTACTATTTCTACTATCACTCTGTGGGCTGGCTCCGGAACCTCCTTTCGTCGGACTGCGAGCGATTGCGCTCAGAAAGACATCTCGCGTTATGGTCCCGTGCTCCGAAAAGAATGATATTCGGCTATTTTTTCCGATGGAATAGCTCGTGAATATCACTGTCAATTATCATGAATTTGAGTGAATTCGGCACGCTCTTCATATTGGTGGGGTAAAAAAGTGACCTTCCCTTGGCAAATTTCTGAGTTCAGTTCGCAAATATTTGCATAATTAAACTTGAGGTACATGACATTAACTTTACAAGGTGGCAAAAACCTAATAAGAACAAATGCCGTTGACCGCATGATTCTAGGTGGCGTAGTTTTTTTATTATAATTCAATGACACGTTTTCTGGGACACCCTGTATAGGGTAGATAGGAACATACACAGAACGTGCACACATAGAGCAAGAACGCAGGACGGAGTTGAAAGGCTCTCACAAAAGCTCTGAATGTCCTGCGCCCACCTGATTGACAATTTACATGTTCTCCGATGACATGTAGAGCCGTCACAAATATAATTGCGCAATGAGGTGAAATATCTAGTGTGGAAAGCAACCGATACGCGTGTTACATCACACTGAAAAGGCCCACAGCACCGTCGGAGGCAACAGAGAGCAAAAGCAACGCAGAAAGAGAGAGAAGCCGGACAGTAATGCCAGTGATTGCGTTGTCGCTTTACTTCAGGTTCTTCTTTATTTTTTATTTTTTTATGGCAGTCGCCTTATGACAGAAGGTCGTACGTCGTTATGTGCTTTCTCTTTGATAACGTAGCTTACGGCTATAGCTCTGCTACTAGACGAGGGTTTGGAATCATCGTTTGGTGCACCATTCTGTACCACAAAAGAACTGTTCCAACGGACGAACTGTCGCGCAGACCACGAAGGATGAGCGCGCTTCGGAAACGGGTAGCTCTCGGCTACAGCTAGAGATTACCCTGCTACCGACAGCTCCAGTGCAGATAGTAAAAATAATTTACTACACGGCTACTACCGCTACAGGTTACTACAGCTGCCCTATGAGATGTACGACGCTGCTTACCCTGATTCCCTGGTGATTACAACGAATTGCAGTACTAGCTTCGTAGGCGCCGACCGCATTGATACGCAGCACTTTTGTTTATTTTTCGTAGCGTCTTTAATATTCCTTGAAGCTCATAGTTGCTTTAAGGTCTTCTATGCCCACGAAATCCAACAAACTACAGAAACGTATTCAATGCTTCACTGGCATTCAGCAACGTTGTGTGTGAACGTTACTTTGAAGCACTTCAATCGTAGTTGGACGACAGTTCTTTCAGAGTCGTCAAAATTCTAGGGTCGTGGCACCCGCATGGCAGGCCAACGGGCTTTCCGCGTTCTAATCAAATGTTTCCGAGACATAGAGGCGGACGCCAAATTCTTACACTCCAAAAACAGAGCTTCCTGATTATCACTCCTGCACTGTTAAAAATGAACTTCACCGCATAGCACGCTCCTAGCCATACATCATCGCAAATGACATCGTTCTCGCCCCTGATTTGTTGAAAGCGGGAGGCGTATGCCTTTTTTGTACCACTTATGCGGTACATAATTGGTACAAAAAATGTGTACGCCTCCCGTTTTCAACAAATCAGGGGCGAGAACGATGTCATTCGCGATGATGTTTGGCTAGGAGCGTGCTATGCGGTGAAGTTCATTTTTAAGAGTGCAGGAGTGATAATCAGGAAGCTCTGTTTTTGGAGTGTAAGAAGTTGGCGTCCGCCTCAATGTCAGTCGTGACGTTGCCCACCTCTGTGAGGGTGACAACGGCGAGCCCTTTCACCATCACAACCACCACCATCGTTCTTAAGAATGTGGTCTGTGGAAGGCGCGGGGCTTGGCGCCCTTTTGTGATACCTAACATAACTGCATTAGTGTCACAAAATGGCATACGCCCATGTGTTCTCAACAGTCCAGGGGAGAAGACGATGTCATTCGGGATGATGGTTGACTAGAAGCATGTTATGCGGTTAAGGTCTGCTTTAAGAGTGTACAGTAAGTACAGTACAGTTACTACTGTTAAGAGTGTACAGTAAGAGTGTAAGAGTGTGTAAGAGGGTCTGCTTTAAGAGTGGTCGCTGAGCTCTCAGCTTTAAGTGTCACGAGAAGGCGTATTCAAATTCGTGGAACTGCTATCTTCGTATTTTTCTTTACATGTCCATCCATCCACGAATTCAATAACAATGCATGAAGCGCCTTCAGTAGCTGCGGGTCGATGTACATCGCTTCGAATTAACTGTGCGTTGAATGACGATGTTAAACATGCAAAACAATAATAAACACGCAGAATGAATAGAAAGAAAATGTTGGAAACAGAAACAATGTACACGCGTAAGTGAGGCTATGTGTTTCCTAGAGGGACACCGGAGAGAGCTACAGATGTCAAAAGCATCAGATAACGTACATTCGAAGTCTGCCAACAGAGGTTGAACAAGTAAGAGCGACAAAGGTATTATATTTGTACATCTGGTAAAACGTCATATATGTTGTAAATGCGTGTCACAGAACTATTGAATGATAAACAAAGGCTTGCGCACCTGGACAGCCACCGAAAAGCCCAATGTTATAACAAGGAGGAGCATATGCACAGAGTAGTCATGTAGCCGTACCGCAAAAAAACAAAAACAAAAAAATTAATGAAATACTTGGAGGCAGAGGAAGCTTTCTAATGCACCGTCGCCCCCAAGTCGGCTTCGCCCTATGCACGCGAGATCGACAGGCAAAGCACGCTCTACAGAATAAATGTGGTTGCGGCGCAGACTCCTTGGCCTTGCTTTCTTTTTTTCGTTCTATCTCTCTTTCTGACTCTATTCAAACTCCGTCTTGTCATTCCACTGTTGGAATACGCTCAGGTGAACACCTGTTGCTCCAGAGCACACAACCACTATTCCAAATTGCGCACTTGAGAAAAAGCGTGATACGTTTTCATGAATGCATGTAACTCGTTGCGGTAGAATAAGATTGATCTCCATGCGCTAAACAGACATAAATACAGAGGAGAAAGAGTGTCCTTTACTTGGTTACTTTGGTGTTCTAAAAAAAGTTCCTGTGTGCAAATGTAGCATTTGCGTAGCGCTTCGGTGGAAAACAGCGCTGCAGTGAAGAAAACACAATCGCAAGCACTTCAAGGCTCTCAGGGTTAACCTAACCACAGGTATGATTTTTTTTTCATTAATATTTTGTGAGACACATAAATAGATAGATATTTACACCCGTACTTACTTAACTGAATGCCAGCCGCATCCTGCGTGAGCTTGCGGCACGTGACACAATCGAAGTCGCAACGTGGAGCTGACATTGAGAACGTTGATACGTTGCGTTATTAACGACGCGATCGAAACCTGAACACACTACGAATGGCAAAGTCCTCGGGGAGTCGTCGTCACTACTCCATATCTGTTGAGTGGCTCAACGGGCAGTGACTTCAAGGAGGCGCTCTGAACCCCGAACGTGAAGACGTCTGCTAGCAAAGGTCTTCCCGGCTCTCGCATGCGCAGAGATGTTGGAGTGTAGGGCCCATAGCAAATCGATATCACCGGCAGCGTTGGAGAGGGACACGATTTCCCTCCCTTCCCCTACATTATCGGGGACGTGTGTCGCACGCCGTTTTCCACGTGGGCCGTGCCCCTTCCTTCTCCTCTGCGTACAATTTGTACAGGTGTCCGAGAGCGTGATGGACTTAGCTCTGTTGCTCAAGTGTCAACGGTGATCACCGTAATCAGCCTGTGTATATCAGGCTCAAGAAATCTAAGTTGCTACATGTGAGTGGCATTTCAAGATGTGAATTGAATTCGGGCAGTTCATAACAACGATAATGTATACCGCGGAGGCGTCACGAGTCTTCGGAGTATAGTCTATGTCAGCATGGCTTCATCATGATTCATGAACTACGGTGCTTCAATTACGTGACGAAGAACTGATGGGTGCTCTCCTCATTATTTCTTATAACTGTCCTGTTGACATGCAAATTTGTGCTCGTTGAATGAAGAATATCATGTACAGCATGATTCTAAATTGTTGTCAAGGTCTTTGTGTTCTTGCACTGTCAGACCCAAAGCTGTTAATGACATATAATAGTGCAACTTGAACTGTCTTATTACCTATATAACAAATGCGGCAGAGTACCAAAAAAATTTCGATTTCCGCGCTCCTCGTAGCACAGAGGGTTCGTACATGGCATTCAGTTTCCCTCCAAATGTTCTCCAGAACTTGTGGTTAGCGGCAACAACAATTCTGAGCATCCATGCATCCAGGAATGGTTAGAGACGAGTAGCTAAGACTAACAGAACTGTTAAAGTTACTTTTAAAAAGTATCTGAGTTACAGCTACAGGTACCCCGTGGGAGAAAATGCACTGATATAGTTACAGATACCTCCAAAAACGAATGTGCCGTATGGCCGTCATGTTCTTCATAAAGTTGGAAGAGCCGACTCATCGAATTGTTCGGTTTGTGCAACGGTGGAGGATAGTGAGCATATTATAATGCACTGCATTAGGTATGCATCTCAAAGAGCTACACTGAAAGCTATACATTTGCTCGACTAGACAGCAGGGTCTTCGATATAGTGAAGGTGTTGGGACTTTGGGTACCGAACATGAGGGATGCTGCCTTGGTGACACTTGTGTGGTGAATAGCGAACTTGCGAGTAGAGCATCTGAGAAGTATTTCTTTTTTGGGGGGGGGGGTGAAAATTTATGTTAGGAGTAGCAGAACAAGTCGGGAGACGAGTTCAATTTCTCCTCTTTTTCCCCTTACAAAGAAACAAACCAACAAACAAACGAACTCCATACTTTTTCCATTAAATTGATTGGGGTTGATTTAGCGAGCTGTTATTAGATGCATTACGATTAACAAAGCAGATTACCTTGGTGGCTCACATGATGTGATGACGCATAATGTTTTTCATTCTTTCTTTTCTCTCATATTGCGGTGGTGATGGAACTGCCTGCTGTAGTGGGCCCCGCTCAGTAGGGCAACGTCACGACTATTTTTCTTTCTTATGGATCCTGCGCGCATCCCAGGTATTAACCATTAAAAAATCAGCGGTCCCCCTGCTGACGCAACGAGGAGCAATGCAATATCTTTGAACTTTTAAGAAAATGCGGTGATTAAATTCCGCGTAATGGTTGCAGATATGGGTCAAATGTGGGATCACAACTGCAATGAGTTACGATGTAATTCTAGCAGTGTTCTACGTAGCGCCGTTACAGTAATCGATACTTTTTTTCGGTATCGCAGTGCGGATCGTGATACTTTTTTAAATCGGTATCGGAAAAGTATTCCGTTACAAATTACGCGGTTTCCGTATCGTTACCGATACCGATATTTTTTTAGTGCTCCATCCTTTCTTCACCGACCATATTGATCACATTTCTTACTTTTATTCATTGTCACTGGTGCGCCTAGCGCTCGACAAGAAGCCTGTGGACACGCCTGCGTGTTTCGTAAAGGGGGGGGGGATATATTTATTAGATGAAAAGGGGGAAAAGAACGGGGGAAAGATCAGTCAAACGAGACGTCGGCTTGCTATTTCAGAAATAAATCAATAAAGAAAGAAAGAAAATTAGGAAATAATAAATAAATAAAAAGAAAGGGGATTATACCGAACACATGTACACTTTTTTTCCTTCGAACCTGGAGGAAATAACCACTCTGCGCTCAACAAAAGAGTTGAGGTCAACGAACAGATGTCAAGCCTTTGACAGTGCGCTCTGGATTCCACTGCTAAGTTGTCGTGTCGCACTGAGTCACGCTCGCATATACTGTGGATAGGTTTCCTTGGTTATTGGACTTCCTGGTATGTGTGGGCAGAGACTAACGTAATTTGTCATATTGGCCTCTGTCAGCTACCGGAGAGACCACGGCCTGCTAGGATGGCAGAAGAACACATTGAGAACCAGCTATTGATAAAACTCAAGCAACGTGTCCGAGCTACATAATAAATACAAACTGGCCAAGTCTCCATATCCAAACCGCAGTGAGTGCGATGTTGTCGAGGACACAGAGCATATCCTCCTCAGGTGCTCCAAGTATGCCGACAGTCGCAGGACGCTAGAAATAAGTCTGGCTCGCCTGGACGCCCGGTCATTTGACCTTTTAAGGCTCCTGGGTCCTCAGCCTTTAATCACAAAGCGGCTGCATTGAAAGCGCTCCTACGTTTCCTCGGAGAAACTCATCTGATTGACATTTTGTGACTTGGCCCATGGAGCTCCCCTGAACATCAGTGCCGGGCTCTTCGCTCCCTTTTCGTTTTCATGCCGGCCACTGGACTCCTTGAAGAGCTCTAAACAGAACTCCGACGTGTCGTTGCTTCATTCTCACCATAATTCATCCTCTCATATTAACCACTGTGAAATGGGGTAGTGTCCTGTGGCTACCACGGGGAAACATCCCATGTCATCATCACTTCTTCATTTATTGTTGTTGTTGTTGACATTTTGTGAGACTTTCTGGCCCTCGTTTGTGGCAAGCGTTGAAGATGAGACAGGACAGAGAGGGATGACGATCTGTTTATTCCGTTAAAAGGAACTAGAATGAATATTCAACAGCAAGTGTTCCCGCTAGTTCGGGATGTTTGTCTCCCGGCCCCCAGCTACTGGGTTTTCTTCTTCTTTTTATTTATTTCGATTAACTGCGGCTAAGTGGTCTGGGGTAGCCTGTCTGACTTTGTCGCGACTTAAATCCCCCCCTTTTTTTTTTCTATCGCATCGCATCACATCACATCACATAATAAATATGCTGTCTTCTCCCAATTTGCTATTATACAAATGGGATGTTCGTAAGCGAGATTTCTATGTTGCATCATCTTCGTATTTCCAACAAAACTATCGGGCAAACTAACGCGTCACTTTTTTTTAGTAACGGTAGCGATACTCCCTTACTTTGAAAAAGAAGTATCGATATCGGTATTTCGACTCTTTTTACTAAAGTAACGAGTATCGGTATTGCGATACCATATTTCGGTAACGGGTACAACACTGAATTCTAGAGAGGATAACGCGCTCTGAGATTTGGTGTCAAGAAAAAACCTCTTCACCGCACCATGAGTACCTTCAAGAGACTATCGCATTCGTCCCCAGTCGATTCCGAAACTATAGTGCCGTTTTAGTCCGCGTTCATCACTGACAATAACACCGAAGATCCGACGCGAATGGCGTTGTTCCTGTGCAGTTTGATGTAACACATGGCAAGAGCAGACGACGTATATTAAGAGTATGCCGGGAGTCCCTCTCTGGAAACGTCACCCGGAGAAGGCCAATCAGTGAGTGCCTTTGGTGCGGACGAGAACAATCAGGGAGCGGCTGGAGGAACCTTGGTAGCCTTAGCGACTGACAGCCGGGCGGGCGAGCAGGAATACACTCTAAACTCGGTACCCTTTATTAAAGGGTAAAAAATCGCAATATTTTACCCTCTATTTCAGAAGCTACCAGGTACCCTCTGAGCAGTACCTTTTATAAAAGTTACAAGGAAACCCACTAATTAGAGGTTACGGCCTTCAATCCAGCACCTGCCCGTAAAGGTTACGCCAACGTGCGGCTTTTTATACAGGATGTTCATTTTTATTCGCAACAGAGTAGCGCTCATTTGGCAGGTGGGTTATGTGAATTTTTGCTAATTAATCGATCCGTAGTTACAAACACATGCGTCAGGAAATGTCGGAAATGTTTGTAACTACGGATGGGTTAATTTGCAAAAATTAACATAACCCACCTGTCAAATGAGCGCTGGTGTGATGCGAATAAAAACAAACACCCTGTGCGTGGGATATGGACAGACATTTACAGAACACACCAAGGTACCAAAATGAACCAGCAGAAAAGGAGATCTTGAACATATGTATATTACAAAAACAGAAGTCTGTCGAGAGGTGACACATTGTGCACAAGTGCGATTCTGATGTGAGGAGAAACCATGGTCGCTTTACCATGGATGTGGAAAAAAGAACTATCTTCTAAGTGAGAAGCAATGCATAAAAGTGCGAGGAAGCCAGCGAGTCAAAACAACTGACCTATGTTTGCTAAGCTGAACAGACCCAACGAAATGGAGAATTGCAGCAGAAAAAAATTTATTCCACATTCGTGTTGCAGAGGCGAGCGCAAATGGCAATACAGTATTACATAAAACGCACACAACCTTGAGGAATATGAGTGTATAGTAACGCAGGAAACACTACATTACCGCGTAATCAGCGTTGGAGGCGCTCTGGGACGAGTTTGTGAGGTACTGCATTGCGCTGGTGACGGTATGTGAACCTGCATGTGGGATCCTGGGAACAAAGGTTTGGGCAATGAGAGTAACATTTACGGAACCATTCAAATCCGTACAAAGCACAAGGTACAAAGCAGC
Organism: Ornithodoros turicata; assembly: GCF_037126465.1. NCBI lineage: Eukaryota > Metazoa > Arthropoda > Arachnida > Ixodida > Argasidae > Ornithodoros > Ornithodoros turicata. The sequence continues at coordinate 44,205,853 of NC_088202.1, read as the reverse complement.
ATAAATGCGGGAAGGCGTTCACTCCGTGATTGAGTCTTAGAATATCGTAAGAATACAACAAGTAGGAAGCTGCAAATTATATATCTCGATGCATATATCCGCAGCTCGCAAAGTGCACGCCGGTGTATTGACTTGGCGACCAAGTAAGAGCAGAAAAGTAGCAAGCGTAAGTGGCGTTCATATGCAGGACCGCAAAACGCTTGCCATAATCACAACAAACATGCGCTAAGAGCTCTTGCTACCAAAATAACGCACGTACCTAGCACAAAATGTACACTTACCCAGTGTATGAAGTGTGTGAATTAGGGCTGCGGTGGTGACGTTCGTTTTCGGTTATATATTCTTTGCAATCTTCGCACTCACTACACTTTCCCCTGAGAACACCGAAAATATCCTTGTTTGCTAGCGACATCTAGCTTTTCCGTTGTTCCTGACGATACTATGATAAACGCGAGGAAAACCACTGATTAAAACAGATTACACTTGTTAACGGACGGACGACGAGCGTTAAGCGTTTCACGGAAACTGCTCTCAGTGTGGATAGACCTAGACCAGGCTGGGCTACGCAGCGAAATCGGAAATCTTGGTGGTTGCTGCATTGACAATGGTTTTCCACCCTTTAGAAAGAAACCTACTATCAGTATTTCAGACTGCGAACTTATAATCTGTGTTCATACAGCAATGATAACATGTAGTCGACGTATAGATGACGCTGAAACAGATAAAAAATAACAGCGTAGATTCGCAACTGTCGTCTCGAATGGGAGGCCGAAACGCGGCATTATGCTGACAAACAGAAGGAAAACAAACGATAAGAAACTAACAAAGAAATTATCGTTGGAGATTTCGCTTAGAAGTTACAGTGTCGGAGTAGAGGGTACATTTATAAGTTACAACAAGCTGTTTTTGTTTTTTCCGAGATGTAACTTCTATTCGTGTTGTAAAGACATGACTTTGGTCGCTTTTAACCTCTAAATATACGTTACAGCGGTGTAACCTATAAGAAATCTCGAAATCTACGTCTATATAGAAGTTACATGTTTCTGAAAGTTACAATAAAAGGTACGGGTTTAAGAGTGTGCTCGGGGACGGCGTCTGCTCTGTGACCGGCTTGCGGAATGTTGTTTCTGGTTAGCGCCGGACGTGTTCGTACAGCCAGAAGCGTAACACCGTGTTCCACGCAACATGGCCACGTCAGAGCTCACACTGAGTGAAAGTCGGCGTATTTACCGAGGACTTTTCACTTAGTATATTGCAATGCGAACGCTAAGCAGATGACCTCGGAGACAATCGCCTGCGCTGCGCTCCTATTCCTGTGCCTGGCTTACGTCATCGTGGTGTTAGATGCAGAAGGAGTGCGAATCTTTAAAATTCGTTTACTGTGTGATGAGCTTGCTCGTATCAGGAAGAGACCGCTCAACCGCTGCACTCATTGGCCCCTACGAAGATCCTGTGCTCCATAGTCGGGTTCTTCACCTGTTCATGGACTGTTGTCGTGTTGTCCACTAGGTTGCTCCAGACGCTTTAATTTGTTATCGTGTTTTCATCCTTCCTTCATCATCTTCCCACACAACAACGAAAGAACCACGAACCATACTTGAGCCAAACGTCTTCGCCGTTTTGGGACCAGCTGTGGATATTTCTGTTGAATCCCGCTTCGCGCTACCTCAAAAGTACGCACGCCCTTGAACATACAGGGGATGGACGGCGTGCGGCATCCCGCCGCTCAGTAGGTGGCGCTCGCAGAAATCTTTGGAATCACGTGATGTTCGTAGTGTGCGCATGCGCGCCAGGCGAAGCCAGCGCGACTTGCGTCGTTTTCAAGAACCCCTGATCATCAACTTGCTCTTGTGCTCGTCTGTGGTCTGTGTTCTAGTTTGCAAGTACGTATTTATTTACGTTATTCCTACAATTGTGCCGTGTCGTGTGTGACGCACAAGCAACACGCACGACAAGATGTGTAAGAGTAGCTCTTTGTTTTTTGTACATTGAGATTTTGCACGTGGACTCTCCTACACTGTTGCTTTTGGTGCCAAGTTTTGTGGTGATGTTTTCATCCATTCCGTTTCAAAGTGTATAGATTTGTGTAGTTTCCCTTACTTTTCTGAATAACGCGTCCTGGAGTAGCCAGTCCAGATTGGCTCGGGACAAACTTCTCCATTTTTTATTTTACAAATCAATCAATCAATCCAGAGCACACGGCATCAGCACTGACACGGGAGAAGGCGTTTCGCAACCTGAATCTCTGAAGTAACTTGCAGCGCAACCTTTTGCTATGCATCACACCGCGGAATTGTCTGAAACGACGGGCATGTTGGTTCTTGTGTGACAATAGTGCAAAACAATATGGCTCAAGCGTTATGAACAGCACCGCGTTTGGCCTTCCCAGGTGAAAAATGTTTGCAATTCCAAACGGTTTATGAAACAATTTCCAGTTTAATCCATTTACGTACAAAGTGGTTAAAAGTGGTTTCAAGTAGAAATTGTTTCATAGACTACCTGTAACTGCAAACATTTTTCACCTGGGATGCATTGAAACGGAGGAGCTTCTCCTCCTCGACACATGTACGTAACGCAATGTGAAGAACTCAATGTGTAACGCAACAACAATACGTAACGCAATGTGTGAACAAAATTTCATAGCATTAAAAGTTGAATTTGAATTGAAAGTTCCATTTCAGCCGCCATTCAACACTACAACTTTCTACCGCCAATGTATTACAAAGTACAAATCGCATAAAATCGGACCTCATGCATTTGCAATGGGTCAATGCATGACGTAAATTTGCGTCGTCATTAGGGCAGCATGCAGTGGTGTTCTGGTCTTTTTCGTTTCAGTCTGAATCAAGTCGCGGTCTAGGCAGTGAGTCAGACACCAGAATTTAAGTTGAGTTGACTTCGCTAACTTCGAATGAGCGCTTTTTGCAGGGAGAGTTGGCTTACATTTCTTTTTTTCCGTATTTCCAACAAGTTTAAACTATATGAACTTTCTTGTTTTTGTTTTTGTTTTTTGTTTTCAGCCCCTAATAAGCCTGAGTAGGCGCACTTGCCCTTTCATCTGGGTGCCTGCCGCGTCACCCGTGAGGAAGAAAACCCTAGTCATAGGGACGGTTCACCACACAAGACAACGTAACGTGTATTACTGTTCCATAAAGGTACTGTAAAGTAGCAAGCATACAATTTTATACTGCTGGCTCATTTGACATTTGGGTGCTCAGTATACAAACGCCACAAATTTCATTCAAATCCACCTCCTAGTTTTTTTTTATAAAATTCAAATTTAATATTACGGGCAACCCTGTGTCTATGACCCTGCACGAACTCCGCAGTTCCCGCCATTTAGGGCGGCGAACATAAACGTGCCAATAACAGTGGGGGCGTATAGCGGCATCTGTGGACCGCTACCACCACCATGCCGGCCTGCAGGACGTGGTGCATTTTTGCGAGGTGGCTCTCATGGTGATTCTGTTGACAGTTCTGTTACTCATTTCCACGATGTACCTATGTTCTTGCATTTGGAGAGAACATATGTGAGGAACTACCTCAGCTGAACAAACGTTTCAAAGAAAGTTCCAGAAGCCGGCTACTTAGCCCATGGCTTAGGCGATAGAGGATTGGGGACATGTAACACTGTTGCTCGACGAATGGGCGATTGTTTCCCACCAGGAGTCGCCCCGCGTCTTTTCACAACAATTTCAGTCGAGATTAAAAAATATTTAGAGTTTTCTGTCACGCATAAAATTTGCCGTGTGAGTTTCTTTCTGAATAAGCTTTCAAATGTGCTGCCAATATTACAGCTTCCCTGCTGCTTTACAGTACCTTCAACTTCTGTATGTGTGACAGCGTTTTGTAGGGCGCGCAAGCTTCGTTGCTCGCATTCAGAACATTAGTGCTCTTATTAAGATGATCTGATTTCTGTTATCATGGATATACTTGCTGCACATAGCATTTTGCTTTAAAACCGAGCAAAACCCTAAATGCTAGCTGAATTAAAGTAAATTAGCACGACAAAGACACAGCATATGCAGTTGACGTTCACCCGGACAATAATATCCAAAACAGTTGCTGTAGCAACAGTCCTCTGTACCAGATGCTTACGGGACGCATGACCATCCTATCTAAAAAAAATCGTCATGGAGGCATCTATTAGAGTCTGGTATTTGTAATGAGACTTCCTTGACGTAAACAAAAATGCATTCAACGTAACGTAACAAGTACATGAAGCAGGGTTCAATACGATAAAACCTATGGAAACCATATCATCGTCATCATGTATTTCTCTCTCTCTCTATGTGGAGTGCGTGTGCTCTGTCTTGCTATAGATTGTCCTTGTTTAATGAGTATCCACCCGACAATTGAGGGGGGGGGGGGGGGGGGTTCTGTTGCCTTTTAATATGTGGGAACATGCACGGGTTCTAACTTTACTGCATTTAGCATTTTATCGGTGTGTTGTTTTTTTAAGTGCCTGCCATATGCCACTGTCCCTATGCATGACAACTATTGTCTTCTCATTTTAAAACGTATTCCTCATTTGATCAGCGTATCTAGGGTGCTGTTATGTATATTTCTTAGTTAATTCTATGGAGATCAAATGCAAATAAACGTTTTACGTTAACCTTCACGTTTTGATTCACTGTTTATATCCCCGTATGCGAAAAGCGGAATTTTACAGCTCCACTCCCTCGCTCCACTGTGGATCCCAGGTCATTGTGGCGTCCCTGGGAATGAGGCTGCCGACCTACTTGCGAGACGGGCTCATGTGGCACGAGGCGTACCGACGCACCGTACGTATTTCACCCAAGCGGACGCGAAGCAAGCAATTGGTGCTCTCATGGGACGTCTGTGCAGTGAACACTGGCGCAGAAGTGTCCCTTCTACGTCGTTCCTGCGCAGGGTGGACCCAGATCTCCGTTTTTATATGCCGTCAGCGCTTCCTCGACCCATCACGTCGCTCATCTACAGGCTTCGCCTCAACGTGCCATACAGTGGACGACTTTTGTTTAAGCTCGGCATGGTCCCGTCCCCCAACTGCAGTCTGTGTGATGTAGTTGAGGACGTGGATCATATACTCCAAGACTGCCCGAGGTACAGTGCACACCGATGTACCCTTATGTCGTCCCTGTCTCGCCTGGATAATCGGCCATACTCCACCGAAAAGGTTCTTGGGTGCTGGCCAGCAAATCAGCTCATACCTGCCATGCGCGCCCTTGTGCAATTTCTCGTCTCGACGGACCTGTTTGACACATTGTGACACTCTTTGTTTTTAGTGCCTTGAGACTTCGCTTTTGGTGACAAGCTCGGTGATGATGTTCTCATTTATTCTTTCAAAGCGTTTCAAAGCGTCGAGGTTAGTGTAGTTTCCCTTTCTTTTATTAATAACGCGTCCTGGAGTAGCCAGTCCCGAGTGGCTCGAGACTACCATCTCCATTTTTTTCTTTTAAAATCAATCAATCAATCAATCAATCACAGCTGAATTGCATTTCGTTTTGAACGCCGTGTTCAAAGGACATGACTCTGCTATTTTCTTGCAGCGGTATAGCAGAGCGCATGTTTTTCCATGACACCTCGCGAAATGACTGGCATGGAAAAACCTGCGCCGTGCAACCGTTGCAAGACAAGCACTGAGCCATCCGCCGGAAGCTGCCGTTTACGCAACGGTCCAGGGAAAATGGCGGGCGTGCAAACCACGTGATCCCCAGGAGCCACTCACAGCGTCTCCGAGGTGCAGCGCGGGAAAAAAGCTCGGGCCCAGTGCGCATGCGCAGACCGACCTGCTTTCTCAACCTCCTCCCTCTTCTCTCCTCGGGTTTTTCGTCTCTCCTCTCGTCCCCCCTACCCCCAACCTCGTCCGTTTGGTTTGTCTTCGGCGCTAGCTGTAGAGCAACGATCATGCTGTCCCAAGCAGGCAATGAAAAAGCGATGGTGTATGACAAATCAAATTTATTTGTCCTCGGGAGCTGCCTCGGAAAAGCTACAGTCCATATCTTTTTACGTCTTGTAACAGGCTTCACTGGAGCTTTAGGTGCTTCGACATCGAAGGGCAGTTCAGAAGCCAATGCTGAGCTATGTGCGTCGTTGTTGCCCATGGCTGCGGGAGAGCTGAAACAAAACAAAAAAAATCTATTGATGATCCGTAACTCTGCACGAAAATCACTGCTATGATAGGCAGTCGATCTTGATTTCGTATTTGAACACCAAAGCGCACTTGTCACAAATGTTCATAGATCACAGTGAATGAACGGCTGTGACGTGCATGAGGGGCAACTAGCATAACCACACATAATTTGATTAGCGGCATATCAGAAACGTACAAGTTACGGCAATGCACCGCACAATGAAACGCCGCTAACCTACCGAGTGACTCGTAAATGTTGTACGTAATACACTTAACGTGATAAACCTGTATTACTTCCTTCGGTCACAAAAAAGTAATCAAACTTGTCTTACCGTTCACCAGCAGTACGTCGGAAAGAGTGCAGATTTCCTCTCTGACGATTCCTGCGTCCTTTGGAGGTGCAGGGATTCCATGTCATGTTCGTCTTCTCGCTGTTGTGATGATTAGGTGGATGTGCCATTCCGTTCTCACATTAGCAGTTCGCCACAATCTAAATCTAAGGCATTCAAAACCCTCAAACTACCTCTAGCGTCTGCGTGCACAACGGTTGCAGTCCGAGAGAACACGCGTGGGCGGACAGACGCGATGTCTCCTCTGTCGTTTTTCTTTCTCCTCCGTTCGACCGACCGTTTGGATACGCGCGCCTCAATCAAATGACTCTCGCCCAATCAGCGCGAAGGAAACTGACGCCAGTTCTTTGAGACCAATGAGCATCCAAATATTTATACATAGTATAATGCGCAGCCAATCAGAGATCTTCCGAGCTCGCGCGCCGGTGGCGACAATATTTTCGAGGCGGTGGCGCGGTGCGTTTCACTTTAGAGCCGGCGGCTGGCTGAGCCATCTCATTTAAACACGACGTTATACCGAAACGCATGCGCAGTAGAGATGACCGCACCTTGCAACCCAGGGGATCGGACTATGTTGCAACGGAACTCTATGTTGCAACCGGTCAGGAGCAGCACAGACGCTACCGGGACAGAAAACAAAATAAAGAAACACAAGATGGAAAGGGACGTGCCTCCCACTACGTGGACGTCCGGTGGCGGACGTGGTGGACGCGTAATCCGGGATACAATACGTAGTTTTGGCTTGATTTCGTTCGTCGTCATCATGTCCCCTCCACGGCGCATGTGTCTTTACGCATGTACTGGAGAGCTTGCGGCTATCTCCGCGGCGCATATGTCGCTCAAAAAAGCGTGACCACAAGGGAGCTGTCATCCGTTGGTCATGGAAGGCGTTGCCTTCCGTTGGCTGCTTCATTCCGCTAAACTTGACGTGCTCGTTTTCCTAAAATCATCACTTGCTAACTAAATCCGGCGTACTATGTGGGTATCTCATAGGTATTTGTTAAACAAATAAGCAGTGAATATTTTCCCACTCATCATCATTCATCGTTGTGTGTTGTCGTTCGTTCGTCACATTATTATCACGAAACTCGGCAGACCAGAGCATGGAATGGCCGGTAGTTTCATTTTTGCCATTTCCGGTTCCCGTTGGTTCGCAGAGCATCATGAAGACGACAGTCTACTGTGTGCATTCATCCTTGGATTATTGTTGTCTTCGGAAATACATGCCTACATTTGTTACGATGGGTAAGGATTTATTGATTTCGCTCGCAGAGCATACAAACGCCACTTCAACACGTCATAGGCGGTAAACATCTTCATAATGTGTCGGTGGAAACCAAAGGGTTCGCGGTGTCGCAGGTTACCTCATAGATAAAATATGATTCACGTTTGATATGACAACGTTTACCTTGCGATTACGATAGCACTACTCAATTCTACACGTATCCCGAAGGTTCGTACGTACTCAACGCAATTACACGGCTTGCATGGCTTCCTACGCTGGACGTCGTTCCCTCCATCGGTTCGTTTCCCGTATGTTTTCCCACGTGACTGCACAGAGTTGACAACAAACGGAGCAGCTCCGCTGTAGTTAGGGGGCAGAAATTCGTACACTAACACTGTCCATGACCAACGCACGGCTGCGCCCGAGGAGGTCACGCTCAGGGTACAGTGGCTAGAAGGAGAAGTGTGCCGGGCGCCATATACGCGCCGTGCGATAGGGAAGCGCAAACCGCAATGACAAGTTCAGGCGTCGCAGAGGGCGCTGCAACCACTAGGCGAGTCGGGTCGCGGGAGCAGACGCTTACTTGTCAACTCAACGTGTATCGTTTCGAGCATTTGTTTGTTCAATTTGTGACTCTTTGGCCGCTTTTGTGTGTCACTTAGCGAAGTCTGGGTATCCAGTCTTCACGACATGGTCCATGCCACCGTGAGGACGAACATGAGGTCCTCCTGCTCCGACCACCGAAGGAAACTATCCGCAGAGAAGAGTCTGAGGGAGAAGAATGAGGCCTGGCCGACGTAGGAGGAGACGGGTTTTATTTCGGGATCAGCGCGACCGGCTGGTCTGGACTGTGCGCTCAACGGAACTGATTGCCGAGCGTGGCGCGCGGTTGCGATGTTGATGAGGCTGGCCGCGTTGCGTCGGCATCGTCGTCACAACAAGTCGACGCGTAACGTAAAGCGCGCGGAGAAAGGACTGACAATTGATTGCGTTGTGTGTGAACGGTAATTCGAGGAAGGGTATACCATGAGGATTCTTCGGCACATCATTGGCGACGAAAACGTTGAAATTCCGAGGGACAGGTCGCTGCTAACGGATGATGCCGTTCCAGCCCTGTTCCGGACGCGCCGAAGTATTTCACGAATAAAGTGCACCCATCAAAATAAACCTGGATTCTGGTGCGCAGGTGCACAACTTCAACCCGTTGTGCATCAACAGTGATGGAAACGATTTTGCAATCTCTGTCAACGTACGGCACATGAAAGAATGGTCAATAACATGACGCATCAGAAAAAAGTCAAATGGAATTCCGTGTCCAAATTTCCCTTTTTGCTACACACAGACTTAGTCTAGCTGGAATGGTTACAAAACGGAAAAATTGCCGTATAAAAGCTGTATGCAGTGTGCTTGATACAGAATTTGATAAGGGCTGGTTAGAAAGTGGTTAAGAATTCCTGTTTAGAAAATGTATACAGTCCGCATAATAAACCCTGTACGCACCTTTATTCAGGTTTCTGTCTGCTAGATTGGGAGCGAATAGGCTGGACAGGCCATGGTTATAAGAGCTGTATATAAACTAAGAGATCATTTTCATAAGCCGCACAGATCCAAGAAAGTGAGTTCACCAGCTGCTTCGACATCTACTATATCCTGGTCATGGACTGGCAAAGCTTATTTCAGTGCTGGAAGCAACATTTACGTTATATTTTTTCCACTCAGAAGCTCTACGCCCGCAGTATCTTTGACTTTATACAAGTCCTTGACCAATCTAAGGCTTGAACAAATTGGCTGTGACGTGCACTGCAATGAACTGATTAGACGTGTTCTTCAGATCTTTTTAGTCACACGACTGCATTCTCTTACAAAGTCTCTTTTTTTCTTTCTCTCTCAAATTTTCTTGAATAAGGAGAATGTGTCAGAAAGGGAGCGACGGAAGCATTTGAAAATACGCTTGAACGGAAATCAATGAGATGTTTCCGTTCAATCGTACATGTATACACCAGCTCGCTTCATCCCTCACTTATGCTCAACGAAAATACGCTATTTTTGCTTGAAAATATGCCGTTTGAAAATATTCGCTATGACGTCTCGGTAAAATATAAATGTGTTCAGTACTGTACGATCATGACTCTATTTCTCTTCTTCTTTCTTTGTTTAAAAATTGCGCGTCCTCGTGTTCTCATAGTTATAAGGACATGAATCAAGTACCAACAAGATTCCTTTTCAAGCTAACGTGAAATCCTCAGGTTTAGTGCCGAACTCCGCAACTTTCCACGTCGGAGCCCTTCGGGAGGTAACTCGCCTACTGCGACCAGCGCCACCTGGACCTTTCATTGCAGTTTTGTGCGCTTATTTCCCGGCGCCCAGCACGCTTCTGTACTCAGGGATAGGAGAATCCCATTGACGGCGTGCCAAGTACGTTCTCTAGAGTCTTCCTATATTAACTCAATGTTGCAACCGGCCAGGAGCAGCACAGACGCTACCGGGACAGAAAACAAAATAAAGAAACACAAGATGGAAAGGGACGTGCCTCCCACTACGTGGACGTCCGGTGGCGGACGTGGTGGACGCGTAATCCGGGATACGATACGTAGTTTTGGCTAGATTTCGTTCGTCGTCATCATGTCCCCTCCACGGCGCATGGCTCTTTACGCATGTACTGGAGAGCTTGCGGCTATCTCCGCGGCGCATATGCCGCCGACGTCAGCGAAACTGATCATGGTTGTGTGGGTTCATATAATGTTCCACGTGCAATGGAGTAGGCTACCGCACCGCCGCGCCGCCGATCATTAGATCGGTAGCATCTATTTTTGTTGTTGTTATATAATATGTAAAGTGTTTTCGGAAGAGAAACGTGGTCATGTTGACTGTGAAGAGGTTACGAACATTACCGTATCGGTCTCATAAATAAGTTCCCGGATGCGATAGTCCCTTTAAGTAGCAAACATAACCATCTCGCAACGTAGTTGCCCGATGTGAAAGGGAAGGAACCGCGAGTCCGCAGTTGGTCACTCAAGCCACTAGTCCTCCTAAAGTTCGGAATATGCAGCCTACGTGTGGGATACTGACCACATCACAATCTCGAACTCAGTAGAAACAGTACAAACGGGCAGCCCCAGTCATATTCGGTAATTACAACCGCACCGCCAGTGTCACTGCTACGAAACATAACTTCAATCTGCCTGTGCTTCCCATTCGCTGAACAATAACTCGTCTCTGTTTGCTTCACAAAATTTATTATCATAATTTACCTTTGATAATCGTTAATCCAACAGCCTATATACACTGTATCTCAGCTCGTACCGATCACCCGCAGAAAGTGGGCATTCCCTCATGATCAACAAGGCCATTTCACGATTCATTTCTGCCTCGTACATCGCTGGAGTGGAACCGCCTTCACGGTGCCATTACCTCCATTACCGACGCAAAGCGACCATTTCGCTGCATAGTCATTTTTCAGTTTCCTTGTCGTAACTTGTGCTGTCATTGTTTGCTCTAATCGACACAAATGTTTATTTTTATTTTTTATTTACCTCCAGGTATTGGTTCACGTGGACTTCGTAAATATTTGTGTATACTGCTCATAACCACTCCCCTCTGTATTACCTGACGACCCTGGAGGTAAATAAATAAATAAATGAGCTTGAAAGCCGTACAACATGGCAACCGTCCACCTTCCGCCTGCATATCCTTTTAGGGGACCATAAACCAGCTTCCTTCGCGAGGACTCGTGGACGCCATGCGACTACTGAAGCTCTTTTTTCCCCCCTACAGCGGCCATAAGTTTTTCTGCGTCCACACTTCCCGTAGCGCCATCTATCGTCTGAGCTGAGTTTTCAGTGAAGACCACAAGAATTTCTGAAGAGCTAGGGCAGTAATGCTACCGCATTAAAAAAAGTCAAGATTACTCCACTGTCCCGACGCTATGGCTGCCATTGTCAAGGTAACAACACGAGCGCAAGCGAACAAAGGGAAGGAAATGCATCGGTATGCTCCCATTCACATGCAATATCAATAAGAGCGCACTTTCGAGTATAGCTATCGTTTGTATGCGACTTAGAAGAAAATGACTTGCCTGGGGAGGAGAACGACCCATGGGCGGCTCTGGGGTCACTTCGAATAGTGTGGATGGGGCGTTAGATCTGCATAGCGTTCGAAGCGACTGTGGGAAAATTCCCCGTTTTTGTTGAGTTCCGCATGATGGAAAGTTCGTTCGGAGGCTGGAACACAAAAGGACAGACACAACAAAGCATCAAGTTACCTTGAAACATTAAATTAAATTAAAGACGGCAGACGTCGAAAAAGCCAATCGTAGCGACGGGGCGTTCCTTAGTGCGATACATATTTCACTGAACCCGGAATTAGCCTTCATGCCTTCCCGAATGACAAGACACAACGAAGAGTTCGGCGTGTCAAACTCAGGATTGGAAAACAGCTCACGAAATATGCGATGGTGTGTAAGAAGCCCTTCACCAACGAACATTTCAGAACAGTAAAGGAAGACGACAGAGATACGGCTCGTAGAAATTCTGAGATCATCTATTGTTACCCAGTTGTTGTTACTGTTACCACGTTGGAAAGTAACTCTTCTGGGGCTGAAACACATAAAGAGACGAACAGAACACAAGCCTCAAGGAGAGATCGGAAATCGAGAGATGCCTGGTTCAAATGCCGCCGCTCTCTGGATTTTTCGACGACGCCATGCTTTAATCGTTACTATATTAGGTTTACATTCGATGGATGCTTGTGACACACGCAATCCCTATGTGCAACCCAGTGGCTTATCCATAATCCCAAGCATGGAGGGATGTTGCAAAAAATTGGAGGAGGTCATTATGCTAGTTACGTCGTAATAGTTTAATATGTCATTGCCACCATGTGTCTAAAGCTTAAATAGCAACGGCACCTCCTGTAGGGGGAACACAGTTAAAAAGTTAGGGGGTGTTGCCGACCATTTTTGGGGTGTGTGATTGGGAGTGTTGGGGGGCTCCGGATAACTCACTGGTGCACCTTCCGGTTCTTCCGCAGGACTACATAGCAAGTCGCCGCAAAGCACCAAGTGCGTGATATAACTTATCGTATTGATGGGTTTCCTCTGTTTATGTTTATGTTATCTAGGTAGTCGCGTGATGGCACTTCTCGCACAGTTACTCAGTGTAATCAGTCTGCACTGTTTGGGATCAGGATGATTCGGGACAGGTGTGCACCAGCTTCAATACGTATTTCACCGATACTAGTAAAGTGGAGGCTAACTAAATAAGGGGCACTGAGGAGTTCGGACGTTTGGATAACACACGCAGAACACTGCACAGTACAATCCATAATATGACCTGCCGCCAGAAGGTCATCCACCATGCGATTCTTCGACAGCACGAAACGTTCAACGAATTCCTGGGACGTTTACTCATCATGAGAGGCACTCACAGGGCGAGGCGCGTTTTTTTTTTTTTTTTTTTCGTTTAGACTTTATGTACCGAATTAACGCACTGTAAAGGCTTCGAGGAATGCATGAGAGGGGGAATAACCACGGTCACCGACATTCGCGCACGTAAAGTACCTAGCAAACAAGCGCTACTATGCTACAACTTCGTACCATCAAAAGGACGCGTTATTGCCGCTCACGGCAAAATATCAATTCGTATGTCCACTGATATAGCGTCCTACCTCTCACACCGTGTTGATTTCCCGTTACTATATTGGTACCAAAGACCACATAGAAGAGGGAGCGCACCGAACGTAAAGCATGCAACACGAATTACCCGCGCCGATACACACAGCTGACGGTTTCCGCTACACGACGAGTGGTGGCCGTATGATAGGTTCTCCTCCCGAATAGATGTATGCGCGGATAAAGATATTCCGCTCCTGAATGGTCGATTAGAAGGAATTATGCAGGCAGGCAGCTCTCCAGGTACAGCCTGTATATCATTGATGATACAATAGACGTCTTGAGCACACAAGCCCGTTCTTTGGTTTATTTGTTTATGGCTAAACGTGTGTTCATTGTTACATTAGCGACGGAGGATCAGACCTTAGTTCGGCGAATTCATTGGTGATTCCCTCCAGGGGCATAGTTTACCGTCATATCACAGAGAATAATGTGATGTTGATTGTCAACAACGTCATTTCACGATTCATTTCTGCTTCGTACATCACTGGAGTGGAACTGCCTGTACCTCCATTACCGACGCCAAGCAATTTAAGAAATGTTTATGCGACCATTTCGCTGCGTAGACAATTTTCAATTTTCATGTTGTACATTTGTGCTCCTCATTGTTTGCTCTAATCGACCCATATCTTTCATTTTCTTTTTATTTAGCTCCATTTATCTGTGCAATTTGTTCATGTGGATTTTGTAAATCTCTCTGTATGGTGCTGATGGCCCGAGGGTAAATAAATGAGTGTGAAGGTCGCATAACACGGCAACTGTGCACCTTCCGCCTGCATATCCTTTTAGGGGGCCATAAACGAGCTTACCTGCGCGGGACCCGTGGACGCCATGCGACTACTGAAGCTGTTTTTTTTTTTTCCTTACAGCGGCCAGGAGGAACTATGCTCGTACCAGTATAATACTATTGCATACTATTTCTGCAATGCTTTACCGAGTCGGTAGGTTTCAGTGTGTCAAGATCACAATCAACCTCAAAGCCGATTATCGTCCCGTTGCCGGTGGCAAACACATAGCCGGTCCTTCATATATTGCAGAAGGGACCCTTGATAACGCGGTCCACCCCTGGGTGGGCCGTGTCTTTGAATGCGCGGTCTACAAAACGGTCATGGAAGTGTGGCGTCCCTCGTTGCCGAAGGGGACGGAGCACAAAATTAACGAAGAAAAGGGGATAAACTTCACGTGGGCACCCGCAGAAGTGAGAAGGAATAACACCACACACTTCGTTAACAATAACGAACATGATTTAATGTGAACAGAATGAAACGGTACGCCATTATTCAGTTCGCATGATGGATAACACAAATCGCGACAATAACCCACATGCGATAAAGCGGACACAACTTAAATCTATGGATGATATTCTTTAAATTAATGGAAACGCAAATCGCACAACAAACGAACGCGGGAATCATGTGCAAACGTGGGAGACACAACAAGGCGGCAAGACTGACTGACCCCGATGAGGCGTACACCGACGACACCGCTTCTTCACCAGGCCATGGACGATGGCGTGGCAGACGAACAAATGACTTCGGCAGTGACCTACGCGGCCGGTTCTCCAGGCCCTTGGCCTTCGGCTGCTGCTTCCGTCCATCTTCATCCGTTCTGGTCTGCATTCTTAATAAGACCGATCGTGGGCTTGGTGTTTCGTTGGCGCCGCGGCTAGTATAGTGCACAGGCTGATCCCCTTTCATGCGTAGAGTTGTGTAGGCTTTGTGCAATAATCTCTAACCCACTCCGACGGTGTTATTCCTTTTTGTGCAGTTTATAGTGTGGGTCTTCCTGTATTACTTTTATATTTAGAGCACCTTTTGTTAAATAAATGTTTGTTGTATGTTGGCAAAACTCCAGTTTGGCTTCTTCCTCCGTCTGCGGGTTCCTACGCTAGTGTTTCCCCCCTTTCTCTGTCCCATCGCAAACGAGGGACGTCACAATTGTGACGTCCGGTACGTGTATGCCGGTTGTGAGGGACGTCACAATTGTGACGTCCGGTACGTGTATGCCGGTTGTGAGGGACGTCACAATTGTGACGTCCCTCGTAGCCGAAGGGGACGGAGCACAAAATTAACGAAGAAAAGGGGATACACTCAACGTGGGCACCCGCAGAGGCGAAAAGGAATAACAACCACACACTGCCATGACAACAACAAAACATGATTTAATGATAGCTAAACTAAAAATTATGACATACTTTAAATGAACGATTACGCAAAACGCGCTACAAATGCACACATGAAACAAGCGGACCCAAGGGAGTACCGTTTACCTATAAAGCTCACTGCGGTCGACGCCAAGTATGAGCGACTGCGGGCAATTCGTCGACGTGCCGAACAAAGAGCTCGTCGTTCAGGTCTTCCCTGCCATGTCGCTGAGGCTCGCCGTATACAGAAGGCTATTCAAAAGCGTCTTTACAGGAGCTGGAGAAGTTTTACGTCTTCTCTCTCTCTCCGCGGACGCCGCTGTCTCGAATATAGAGTGTCGTCAAGGGCCTATCTGCACCTGTCGTTCAGCGGAACACTTTCAGGTCGTTCTCTGTGGCCACCGCGCGCTCCGAAGTCGAGACTGCGGATCAGTACTGTGTCCGCCTTACTGCAACGTCTGGGGCGGTGCTACACTCTTAAACCCGTACCTTTTATTGTAACTTTTAGAAACATGTAACTTCTATATAGACGTAGATTTCGAGATTTCTTATAGGTTACACCACTGTAACGTATATTTAGAGGTTAAAAGCGACCAAGGTCATGTCTTTACAACACGAATAGAAGTTACATCTCGGAAAAAACAAAAACAGCTTGTTGTAACTTATAAATGTACCCTCTACTCCGACACTGTAACTTCTAAGCGAAATCTCCAACGATAATTTCTTTGTTAGTTTCTTATCGTTTGTTTTCCTTCTGTTTTTCAGCATAATGCCACGTTTCAGCCTCCCATTCGAGACGACAGTTGCGAATCTACGCTGTTAGTTTTTATCTGTTTCAGCGTCATCTATACGTCGACTACATCTTATCAATGCTGTATGAACACAGATTATAAGTTCGCAGTCTGGAATACTGATAGTATGTTTCTTTCTAAAGGGTGGAAAACCATTGCCAATGCCGCAACCACCAAGATTTCCGATTTCGCTGTGTAGCCGAGCCTGGACTAGGTCTATCCACACAGAGAGCGGTTTCCTTGAAACGCTTAACGCTCGTCGTCCGTCCGTTAACAAGTGTAATCTGTTTTAATCAGTGGTTTTCCTCGCGTTTATCATAGTATCGTCAGGAACAACGGAAAAGCTAGATGTCGCTAGCAAACAAGGATATTTTCGGTGTTCTCAGGGGAAAGTGTAGTGAGTGCGAAGATTGCAAAGAATATATAACCGAAAACGAACGTCACCACCGCAGCCCTAATTCACACACTTCATGCACTGGGTAAGTGTACATTTTGTGCTAGGTACGTGCGTTATTTTGATAGCAAGAGCTCTTAGCGCATGTTTGTTGTGATTATGGCAAGCGTTTTGCGGTCCTGCATATGAACGCCACTTACGCTTGCTACTTTTCAGCTCTTACTTGGTCGCCAAGTCAATACACCGGCGTGCATTTTGCGAGCTGCGGATATATGCATCGAGATATATAATTCGCAGCTTCCTACTTGTTGTATTCTTACGATATTGTAAGACTCAATCGCGGAGTGAACGCCTTCCCGCATTTATGCTGCTTTGTACCTTGTGCTTTGTACGGATTTGAATGGTTCCGTAAATGTTACTCTCATTGCCCAAACTTTTGTTCCCAGGATCCCACATGCAGGTTCACATACCGTCACCAGCGCAATGCAGTACCTCACAAACTCGTCCCAGAGCGCCTCCAACGCTGATAACGCAGTAATGTAGTGTCTCCTGCGTTACTGTACACTCATATTCCTCAAGGTTGTGTGCGTTTTATGTAATACTGTATTGCCATTTGCGCTCGCCTCTGCAACACGAATGTGGAATAAATTTTGTTCTGCTACAATTCTCCATTTCGTTGGCTCTGTTCAGCTTAGCAAACATAGGTCAGTTGTTTTGACTCGCTGGCTTCCTCGCTTCCTCTAGTGCACCTCTCACCTACAGTGTGCTTCCGTCCCATCAGTACCGGTCATCCTGCTTCTACATCACTTTGAAGTCCTCAACTCCCCTTTCTCCCACCTTCTTTTCCTTTTTTTTGGCTATAGTCGTGACGATGCCCACTTGAGTGCGGCCAACAACGGCAAGCTACCTCGACACCCCCCCCCCCCCTTCGCACTTTTATGCATTGCTTCTCACTTAGAAGATAGTTCTTTTTTCCACATGGTACATGGTACATTTACATGGTAAAGCGACCATGGTTTCTCCTCACATCAGAATCGCACTTGTGCACAATGTGTCACCTCTCGACAGACTTCTGTTTTTGTAATATACATATGTTCAATATCTCCTTTTCTGCTGGTTCATTTTGGTACCTTGGTGTGTTCTGTGAATGTCTGTCCATATCCCACGCACAGGGTGTTTGTTTTTATTCGCATCACACCAGCGCTCATTTGACAGGTGGGTTATGTTAATTTTCGCAAATTAACCCATCCGTAGTTACAAACATTTCCGACATTTCCTGACGCATGTGTTTGTAACTACGGATCGATTAATCAGCAAAAATTCACATAACTCACCTGCCAAATGAGCGCGACTCTGTTGCGAATAAAAATGAACATTCTGTATAAAAAGCCGCACGTTGGCGTAACCTTTACGGGCAGGTACTGGATTGAAGGCCGTAACCTCTAATTAGCGGGTTTCCTTGTAACTTTTATAAAAGGTACTGCTCAGAGGGTACCTGGTAGCCTCTGAAATAGAGGGTAAAATATTGCGTTTTTTTATCCTTTACTAAAGGGTACCGACTTAAGAGTGTACCCTTGGCACGTGACGTCCCTGTAGCCCTCGAGTCGTCGGAAGATCCAGCTCTTGATGTTCCTTTTTCGCTAACAGAGATAATGGCTGCCATCCGAAACTCCCCTGCTCACACTTCTCCAGGATACGACCAAATTACGTACAGGGCGCTTCAGAACCTTTCTCCGATCGCTCATGAGATTCTTTTGTCCACTTACAGCGACAGCTGGCAGAGTGGCACTGTCCCAAACCACTGGAAGCTGGCATTGGTTATTCCGCTGTTAAAGCCTGGCAAGACGCTACACAATCTGGACGCGTTCGGATCCCCGGAAGCCCTTACTAGTTGTGTTGGGAAAACTATGGAACGGATGGTGCACTCACGGCTGAATTGGTATCTCGAGTCTATTCGATTTTTTCCGGGCGTTATGGCTGGTTTTCGTCGAGGTCGGTCTGCGACGGACAACATCATCCACTTAGTGGCGGCGGTGCAACAAGCGAAGTCCGAAGGCAAGCTTACCGCCGCTTCCTTGACGTGAAGAAAGCTTACGACAGTGTTTTTCACAGCTTTTGTCGCGTCACTTCAAGAGGCCGGCGTGGGAGGTCGCACGATCCTCTGGGTTCAGGATTTCCTCACTGACAGACGACTTTTTGTGCGCACTACTGAGGGTGGTAGCGTCGTCTACCCTGTGCAGCGTGGCGTCCCACAAGGGAGCGTTCTTTGGCATGGCTTTACTCCCAGCACAGCTACGTAGCCATACCCGTATCACCCTCTACGCCGACGATATCCGCATATGGACTTGCTGCTATCCGCCGCGATACTCTTTTTGCAGCAAGCTCTGGACACCACGGCCTCCTATCTCGCGGAACGCGGTCTCTGCATTTCGCCAAGTAAGACAACAGCGATGGCGTTTACGCGCCGCTCTTTCCACAAATACCCAATATTTGTGGAGGGCTCTGCTCTGCAGTTTGTCTCCCACGTCCGCTATCTTGCCGTGATATTTGACCACGGGCTCACCTGAGCACGGCAAAATCGGGCGATTGGTGCAACCACAAACAAGTTTGTCAATATCATCCGGCATCTATGTGGATCATCCTGGGGCCCATCCAGTGCGGACCTCCGCCAGATCCACTCTTCTTTGGTCCTCGGCACCTTAAAGGGTATCTGACCAGAACCTGGTAAATATCTTTGTTTGTATGGATAACGAACCTACACTCTCGGAAAAGCAACTCTTAAAATAACTCTTACTCCGTGTTTTACTCTTAGTAACCGTAATATGCGACGACGACGCCAACTGCCCTATCCGTTATCATGTATTTTACTTGTAGTATCCGTTAAACCCCGCACTGTATCCGTTAAGGCACTTGTTTTCACCGTCATTTGTACATTTACCCTTAGAAATTGACGCATAGAATTTCCCCTTGATGGATAAACCAAACTCGGACTCATGACGTTCCTGCTTTTACGCTTATTCTTGGTGAACCTTGCCAAAAAACAAGAAAGTCTGCGTGTGCGTGCACACTTTGAACGCAAGCTTTCTCGATTGGATCTTCCGCGTTTCCAGCAACCCAAAGTTTTCGGCTGCGGTCCCTCAGGTGTGTACTCTGCTCGCGGCCGCTCGACGATGTTTATCAAATGGCCGCTAGCGCCACTCCGTCGCGTCGTGCCGTTTTACGTTTAGACTGCCGAGCCTGGACTTCAAGAGCGGCGGGAAGCACGTGCGTCTGTCGTGAAGTAGAGCGCGTTCTGGAGGTGAGTGTTGCAGACTTTTCGCAGTACCACGTGGGTGAGCCCTGCCGATTTCTTGTTTTATTCGGTGTGAATGCCCCTCGTTGTTATACAGAGCACAGGTGATGGTTGTACAAGCGCCAACGGAGAGATGGCACAAACAACATAAACGGATTTAGTCGGTCAGCTGCGAGGACGCTGTCAAAACTGCGACTGTTCGGGATACCTGCGGGCTGTATAGACACGTTTGCCTATGCTAAATGCCCCCTGGCTGGTGTTTGATGCGTGGCCACCCGCCAGCAGACCACGGTCTTGTAGGTGAGTTACCCACACATTGGCATACATCGTGATTCGTTCTGTTGTCGCGTGTCGCGGTGCCGTCTACTCTCTCTACATATGCCACTGTCTTCAATTTCACTAATTATGATTTTCATTATCAAAGATATAGGTGCAGCTGTTGCATCGGTTCGTCTGATTGCCCTGATGCAATTGCCGATTTTAGAACCAAGATGGGACGCATGAGGCGGCAACAAACGTTCCTTCTTCGGAGGTCGTCCTTCTTTGTTGGCGCTGCAGCCGATGCGAGCGCAAGATGAGCATGATGTTGCCTTTGGGGACGAAGGGAGGGCACCTTGCACCGTTGACGGCTACAGAGCTTTTTCGTTTACTCATGCTATGCGGTCTACGTGCTGCAATAGGCGGTAATATAAGAGTAAACATTTGACGGATGGCGTAACCGTCAGCCGTCGCCGCTTAAAATAAGAGTATGAAAACGAACGATTCTTGACCCTTACTATCCGTGACCCTTATTACGTGATGACACGTAAAATAGCGGTCAAGAATCGAACGTTTTCTTACTTTTACTATCCGTTGCTTTTCCGAGAGTGTACATGGTGTCTCCAAGTTGCAATCGTAACCTTTCGTCTCTACGGAGCCGCGAACTATTCTAAACAAGGAGCCGGAAAGCGGTTTCGCTTTCAACCCTCAACTCGTCCGATCAGCGCAAAAGTCTAGCTATTATGCATTGGTTTTCCTTAGTGTACGACGTAAAACGCCCGCGACGTTTATTGGTGGAAAGTCCACACCGGAAGTTCGGATGGTTTCCGCAACTTCCGTATTGCTGGGTGCTTTTTCAATATGGACGTCGAAGGGAGGAAACACAGCGGAGCCAATAAGTCAGCTTTCCAGACATTTCAGCAGCTGAGGGGGACGTTCTGCTACGTGCAGCAGAGTTTGGGGGCCTTGCTTTTGAAATGTTGAGCCGCGAATCGATTGGATTGGATTGGAAAAGAAAGAAAAATATGGAGAGGTTAGTCCCGACCCAGTCAGAACTGGCTACTCCAAAACGCGTTTGTTGGTAAACAAAAAGAAGACAAAAAGAAAGAAAAAGGTCAGCTACGAAAAATAGGACAAACAAACAAACAACCAAGCAGGATAAAGCATAAAGGAAGACGGGGGAAAGGAAAGGGGGAGAAGTTCGACGCCGAGAAACACTCACTGCACAATGTCAGATATAGTGCGAACACAATGTCACCGAAGTTTTCACAGTGTGTCCAGCAAGTCCGAAGCGGTAAGAAAGTCCACAAGAGCGCGCAATGCCGGCACCTGGTGTTCGGCGGGCCAGCAGCCTAGAACCTTCCCAACGGAGAAAGGGCGATTGTCGAGGCGGGCTAGTGCCGCCTCAAGGGAAAGACGAGGCTCTCTGTATCGAGGGCAGGCTTCTATAACATGCTCTGTGTCCTCCAATACCCCGCACTCGGAACAATTCGGTGTGGAAACCTTCCCAAGTTTAAAGATTTCAACAAGTTCCGCAATCGCGAATCGACTTCAGCAAGTTCCGCAATCGCGAATCGACTTCAGCAAGATGGTTGTTGCACAAACTTGGAAAGAACAAGAGAATCGTTATGCCAGTCTGCACTGTGAACAGGATACGTAAAGCCTTTCCCATAGTAATTACTACATGCCTTAAATACCCAAAATACTAAGTGGAAGTACCCCCTACAGGGGGTGTCCTTGCAATTTCAGCTGGACACATGTCGGTAATGATGTAACTATAATAATGACCCCCCTCCCCCATTTTTTCAACACCCCTCTATGATTGGGATTTTGGATAAACCACTGTGCTGATCCCTGGCACAAAGCACCATCTGATCAGCCTGCTCCGCCTGGTAAGAATTACATTGGACTCTCAATTCCACCGCCGACACAAATCCAATCCTGTTCTGACGCATCCTTTTGTCCACCCATTCAGTCAGCATGTCCTAAGTGTTGTTCCAAATAGTATTGTTTAAGCACCTCAAGTATTTTAATGATCGGTATGTGGAAGTAACTCACACTGTTATGCAGGTTACCCTGTGTGTGACCTCCGGTTCCCACTCTCAGTCCTCCAGAAGTCCTCACTACACAAGTTCACTATCCAAAACCTCAATCTTCCTTTTGTGTGCAAAGTGTGCACTCAGTTCGAGTAGGATGTAGACCTTGAGGAACTAAGCTTTGTATCTTGGGCTGCTCAAATACTCAAATAGGCATGTTGTAGTCAAAGATGATGTAACATGAAATGTGGTTCATATAGTTTATTGTGGCACTCAGATAATATCTTCATAATATGTCTGCAGAGATTGTTCCAAAATAGCATATGTGATGCAGCGTCATAGATTATTGGGCTTCTGGGAAAAATCATGTTTCACCTGAGGCAGACGGCAGCCTTGGTAACGGTGTCTGACACATTTTTAGCAGCCATTGTTTTAAAATAAGCATTAAAAAATGCTCCAACCATGAAAGTATGATGAAGCTCTTCATTTCTTTCCATTGCATTTGTTTACTTTAAAGACCCTTGTGAAGGGATTTACATAAAGGGGGGAGGTTTTGTATTCAAAAAGGACAAATACCAAAACGATGTACACAAAAATACACAAAATTCGTCCACTCGACACAAGGATATTCATTCGTTCTGAAAATGATCATAGTACTTGGAAATAAATTATTATATATTTTGTTCTGATGGTATGTGGGCAGGAAGGTCATTGCAGTTTGACCCCGTCAGCTGGTGCGGAGAGTAGAAGATTTCGTTTGTTTGTGTAGGTGGAGCAAGTACTTTGCGCAGGTGATCAAGTCTTGGAAATAACTTGTGAGGGGATTGACAGTAAGTCGGGTGGGGAGGAGGGTGACCGTAATATAACTTATGAAAGAACACCAGGCCTGATACCTTTCGTCTGGTAATCAAAGGAGTAAGAGAGTTGGGCTTTAATGGCTGAGATGCTGGGGAAAGGCTGATAATCACGAGCAATAAACTGCCCTGCTCTGTTCAGTACAGATTCTACCTTGTCGATTAAGAGATGTTGGGATGGGTTCCAGATTGCAGAGGCATATTCCAGTTCTTTTGAACATGATGGCAGTTGATGTTCTGAGACTGGAACACATAGAAAGGACAAATACATACAAAGCATCAAGTGCCTAAGAAATGAATGATTAAAGAAGGCAGTCACCGGAAAGGTTAGCCAGCAGTAGGACTCGAACCCACATCTTCTGGATTACCGATCCAGGGCTCTTACCAGTTGAGCTAAGCTAACATGCCTCTCCAATGACTTCCAAGGGTGTGGACGTACCCTAGGAATAAGTTTATGGGCAGGAGAACAGGAGTCTACAGGCATAGCTCTCTGTCCAGCATGATCAGCGCAGAGCACATTTGCTGATACTCACAGGTACAAAACCTGCATAATAAATACGTAATAACCTCAAACAGCTATTATATATAATAACTAGGACATGGAACTCCAATAGCAGATGGTCAGGCAGTACAACACAGATAATCTTACCATCACTATGTATTTCCCAAAATGCTGAAAATAAATTGGTAGAATTACTGCAATGAACTGCTAAAGTTTTCACCTTAGATACATTTTTAGCACTCTGTCTTTCATGTTTCAAAATATACATGCATCAAACCTGCAGAAGCTTGTGTGTGTAAGTAGAGTCACAAATCTCATGTGCAACTGGCAGGTCTCTAAGTTGTATTGAGATATGTCAAGTCCTTGCGCATGCTCACCACCTGTAGGTTCCTTTAAAGGGAACAAAAACATCTTTGTTAGTAACAACTTCACGCTATATACCACATTTATAAAAAAAATTGGTCCCGTACCTGACAGACTACTGTCATGACCATCGTAGATGTCTTCCTCTCCTGTTCCTTCGACTTCCATGAGGTCATCACCCTAACATTGTTAAAGAAAAAGCCATATAAATTTATGAGGATCTCATTTCATAGAAAATTAAATGAGGCTACCAGGCACGAAAGGCATCAGGCTAATGAGGTACCTAGCACCAATACAGTGTGCGATAACCGATATATTACCACTACGAGCATACATCAAATCACAACCACATAAATAAAATACACAATTGCACCGAGCTGTGCACATATCCACGCACACACACACACACACACACACAAAATGCATAACAGAGTGGCGTGTCTCTAATAAGACTTCAACAAGTTAGTGTAAGCCTGTTTTGAAACTGGACACAGGGAGGCAATTTCCAATCAGCTGACCAAATTTGTTCGGAAAAGGAACGGTGTCTGCTGATTTCCGTAGTTGGTCCGTAGCAGTGGAACCTTGTAAGGTGGCACAGCGATGGATTTCATACAGTAATGACACTGCTAGTCACGCTCATGTCTTGTATGGGTTGTTCTCGCTGGGAATAATGGGCAGAGCGCTACGATGGTTGCCAGATACCTAAGTGGACGAGCGGTCTTCATGCGTACCAGCGAAGGGGACACACAGAAGTTCAGAGTGGTTTGTGGCGTTCCTCAAGGGGGTGTGCTTAGCCCCACACTTTTCAACGCCTTGTTGGCCGCCCTCCCATCTATTTTACCGCGAGGAGTGCACATTAGCATCTATGCGGATGATATATGTCTGTGGTCATCCAGTAAGCAGTGGCAAGCGCTGTGCGCGCGTCTGCAGAATGCTCTCGACATAGTTTCTGACTTTCTGACTCAGAGGGGAATGGACGCACGAAAAGACGGTGTGGTTACCTTTCACAAGAAAACGTCTTCAGGACTTTCATCTTCAAGTCAACGGGCAACGCCTGCGAAGAGTCACTCATCATCGCTTTTTAGGGATCGTCGATGACAAATCGCTGTCCTGGTCTGCAGAAGTACGGCACATATCGGAGAAGACTGACTCTTCGGTTAATGTAATGCGATACATCAGCGGCACCCGGTGGGGAGCGTCGTCCAAAGCTCTGCTGACTCTACATCGCTCCCTGATTCGCCGACAATTGGCGTATCATGTCCCGATTTTACATGGCTTGTGTAGCACTACAGAGTCTGTCCTCGAGAGTGTACTGGCCAAAAGCGTCAAAGTATGCGTAGGTGTCCACGCATCCACATCAAACAAGCTGGCGATTGCTGAGGCCAGGGAACCACCGCTGGCAGCCCTTCGGATGCAAGAGTCGCTTCGGCATTTCGCCCGTTGGTCTACGTGGCATAATCGCCACTACCTAGTTCAGGCCACGCATCAGAGATCGTGCTCCTCCTACTCACAAGCTCTCCAACTATACCGTGGTACTATACCCCGACATAGGTGGCTCAAGTCACCGCTTCCTGTCTGGAGTATGGCGATCCCGAGGGTGAGGCTGACTGTTCCGAATCTCTCTGTGAAGAAATATGTACCTATCTGTGTCCAGCGGCATCTGACTGCCGACTTAATACATAACATCCAAGACCGAGTGGTAGGATACACAGATGGCTCCACTACAAAGACTGGATCGACGAGTGCCTTCGTCATACCTGCCTGTGGTGTTGAAGGTGGGGTGCGTTTGTCCCATGCGACATCGTCGACAGGAGCTGAACTGTACGCTCTGCTCATGGCTATGAAATATATAGGGTCGGCTCATTCACGGACCAAGTGGGTTATTATCTCGGATTCCCAGGCTGCTCTGCAGTCCCTTGTTTCTGCAGGAACTACCAGTGCTGGCAACCATGTAGTTGCTGATGTTGTAAAACTACACGCAGAGGCTGTGGCTGCTGGACACGACATGTTCTTTCAATGGATTCCAGGACACTGCGGCATATCTGGGCATGATGCGGCTGATGCTGCGGCACGCAGAGCACATCAGAAGCGTGCGTCGCGACTCATATATTTCACGAAGTCCGACGCTAGGGCCTTGTTGTACGCTCAGGTTCTGTCTCCTGAGTGTACAAATGGCTCGCGCTACTTCTCTTTCGTCATTTTCACACGCGACAGGCATCCGCGTTCACCACGTGGGGGTCCAAAGTTTGTGCAAATATGTACAAAACAGAAGACACGTGCTGGACAAGATGGCCGACAACGAGGTGAGCGCGCACATCGAACAGCGAATTGTCATGAAGTTTCTCTCGAATGAAGGCGCAAAGTCACCTGAAATTCACAGAAGACTTCAGGCTCAGTATGGCCACGATACACATAGCCGCAGCAAAGCGTTGGAGAGTTCCTGAGAACATCCAACTTGTGGAGCGCCTGATCCTCAAGGACCGACGGATAACATGTCTCGAACTGGCTCGAAAGACGGACCTTTCTGTGGGAACGTTGAACACTATCATTCATGAACACCTCCAGTTTCGGAAAGCCGGGCCTCATCACCAAAGGAGTCCTCCTCCTACAGGACAATGCACGCCCGCATACCGCACATCTCACGACACGCACCTTACAGGAACTTGGCTGGGAGTTGCTGCCACATCCACCTTACAGTCCAGACCTCGCCTCCAGCCATTTCCACCTCTTCGGTCCACTGAAGGCGTTCCTTGGGGGCCGCCACTTGAGCTGCGACGACGAGGTCAAGAATGCGGTCCGATCATGGCTGTTCCGCGCCGGTAAGGATTTCTGCGCTGCTGGCATCCAAGCCCTCGTCAAACGCTGGGACAAGTGCATTAGGGCAGCAAGAGATTACTTTGAAAAATAAAACTAATTTCTCGCCTGTAAGTTCATTTTACTTTTGCGAAAAATGAAAAGTCCCGGTTTGACTTGAACGCCCCTCGTAAATATATCCCCCCCCCCTCGGACGCAACTTAAATGTATGGCATGATACACTTTAAATTAATGATTACACGAACCGCACGACAAACCAAACTCCAGGGACATAGGCAAACGTGGCAGACATAACACGGCGGCAAGAGTGACTGACCCTGACTGAGTGACTGAAGTGACTGATTTCGCGTACCCCGACGACACCGCTTCTTCACCAGGCCATGGACGATGGCGTGGCAGACGAACTATGAAGATGACTTCGGCAGTGGCCTACGCGGCCGGCTCTCCGGGCTCTTGGCCTTCGGCTGCTGCTTTCGTCGATGCTCATCCGTTCTGCTCTGCATTCTTGGTCCACGGCCCGGGTCACAACAGTAGCGAAGACGGCGACCTGGCGGTAGGCCTACTGTCCCACTTGGAGGCTCGGTCCCAGGAGTTCGGCTACCGCCCTCGTAGGTCCGTCTTGTCGCTCACCACGTCGTTGGGTACACCTCGCGCCGATCAATGGCCGCCAGCTGGCTTCACGCGGTCGTAGCCTCGGTTGCCCCGGACGTCCGCGATGGTGGAAGGAGACCCCGGCGACGAACCCTCAGGCCGAAGTTGGGTTCCAGGCATCCAGGCGCCTCCGTCGTCGATCTCCTCCATGCACCCGTCCGGGCTCGCGCTCTCGATCACATATCTGCTTCTCGTGGTTGAGACTTTTGAAGCAAAACTACAACTGACAGACTAGGCGACTGTCTCTGTCTTCTCTCCTCTCTTGATGTCATTCATGGCTTATATAAACTTTCCTGCACCATGTCACAGTCCTGGTCATTCACGCACGCCAAACCAAAAACTCATGTGCGTCCGACACTGCACTCTAGGAGCGCTCTAGTTGGCACGGCTTCCGCTAACATACAGTTATGCTCCTTTCTACACAAGGCCGCCTCTAGGGGAAAACAACACTGCCATAGGGGAGCAGACGTCACCCTTCCCACGAAGAGACGCTGTGTGCATGTCAACTAAAGTTTTATGGCTCTCAACTGGGAAGGGGGGGGGGGCAACACTAGACCTTGCGACCGCTTGAAAGTAACAGGGCGTGCTGTCCCTTTGATGTTGGAAAATTTGAAAAAGTTCGTGAAACCGATTTTATCAAGAAGCTCGGGCTGTCACAGGGGCAGTACCCTTTGCGGTGCTGTGCTCGGGGATATTTTCACCTGAAAACACATAGTGAGTGATGCACACTAAGTTTTCTGTGTGTGTGTTTGTATTCCGATAGCCATTCACTTTAATGTTTGTTCATGTCGGCAGGCCCACGCCACGACGGAGCATGACGTTGCTCTCCCGCCTTGGCAGTCTCGCTTGCAAGATGTAATATAACGTAGCATTCCAATTTCCGCAGCTGCCTCGTGATATACCCAGGGGCGCGAAGCTGTAGTAGAAATCTATTGTAGCTGAAAACTCAAGTGACCACCGGAGCTGGACCAACGACTGAGGACTAGCCACCCTATTTTTTTTCTCTCTCTCTTTTGATTTTGTCACGAATGACGTAAATGACCTGTTATCCGTTTCTCTCACTACTTTCCTCCTCTCTGCTCTGCTTCCCGTCATCTTTTGTTGTTGACGACGGAGCCTTGGTTGTTTTTGTCACATGAAGTATTTTATTGTGCGACATACGGTTATGCAAACAAGGCGTACACAGCATGACTGCGGTAACAAAAACAACAAGACCTTACTATTGCTCCGGAATTTGCTTGAAGAAGCCTGATAATGTCAGACTGCTACTCGGGACTGGAGCTCAGTGGCTGCAAGATGAAAAACAAATTGGTATCAGATATACAGCTATGGATGTGAAAGTTACAATGTAAATAGAAAGAATAAAAGTGCCATTGAACGCGAAAAATAACGGTGCTAGGGTTATGAGAA
Organism: Ornithodoros turicata; assembly: GCF_037126465.1. Classification (NCBI taxonomy): domain Eukaryota; kingdom Metazoa; phylum Arthropoda; class Arachnida; order Ixodida; family Argasidae; genus Ornithodoros; species Ornithodoros turicata. The sequence continues at coordinate 44,176,987 of NC_088202.1, read as the reverse complement.
GCTCGCAGCCATGGGGTGTGATCAGCGACCTTAGTACAAAAAATACCTTTTATTGCGCTACATCACAATGATATATTCAAGCCTAATAGCCTGACAAACTTGGCTTTGGCTCTACGTACAGAACAGCTACTAAGTCAACGTCGAGCTTGTCGAGCGAAATCACCGAGAATCAGACTTACAGTAGCGTCAAACATTTATGCAGTACGACGTGAGCGGGTATTTAGTCATAGGATTTAGATGATATTGTTTCACGAAAAGAAATATAGTCTACCATCGTATCCGCAAAGGTACGCTGTCTGTCTCGGTCACATTCCGGTCCCGATTTACGGTAACTGGTAAGCAACTTATTCACAATACATGAAGTGAGTGCGGTGTTGTAAGGCAACAAGCAATGACAAATGACTTACCTGTCGGCAGTCGTTGACTGGGTATCAGGTACGAGGCGTTCGGACACTCGAATAGTTTCTACACCAAAAAGCAGAGCAGGAATGTTGCGCAGGCATCTTCCTTGGCAGCTGTGACAGTTGGAGGACACTCACATGATGCAGCTTGCGTTTTTAAACAGGAAAAATCAGAACTCATAGTCCAACCCAACCGCTACACAACAGGAGCCGTCCGAAATGGACGCCGGCGACTCCGTGGAAGCCGGTTCCAACCGGCACAGCCGCCGCGCTGTCGCCTGTTTGAGCGCCTGCGAACGAATTTGAAAACGGCCAATCATCGCTCAGAAAACCAATTCATCCTCATGGGAACCAATCAGTAATCACTAGCCACCGGATGTCTCCATGACGTTCAATTTATGACGTTTTCTGATGTCCGATGAAGGGAAACGCATGAAGCGCCTCACTTTATCCCGCAAAGGAACTGGCGAGTTTCGGGCTCTTGATATACCTCACCTACCAGACACGTCCGGTTCTATGTTTTACTACGCACTGCTAGCCGCCAACAGGGACTATCCTTGCGTTTGCTGACCAAGAGCGAGGGAGGCTCCGCCTCCTGGATGCCGGCCAATAGGAGGACGCGGAGGCCAGGCACTTCCGAAGCCTCTGCTCTCACCTAAGAGATGGCGCAGCGTTACCGTTGCTTCGTGTGTCGCAAGGCTTCTGCCATGGCGCACCAATCTAACCATGGAGGAAGGAAACACAAGGAGCGGCCCCTCCGATAGTTTTCTTATGGTGGGCTAGAAGGACTGGTGAGCAGTTCGGCGGTTGTCATATGTACCCGCCGATGTTCCTGCCGAGAGATGGCGCCTAGCGTATCTCGGCGCCAGAGCCGTTTATAGGGAGAGTTTGGCCATTAGGAGGAGCCTAACTTGAACCGCGTCATGCGACGTCACGGCTAAGTGACCTCCCTCTCCGTGCTCTATTGTTGTCCCGTCGTCAACCGGTCGCCGACGCCATATTGATGCTGATCGTTGTTTACAATCCAAGGAGAGAGACACGTGCGTACTTCTTGCTTCGAAAGCCTTTCGTCCTTGAACTCTTTCAGTTCGGCAACAAAGCCCCCCTTATCACTGGCGCCAGTGGGTCATAAGCCGGTTGTTCCTGTAGATTACATTCAACGCGACCACGAAGCTGTCGACCAGCTGGCGGACAGCATCAATATGGCGCGGACTAGACGGCTGATAAGCGGATTCCGCTCGGATTCAGGCTTTTTGGGCGGCGCAACGACGACTCTGACGTCAAAATAAGCTCCTCCCATGAGGCGGCAAAAGATCAAAAAATGGCCAAACTCTCCCTATAAATGGCTCTGCTCGGCGCCAGACAGGTCCCCCAAACTCACCTCGGAAAAGCGTGCAACGAAGAAGGCCGCCACTAGATACCCCACTGTTGCCGTTCCGGATCACTTCAGCGCGCTAAGTTTAGCGGGAAAATGTTTTTGTTGTTTCTGCGAATGAATCTAGTCTTTATATGTCCAAATAAAACGCGTATAACAACTTTCTGTGTCGTGTTTCACTTTTTGGTCCCGTTTTTAAACGTGTTGAGCGATCGGAAGGATCTAGTGCACTGCTGCGTGCATCACATAGCGTACCTGTCGTACCAGGCGCCGCCAGTGGGCGCCGCAGGCGCAGTCGTCCATTTCTCATTCGGTGACTTGGCCTGGCTTGAATTGTGCTTCAACTGGATCTTTAGCGCGCTACAATCAAACGCAAGCCAACGTCTGGTAACAATGGGGTATCTAAGGGCGGCCTCCGGCATTGCACGCACCGGGATAGGAATAAATACATGGGAAAATGGCGACCTTGGGGGACCTGGCGCCAGAGCCATTTATAGGGAGAGTTTGCCCATTCTCTGATCTTTTGCCGAGGCGGCAAAAGATTGGTGGGTGGAGCCTATTTTGACGTCAGAGTCATCGTTGCGCCGCCCAAAACGACTGAATCCAAGCAGAATCCGCTTCTCAGCCATCTGATGCGCGCCATATTGATGCTGTCCGTCAGCTTTGTTGTCGCAATGAATGCAATCTACAGGAATAACCGCCTTATGACCCACATACCGCCTCTGATAAGGGGGTTTTGTTACCAAACTGAAAGAGTTCAAGACGAAGGGCTTTCGAAGTACAATGTACGCACGTGTCTTCCCTCCTTGCATCGTAAACAACGATCAGCATCAATATGGCGACCGGCTGACAACGGGACAACAATAGAGCACGGCGAGGGAGGTGGCTTAGCCGTGACGTCGCATGACGCGCTTCAAGTTAGGCTCCTCCTAGTGACCAAACTCTCCCTATAAACGGCTCTGCTCGGCGCTATGCGATCTAATCGCCTCTCGCGGCTCATTTCAGTGCTACTCGTCACGTGATTACACACCTGCCGTTAACCCCTGGGCGTGCCTTTTCTTTGCTCTGCATGCGAAATGCCCCTTGAGTGTCACCTGCAGGAGCAAACGATGGCACTCCCAGATATCAGTGCTGACATCCGTCGGCGCGTCCCTATCAGCCCTCGGGTCTGGGATACGTGTACTTTGATAACGATAAAGACGTGTTCGAGCAGCCGGTTCTGCCTTTGGGTAGTGATATTCGTGATATGTGCTCATCGTTCCCTTCATCTGAGCGACCTTTACCTTCCAGGTTGCGAGGTCCGGTGACGGGGGATTGTGATAGAAATGTTTAATAGCGTCCTCGATAAACTGCACCGGTGCGCCTCGGTGCGACCTGGTGCGGCTTGCCATCCTCGATAAACTGCACTGGTGCGCACCGAATGTCCTCGATTAAAGGAATGCGCCCGTTCCGTGCAGCACTGAGTTGCCCCGAACCCACACCGAAAAAATCGGCCGAGCGCCAGAGTGCAATCCCAAGAAGCATCGCGATTGCCAGAAGCACGGAGGAAGGCGGAAGCGGCAAATAGCAGCAGACAGCCATCGTCAGCATGGCATTCGATCGGTGCCGATCGCTACTGGCCGCGCAGCCTACGAGCCACAACGAGCACACATCTCTAGGTGGTGCACGCTAGTATACACCAGATCCGCCAGTGCGTGCAGTTTCATGTTCGATAATGCCTCCACCCAGGGCACCGCCAGTGTAGAGCGCCACGCACCACGGTGGTTTCGGGGCAATTCCGGAGCAAGTTTATGGAGGACGCTATAAGTCGGTGGTGGGCTATAAGCGTGAGATATACGTTAACTGCAGCTAACCACGGAAGCGATAGAATTGCTGATTACAGTCTGCATATGAGCAGTCAGTAGAGGGAAGGAATCCGGAAGACAAAGGGGACGACACGAAAGTATAACGATTTATACATTTATTTCAGAATACTGGTCCCAGAAGGAACCTGGGAAGGAGTAGGTAACGTACATTAATTATATAATATATATACATAATACACTCGTATAGTGGCGACAATTCGAAAGAAACTCGCAAAAGAGACGCAGCAAAGGGGTCCCAAGTTACCTTCGCGAACGTGACGATCGGTAACACGGAGTGTTCTATACCGGTAGTCTGACCTAAGCAGTAGCATAATGAAGTGGTCTTCTGAGATAGAAGAGGCTTTCTCTTGACTGTGATGCCTATTAAGCGCACGTGAAAATTCCATCTAAAATCGGACGGGACGGCGACCCCAAGATATTTGTACTAAGCTCCCTTGCAAGTATACTATGATGTTGGCAAAGCCTTTGTTCTACATATAACAGCATAGACACAGTTTTGTCGGTGTTAAAATTGATTTGCAATTTGTAACACCACTCGTTGATGTGTTCTAAACTGCTTTGCAAAGGTGCGTAATATAAGGCGAGCAAGGTGAGCCATAAGCAAAGCACACAGAAAAAAAAAGAAAGAAAAAGAGAGAACGATTGGCATATTGAGGACGCAGGTTCAGACATCCCTGTTTTTCGGAATATATCGCGCGATATGTTACGCAGTCATCAGCGAATAAACATGCTTTACAATTAATGTTACTTAACATATCGTGCATATAGACAAGAAAGAGCAAAAGTCTCAAGACTGACTCCTGTCGTATACCCCAGGTGTATGGGGTTCGATCAGACAGGGAGTCAGTCCCGAAGCCAATCCATGATCTTGGTATTATGTGTCAGCTTTCTATAGGGTACGTACACACGGTCAAATGCCTTGGAGAGATGCAAAACCAATATTTTAATTTGTAGGTTATTATATAAAGCAAATGCAAAGTCGTGGATGAAATCAAACAGGGCCATGACAGCGGAGTAGCGCCCACGAAAGATATGCTGCAAGGAATGGTGTTACTTGATCATGATGTTAATTGTTTGGAAAAGATGTGCTTTAGCAATTCACAAAAGCTGGAAAGAAGAGAAAATTCGAAACCAAAGTCGGGACTCCTGCCTTACGTATCGGTTTTATACGGACGCATTTCCATTCGTTCGGGACAGTGCCTTCGTCCAGCGATATCTGGAAAGTAATTATGAGGAATTGCGCAGCTTACTCGGCGTACCTTCTAAGAAAATCATTCGGAATATTGTCTTGCCTAGAAGACCACAATATCGCGTCCTGAAGTAATCAGTCCCGAGACTTTTTGGACTAGCATATCCACTTTTTTCCTTTGCCAATCTACCCGCAGAAGACTTCTTCATATTTACCTCCCACAGTGGCATAATAAGAAATAGAGATAGAAGTGCTGCTTTAAAGTAATGTCATACTAATAATAATTCGGGAGTTTAAGTTGTGCGACAACGGTGATAGATCTATTAGGAGTTTCCCACATCTTCTATATAATCTGTTCTCTGCTGTGCGTCATTTTGTTCCTCTTTTGCTCGATACTTTGAGTAGTCATATGCCAAATTTGCTGGGAGTACGCAACAAAGACGTAGCTATAATATTTCTTTTTAGTCCTCATTTCCTCCTTCAGTGCTTTCGTCAAACCTGAAACCAGGGTTAGTTTCCATCGCCGTCTAATTTTGTTTATGCGACATTTAAGATGCTAAGCTTCGCGTGTCAGCCATGGTCTTTGAGTGTAAACCTTGTCTTTTTCGTTTTTCCCATTTTTTGGAGTAGCAAGCCGGCTCTTTGCCTGGCTAGCCTTTCCTTCTTTTTTTTCTTAATAAACATATTACCCCCCTCCCCCTGTAAGGCTTCTTGGACACGAACTTTCTTGTGGACATGTATACAGTGGCCTTGAAAAATTTTCAGGCCATATTAACATTTCTCGAGATGCTACAGATCCAGTTAAAATTTGTACAAGGATCTGCCCAAGGAATATCGTGGAATATCTGAATTTATTTAGGTCTGTCATGCTTAAATTTTATATGGTGCATCTCAAGAACCATCTTGTGATCTGAATGTCAACCAAGTACTGGGCAGTCCCATTTCCAGTGAAGGGTGTTAGGCACCAGGAACAGATCACGTATTGAAGCAGAAGACTCTTGACTTCTAGTGTACCTCATAGCAAAAGGCAATATCAAGTAGTGCATTTTCATTTATGAAGTCTCAAACTCCGGTTGGGGTTTCCTAATTTACACTTCAACATGGGACCATATACTGAACAATCATGACATTATATCCTTAACCGTGTTGAATGTCAATAGGTTTCATTTGTAACAATGTTACACCCTTTTTAATATAACCTGATGACGGCGGTGATGAGGTAACAGAAAAAGATGGGGATATGAGTCGCGACAGAGTCGGGGCCACCCCAGGAAGCCTACAAGCGACGAAAATTCAAACAGATGCACATACGGTGAACGGATCAATTGCAAAATGTAGTACAAAGGTCTCAGAACGAGTGAGGGTAGTATGACACAAGTAATATGGCGGGGGGGGGGGCACACCACGCGGGCACTTCGCAAGTCATAGGGCACATGTATATTACGCTTTTCAACTTGAATCTTTATAATCTATAATGACGGCATTAAGGCTGTCGGTTGTGGGCCACAAACCCAGGTGCGAATTTCCCCATTTATCATCATCAGTGTATTCGTTGTTATTGTATAATGTCACGTTAGCAGCGCTCTTAGGCCGCTCAATCAGTGGATAAAATGAGTTTAACATGATGTTCTAGGAACCCTTTGTATAACATCAATTCCATTCAAGCGTTTTCGGTTCATAATACAAGTGTGGCATTTTTTCTTCTCTCTCTCTCTCTCTCTCTATAGATATATATATATATATATATATATATATATCTGCAACAAAATAAGGAGCAAGGAAGAAGGAACAAGGAAATAAGGAGTATATCTTTCGCGCTATATATATATATATGACTCGGTCGTTCTACTGGTCAACAGTAAAACCGTGCGTTCAGAGAGAATACTACTGCGGTGCTACAATTTCGTTTTTTATGGCCGATACCATGTTCCTTTATAGTTACATAGGGAGCAAAAGAATTACATAACAACTAAGATGTGCGGCGAGGTACACTGTATAGAAAGCACCTTCGGTTTCGGTTACAGGAGTGCCAAAGACGCATTGCTGTTTGTGAGGACGACCCCACGCATCAGGCACAGATCCTGCGATATGCCGCAGAGCAGCGAGAAGACCGAGCAGCTCCTCATCCGTGGAGGACACTGCGTAAGGAAGTCGGAGGGCGGTGCCCGCTTCTGCAGGTTACCCCTTTTCCCAGAAGGAAGATACATCTGAGATGAAATTTATGCATATTCATGCACATGAAAGCTAGTATTGTAGGAGTACAGGAGTGTCCTAAGCAATGAGCACAAGTTACTTCCAAAAGTATATAAGACATGAGTAGTAGTACCCACCAACTGTACTCAGTGTACCCTTACACTACTAGAACTACACTGGCTCGCCGGCACAGAGGGCAGTATGTGTTCGTCCCTATGGGGTTAACACCAATAGAGCTATTTAATACCCGGCCTCCGTGCCGGTATTCTTGAGTCGGTAGCCAGACGGCTTCAATAAACATCTTCGTTTCCTGACTCACTGTCGGCTACATTGGTGACCCGAACATTCCGAGTATGGACCAGCCTACGTCTTCCCCCACAGCGTCCGCCTTCAATCCGCATGCAACCACCGGGGCTCCACAAGCCGGAACCGTCCAGCACTACGCCCTTCGTCTCCCTGCCTTCTGGCCTAAGAATCCATCGGTCTGGTTCCTCCAGGTGGAGTGCCAGTTTGCCCTGGCAGGCATCACCAACCAGCTGACCCAATTCCGCCACGTCGTCAGCGTTCTGCCTCACGACATCGCGTCCCAGATAATCGACGTGCTTTCCGCTCCACCGCCGAGCAACCCGTACGATACTGTCAAGAAGGCCATTCTAAATTTAACGCATTTCTTTGTCAGTTTGAGGCTGTAACTGTTTAGATTTTGAATAGAAGAGGATTCACGTTCATCTAGTCCAATTCCGCATTTGAAATTTTGAAATTAGATCATACGTGGAACACTCGATCGTAATTGGTGAGGAAAGCGCTACGTCAAAATGGGGGGGGGGGGACGTAAAGTTAGAGCGCGGGGCGGAGCTAAAATGCGAAAGAGTGCAGTGAATATTTCATCGGTATGCAAGCGCCTTTTGTTTTTGAGCGTTAGTAATTGCAAAGAGTTTTCACTGCATAAGTTTCAATAATATAACACAAACAAATGTGCACCTTTTGTACCTGTTTACGGCCCCTTTAACACCCGGCCTCCGTGCCAGTATTCTTGGGTTGGTAGCCAGACGGCTTCAATAAACATCTTCGTTTCCTGACTCGCTGTCGGCTACAGTCCTTTCTCTGTTTTGTGTTCTTTCTTTTTTTGCTATAGTCGTGACGACGCCCACTTCCGTGTGGCCAACAACGGTGAGCCTATCCTGCCATTACCCCCCCTCTGTTTTTAGAGCTGTCAGCGAGCCCTTTCATCATCACCACCACCACCATCTGTTTTTAGAGCGTGAATTGGTTCGCTTCCCTATACACTCTGAAATTAGAGCTTCACCGCATAGCACGTTCCTAGCCAACCATCATTCCGAATGACAACGTTCGCTCCCTTGATTTGATGAAAACGGTGGGCGTACGCCATTTTGTGGCATTATGCAGTTGATAATGGCCGCAAAAAAGGCGTACGCCTCCCGTTTTCATCAAATCAAGGGAAAGAACGATGTCACTCAGGATGACGGTTGGCTAGTAGCGTGCTTCATGGTGAAGTTCCTTTTTAAGAGTGTATGGACGTCAGCCTACTGGTCGATAACGTATTGACTTGCTGAGCTCAAGATCGCGGTTTCGATCCCGGCAGAGGACGTAGCAATGTGGGGGAGGTAAACATTGCTTCTAGCACCGTGTGTCCGAGACTTCTGGCGCACGTCAAAAGAGACACATTTTCCCTGTTGAATCGGAAAAAGAAGAAGAAGGGAAAAAATGGAGTTTCCTCTGGCCGCTGTCTCCATCGCGAGAAGAGTTTACCTTCCCGTAATTAGAGAGTTTCGTATACTGGCCATAGGCTACCGGTGGGGCCGGTATTGACGTCATGCCTTCTATGCGCGAGCGGAATACCGGCCGCCGGTCGGAGGGGCGAAATACCGCGCAGCCTACCGCCAGCGTACCGCTCGCTTCACCGGCGAGATCGACAGCAGCGCCGCCGCTCTCCTTCCTAGGGAGCCTCCATGGGTTGCTGCGGCTTCTCCGCTTTCCATGGAGAAGACACCCTTTAACCGTGCCAACGCCGCCTTTCCTCCTCGCCCTCGTGCGGAGCGCGCATTTTGACTCCCAACTTGCTACGCGCTGACCATTGCCTGCTGTGCATTTTGCGCGTTCGAGCTGCCATCCGGCACATGTACACGCAAGTGATTGCATTTCTTCTGTACCTTAGCGTCGTTGTATGCTTTGGGGACAAATATCGCAGCACATCCCTCCGGAATTTTAAATCCATCGTGCAACAAGCGTGTCAGAACTTCCTCTATTAGTGCTGAAATCAGTCGTTCCACGAGTCATTTCCTCGGGTACCAGTGTTCCGTCCCATTTTTTCTGCGTGTACCACGTTCGGGTCACAGTTCTTTTGCATTGGAATTTACGCATGAAAGTGCTCCTCCTTTATTTTCTCTATTTCTTTTAGAATCACTGCTAGGGCTCAGTTCATCTCCTTATTGTTGGTATGAGGTCGTTGATCTGTCGGCTAAAGAGCTAGGTCGCGAACCAGCGTTTGCTCTTGTTTGAGCAGTTCCTATTTAACTGAGCAAATACATTCGGTTGGTGGACGAAGACCAGCGTGCGTGGACATCTACACTGTAAACTTTTCCCATTTAAAGGCTATGCACATTCAACTTGGTTGCGTAACATTGCATCTCCAGGATGATATTTTACAAAATTCGGAAAGCATTACTAAAGATCAAGTGTCAGTCCAAATCTTGCTTTCATTATGTCATGGATATTGTAGGTACGAGCTAATGCATAAATGCATCGCTATCGATAATCGAGCACGCGCAAATGTCTAACAATACCGTTGAGCAATGTTGAGATGTTGCAAGACTGAATTTTTGGACGACAGACAACACTCGAGTAAAGAAAATTTGTGCGAAACCGTGCTCCATTATGATGTGACCAAAATTACACCTAAAAAGGCGCGCGCCATGCACGTTATTGCACCTTTAAAGGTGTGAAAAGATTTAAAGTGTACAATGCGCGTTGCTCGCATGATACGTCATGCAGCAAAATGCCAGGGTGTTGTGTGCCCGAGTGTGCCAACCACTCTCGGAAAGGTGCGCGTTTGTATCGCTTCCCAGCTTCAAAAAAGCGGAAAGATGTTTGGCTCGCGCAAGTAAAGACAGCAGAACGGGAACCAACAAGGAGCTCGTACGTGTGCGATGTAAGCAAGCACCTTTGCAGTGTACAGTGTGTACCGTGCATTCCGGTAATGCTTAGTGGTCATTTACGTTAAATTAAATTAAATTACGTTAAGTCTCCGGAAAGCCACAACAAGCTCATGGAGCTTCGTGAACACGTACGTGGTGCAATGAATCTTCGGTATATTTCGGGCACCGTGCAGCGTAGCGCATTTCTTCGTACAATGCAATGTGAAGAGGCATTCAGGGCGATATCTGCTTCGAAACGCATTTATGCAGTGCACTCACCTTTCAAGACTGTGTCGACTTTTATTCATAATAACGTGGACAATAATCCGGCTTGTGACCAACACAAAGAACTATATCATGTAATCGTGTACAAATTTGTACAACTGCGATTGAGGGTGCACTTGCGACAGGAGCACATGTTGGTAAAACAACGCCGTCTTCAAGCAAAACGGCACCAGTGCGACCTAATCTCTATTTTTTTTCTATTTCTATTCTATTTTATTGAATGAGATGTTGTAATAAAATCTACTTGCAATTAACATATTTCTGTTGTCTATACACATTCCCATGTTTACTATTGTAAATCGTTGGTCGAGACACGACTGCATGTGCAGGTGATGACTTTAGACAAACGTTACAAAGCATTAACAACATATTTTACAACCCATGACCAGCTCTACTAGCATATATGACAGTATCGCTACGCCAGTATCCTTCATTCCGCTTTTACCCCCTTCCTGTCGCGAAAAATCGAGACAAACGCTACCCCGCCGCTGACGCCCAATGCGATGTGGGAGTCAAGATGCCGGCGCTCGTAGCAGACGAGGGAGTTGTCGCCTCCCTGAAAAGGGGACGCGCATGGAGGCTCCCTACTCCTTCCCGTCTCCGTGCGTCGCTACCGGTGAAATGTAGCGGTAGAGTCGCGCTATACTAAACGAGCCTGTTGTACCGGAGCCGGGGACTGCGGTAAGCAAGTCCACCGGTAGCCGCGGTAGCCTACCGGGCACCGGTAGCGGTATACTAAAACTCTCTATTGATACGGGAAGGTAAACTCGTCATTACTTAGCGCGTTTTGCGTACAAGTTTGCTGACGCTGAAGGACAAGCAGAACAAATTTTTAACTAAATTACATCCGCAGTCCTACCTTGCGGCACATTTAGCATGTCGCCACACTATTGGCTGACAAACCTTACGTGTATATCTACCCCAATTATCTTTATGTAGTTTTAGTTCTGTGTTCTTCCTTTCCTTTACTTCTCTTCTTTCGCTTCCCCTTTTCTTTTCTTCTTCTCCTTTTCTTTTTTCTCTTTTTCTTTTCTTTCCCCTTTTCTCATTTTTTCTCCTTTCCTTTCTCTCCTTTTCTTTTCTTCCCCATTTTCTTTTTTTTTTTGAGTAGCAAGCCGACCTCCGTCTGGCTGACCTTTCCTTTCTTTTTTCTTAACCCCCCCTCCCCCCTTTTATGTACCTCGGGAAGCAGTTTACGCGGTCTTCGTTTTTCGTTATTGTGAATGGAGTATAACAGAAGTAGAAAGAAAAATATGGAAACGTTCGCTATTGTGGTTTTTCCGTTTATGAGGTTTTGGTCTGTAGGTTCTTTAGGTAGGGCTGTCAGTTTTAACATTCACTTGAAACTTTCAAAACGGTCGAAAATCTTCGTGGAAATAAACGTACTTTATTATGGTTGCTCGTGCCTGCGGAACATTAATATTTACTTCGGGAATCAATCTTGTTCGAACCTTTCAGACTAATGCCGTGCCAGATCATGCCAATGCAGCGATGGTCACATAATTCAAAGTTGTGTGCTTCAAACGACTGGTCTGGTCATCACCCTGCATGGGGACAATGGGAAAGAGGGAAATCGTTGAAGCATAGTATGAAGTAGTAGCCACAAGGTTGCCTTTGTACGTCCTGATATCCGCTCCACCATCCCCGGTCTTCAGCGCAAGCGTGACACTCCCGCACCTGTAGCCCCTCATCTCGCTCTCGATTTTCTGCACTCCACGTATCAGAACCATCGCCAGGTATACACGGACGGCTCAGTGACGGCAGACAGCTCGGGCGCTGCATTTTATATCCCTGATAGTGACTTTCAGCATGCCTTTGTCCTCCCATACCCAATGTCCTCTATGGAAGCAGAGCTCCTCGGCATCCTGTCGGCTCTATAGCACCTGCTCGGTCTGCCGGCTGCACAGTGGGTTGTTCTGACTGACGGCAAGGCTTCACTGGATCTGCTGCTCTCGTTTCGCCTGCACTTTCCACACGCTCATACTGCAAGCTCTGACACAACTCGCGGCAACTGGTCATTCTATGGCGCTTCAGTGGATCCCGGGACACGTAGGCCTTCTTAGGCGCAGACACAATAGCAAGACACGCAACATCTACCAGAGCTCTCCCTGCCACACCTCTGAGCCTAACGATCTCTGCGTGCTCCCTGTACATTCGCGCGTGGCGTTGTGTCCGTACCCGGCAGTTCTGAGCGGACTCTACCTCATAACATCATTTCGTACGTCTCACTGATCCGCTGCAGGACTTTACTATTGCCTGCCGTTGCAATAAAGCTGAATAATCACGCCTCCATCGTCTTCGAATGAATGTTGCACGGACACCCTCACTCCTGTATAAAATGCGCCAGATGAACTCCCCCAATTGCGCAACTTGTTGTGTGGAAGCCGACATTGAGCACTGCCTCCTGTCCTGCAACCGGTACCTCTGACAAAGACTCATCCTCCAACGCCACTTGCGACAACTTGGCTACCCTAACGTCACTTTGGCCACCCTGCTCGGCCCGGTCCTGCACAATCAGGGGGCAGTGACGACTACCCTCTTGAGCTTTGTCCGTGCCACCGGCCTCTCAACCAGCCTCTAATGCCCTTTTGTGTGTCTGTTTGTGTGCGTGTGTTTCTTTTCTTTAATTTTTTTCGTTTTCGAATAGCAAGTCGGCCTATGCCTGACTAACCTTTCCTCGCTTTTCTTTTTTTTTTCAATAAACATACTCCCCCGCCCCTCAAGGTTGTCGCCCCCGCTGGCGAAAAGATATGTCGCACACTGACTCTGACCCAAGACTGGATAAATGAGTCAGTTGTTGGGTACTTTCCCATAGCGGTCCCTGGAAATCCTTGTCCGGATCCGGGAGCTGAGGCCCGGATGAATGAAGCTAAAATGCATGGACTGAAACCTGTCCCCAGGATTTTTGTCCGGATAGCGCGGGATCCAGATAAACGGGGGTCGACTGTACTCTGATAGTCGTAGCACAAAGCGTCACTACGAACACAAAAACTACGAAATTTGCACCAGTGTATTTCAGCAAGGAACACTGAACACCCATGCAAACAAACTACAGAGCTATGAAAGTATTTTGTGATGGATTCTGAATAGAAGAAAGCCCAGCCATCACCTACGAGGGAGCGGCGCTTTCTCAAACCTCAGTCAGGCGCCGGGTTATTGAGAAAAGAAATTTGAAAAGAAAATCAGGCAAACTTGTCCTTTCCCAACCTCTCTTTTCTCATATTGCACATGTTACGCCGTTGCATAAGGGGGATAGTCGTCCACTTTGACTTCTGGTAGTAGGAGCGGAAGAGAGCATAAGGTATAGGTCTATTGTTTGTGGTATGTGCATGTCGTGCTAGTGGTATAGAGGGGAAGTCGCGACCAGGGAAATTTCACCTTAGTCGGAGGAGCCATTCAACACTCTGCTTCTTTCTTCCTCTATCCTTCTAGCGGTTCTCACTTCAGATGACACGGCAGAACAGCTCGTCCGGAAGCAACAGGTTCCCTCTCGACGGAAGCCGCTATAGAACGGAGCCAAGCAGGAGGTTCTCCGCAAGTCACGATACATGATGGCACTGCTCGAGACAGGGTAGATTCGTCATTACAGTAGCTGGCGCTGAACAGCAAGAACGACAGATAAATCGTAATTATCATATGGGGTGACTCACCGCTGGACAGCAGTATACGCCACCCCGTTCACTTTCAACACTTTCGCTTATTCTTTTGAAAGTAAAATTACAATGAACAGTCCCAGTTTGTTCGCTGAAAACAGCAAGTGTTAATGTTAAAGGAAGTTCCTTTACTGCAGAGAAAACGTATCACATAGTCGGTTTTTGCTCTTCTTGTTTACAAAATTATCTACTGAATTGAACGATTTGTCTACTGTTCATCCCAACGATGCTTACACCCTGAGACAATTTCCTAACGCAGGCTTTAAACGTTTTTCGCAAACGGAGATCCAGCTCTCCAACACCCGGCTCTAAAAGCACTGCTCACCCTTTCCGGACACTGTAGGACGTATAGGTCCTCGCTGTGAGGGTCATTGTAATATTTTCACAAAATGTGGTTGTTCTTGTTTCCGATAGAATTTCAGTTCGTGCTGGGTGTTACGTGTGTCATTAGTGGAAAGATAAGTATCTTTCGTCTCGCAAAGCTTCTACTAGCTACTCGCTAGTTCGCTCGCTAGCTACTCTGGAGTTGATGGACGCTGCATACGGAAACCAAACCGCCGTATATACGGACGGTCCCTCCACTACTGGCGGCTCATCCGCTACATTTGTAATTCCAGAGGAGTCAATTTCACGTGGGTTCTGCCTATCACACCGCACCTCGGCCACCTCTGCGGAGTTGTATACCATCCTGTTATTCCTCAAGTTTATTTTGGATCACCCCCCCCCCCCCCTCTGGTTGGTATACACAGATTCGCGGGCAGCGCTGCAGTGCATAGACAACATGGGCATCCATGGCTCCGCTTGGCTCCGGTGGTAGTGAACATCTTGACGACGCTCAAGGTTTTAGAAGACAGAAGACACAGGCTGACCCTACAATGGGTCCCTAGCCACATTGGAATAAGGGGCAATGAGGTAGTGGATCGGGCAGCTGCTGCGGCTCACCATAGCCGCTCAGCAGTCTCCATCATATACTTTCGAACGGGGATAGACGCTCCCTCTTGTCCGCGTTGACGTCGTCTCCGGCCCATCAGGAATGGTGTCATGACATCACCCGGTGGTCGCTTCTGTATGCTGTTGACCCAACTCTATTATTTGAAATGCCAGGCGGTTTCCCTCGCCTCTTTACGTCTCTCGTGCTTCGTTTACGACTTAGCGTTGGGCCACAGCAACACGGCGCTGTGTACAAATTGTGGCTTCCTGGCAACAATCCGACACATTATAGAACCGTGTTGTCCGTTGTGTCTTCGTCCTCTCTTTGGCTGCAAGATTTTACTTATGGCTATGTACCAATTACCCCAAATTTCTACCTTGGTGAACATTATAGAAGACTGTAGCCAGTACGTATGCGAGCGACGGGCCTTTAAATGTCAACTAGAAATGCTGGATCAGAGGCCATTCAACATCTGCAAAGTTCTCGGCCCATGGAGTAACCCTGGACATCAGTGTCGTGCACTTGGCGCTTTTCTTTCCTTTCTGAGGGCCACCGACCTCCTTCACGAACTATAGGGATTTCCTTCCCTCGTCATCCTTTCACGTGAACCTTTTTGGAATGGGGTAGGGTCTTGCACTCAACGCAGGGAAACATCCGACATCATCATCATCATCATTATCCATTCATCTATGTTGTTGTTGTTGTCTCACAAAGCAGGAGGTAATTTAGTAATAGCGGATACCCCAGGGTTATAACTTTGACCGCTCTTTCTAATCCGCTAGTTACGGAGCAAAAGACCAGATTACATAATTTCAACCTGGGTGCAGTTATGGTAACGTGAAATATACCCAGAGTTTTCCCAACTAATCCATCCTGCGCATTATATCCAATCAACCGTGCATATCAGTTTCCACCCCGTGACGCGGGCAAATAACCACACGATAGTACCTTAATTGGCATTAAGCCGACACTACAAGCGATAACAACAACAACAAATACACTGATGATGATGAATTTGCTGCAAGAACAGTGACAGAAAATGGCAGATACTGCCGAACAGTGCATACAGGTGCTTATCCTACCAATGTAGTACCAAAATATTCCTGTTGTGCAGGGGTAGGCAACAACAACAACAAATACACTGATGATTATGAATGGGGAAATTCGCCACTCCGCCGCCCTGGGATAGGAAGAAATATGTGTCATAATACAATTTCTATAATACTTTTGAGTACTCGTGTTATGTATTATAATACTCACTCTCTGAATGTATTTGTACCTGTATTGTTATACACGAAATTGAAATGTTATTTGACACGTATTATAGTTTACTCCAGAACATGTAATACTTCCAGAGACGTCCTAAGTCCGAGTGTCTCTTCCAAACTCGGGTCTCACAAACGTTTCATCACAAACAAGGCACCTATACAATTCGCATAACATAAACCGTGATTGTAGATTGACTCAAGAAGTACACGAACCGTGTACATTTCTCCTTTTTCTTTCTTGATAACCCGCAGGTTAAATATCAAGGTATTACTCGCGTAGTACACACAAGTATTATGTATTGTAATACCTCAGGATCAAAGCACCTATTATTATTATTATTATTATTATTATTATTATTATTATTATTATTATTATACTGACTTCTGGCAAGTATTATGCATTTGTATTGTACAAAATTTGAGTATTATTGCTCACCCACGCTATTGTGATTACAGCCAACGACTTCTGAGACTGTAGGTTTTACTAACATTATTTACAAATAATTACAAGTGGGAAACAATGCATTTGTGAAAAACTTAAAATTGCTCCCCTCTTCACGTGATACATATTGTAACAACAGCCCACTGCCTCAGGGACGGCAAAAGGGTGTTGTAGCCGTCATAAAAATCATCCGTATCAACTTCCAGCCATTAGTATGAAATAGATTGTTTCGTTCCTGCGGTCGTTTTCAGAAACGGGTTAATATGTCAATGTCTCCGAAGCCAATTGCACGTCTGTCTTCAGGGATGGGGACATGGCATTCACGTGGCAGGCCAACATGGCTTTCCGCGTTATATAGTCAAGTGCCCGTATTCACCAGTCCCACTATAGCCACTGGTATAGTGACGTCTGGTTTAAGTTGATCACGTGGGACCTTCGTCCGCCAATCACGAACAACCACCCTGCTGTTCTAACCCGGCTGCCGTGAGGCCCATGGCGACCTCCATGGAGTTTGTGTGCACAGCGCATAGGCCTAATCTACGGTTCGACGGAAATTTTTTGGCGAAATACAGGTAAGTTTTTACTTATAAAGCTACTAGAAGCGTTCGTAAGGCGGATATTGTCGGACTCCAATCAATATTTGCCTTCAATGTCTCATTTCGTTCGCCGTTCACACGACGTAAACCCGGCGGTCTAGCGATGGTCTAACGGCTGGTGGCAGACATCTAACGTCCTGCAAAGAGGGTTGTTGCTATAAGACGGACGTCAGACTTCCCAATGACGTCACTTACTTTTGGAGAATCCGAAACTATGCAGTTTCCCAGCTTCTTAAGAAAATTCGTTTTCCCCAATAGCAATGGGGTGGCATTCTGCTCAATGAGCGGAAGTCATCCCCATATCATCGTCATCATGTATTTCTCTCTCTCTCTCTCGTGTAGATGCGTCATGTTCGCTGACGGCATTTTTATTTTGCGTACTAAGTCTTTGAGCCTGGCTTATTTATAATATCAAATCAAATACCGTAAAACCTCTCATGTGGGACACGTCCGTATCTCGCTGGTGTAGGAGAAAAGGTCCCCGGAGAAAACGCCCCCAGCAAAAAGCTCCCCGGCGAAAACGACCCCGGAGTAAAGGTCCCCTGTAAAGTGCATCCCACAAAGATTGCTTCTTGTCTGCTTTTTTATTGGTTTGCGCTTGTTGGCAACACAGTTTTTAGTATCGTGTACACAGTGCGTTCACTAAAGTGTGGATAACTGTGCACTAAAAGCTCCTGAAATATGCATGCAACTGTGAACTCAAATCTCTGAAGATATTGCATAATCTATAAACGATTTCTTTGAATAAGATATCATAAGATGAGATGAGATAAGATGAGATATATATATAAGATATCATATCTATAAAGATATTGCATTGTACTTACTGTGAAAGTACAATACCAAGAAGCCCAATAGACAGAATCTCACGTCCTCGTACTATGACCATTCTGCTCTGGAATCATTCTGTGCCCACATCAATCCTATGGGTGTCATGCTTGTTAAAATGACAGTTCGTTATACTAGAATTACCAAGACTGTTCATACAAATACAGGGAAAAGATTTGTATTCTGCCCTCGATAATATGACCTGCTCATCCCAGGCAACCATATATGTCTTTAGGACATCCTCTGGACATCCATCTCTGGACATATGGATGTCCTAAGGACATCCACAAAACTCCTCAGGACGTCCTGTAGACGTCTGCTGGACGGTCAAAGGTGCATCCATGGACGTCCCCTGTTTGTCCTCAAGACGTCATATATGACATTTGTAGGACTGAACCAGGATGTGTCCACCTACGCTATACGGGACCTATATTTCGTGTATTTCAATGCTCCCGCACCTATGCGTGCAGAGGCAGCATCCCAAGCTACTGTAATCTACTGCAACGTACAAGGAAATAGTGGCACGTGTTAATCTGTTCCCTGACAGTTTCTGGTGCTTGCATGTGTAACAATACAAATGGAAAGAGAGTTTAAATATATATCGAAAAGAAATTTATTGAGGAGTTTGCAAGGTACGCAGCAAAACACAGTGGAGTAACATTTATGAAACGCTTGTCGTCATATATATATAGGGTGTTGCACGAGAGAGTCACCCTTAATTATTTAAAAAAAATTTACGTGAGATAAAAATTGCAAACCTACTGCACGACACTTATGAACCTTTTTGCCACCCAAACAGGAGGTTTGCATTAGTGTACCTCAATAATTAGGGTAATCATCTTGAACTCAATATTTTGTCACGGAAAGGTTTCTCAGGCGGTTGTTGGGTGTTTTTGGGTGCCAAATTTTTGTAGAAACGTTTGCGAAACATCCTGTATTTGTGACTGAAATGGTGTGTTGTGGCTATGGGTCTTCTAATTAATGCAAAAAGGTTACCTTTTCTTGGCAAATTTTTGAGTTCAATTGCGCTAATCAGATTAATTAACGAGGGACACTCATAGAAAACCACTGTTTGGGAGCAAAAACCTTCACAAGTGTCATGCAGAATGTTTTCAATTTTTATCTCACGTAGTTTTTTTGCAATAATTGATGGTCACTCTCTCGTGCAACATCCTCTGTACACATACCGTACATGAACTATTCATATCGACACATAATTTATCACAGCCACTCTTGGTGCTTTTAGCAAAACAATAATTGCAGCTACTTTCTTATAACTGAGGAGGGAGTTGTATGCCCAGACTCAAAGAAATAGGGTGCAGGTATATCACAGTTTGACACTGCTGACACTTCATGTGAAAGAATATCCGCGGCACACCTTGCATAGCTGTCTTGGCCGTTGCATATCGAATGCTAGAAACAAAGTATGTACCTGCTAACCAACAGCATTAAATTTTTCCGAAAACGGTACAGGTACTGACAGAAGTGTACGGAATAAGCGAGCTGCGCATTTTTTTCTCCGCCAAGACACCCGAGAGGCAGACGGAAGCAGGTGAGTTTGAGCGCGGTCATCGTTTGAGAGGCGTAGATGAGCGGGCTGCAAGCTACATACTGCGGTAGTTTCGGTATTGCTTCTCACTATAGTGCCTGCGAAGTGAGTTCGAAACCACTGCAGTGTTCTGCAGCACCACGTCACTGAAAGTTTGTGAAGACTGGGAGCTCCCAGGTATTATTCGGGACATAAAAATAAGTCATTGGGAAAACACGATAGTGTGTTTCCCAAATTAAAAAGCGAAGAAGCATCACATATGTTCTAAACACATTAATCGTTAGGGAACATAGCTGTGATTATATTAAATATCTGACGTGACCAGATGACAGCTTACACAGTATTTCAGTCACGTGTTGATGGAGAGCACGGCAGTGAAACCCAACGGGCGTCGTGGGCACGTTCAAGAGAAGCAATACCGAAATTACTGTAGCGAGTTCCTCGCAGCACACTCATTCACGCCTCTCTCAGCAAAGAACTCTACCGCTCCCGAAGACCGCTTGGGTGCCGCACGAGAGAAAAAGTATGCAGCTCACGTGTTCCGTTAACTTTTGTCGGGAACTGTAGAACACAGCAAACAGTAGGCATAAGTTAAGCTAAAAGAGCTACACCCTGTAAATGTGACAGAAGTTCACAAGTTCAGAAGATGTCGCATGCGTAACAATACACCAAATCAAAAATTTCACAAAAGACACAGTAGAAAGGAGCACAGGGTTGACACTCTTATTCATTTTGTGTTTGGTACCTCTTGGTAGTCTTATTTCCTCCTAGGCACACTTGTGCAGCTTTTGACGAAGTTTTTTTCTTCTTAAAAACGATCTTTACCTGATAGCCCGCTCCTAGCCAACCACAATCCCGAATGACAAAGTTCTCGCCCCTGATGTGTTGAAAACCGGAGGCGCTGCCTTTTTTGCACTATCATGAAATTCATAAGTGGTACAAAAAAGTCGTACGCCTCCCTTGTTCAACATCGCATGGGTGTGAACGATGTCATTCGAGATGACGGCATTGGTAGCAGTATGCTTTACATCACTTACATCATTACATACTTCATTACATCGCTCGTGAACGAACCATGTACAATCGTCCTCGGTCATATGGCTCGGTTCTCTTCTGTCTTGGAAATCACGTTGAGTACTTTTTGTTTCAAACTGTTCAGCACTCTCTGACGTTGAACAATAAGTTTCAACAACCTCCCCTGCGACGGATGATTGGAGAACTACTGAAGACTCACAATTATCATCACTTCCACTCAGCATGTTTACTATAAAGACCTCATCTTAATTCCGGGATCAAGACGCACGGCACTCGTGTTGATCGCGTTGCGTACTCAGAGCGTTAGCCGAAATCGTAAAGAGTTTTTTCTGCAGCCCGACGATCCTTCATGCACACATATTTTTACCCTTAACTTTCGGCGTCATTGCACATTTCACAGGCTCACCTTGAAACTTAAAACTGCACAACGGAATGCGAACGTTCACAGTGGCGAGCGGATGATGACGTGCGTTATTGTCGATGCTCATGGCGCTTTCTGCTTTTGCGCGGCGGTGCAAGTTAATGCAGCAGACGACGCTCAGCAGTGAACGGCGGGGAACGTTTCTTTGTTTTTGTTCACAGGGAAGCTCGCATACGGTTGGTACTGTCGTAGTTCTACGCACGTTATTTTATAGAGCTATTGAGTAAATGAAACTGGTGTAATATTACTCGCAGGATGCCAATCGAAATATAGCTGCTAAGATCCCGCATCAAAATCTTGCGCTATGTAATTTTACGCATGTAGTTATTAGTTGCGACCAGACTGCACCACACCTTCGTTGTTATGAAAGCTGTTAGCCTAATTGGCTGTATCACAACACGTCCGATATTTTACATCCACAGGACGTCCAACGGACGTCCAGCTCGCAACATCAGCACTGGATATATCCAGGATATTTATGGATATTTTGGGACATCCAGGGGATATCCAGTGGACATCCATCATGGACCTGGACGTTATGACCAAACTGGGATGTCCTGGGGACGTTGATGGTTGTCTGGGATGCGTTTCGGTTGACGCATGTCGAAGCTTATCCACGAATTTCAGGATGACTCATGATACTCTTTGTGGCAATTGCCCATATACATGACAGCTGGGGCAGTGCCCTTGGTTACCTGGCCATTGGGACCTGGTTCAGCGGATAGGAGGGGGGGGCATGATATGTTTATTATTTAAAAAAAGGAGGGAAAGGTTAGCCTGTGCTACGGCGTCATGCTATCTCCAGCAAAGAAATAAAAAAGAAATAGGAAGAAGTAGAGAAACAAACAAACAAAAAGGGAAACAGCCATGAAATTGTTCACAGTTCACCCAAAAGGCCACAGATCCGCAGGAACTGAACAAGTCCCTTTGTCAACTGACTATGTTGTGTGGGGCCTAGCAACGTAGCGGGGGAGGGGGGGATCTATTTATTTTGACAGGAAAAGTCGGCCATAAAGGACAGATAGCTAGGGAATAGTCCGAAATCCTGAGGCGAGCTATGCGCGACCGTAGGAGAAGACGATGTTGGCGGTAATGGGTGCAGTGGAGCAGTAGGTGTAAAATGTCGCCTTCAACATGACAGGTGCGGCAGTTGGGTGACGAAAGGTGGCCCATCTTAAAGAAGAGCAGTGAAGTCCGCGCCACATTCAGTCGAAGCCTGTCTAGCAAGGACCCTCCCTGGGGTTGCGACCTACCAGTGTGTGGGCCATCCAATCGAGCGCAGAAAAGAGTTCGTCCTGACAGCGTCTTGAAAAAAGGCCTGAGAACTAGTCATGCAGTATCGGCGAATGGCTAGCCGGCAGACGGACGGGGTAAGCAGGACAGAAGTGGCAGACCCAGCTGCACGAGCATACCTGGCCGTAGAATCGATTAGGGCATTCCCCGAGATACCAACGTGGCCCAGAATCCACTGGAACCACACACTGTGGTCCAGAGACGACAGCATGGCGTGCAGCCAAAGGATATCCGTGTAGATGTCGTTGATAACTTCGGGCGAGTACGATATGCCAGGGCCTTCAAGGCTGACTTACTATCCGAAAGAATATTCCACACTCTTTTGTCGACGAAGAGTAGCACCGCAGAGCAGACAATATAGCAAAGGCTTCTGCTTCGGATAGGTCTAACATCCAGAACTATAATGATAGAATAGTTAGGAAGAAAGCGAGCTGGTGATATAGATCCATACTGAAGAAACCCCGAGATGAGAGACACGGAAAAAGGGGACAAACACAACGAAGTCTCAACTGTGTTTTTGCGTGTCCCTCGTCCCTGGGTTTCTTCAGTGTGGAGCCAGAACTAGGAAGCAAACATACGTCCGATCCGATAGGTGACCCTGAAATAAACAGTTTAAAAATAAGGCGTCGAAAAATCCAAATTTTAAAATAACTTTAAGTCGGAATCATTAAAATATGCGTGGTGTCGAGTTCCTGAGTGCCGATGTAAGTAGTAATGTAACAACCCAAGTTTTGCACAGAAAATCCACGGCAAGTATTGCACTTTTTACTTTAAATTATTTTAAAATTACTTTAAATTTTTTTAAAAAATTTAAATTTAAAAAATTTTTAAATTGGGTAAAATCTGACTCAGTGCAATACTTGTCGTGGATTTTCTATGTAAAACTCGGGTTGTAGGAAATAAAAAACTAGATAGAAAGGAAGCAGACAGTGGGAAATGATTTATTTGAAAATCAACGACGCCATCTTGAAGAAATCACGCGGGGAAAAGGCCTAACCGCTACTGCTAAACAGCACAGAGAAAACACTACACATTGGGGGAAAAGGCTTAAGGCAATCGACTAGGCCTAACCACAGCGTCACAACACTTCGCGGCTAACAGAAGGCGGGAACCACACGATGGTAAACATGCGTCAACAGGCTTGGACACCGCTAAACAAGTCTAAACATGCGAGAAAAGGCTTAACACGAGCACGGTAAAACAACGCGCAAACATCGGTAAATCACTCACCTTTTTCCCCGCTGCGACGGAGCGTCCGCTCTCGTCGACAGCCAGGGATCAAGTGACGACGGAGCGAACGACCGCACATCTTCTCCCAACGAGAGCCAGAGGTGGACTGACGTAAGCGCCACTCTACGGGTGCTACGCATGCGCGCGCTCGGCCATATCGCCACTCGGCCGGCGCGAACCAATAAAGAAAGAAAGGAATGCATGTTCGCTACGAAGAAAACGGTGCCGTGCTTCTACGCAGCGATCATTATACAGACGCGTAAATGTGAACATCATTTGCTACACACTATAGCTCTCATCATTTTTAAACCAAACCACTTAACTTGTGTTCATAGGTCTTCACTAAATAGGTGAGCCGATAATGACTCCAAATAAAATAAAATAAAATAATCATTCCAGCATCGCTGGCTGCAAGATTGCGTACCCAACAGAGCAGCGCGCTTCCATCAACACGCCTTGGGCTGACTTTACACACCCAAAGCCTTCTCTGAATACATTCTGCTGTCGCCGGAATAAAAGATTTATCGCGACGGTACAACAATGTCAGCTCTGCTTCCATTTAAGTGATAAAACAGTGCGCTCACTCGGAGTAACGGATCCCGCGCGTCCAAACCGCGAGGCCCGCGTTGCGCTCGCGCGGAAGCAGAGCTGACATTGTTGTACAGTCGCGATAAATCTTTTATTCCGGCGACAGCAGAATGTATTCAGAGAAGGTTTTGGGTGTGTAAAGTCAGCCCAAGGCGTGTTGATGGAAGCACGCTGCTCTGTTGGGTACGCAATCTTGCAGCCAGCGATGCTGGAATGATTATTTTATTTTATTTTATTTGGAGTCATTATCGGCTCACCTATTTAGTGAAGACCTATGAACACAAGTTAAGTGGTCTGGTTTAAAAATGATGAGAGCTATAGTGTGTAGCGAATGATGTTCACATTTACGCGTCTGTATAATGATCGCTGCGTAGAAGCACGGCACCGTTTTCTTCGTAGCGAACATGCATTCCTTTCTTTCCTTATTGGTTCGCGCCGGCCGAGTGGCGATATCCTATTACATACGGAACGAGGACCGACTGTCTTGCGTAAGCATACATGTCTGTGCCGTCTTTTGGCGATGGTAGGATGATTATTGACCTGAGGAATAATATGGATTTATGTGGTTGTGAAAATAGACTTTGTGTTTCTGTGTGTGTGTGTCTGCGTGTGTGCGCGCGCACGCGCTGGGACCCCACTTGACAAGTAAGTGTTTGCCTTTTCGTGTGACACGAGTGACACATTTATGTACTATTGCGTGAAATAGTGGTTTAAAAAATAAGGGCAGTCGCGTTTGCATTGCTATCTGTAGGATAGGACGAGCGTTTTTAATGGAATTGCCTAGCGAACCTGGTGAAGTCTTTGTTTTGGGCAGGGTATTTTATGAGTGCCCGACGCCGGTCCTGCTGTTGTTTGTTTGTTAGTATGTGTCTGTCACGTTCGTAGCGCTGTTCAAGCTTTATTTTCTTTGCAAAAATTCAGACTTTATGGTATTAAGCTGTTCGAGTAGAAGTGACTTTCCCTGCTCGCTTAAGATAAATTGTGTATCCCTGTCCTGTGCTTTCTTCACGCAGGGACAATGCAAGTGACTATTTAGCATTATGCAATAGTTATCTGATAGCAGAAATTGGTGTCTTTGTCACAGTTTATTAGCGTGTGCCTCGTTATTTTATTTTTTTATTTTTTCTCTTATTGCTATGCGAGCAAAAGTGCGTGTAATTTTTCGCTGCTCTTTTCTTATTTTCTCTACTTTTATGTAGAAGAAAGCCTCCTGCGTAAAAGCTGAATAATGTTCTATCAGTGGAAGTGGGGTTGTTTGTTTGATTTTGTTGGGTGTTCGATATCTTGATGAAGTAAGCAGTGCTTAATTTTGCAGGTTTTTGAGCAGAAATGCTGGTATCTGAGCACGGAGTAGAAATTGCTATATTTCTCTGCTCCCTAAGAAACTTTGTACGTCGTTTTCCAAGCAGACCGCGTTTAGTTTACGCGAAATGAACTTATGTATGCTCTATGATGATCTGCCGCAGGCTTAGCCCTTTTCCTCGATCACCAGTGTTTTCGCATTCGATGTCGCATGTCTAGACTTGTTCAGTAGTGTCTTTCTTGCTGCAATTTTTACCCTTCGCTGATATCTTGTTGCTGTCATGTTGTGCTAGCCGCGTAGCGATAAGCGGTGATTCTCCGATTATTCCTAGGCGGTACGGCTTAAGCCTTTTCCCTGCTCACTGAAGGAAATTTGTGTATCCCTGTCCTGTGCTTTCTTTACGCAAGGGTAATGCGTCTGTGTATGTGGCACTATCATATACCAGACATGAGTGTCTTTTTCTTGGTTTATTGGCATATGCTTCAGGTTTTTTAAGTCAAGCAAAAGTGCGTGCAATATTTCGCTGCTCTTTTTCTTATTTTCTCTACTTTTATGTAGAAGAAAGCCTCCTGCGTAAAAGCTGAATAGTGTTCTACCAGTGGAAGTGGGGTTGTTTGTTTGATTTTGTTGGGTGTTCGATATCTTGACGAAGTAAGCAGTGCTTAATTTTGCAGGTTTTTGAGCAGAAATGCTGGTATCTGAGCACGGAGTAGAAATTTCTATATTTCTCTGCTCCTTAAGAAAATTTGTACGTCGTTTTCCAAGCAGACCGCGTTTAGTTTACGCGAAGTAGAAAAATGAAGTTGTGTATGCTCTATGATGATCCGCCGCGGGCTTAGGCCTTTTCCCCGATGAGCAGTGTTTTGTATGCGATGTCGCATGTCTGGACTTGTTCAGTGTTGCAATTTTTACCCTTCGTTAATATCTTGTTGTTGTTGTCGTCTTGTGTTAGACGTTGAGCTTCGTAGCGATGTGCGGTAACGCTACGATTATTCCTGAGCGCTGCGTGTGTTTAATGCGTTGTCCTCTGTGCGTGCATGCGTGTGCTTTTTTTTCTCCTGATTTGTGACGTCATCGTGGCATGTCTGGACTTGTTTAGCAGTGTTGCAGTTCTTCCCGCTGCTAGTATCTTGTTGGTGTCATGTTGTACTAGCCGCGTGGCGATGTGTGGTGACCTGAGGTCTTAAGCCTTTTCCCTGCTCACCTAAGGAAATTTGTGTATCCCTGTCCTGTGCTTTCTTTACGCAAGGGCAATGCGTCTGCGTATGTGGCTCTATCACATACCAGACCTGAGTGTCTTTTTCTTAGTTTATTAGCATATGCTTCAGGTTTTTTAAGTCAAGCACAAGTGCGCGCAATTTTTCGCTGCTCTCTTCCTCAAATCACCGATTTTACGCAGAAGAAAGTCGCATGGTGCAGCTGAGAAGTGGGTTTCTCTGATTGTTTGTTAGATGTTGTTAGGAGCTCGATATGTTGAGGAAGTCAGCTGTTAAAGGTATCCGTGAAGAAATGCTTGCATCTGAGCGCAGGATAGGAATTCCTGAAGCACGGCACCCTCAGTGTAAATTAATTATTTTGGATGTGAGACAGCTTCACTGCATGACAAGGCTGAAATGGGAAGAGAGAAAAAATTTGAGCGCTTCATTAGTAGCGATCCAAGTAATAGGGCAATTATAGTTTCCATAGAAAGTTGAATTTTAATGGGCTCCTAAAATTATAGTTTTGTAGAAGCTTTTCTAAACTGCAATGCAATAATCATTAATATAGTATAGGAATGCCATCATGTTCCCGTAAAGGCGTTCTGTCTTGTGCTTTGGAGTGCGCGAATAGAACTTTGCTCCCAGGCTTTCCCGCCTTTATGCTCGCAATGCGCGAATGGAACTTTGCCCACCCGGCTTCCACGCCTTTTTGCTCGCAGGTGTAGCCTCAGACAACGAATGTATGAGCATAGAAAGGGTCATGTATTACATAAGCCTGGAGGTGATGTGGAGTGGACTCACTTATCATTTTAAAGAGCAGTGGTAGTTTACTGTAATTCTAATGACCATGATGAGCCTTTCGGGTGAAAATCGTTAATATGCAGGGTGCTTTTTTGTTGAATTTTAATGAGAGAATGAATGTCATTAAGAGTAGGACAAAGGAAATACTCTTGCGATTCAATAATTAATAGGAGTCTTTGCCGCTGTCTTCTTCTTCGGACAGGATGTGATGACGTCACGCAGTCTGTAGCAATGCATTGACCGTTACTGGAAAAAAGTGTAGCAAAATGGTGTGTATTCCCCTGGACAGATTTATGATGAGCACTGTTTTTGAATAAGAGGAGTGCGTGTGCTTAGAAATAGTTTGATATTGGTTTTCTTCTTTGTTTCTTTTCGCTTTTTCCCCCCTTGTTGTCTGACAAACATGCGCTGACATGCCTGGGCCTGTTCTGACATGCTTTCCTTCTACATGTAGATTTTTCCTTTTTGAAGAGAAACATTCTTGACGATAGTGCTGCCTTGAATGGGAATAGTGCTATTCTTAATACTTTTGCGATTCATTTAGTTCAGAGAGTAACCGCGAGGGGGGCAGGTGTGTGACTTTATTCAGGAGGAACAAAGCATCATTATTCAATTATCTACCTGGCTCTCGGGTGGGATGAACATGTCTTGCTGCACCATTTTTTTACCTGTACAGTAAGACTTTGGGAATGAAATGCTATAATCTCCTCTCATATGGTGCTCTTCTGCAATAGTTCCCTATGCAATCGTTATAGAAGAATAAAGGAAATAATCTTGGGATAGTGATTCAATAAATAACAGGTCCCCTATCTAGAGCGTAAGCGTCCTTGAGCCACGCACCTGCATGATGACGGCATACCGTGGCTTCACTGCAGGTTGACCTTGTCTAGAGGAGCATTAGTGGAAAAAAACAGGGTAGCCCTGAGACAATAGGATGCCGTCACGACCAATGAGACTGGCCTGCAGGGGGCGCGAGGATTCACTTCTCTCTTGGACACTGGCGGGTGTAGACACGGTAATTATGATCCTGGCAATTGCGTTGTTCGTCAGTGGAAGAGCGTAGCTTAGGTGGGGTTGTGTCTGCCTCTGATGGGGTGCGGATGTGTGGTTTGTCACTGGTGAATGGTGTTCGACGATGCAGGTGGATTTTGTGACGAGCGGATTTACAATGAGGGAATGTAGTGTACGTGTCCGATGATAGTGAGCGTCTTTTCACTCTGTTCAAGTGTTCGTTTTCCTCTGTTGCCCAACAGTCGTGCGAATTTGTCCTGACGTGTCCTGACATGCCCCGATATGCATGCTTTCCTTTGTTAACGCTTTGTATTTTGTCTTTTTTGACAAGGAACATTGTCGTCTTGACGATAGTGCTGCCCTGAGTTCTGCGCGCGTTGATTTGTTGAGTGCCTAGTCCTCTTATTAGCCATTGATGGAGTTACATGTTAGGATATTTTGTTCTTTTGCAAGTCTCATTTAGTAAGACTTTGGAATTCCTTCGATCAGCTTTCATGCATGGTGCTCTTCTGCAATAGTTTCCTATGCAATCGTTATAGAAGAATAAAGGAAATAATCTTGGGATAGTGATTCAATAAATAATAGGTCCCCTGTCTAGAGCGCACGCGTCCTTGAGCCACGCAGGTGCATGATGACGTCATACCGTGGCTTCACTGCAGATTGACCTTGTCTAGAGGAGCATTAGTGGAAAAAAACAGTGTAGCCCTGAGACAATGTCTGGACCAATGAGAATGGCCAGCAGGGGGCGCAGGAGTGCTCTTCTCACTTAGCCTCACGACCAATGAGCAACGAGAGAAGAGGGCGCAGGAATGCTCTTCTCTCTTAACCCCTCGCAGGTGGCGGTAGGAGCGCGCAGAGGGCGCTACGAGCGCGCGCATACGTAGCACCCGTAGAGTGGCGCTTACGTCAGTCCACCTCTGGCTCTCGTTGGGAGAAGACGTGCGGTCGTTCGCTCCGTCGTCACTAGAACCCTAGCTGTCGACGAGAGCGGACGCTTCGTCGCAGCGGGGAAAAAGGTGAGTGATTTACCGATGTTTGCGCGTTGTTTTACCGTGCTCGTGTTAAGCCTTTTCTCGCATGTTTAGACTTGTTTAGCGGTGTCCAAGCCTGTTCACGCACGTTTACCATCGTGTGGTTCCCGCCTTGTGTTAGCCGCGAAGTTTTGTGACGCTGTGGTTAGGCCTAGTCGATTGCCTTAAGCCTTTTCCCCCAATGTGTAGTGTTTTCTCCGTGCTGTTTAGCAGTAGCGGTTAGGCCTTTTCCCCGCGCTCTGGCATGCTTAGACTTGTCGAGCAGTGTTGCCATTTTTACGTGCCGCTAGTACTTTCTTGTTCTCTGTGTTTCTCGTATAGAGCTACGATGCTGGCGCCATCTGGTGTGATGCCTTGGAACTAGCGTGCCACCTGCCTCTGCAACCGTCGTGCTCCAGTCGCCCGCACCGGCGTGATTTCTTCAAGATGGCGTCGTTGATTTTCAAATAAATCATTTCCCACTGTCTGCTTCCTTTCTATCTAGTTTTTTTTATTTCCTACAACCCGAGTTTTACATAGAAAATCCACGACAAGTATTGCACTGAGTCAGATTTTGCCCAATTTAAAAATTTTTTAAATTTAAATTTTTTAAAACATTTTAAAGTAATTTTAAAATAATTTAAAGTAAAAAGTGCAATGCTTGCCGTGGATTTTCTGTGCAAAACTTGGGTTGTTACATTACTACTGATGTAGTCGCCTCTACAATACATTCCGATACCTACAAAGAAAATGTCCCCCGGAAAAAACAACTCCGCAGAAATCGTCCCCGATGGGAACCTAAGTTAGAACTTAGAACCGGTTTCTAGGTTAGTTTTCAGAGGCTAGGTTAGTTTAGGCTTGTTTTTGACAGTTCAACGTGCGTTTGGGAGGGGGGGTGCTCGTCCCCCCAAGAAAAGTATCAAGAAAAGTACCTAGTTTTTGACAAGCTGTTTACAGCAGTACCGCCGTTCGACAAAAACAAGGCACGTTTCTTGATACTTTTCTTGCGGGGCGATTCCTCCGGGGGACATTTTTTCCGGGGAGCAGAGATGAAATCTTACGCGCTTCGGAGCAAAACTTTAACAGCAAGAGGAAAATGATCCTCGGGAAGACGGACAACGGGAGCGTGAACGAAAATGTGCTGCTCTTCTTTTTTTATTGCCGCTCGAAAAACATTCCCGTTTCCGGCCCAATGTTGCAAGAAACAGTGTTAGCGACCTAGTTGAGAGTAAAATAACCGGTAACCTTTCTAGCCCCAAAAATTGGCGACCGATAACACTACTCAATTGTGACTATAAGATCGCAACTTCCGTGCTGGCAAGGAGGATGCAATGTGTGTTCCCGTCAGTCATCCACCATTCGCAGACGTGCTCCGTGCCGGGACGCACAATGTACGACACCTTATCCGGTCTGCGGGATGCCTTGCACTTCGTGGCCCCGACCGTCCCCAACGGCTGCCTGTTGTCTCTCGACCAAAAGAAGGCATTCGATCGTGTCGCCCACAGCTACATGTTCACTGTGCTGAAGACGTACGGTTTCCCAGAGTGGCTGGTTTGTGTCATCAAGAAATTGTACAGTAATCACCGGAGCAGCCCGTACCTCCTCCAGCGTTTTTCCGTACAGTTTCCGATGTCTATAGGTGTGCGGCAATGTTGTCCTCTTTCGCCAGCGTTGTTCGCCTTGGCAATCGATCATCTACAGTGGAACATCGACACAGCTGAGCGAATCCGTGGTTTTCCCCTCCCCTCCTCTGGGGAATGGAAAGTGGCCGCCTATATGATGATAGGATGATATAACCTTGCGTTTGCGTGACGAAAGCGCGGCAGCCGAGGTTATGCGCGTATACGAATCCTA
The DNA here is from genome assembly GCF_037126465.1 of Ornithodoros turicata. Taxonomy (NCBI): domain Eukaryota; kingdom Metazoa; phylum Arthropoda; class Arachnida; order Ixodida; family Argasidae; genus Ornithodoros; species Ornithodoros turicata. The sequence goes on along the minus strand of NC_088202.1, from coordinate 44,145,512 downwards.
CGCGGCTGTCTCTGGTGGGGCGTTGAATTATCAGATGACGAAGTGTTGTTGTTGTTTTTAAGTGTTGAGAGAGGTCAGCCAATATTTGGCTTGCTACTCTTAAAAAAAATGAGAAAAAGAAAAAGTTCACCCGGACCAAAAAAAGAAAAATCACACACAAAATCTCTCTCACACACACACACGCACAAGGAAATGAAGATGCGCAGAAGCACGTGTCACAGGTCCCGCAGGTTTGCGGCCTTGAGGAATTGTAGCAGGTAGCCTGCCGCCTTGCGGCAATTGTCGTCTATGGACCATGCACCCAGAATCTTTGCAATGGTAAGTGGCCGGCTGTCCAGTGTGGAGAGACGCTTTTCGAGGATCTTTCTCTTGTCCTCATATTTCGTGGAGTGCAGTAGTATATGGATGTCGTCTTTGCTTGTGTGGCATTGTCTACATGTAGGGTCGTCGGTCATGTTTAGCTTATACCTGTAAGCTCTTGTGAAAGCAGTACCAAGTCGGAGTCGATGAATGAGTGCTGCGTCAGTTCGGCTCATGTATCTACAGCCTGTGTATTTATATGGACAATCGAGGACGACAAGCCTGGGGTGTCTCCAGTGTAGATTGTCCAGGAGCTTCTTCATCTCCACATCTGCCGTTCGCTTTGCTGCCCTTTTGATGCCAGTGCCACACTGGCTCTCTCCAAGGAGGCGTGTTTGGCTGCCTGCCAGTCTTGTATCCAGTGCTGGAGGTTTCTGACCACTGTGCCAAAGCCAGAGGTAGGTCGGGTTACATCTAAGTATGCCAGAGGGTGAGCCGTGTGACGCGCTTGGTGGCGCAGGTGTACTTTGATGGGCTCCTTTGTTTGGAGCACATATGTAGTACCGATTTTAATCGCGCGGGCGTGAAGGCATTCCAGCTTTTTTCTGTTAGTGTTGCAGAGGTTGTGGAGGACCGGGAGGCTGTGCAGGATATGTGGTAGTACCAAAGACGTGTAGAGTTGCTTCAGGATTTTGGTCTGGGGCCCCCAGGTAAGTCCGGCCGATGCACGCATTGCATTGAGAAGCAGACATACCTTTCGTCCGATAGCTTCCAGCTGTTTGGACCAGGTCAACTGCCTGTCCAGGTGCACACCAAGGAACTTAGGAACACGCTGGAACAGCGCAATAGGAACAGGCTGGTCGTCAATCAGGATGGGAAACTTCTCGTAAGACCGTCTGGTGAACGGCAGAAATACCGTCTTTGTTGGCGAGAGGGACAAGCCACGCTCGCGGCGATAGTCGGTGATTTTGGTCACAGCAGTTTGGAGGCGACGCGACAGCCACCGACGGTTTGTGTGAGATGTCCACACGCAGACATCATCGGCGAGTATTGATATTCGTGTGTTTTCCGGCATCAGGGATGGTAGTCAGCGCATCACGAAATTGACAAGTAGCGGGCTCAGACCGCCACCTTGAGGAACCCCCTTAGTGATCATATGTTTGCCACTGGGTCCGTTCGGGGTATACATGAAAATAAACCGATCGCTTAGGTAATCGTTGAGATAGCGTAGGAGCTTCCCTTTCACACCGGAATTCATCAGCTCAGAGAGGAGCGCATGGTGTAGTACTGTGTCGAACGCCTTGCTGATGTCAAGAGATACGGCTGCGGTGAACTGCGCATCGTGTTTGTTTTGCTCAACGCAGGTAACCAGATCGAGGACCGAGTCAATAGTGCTGAGACGACCCTCTGCTGAGGTCACTGTAAACACTAACTGGGTTTATGGGGAGCGAAGGAGAAGAGCCAAACACGCTCAACAATTACAACACGTTTAATCAAAGAAATAAGTGCAAGAAAGTTTCGGCCGAGAAACACGGGAGTCGAGAATGGATTTCACTAATGTCATGTCCTCAGGATCCCAATTTCACGTCACACATAGAGTCGACGCCGCTGTTGGTCCTCTTCTGTTCTTTTCTTCACTGTCGTATTTGTGTGTCTCGTCGTTCTTAACCTCCTTCTCGTGTTCGGGACCACGTCTCGGTTTCCGCAAGCCTTCTCGTGTTCCACTCCCTCCTCTGTCTTCTTCTCTTCCTCTCTGCTCTTCTTCGACGTCCTTTTTCCATTAGAGTCTCTTCATCACACTCGCCACAACAAAGAAAAAAATCGACTCGAGGACGAATTCCTTTAACCCAACCACTTCTGATGGTTTGTCGTGTCCAGTCGAACAGATTTCACTGCAGCCACACTCGTTCCTCAACCAAACTCAACTCTAACTAAACTCTTTTCCCAGCTTGGCGTGCTGTCTCATTGCGATTAAACCCACTTGCAGGCAGTTCTATCATGTTGACGGGACGCTCGAACGGAGCTACACCTGGTATGCTGAGAGTACGGGCCCTCGATTGCGCAAGAAATACCGACGTTGAGGGTGAGATACCTGTGCTTGATGAAGCATGTTCCGTTGTCGGCACAGTTCGTCAACTATTCCCTCCAGCAGGGTGTGCATCATTACCTCTGGTTGCAGCGCGCCGGATTCGCCTGTATGTGAAGATGAAGATCAGGCAGGGTGGTGCACTGTTACCCTGTCTCGAAGAACCTCTGGTTCCTGTTCCTGTGTACACCCCTGCCTACTGTCAGTTCCGCTGCCAAGTGAAGTGAAATGTTCGTCAACGGAATCGTCTCTCGTTGTCCTAAGATTAGCCTCGTCTGGGCCCTTCTCGTATGGTCCAATGTATGGGGCTGGCTTCAGCCTTGCTGCATGTATCGTTTGTTGCCTTCTGTTTGTAATACCTCGGATCCTGCACGTGACGTGAGAGAGCTTCTCGACCACACGGTATGGTCCTTCCCACTTCGGATCTAGCTTCCTTGTCACTCCTTGTTTCCCTTCCATGATACGTACGTACACCCGATCGCCGACTTCATAATTAGTTTGTCTGCTATCCTTCTCAAGTCGTGCTTTCCTTACTTCAGCCGCATTAGTCAAGGCCTTCCTGACTATGTCATGAGCGATTGTCAGTCTTTGTGACAGTTCTGCACTATAATTCTGGAGGGTACCGTAGTGTGAGGTCGGAGTCGTCCTTAGGGCGTTGGGAAATGTAGGGTCATGGCCGTATCGGAGAAAAAACGGTGACTCCTGCGTTCCCTCGTGAACAGCGGTAGTATAAGCGAATAGCGCATACGGCACCCGCATGTCCCAGTCTTTCTGATCGTGGGCCACGTAGTGTGATAACAAGTTTGTTATTGTCTGATTCAACCGTTCGACAGCACCATTGCATTCTGAATGATAGGCCGTAGTCTGTAACTTTGGTATGCCGAGAAGTTCATACACAGCTGTCATCAGCTTCGACGTAAAGTTTGCTCCCCTGTCCGTGAGAAGTTGTCCCGGTACACCGTCTCTAAGGATAACTCCTTCGACAAACGCTTTTGCCACGGTCTCCGCCTTCTGATCTTTCATGGACACCGCTTTAGCATACCGGGTCAAATGGTCGACGAACACGAGTAAGTAACGGTTGCCCATGACTGGGCAACCGTGGGAACTGGTCCCATGATATCCATGGCTGTCCTCTCAAATGGTTTGCTGACTTCTCCGAAAAGTTGAAGTGGTGGGCGCGCCAGATTTTTCGGTTGTTTTCGTTCCACGCAAGATTGACACTGCGCACAGTATTCTTTAATGTCCTTGTTCATCCCTTTCCAAAAGAAACATTTTGCTATCCTGAGTCTTGTCTTTCGTACTCCGAGGTGTCCCGCGTACGGCGCGTCGTGATACTGCCGAAGTATCATGGGTACTATGCTGGTGGGTACAACGGGACGTTGCAACTCGCAGTCGTTCTTACCGTTCCTTCTTTATTCTATGTGGCAGAGAAGGCCTCTTTCATCAATGATGTAATGTCCATAACGCTGTTCTTTGCTTAGTTTGACGTTGTCAACGATCCCCTTCTGCTTTGTATCTCCCTGTTGTGCTTCTTTGATTTCGCTCTCATTCACAACCGGGACAAATTGCGTGACTTTCCGTACCACTGCACTGCTCAGAACGTCCGCATTGCGATTCAGTTTGCTTGGCTTGTGCTCGATGTCCATTTTATACTCTTGCAACCGTAAGTTCGAACGGGCGAGTCTTGAGTTCGGGTCCCTAGTATTCATGAGCCATCTCAGAGCGCTACAGTCTGTGACAACTCTAAACTTCCTCCCGTATAAGTAGCACCTAAAGTGGCGTACGGCCCAGACAACTGCGAGACACTCCTGTTCTGTGGCTCCGTATCTTGTTTCGGCATCGTTTAGCTGTCTGCTCGCATACGCCACGGGATGTTCTGTGCCATCTATCGTATGCGACAGCACCGCCGCGACAGCGTCCCAGACAACACAGATGCGTACCAGGGACGTCCCAGGTATGCCTCCATGCGGATGTTGCAGACATCCCAGAGATGACCGCAGTTGGTTCCATACACGTCACTGGGAGATCTGAATGAAACTCCAAAGTACGTAACAGTGACGGTCCCATAGACGTCCCTCGAGATCTCTAAAGGATTTCTGAGGGACTTCTCCGGTACCTCAAGCCCACGCTGGTAGGAGGCTTCACAGCATAGCATATTTGCTCTGCAGAGGTGCTAGCCTCATCTGCTGATTGTTCTCTAGGGTCATCGGTATCCGGTGCGCGTATTTACGAACTCCACACTGTTAGTGTGTACGCTATAAGGAAACCACATTCGCTTTTATACAGGGAAAAACTGTCAGTTTATTGGTTTCAAATATATTTGAGCTTCAAAGGAACAAAATATCACACTGCACAGTTCCTATAGCAATCCAAAATCCTACAAATCACATTTACTTGGAACATTGCACAGACGAAAATGACATGTGCAACACCGTAAGCATGACATCACATCTGCGTAAAGAGAACAGTTTGGCTTGTCACAGCCAGTGATTCGTTCCCCGGTCAGCCTCATTACGGCACAGTGAATCACTAGACAGAGACGGGACACCGGTTATGTTAAAAGGCAAGTCGAATTGAATTCAGAAGTTGAAGCCAAAAAGGTAAGGTGTGGCACTGGTATGCCCAAATAAGAGCACTTGTAGCAAACTATGCATATATCGACATACAGATACAAGCAAATTAATATAATGCCGTTTCTGAGATTGCCACAAAGATCCATAGAGAATTTTTGTACGCACAAGTCCTGTCAGCTTCCACACTAAAAAAAGATAGGAACGATAGCTTGCACATCCACAGCACATTTTCGCTTGAAATGTGAAGTTTTATCTATAACTTTTGTCACAAATTACAAGCAATTTAATAATTTTCTCATGCTGAGAAATTAAATTTTCAAAATTACAGTTCAAAATTTGCCGTGTTAGTATCAGATTTTTACACCATGAATCCAGAGCTGATGTCTGATATAGCGTGTCCCTATAAAAATACACATCTTACTACAAAGGCAATATTAATAGATTTTTCTAACGCGCAAGGCAACATATGCTTGTCTCATAAGCGAGTGGTGCAGTTTTCAACTAAGTAACCGAAACAGAGCTATGTATCTGAGTACACACAGTTTAAATGTCCTCTTTGTTGCTTCCATGTGCTGCTCCTGATTTGTGACTTTCCTGAGTTCGCGATGCGTGGTGCAGTCACAACATAGTTGTCTATTTCATTTCCCTCCCGTGAAGGTAGCGACGCTAGAGGCACCGGGATCTTCGTGAGGTAACCTGACAACAAACAAAACCGAGACGTAATTAAATATTTAGATCACATACTTCATAGTTTTTTTTTTCGTTCCAGGGCCATATACAAAATGTTTTGTTATTGAGAATACAATTAAAAAAAAGAAAAAAAGAAGAGCTACTTAGATACCGCTTGGGGCGAAAACCTGTATGTACAGCTTAAAAAAAAAGTTCACGGAACACCAGGGTGTCGCGTTTCTCCAATGGAGCGACAACCTAGCAGCAAAAAGGAGTGGACATACATACTGAGAGATGGATAGAATAGCTCGCCACCTGTTCCCTATTCGACCGCTTCGTGATAGCTAGCAGGAAAGCGCTCCGATGAAGAAATACGCAGGTGCCGTGTTCCGTAAACTTTTGTCCCAAGCTGTACTTATACTGTCCACATAGTATGCATATACACACAGAAAATAAATATATTTCATTATTTAGCTTATACAGATTGCTCTGAGACAGTTCAGGAGGTAAACATGCCCAGTTTGCAAGCCTCACGTGGTAATACAGGTCAGTGGCATGCCAAATGGAGCTCCTGCAAGCAGGGACACATTTGGAATCCTATCACAAATTTAATTACCTTGGCATTGTTGATCTGCTCATGAAAAAAATTCCCATACGGGTCGTACAGTAGTTGTTCATTGGGATGCTGCAGGACAGGCCGCTGTGAAAGAACTGTTGTGGTTACCTATATAGATAGGAATATGTTAAGAATTGCATCACTGGGTGCTCTGCTTGGGATAGAAATGAAAAAGCGGGACACCTTGTAGATGACGCTGACTTGTTCCTCTGAACTGAGAAGATGGAAGTGAGTAATCTTCTGCTGAGAGCAATCTTAAAGTGCATAGGACAGAGGAGAGTCAGTTACCCCTGGCATAGCATCCTTTTTGTCGTACTGGAAGCTAGCTTACGCTATCCATGTGTACATGCTGATTCCCACGCAATGAATGCACTGGCTCTGGTTTACCTGAAATTAGAGAAAGAGTACTACAGCTTACCGTGTGTGCGTTCAGGCCAAAAGCTTGTGATGGATAGCAGGCTGCTGTAACTTGGCAAATCCTTCATTGACTGATCCCCTGTAATGACATTCAACGTGTTACGGGCACGATACATGTTTGTTACAAGCCAGTGTTTTCATACTATTTGTATTTGATAATAAAACTCAGTGTCAGTCTAACTTACAGTGTTGTTCTGGACTCGGCCATTGGTAGCGATTTCTCAAACAACTTCTCAACTTAGCAACTTGTCAAACATCTTCATAACGAACACTGAAACTGTGGAAAAACACACTAAACGCTCTTTACGTTGTCAAACGTGTTCGCTCTCAACTGCCAGAAAATTATGTCCGTCCGTACGCTGCAAAACTTCACTGCATTATGAAAAACAGAACCCGTGACAAACTATCGTTATCTAAAAAGAGCAAACATACCTATACTGCCGTCCATGTCTCTCACTTGTACATCAAACTGCAGCAATACGCACGGACGCACGCCGCCATCATGGAAGCCATAATGACAAAGAACGGACCGAACGGACAACCGTCCTGCTCCCGCCCGCCACTTTTAGCGTTCAGTTTCACTCAGCCGCAGTACCGTATGACCGTTTGCTTGTTACCAATTTCAAAACCATGACATGCAGTTATCCGCGGTACGTTACTCTCTATTGTCTACGTTAGCAGCTTTGCGTTACTCAAACGATGCTGTGAGCAACATTACAAAGCTAGTGAGAAATTAAAAATGATTAGCGCCATCTGGTTGCTAACGGACGCCATAATTCGGCCTCGCAGTTTGCGAGCGTTTGCGAGAGAGTAGAAGAAGGAAAGTGGGAGAGCGGGAGGGAAGTCCCCATTACGACCGCCGAAGTACTCATGATGGACTTCATGGTGGTTGCCCTCCGCGGCTGTTCCTGGGACGTCTAAGGGATTGCCCACGCGGGACGTGGGATGTGGGGATCTTTTTCGGACGTCCCAGTGAGGTTTCGTGTTGTCTGGGGTACTTCGACGCGTCAGTGGTTAACGTGAAGGAACTTGAAAAGTCTGGAAACCGCAAGACCGGGGCTATCGTGAGAGCGTCCTTCAACGACTCAAAAGCTTCCTGTGCTTCACCATCCCATTGAAATGGGGTGCGCTTTTTAGACGTTAGCTTGGTCAGCGGTTGAGCGATGGTCGCGAAATTGTTAATATGTCGACGATAACAGCCAGCTAATCCCAAAAATTGTCTGACTTCTCTTACCGTCTTGGGCACTGGGTATTTCTTTACACACTCTACTTTCTTCGGGTCGGGCCTGACGCCATGACGCGAGACGACGTGTCCTAGGTAACTGACTTGTGGCTTGAGGAACTGGCACTTGCTCGGCTTTAGTTTGAGTCCCGCATCGTGTTGTCGGTTGAAGACGTCTTCGACATCTTTCAAGTGCTGCTCGAACGTGCTACTGTGTATGATAACATCGTCGAGATACACATGACAGACCTTCCCCAGCAGTCCTGAAAGGATCACGTCCGCCGTCCTCTGCGAGACTGCCGCACAGTTGGCTAGACTAGGCTGACTTCACACCGACCCAGGTCATGCTCCGACATCGCAAATACACGACGACATTTTCTGAATAACTCTAGCAGCTGTGAACGTTCTCTGTCGCCAATATGATCCAACTTGAACTTGCTGCTGATCTCCTCTTGTTTGGATTCTGATATAGTGGCACACAACTCCCCTCTTTCGGTTGGCGACTATTCTACGATAGCCGGAAAGAGTGTTCCCACGACTTTTCTTCGGGGCAACGAAAGTTCCTTCTCGGTCGTGTTGGCGATTCGTAGTGGAACCATGTTTTCTTTGCCCACCCGTACCAATGTGGCAGCACCGAAGCATATGTTCTCTGTTCTCGGTGGTAACACCATCTCACGGACCAGTCTGATAGGGACACAGTCGAATCTGTGACCTTCCTGCCTACCTTCAACGTGGCCTTCATGACCCCCATTTATCATCGGGACTTCGCATCCCTCTATACGTTCAACTCCTTTACTCGTAATCAGATCGATGTCTCTCGAACGTAAGAGGTCGTGTCCAATAATGCCTGCAGTGGGGAATACCGCTTCATCCGTGCACACGTGGCAATAGTGCTCGAATGTGACGTTCCCTATAGGCAGTATTCACTGAAGCGCTGAGCGCGGTGCACTGTGGGCCGGTTCGCCATTTTGAAGTCCATACTACGCGCTCGCTTGGCCCGGCGAGAGCGTCTGTCCTCCTCAAACATGGTTTATTGCGCCATTGTCGGCTGTAACAGCCGCACACAGAGCAAGCAACAAAAGATAAAGTCGAACGAGAAGGATCCAAGTTTTTTCAAGATACCGAAGGTTCGCATGAACGAGTGCGAGAAAACAAGACTGCTGTCCGAGAGACGACGCAGGGAATGGCTGGCGCGAATCAAACGTGCTGGAATCGCGGGGGATCCTGACAAGTACAAGGTCTGCTCACGTCACTTCTTATCAGGTATGCAGTTTCTTGACCACCATGCAGCGCAAACCGTGTTTTCTCTCATGTTTCGTAATTGGTGTTGAACGTTGTAACACACTCTAGTCAGCCTACAAACGTATCATGTCATTATTAAGGTTCGTGGTGGGATTAGTAATGTGTTTGTCCACGCCGCTCTCAGGTACCCCTATCGTGATATATTATTGTTATGTGGTGTGCGTAGGCTCACCCTCTGGTCTGTTTGACGACTGCAATCCTGATTGGGCTCCTTCACTACACCTGGGATACAATGCTGAGCCTGCCCATGATGGAAGGTACAAGCGCCTGATGGCACGACATTCCAGAAGCCGGCAGGCACCCCCAGATGGTACATATTTCTCATGCTTTCCTTGCGCATGAAGTGATCACAGGAGACAAATGTTCTTTTTGCACCTTTCATGAATGCAGCCAATCAACATGTGGACATATCACCTGAAACCGCCATGAACATAACTGTTCATGACCCGGATGTGGCCGTTGACGAATGTGATATGCAGCAGGGTAATTTTACTGCGGAACCTGGTAAGCAGTTTCCCAAAACAATGTTTTACTGGCAAGGTCATGTACTGCAAACAAGTTACAACAGCGACTCATGTACGTGGTGTTCAACGAAAGTGTCACAATGTTTAGCACAAAACTTTATAATTTATCATAATTACAATGCCACGTTGGTGAAAACTACCCCCAGTGGGTGGCAAGAATGTTTGCAATAGTCCCCCAATTTATTTCAGCTTTGCATGACATTCCTGGGCTTTTTACCATTTCTTTTTGTAGAATATTTTGTGTTACCACCTTGTCAAAAACACTGTATCTCGTGCATGGAGCAAACTGCACAAGAACTACATATTTTTCTGCACAGTCAGTAAATTTGCATATAATGTGTGTTACCCGCACTTCACAACTGAGAAACTATTTACTTTTCAGTTTCTGGCATGTCATGCCAAACAGACATGACATCCGATCACATCCACCAGCTGGAAGTGGAGGTGGCAAGCCTTCGAAAGGAAATGAGAGCTGCAAAGGAAGACCTTTTAGCATCAAAGTTCACTGAAGACGCATTCCGTGATGATGACGAAAAGGTGTCTTTTTACAGTGGATTGCCATCGTTCCTGGCCATCCTTTCGCTTTTGCATCTTCTGAAAGATCATGTAGCACACAGCTCACGAAATGTGCTCAGCCAATTTGAGGAAATGATGATGTTCCTCATAAGGATCAGATTGGGCATCCACATGCAGGACCTTGCATATCGTTTCAATGTTTCGCAATCAACTGCCTCAAGAATTTGTGAGAAATGGCTTGATGTGTGATATGACCGTCTTGGCCACCTTGTACATTGGCCGGACAAGGAAAACATAATGAAAACAATGCCTGCTGCATTTGTTGAAAAATTTGGTTTTAAAGCCAGAGTAATTCAAGACTGCTTTGAGGTGTTCATACAGAGACCAAGTTCCTTAATTACACGAGCAGAGACGTGGTCCCAGTATAAGCACCACACATAGGTGGGGAAGTTCCTTTTATTTTGTAGTGCACTACCGTTACTCACTACTTTTTCAAAAAGTAACGCGTTACGTTATTCGTTACTGTTGCGGTAGTAGGTAACGCGTTACTAACGCCGTTACTTCTGATAAGTAATGCCGTTACTTTTGCATTACTTCATGAGGTTTTGCTTATCATATGTACCATTTTTGGTTGAATCACATAAGTGCATTCCGCAAATTAATACAAGCAATGTTGGGCACAAACAAGGGTCACGCATGAACATAACTTACATGTGCGATTTATTGTAACGCAGAGGTAGTTGATGTTCAAAATTTTCAACTGTGAGCTTCGCCCGTTGGGCTGAGAGGACGCCTAATGACCAGTGAGTGCTCCTTGTCAAGGTTGATAGAGACGGTGAACTTTTATCTCACACAGTACAAATCCAAACAGCCAATCCCTTGGTACTTTGTTACTTGTTCAGGTAGAGGCTATTTTTCTGCCGCTTTTGCCCCATTCGTCCGAAAAATACTAGAGGGAGTGAAAATTAAAGGTGGTAAGCAAAGGTGACATCTCAACCAGGGTAGGTCAATAACACTTCTTTTGCGTTCTTCGTGGGTGTCGATGTGACATTCTTCTCATTGTTGCAGATGAATAGAAAAAATCGGGGATTTTCCCGGATTCTGCAGGCACGGTCCTCGCTCAAGCATTCAAATTTCGACGATGAAGCAATGTTCCCGAACACTCAGTAACGCATAACGCCGTTACGCGTTAGTTATTAAAAATGTAATGACGTTACGTTACTCATTACTTTTCTCCCAAATGTAATGCGTTACCATATTTCACTACTCGATTGTAACGCGTTACCGGTAACGCACTACTTTGTAACGCGTTACTCCCCACCTATGGCCACCACAACACAGTAAAATTTCTGCTGGGGGTCAGTCCACAGGGCATGGTGACGTTTCTGTCGAGAGCCTATGGTGGGCGTGCTAGCGATAAGGCAATTACGGAACAGAGCGGTGTTCTGCAGTTATTAGAATATGGAGCTGTCGTTCTTGCTGACAGGGGGTTTTTGATTGCAGAAAGTGTTGGCATGTGTTGTGCAACATTAGCTGTGCCCACATTTACGAAAGGAAAGAGGCAACTTTCCAGCTATGAAGTTGAACAGACCCGAGAAATCGCAAACGTACGAATTCATGTCGAAAGAGTTATTGGGATGGTACGAAATAAGTATAGGATACTGAAGAGCACCATACCTGTGGAGCTCCTAAGAAGGAACAGTCGTGGTGAAAGTGCTATTGACAAAATTGTTAAAGTGTGTTGCTCACTGACCAACCTGTGCAATTCTGTAGTGTCTTTCGACTGGTATTTATTACTGCCATGATGTATGTTCATGTTTTTAACTTGACGGGAGCAGTAAAGAAATAATTGACACCTCTACTTCATGTGATACCTTTTACTCTTGGTCTGTGCACTTTCATAGTCACTTAAGTTGTTTGGAACAGGACTCGCAGTACCACTGTACACCTTTTGGTGACCTTTTCAACCCTACACAACTTAAATGAAACAACTTGATTGAGAACGTAGCATTATTACATGCAATTATTTTGCTCCGTTTCCGTCCTTTGCATGTGCACACAACCTTGGAGATGGCAGTGTCACATTGGGCTGCTTTTGTGTTATCAGTTTGACTTGGCATCAGAGGATTTGATGTGCATGGCACAAGTGGCGCAGGCAGTACAGGCATGTTCTCTTTACGGCTTGAGAACCAATGTGTCACTACCTCTGGCAAGAGAACCTTTTTGAAAAAGTCTGTCGCAGTTTCGACTAATGGCTTCATGAAGCTGTCATCCCGATAAATTCTCTGCACATTGATTTCGTTCTCGTTCCACAGAACAAAGTCTGCATAGCTAGCATTACACACAAACATTTGAGCTTGAACTTGGTAATGATAGCGGTGGTCCATCTTCAGTTCCAGCACACCGTTGCAGTCTCTTACACAGCCTCTTGAATCATTAAGCAGGTCACTGAGGTGGCCGTCCCTTACTTTCCAAGGGCATTTGACTTCAACAACACCTGAACCACAGCATGTGCATCGGACTAGCAGGTCAGGAGTAGCTCCTAGGAACAAATAGTCCTCGGAGATGAAAAGTCCTGCCACTTCAAACTGAACTTCATTGTGGAGCTCGTGAGCTAATTTCTTGTACTTGGCAAGAGCAACAGCTTCCTTTTCACGGCCATGCTTGAGAGCTGGGGTGGATACCTTGTCACTTTGCGAAGAACAGATTTTCTTGATGAGGCTCATTGATGGGTATCCCAGTTGTGTGTGACACACATCATACAGGGAGGAAGCAGTAACTCGCCCCATCCTGAATGTAAACCAGTGTGCACTCTTTGCCTGGTTCCTTGTCATTTTTTCAATGGTACGAATAGCCTTGTCATTAATTGTCAATGTCTTGAAAATGTTGTCACAGTGTTCCAGCACCTCGCTGAACGTAGTTAAATTGGATGTACTTGGATCGTAGAGACGACGCCGTCCTGATTGTGCACAAACTCCTCGTCACCTCCGGCCACTCCGTGTGGTTTCAGTGGGTGCCAAGCCACATTGGCTTGCCGGGAAACACACGTGCCGACACAGCAGCGAGGCGCGCTCATGGCGCAGCTGAGTGCAACACTGTCATCCCGTTATCTCCATCCGTCTGCCGCATACACATCCGCCGGCGCCTTTCCTTTGACACCCACCTTTTCATGGAAAACACTGTCGCAGCCAACACCTTCTTCCACCACACTGACCCGAAGATTGTTGTGCGTCAGACTCTGTAGAGGAACAAAAACCCAAGTAGAGGAACAAAAACCCAAGTCGAGCTGCCGCTATAAGATAGCTGTTTATTGTACGAGTACCAAATGCGGACTCTCTAGACAAAGCCCGCCAGGAAAGATAAACAAGGGTGGGAATATGAGACGCGAAAGCCTTGAACTCGCCATGCGAAGACGCGGTGTGAAGATGAGTCAACGGCTGGGCTCGAATGCCAGATACCTCACATTTCCCCTCCTTTGGAAGTCTCTGACTCAGGAAAAGTCTTTGGCGTAATGCAGAGTCCACTTCTGGTATGCATGTGAGACATATTCTCACAAGTGCTAATTCTTTCATGCATTTGTGCATCTGCGAGGTCTGTAGTTTCGGCTAACTGGTCATCACGTGAACTGTGTGACAGCGGGATGAGATGCGACCGATTGCGGCGAAGATCACCGCTCTCTGTTGCCACAAGATAGGAACGTGGCGTTGAGGCTGGACCTTTCACGCATCCTCTTCTTTGTACATCGATGACCCATACGTCTTGATTCTCATCAAGATCAGAGAGAGGTCGAACGCCATAGTGTCTATCGAACTGTTGTTTCTGTCTCTTTTTCAGTAGCTCTTCGCACTTCTTTACGGCCTCGTGGTCTACCCTCTTGGGTAGCAGCATTTCTTCCGCTGTGGGAAGTGTAGTTCGCAATCGTCTACCCATCAGCAGTTCGGCTGGGCTGTAGCCATTCTTAAGGGGTGTTGACCGATAGGAAAGAAGCGTTTCGTACGGATCCCCCGTTTTCTTCATAGATCCTTTGATAATCTTTACGGCTGCTTCTGCCATGCCGTTGCTTTGTGGATATCTCGGGCTCGAAGTGGTGTGTTTGAACTTGAATTCCTCTGCGAATTTTCGAAATTCTGATGATTCTGCACCGGCGAACTGTGGTCCGTTATCGGATATTACTTCGTTTGGTATGCCGTGTCGTGCAAAAATGGACTTGCAGTGGTTCACCACCGTTGCAGCCGATAGACTCGTTAATCGAGCAATTTCAGGGTAGCGCGAGTAGTAGTCGGTGACAATTAACCACCATTGTCCGTTTAGGCAAAACAAATCCATTGCTACCTTTTCCCACGGACGTTGTGGAAATGATGTAGGCATTAGCGGCATTTTCCTGTTGATGCGGTGTTCCGCGCACATGTTGCAGTCCTTCACCATTTGCTCGATGTCTGCATTTATCCCTGGCCACCACACTGAGTCTCTCGCACGAAGTTGACATTTGACAATTCCAAAGTGACCTTCGTGAAGCATCTGTAGGATGGTGTTGCGGATGGACTGTGGGATAACTATTCTTGAGCCGTACATCAGTATTTTACCGCTAATAGACAGCTGATGTCGATGATCCCAGAATTGCTTAAGGTCATGTGGTGTGTCCCTTTTGCTTGGCCAGTCGTGCTTAGTGAGACGGACCAGTTGCTGGCAAGTAGGATCAGCTGTTTGTTGCTCTTCAATCCAGTCAAGCGTTGGAGCTGTTGCTGGTACATTGGCTGTTACGCATTGTACGTAAGCTTGAACTTCTTCTTCGAGGTCTCCACATTCTGTTGTGGGAAGCGGAGCTCTTGACAGAGTATCAGCAGCGAGAAGCTCTTTCCCGGGAACGTGAACAATGTCGTAGGAGAAACGCATTATACGCATACGTAGCCTTTGCAGCCTTGGCGTAAGGTCATCCAGGGACTTGGTAGAGAAAAGGGCAACTAGCGGTTTGTGATCGGTTTCTAGAGTAAACCGGGTTCCAATGAGGTAGTCCCTAAACTTCTCACAAGCCCACACCAAGGCTAGAGCTTCCTTCTCGATCTGCGCGTATCGCCTTTCTGTTTCGGTCAGGGTGCGAGACGCGTAGGCGATCACTTTTAGCTTTCCATCGCTTTGCTGCTGCCTTAGAACTGCACCTAGTCCGTACGCGGAGGCGTCGGCGGATACGATGGTGTCCTTTGTTGGGTCGAAAATTCCCAGAACGGGACGCGTCGAAAGAATGTCCTTCCACTGTTGAAATGCGTGTTGTTGCGCCTTGTCCCAGACAAAGTCGTTTTTTGTACTTAACATTGATGTTAAGGGATGTAGAACATCAGCCAGACGAGGCACGAATCTCGCCAGGTACGTTGCCATGCCAAGTAAACGTCGGAGGTCGCGTTTGTTTGATGGCGGTGGCATCTCCTGTACTGACTTGAGGATGCTATTATCCGGTCGAATGCCATTGGCGTCTATTCTGTGTCCTAGGAAAGTGATGCTGGAAGTTCCAAAAACGCACTTCTCGGAATTCAGGGTAAGTTGTGCGTCGTCTAATCGTTGTAGCACTTTCCTCAGTCGCTGGGAATGTTCCTCTTCTGTACAACCGTAGATCAGGACGTCATCCATGTGGCAGAGTACCCCTTCGAGGCCTTCTAAGATCCTCGCCATTCTCTTCTGGAAGTGTTCTGGCGCCGAACTGATGCCGAACGGGAGGCGATTGAAGCAAAATCTCCCGAACGGTGTGATGAATGTCGTGAGCAGTCGGCTATTCTCATTAAGAGTAATTTGCCAAAAGCCAGAGTTAGCATCCAGCCGCGAGAATATTTTTGCACCTGAGAGCTGTCCTAGTGTCTGCTCTACTGAGGGTATGGGGTGCCATTCGCGGTGCACATGTCGATTGAGTTCTGATAGGTCAACACAGATACGGATGTTTCCTGACGGTTTCGGAACCACCACCATTGGAGCACACCATTCTGTTGCCTCATCTACTGGTGAGATAACCCCAAGCTTCCGCATTCGTTCTAATTCTTCCCGTGTCTTTTTGAAGAGAGGGAGTGGCACTCGGCGCGGAGAAACGACAGCATACGGTTTTGCATCTTGTTTGAGAGCAAGGGTATATTCCTCCTTGAAGTTACCGAGTCCTTTGAAGAGCTGAGGGAAGTCCTTACGCGGATTGCAGAGGTGGACTGTCTCGGTGCCCCCGACACGAGGGGTAGAAGCCACGTTGTTCACTTGTGGGAACAAGCAAAACTTTTCTATTGCTGGTTTTCCAAGCAACGACTTCGTAAGTCCCTTCACCACGTAGATCACTTGTTTTGCCGTTTTGCCATTTAGCTCGAGGTCACAATCGATCGTTCCTTCGATTTGGAGTGGTTTGCCGTCGGGACCGTGTAGCTGTCTTTTGGGGTTTGTAAGCGTGATGCCTGGCTTACGGTGCTGGCAGAACGTTTCATAAGATATAACAGTTTCATCTGCTCCCGTGTCTATTTTGAAAAAGTGTGGCCTACCGTTTAGGAGCACTGATATATCCCATCTTGTGCTGCTATCTCCTCCAGCGATGCCTACGAAGCCAACGTCCTGCTGTGCTTCAATTGCGTGCACTGTTGAGGAGGATCTGCACACGAGTGCGAAATGTCCTTTCTTTTTGCACTTGTTGCAGATGGCAGTTTTCGCAGGACACTGCTGTCTCGGATGTGGATCCCTGCCGCACCAACGGCATGTCTTGCTTCTGGAGTTCTCTGAGCTCTCTGAAGCTTTTTGGTGGTGTTTCTTCGTGGTTGATCTGTTACCCCCTGGGTGTTTAATAATGCGATCGATGTTGCCGTCTTTTTCGGGACTCGGTCGGAGGTGAGCCTGCTGCTTTCGAACCGCTTCATGCTGTCGGGCCGTTACCAGCGCTTTGTGGAGGTTGAGTTCCGGATCCAGCTGCAGCTTCTCTGACAGCTTGCGATCGAGGAGTCCTACTACTAGACGGTCTCGGATCAGATCCTCTTTTAACTCGCCATAGTCGCAAGTTTCCGATAAGACGTGGAGAGCAGTTACAAAATCTTCCACGGATTCGGCTTCCCTTTGGGTTCGAGTGTTGAAAAGGGCTCGCTCGTAAATCACGTTTCGTCTAGGTACGAAATACTCTTCGAATTTTTCCAGTACCTTTGTGATGTTGGTTGATTCCTCGGCTTTGAGCTTGAACGTTTGAAGGATGTCTTCGACTTGTTGTCCCATCACATAGACGAGCGTGTCCACCAAGTTGGTCTCCTTCTGTCCTTGCAATCCGGAAGCCGACAGAAATCGAAGAAATCTTCGCTTCCATGCCGGCCACTCGTTGGGTTTGAAGGAGAAAGAGTCTGGAGGTGCTATCTTGTACGACGTCGTCGTCACGGGCGTTGCCATGCTTCACGTTTAAGGGCTTGGAGTTTGCACAGTTGTAGAAATCCACGCTATACGAAGAGTAGACCCATGGATCCCACTTCTGACACCATGTTGTGCGTCAGACTCTGTAGAGGAACAAAAACCCAAGTCGAGCTGCCGCTATAAGATAGCTGTTTATTGTACGAGTACCAAATGCGGACTCTCTAGAGAAAGCCCGCCAGGAAAGATAAATAAGGGTGGGAATATGAGACGCGAAAGCCTTGAACTCGCCATGCGAAGACGCGGTGTGAAGATGAGTCAACGGCTGGGCTCGAATGCCAGATACCTCACAAAGATGGCCTCCTTCAGTGTGTCGCTACGGCTGTCTCGAAAGGAAGAGTCGGCTCTCCATCGTCTTCGCCTGAATGTTGCCCGTACTCCATCGTTCCTGTCCAAGATCAAGCAGCGTCGCTCTTCGGCGTGCCCTTCCTGCTCCACCGACGCCGACACCCATCATTTACTCTTGACCTGCCCAAGATATGCCGCTCCTTGGACCGCACTCACGCACCGCCTACCTGCCCTGGGGCACAGAGACCTCTCTTTGGCCATCCTACTGGGCCCCGTAGGGCAGAAGCAATGGGCTGTTACCAGAGCGCTAATATGCTTCCTGGGTGACTCTGGGCTCCTGCACTGCCTCTGAGCGATCGTGTACTCATGCCCCCTGCTGCCCATGTGCCGCTTGCGTCTTGCACCTTTTCTGTTTCTGTTTTTTTTTTACTTTTTTTTTCTTTTTTTTTTACAAGGAATAGCGACTTCTGCCTGGCTGACCTTTCCTTTTTACCTGCCTCTTTTTTTTCGTAATAAACATATTCCCCCTTACCGTCGTTGATGATGATGATGATTTATTTATTTATTTATATATATATATATATATATATATATATATCAAATATATTTTTATATATTTAGCTATATAATTTATATATAAATATATATATATATATCCCTATATATCCTCAAATATATATGTCATATAGTGTCATTTACTTGTTTCTTTAATGGCTTTTTTCCTGCATTATATAATATATATATATATATATATTTATTTATTTATTTATTTGCATTCCTCATAAGGGCGTTACGTTTCTCAACGTATGACAGGAGCTGCGGGTCAGCTCACAAATAGATCGTCATGCAACTATTTTTCAGCCTTATCGGACAGCTGTATGGCAGGCAGGGTACGAGAGATGTCAACAACATACTTTAGACATCTATTTAACAAATACTTAGATGTGCGTGACAAATGTGCAAGATGGAATACTTTTGTTGCACCTTATGTTTGCTCATATCACCCCGGTGTGTTCATGAGCCCATACTGGCTCACATTTTGATTCGATGCCAAGGGCTGCGAGTTAACATGTAAAGCATGTTGAATATAAAAGGTGTGGAAATGTTTACAACATTTTGAAAATATTAAAAATACCTAGATGTGCATGACAAATGTGCAAGAGAGAACAGCGATTTGTGTTCTTGAGGCAGGTGGTTCGCAACTTGTTGACATGTCGTCTACCTATTTTCGCTAATTTCACACCGGTGTGTTCATGAACCAGTACTGGCTCACATTTTGATTTGATATCAGGAGTTGCACGTTAATATGTCCAGCACGTTGAATATAAAAGACGTGGAAATGTTTAAAAAATATCAAAAATACCTGGATGTACATGACCAATGTGCAAGATGGAACAGCTGTTTGTGCTCTTGTGGCAGGTGGTTTGCAACTTGTTGACATGCCATGCGCCTTATTTTTACTCATATCACGCAAGTGTGTTCATGAGCCCATACTGGCTCAGATTTTGATTCAGTGTGGTTGATTCGGTTGATTCGGTGATTTTGTAGCTGGCAGTTGTAAGCTAACATGCCCAGTAAGACGTTTATCCTGTTTGCAAAACACCATTAGTGTACAATAGTGCGGGTTATTAGAGATTTTTTGTTTAAAGAAATATGTTGCAAAGTAACCGAAATTTCTCTCTTTTTCTCATGGGGAGGACAAAGTGTAAAATATTGAGAGGCAAAGTGGAAACTGTGTACAGTCTCTCACAGAGAGAATAAAAACTTTATTTGAAAAGGACATTATGAGTAGCCGTAAATTGTTGTAGTCTTGCAGGCCACAGTCCATCCAAGTTCGAAGCCAGTCATCAATCATCAGTACATACAGGAACTCGTCACGAATAAATATCCATCTTCGTTAAGAAAGCTATAGAGTTCTAGTCGGAGTTAGTGGGAACAAAGGCAGTGACGATTTTCCACTTTGCCCCTCGCAGTTTGTCTAGCAATCAAAAGTACTCTATGTTTGATATAACTGCAAAAGTGGAAATTCCTGCCGTTAGATCTTTATAGCACAGCCGCAGCTTGAGGTTACCCTCATATATAATGCAGCGCAACTATAATTTCTTTCATAACTTGCAGCTTTTATGTGACTGTGCGTCATTTTAGTGACAGCAGTGAAACACTTTATTTACTTCCACACTGTCCACACATCCAACAGCCTTTGTGTACCGACATGAAATTTTGACCACGCAAGCATCTAGTCCTGCTGGACGAACATTCTGATGACGCTACCAATAAGCCGAAAAGATTTTTTTTCCGCATTGCCCCGCTTTCTCCTTATACTTTTCGTAATGTCCGTCTTGTAGCAGTGAAACTGTTATGCATACCAGTCCAAAACCAATAAATCTGTTGAATTTTCTGCAGGCGTTCTGAATCCGGCATCGATATACAAGACACGGATCAAGAGGCACGGCAATACTGACTCACGGTGCTGTAGGAAAACTCGCATACGCGTACCTTGCGTCGTCATTTCGTAGGGTGCAACACCCGCATGTAAAGGTGGTACACCAGTTCTTCTCCCTTCCCTTCCTTCCCTTTTCCTCCCTTTTTTTTATTTGTTCTAATAAATACCCCCCCCCCCCCCCCAGTTTTTCTGCTCCATGCATTTTCCGTACAGCGTACTCTTCATTTTTTCTCGCGAGCTGACTTTTCCAGAATGACGATAACGCGATGCAGTACACGTCACAAAACGCTTTCTAAGCAGAAGGCTTTTATTTTTCTTGTTTCTGCCTTGTGGAAGTGATCGTTACCTTCGGTCTTACTTGTGTTGCGATTTCGTAGGTACAGCTGCGGTCAACCTCAATAATGACACTGGAGAAAATTCGGTATCATTTCCCAGCAAGACAGCTGCCACCCTTGGGGCACTGGGGGAATATTAAGTGAACAAAATCCATGCGTTAAACTAACAGAAGGATTTTGTTCAGTTAACATTTCCTCATGACCCCAAGGGTTGCTGTAATCGCGCTCGGGAACGAGACCACATTTTTTCCAGTGTTATTATTAAGGTTGACCGGAGCTGTACATGCTTTGATCATGTGCTATTAGAGCACATGATCGAAGCGGCGACTCGCTACGAACTGTGTGTCCTTGCAGTGCTTGCTTTGATATACGTCTCCCCTGTGCTACATACTTCTGCCTTCCATTAGTAATAAGGCAGTGATTTATCTGTGGAGCTATATCCTCTGACATAGGGAAAAAATAACGGGAATAAAAAACAAAACAGAAATATCGATTGCTGCTCAAGAGAGAAGTCGCGCTCTGTACTTGTCATGTATTTGTCATGTCAAGGCTTCGTTATCTCTACAAGGGAAAATCGCAGTAATAACTCCAGGTATCTGTTTTACCGCTCTTCTCTAAAGGGCTTGAGAAGATTATTTTTAACTGAATGCGTTCTCCTGTGAGAGACATAAAATTATTTCCGGTGCGCAGCTTGGTTTCAGGAAACATAAGCCGTCTGAGTTGGCATTACTTCATCAAAAAGACTATATTGTAGGTCGCTTTGAGTAAATCCGAGTTACCCCTCGAATATTTGTCGACTTTACGCAGGACTTTGATTATATCAATCGCAATCGTCTTCTAACGAAATTAAACAAGTGCGGCTTTCGAGGTCCAACAGTGAGTTTACTTACATTGTACCTAGCACATCGTCTATATAGGTCGAGGTTAACTGTTACAAGTTGTCGGTAAGGCCAATAATAGCTGGCGTCCCCCAAGGTAGTATCCGCAGAAGCAAAGTACACCTTGTATGCAGACGAATCATACGCTATTAGTTTCGTCTAATACGGTTGAAGACGCGATTAAATACACTAAGAGAGCACTAGGTAGAACCCATCGTTTTATGGGCACAATAGAATGAATTAAAAATTCACGCATGCAAGACAAAAGCTATTATATTTCGACCGAAAAACAAACTGGTTCCGACACCAGTTGATCTACAACAAAGTTTGGAGAAAATACAAGTTGTAGGAAACGTCTTACTGGGAGTTGTATTCACTATGAGCTTCGATGACCATAGGATCTAATTAATAAACTTTCTCGGTTTGTAGGAATTACTTGCCGCAATAGTCACCTGCTCCCAATTAAAGGCTTGTTCTATAACCCTCTGTTCTTTGCTTCCTTCCTGACCTTTCCTTTCTTATTTTCTTAATAACCCCCCCCCCCCGCCCTCTGTTCTTATAGCATTTGCACTATATGCCCACCTGGCCATCTCCGGCAATAACAACAAAATCTATATGCTTCGAAAGAAGGTTCTACGCGGTATAAGTAATGAGAACTACGTGCATCGTACGACAGAGCTATTTATGAAATTTAGTCTTATATATGTAATTTATATGGCAGACGGCTATTTGAACGATATTAAAGAGAGAGAGAGAGAGAAATACATGATGACGATGATATGGGGATGACTTCCGCTCATTGAGCAGAATTAAAGAGAGCAGAGAGCAGATATTAAAGAGAAACTGCAATGAATATCACAAACCTAAGCGCCTTGGCGGGCCTACCATTCACGTACGTACCGTGGTGTCATTTCGAGCACTGGTATGTTTCCACATTTCGCAGGACATATGGAATGCAAAGTTTAGGCAATACATTACCGCGTGTTTTAAATTACCTGAGTGCAAGAGGTTCCGACCTTTCGGGGATCTCGCGGAAGCAGCCACCGGGTACATGATTGCTCAAAGTTAAGTAGGTTTGCTATACTGCGACTGTGGACGTCTGTTTTGGGTTTGTCTTCCATATGTGTATTAAGTGCTGTATAGATGATATTATAAGAATACTATTTAAAACACTATTGTGCTTAATACGTGTAGGTTGGCTTGCTGCTGTCACCTACTGTTGTAGGAGTCGGTGGACTCGTCCAAGCTGCATTCTGCGGCTTTTCGATAACCTCCTCGTATGTATAGGAGGCTGTGCTCCGGGCAAAACACTTCCACACTGAAAGAAAAGTATTCCAAATTTGTAACTTCTAACTGTATGCATTGGGAATTTGGGATACAGTTCGTGGTACGACAACGATACGCGAATGTTTTCTAATACAACGAAAACTGCATGTTTACATATTTTTGAGTGTCAAGGAAGGAAGAATGCGCCGAAGAAAGCTTTCATCGGGACACGTTAGTTTGGATGCTCGGATAGGGCTTTATTACTGTATAAAAAAAATAAAGAAAAAGAACACGAGAAGACACACTGCTGACTTCGCTATCCTTGTGTAAGAGTAACTACTATAACTGCGAATCACCCACCCCGTTTACATAATTTTATCAGGCACTTTATGCTCTTTATTAATCTCCACATGATCTCAGAAAAATATGTCCATCCCGTTAGCGCTCTCGCTTTCTGTTTGCCGTTCTTCCGAACGTAAGTACATGAATGTCGCATCTAATGTGCGCAAAACCCAGATACCGAGACTAAGCCACTTTGATAACAAAAAGGTCACACGCGGCACATATTATATAACTCCCCTGCCCTCAGGAAAAGAAACAAGGGCAGTAAACGCAACTGCTTTATCGGAGAGGAACGCCAGTATTTGCACACTACTAAATCTTTAGGTAAAAAGTCGGACGGATTGGGCACTACATGAGGCTCTCCACTCGCCATTACCGTCACACATTAGTGCGCGCCATTCTTCGGCGCCCAGCATCCAGCAACTTCCAAGCTGTTTTAGCTCACCCCAGCCTCATTCGAAGAGAGAAAAAGTACACAAGCGAGCTGATGTAACGCTGAAGTATAGGAGCAGCCTCATTTCTAAGCATAAAAAAGTAACTCTACCCGCAGTCCCACCATGGGCCCTTCAGTCACCACCTGTGCATGTCAATGTCCCTGGCTTGGCTTCCAGAAAATCAGCTACAACAATTGTTCTTTGCCAACTCAGTCTGGGCATGCTTCATCGCGATGAAGGCAGAATTAAAATCTTTACTGACGGCTCATCGACACAGACCGGCTCTGCCTGTGCATTCATAATTCCCGAGCTGTCGATTGAAAGAAGCGCAAGTCTGTCGCACCCCACGTCGGCTGCTGTGGCCGAGCTGCATTCCATTCTTATGGCGCTTTCTTTCATTGTGTCCCGCCAACCCCCATTCACTGGACCATATACAGTGACTCCAAAGCCGTCCTCCAAGCTCTGCACTGCACCATGGGCTTGAGCTCCCTCGCTCCATTGGTGTGTGACGTCCTCAGGGAGTATTCGTGTGCTGTCACACAGGGACATAGCATGACCCTGCAGTGGACCCCAGGTCACTGTGGCGTCCCTGGGAATGAGGCTGCCGACCTACTTGCGAGACGGGCTGATGTGGCACGTGGTGTACCGGCGCACCCTACGTATTTCACCCAAGCGGACGCGAGGCAACCAATTGGTACCCTTGTCTGGTCTGTGCAGTGAACACTGGCGAAGAAGCGTCCCTTCTACGTCGTTCCTGCGCAAGGTATAGACCCAGATCTCTGTTTTTATATGCCGTCAGCGCTTCCATCGATCCATCACGTCGCTCACCTACAGGCTTCGCCTCAACGTGCCATAGGGTGGTCGACTTTTGTTTAAGCTCGGCAAGGTTTCGTGCCCCAAGTGCGGTCTGTGTGATGTAGTTGAGCACGTGGATCATATACTCAAAGACTGTCCGAGGTACAGTGCACACCGTTGTACCCTTGTGTCACTGCTGGCCCGCATGGAAAATCGGCCATACTCCACCTAAAAGATTGTTGGGTGCTGGCAGACAAATCAGCTCATACCTGGGATGCGTGCCCTTGTGTAATTTCTCGTCTCGACAGACCTCTTTGACACTTTGTGACGCTCTTTGTTTTTTGTGCATTGAGATTTCCGACGTGGACTCACTTGGGGCTTTGTATGTATTTGTGCTTTCTATGTGTCCCAGCCTCAGAACATCAATTGTCTCATCTCCTACACTGTTGATTTTGGTGTCAAGTTTTGTGGTGATGTGTTCATCCATTCTGTTTCAAAGTGTATAGGTTTGTGTAGTTTCCCTTTCTTTTCTGAATAACGCGTCCTGGAGTAGCCAGTCCCGAGTGGCTCGGGACTAACATCTCCATTTTTTTCCTTTACAAATCAATCAATCAATCGGACGGCTTATAAATGAAAAAAAGGAGAAAGAAAACATGTACGAAAATTCCCAAACGAACTATGGCTACGAAATCTCATTGTGCGGAAGGATGTCTACTGTATACCAGGGGGTTGAGTGCACGTCACGAAGTTTCGACGAACAAAGAGCCTTGCCACAGGGGAGCTGGGCCCAATCATAGTATAAATAACTGGCAGTAGATTTAGACATAAGGTGAGTTCGCTTACAATTTTGTGGCAAAAGCCCACATGCCCAGGGCAGGACTGCGTATAATTTCGAGCACCCGGTGTTCTTCAACGTGCGCTGGAAAACGTTTCCAGCGCACATCAAGCGTCATCGTTATTTTACAGCGATAACCATAAAGTAAAGCGAAGCCATAAAGGCTTCGGTCCTACTATAGCCCTACTCCCCTTGTGAAAACTGCCATGATTTGTATAGAGATTGCGTCGCTCCTATACGCTGTGCAAGTGCGTTTCTGCGCATGAGAGGAGGCAGAGAGAGGGAAGAGGGAGGGCGCCGCCGTAGCCAATGGGGCTTTTCGAGTGAAGTAACCGGGAGAGGAGATATGCGCAGAACGCTCGCTTACTTGCCGAGCGTATTTGTCTGACGTTGGCGGTATTGGTATCATAGGAAAGCATTTTTCTATACTAATGCACTCCAGCGCTCTTTTGTTTATACATCGCTCAGCTGTTCTACTATAAAGCGAGGAACATTATCAATTTTTCTCCTCTTTGTCAACATTTTACGCGAAACAAAAAAAAAGAGAAGATAGCGCTATGAAGTTTTTTGCAGCCTGGTGTCCTGGGTTACACAGAGAGAACTTGCTAGCTAGCACTTTTTCCGCCCGGTCTCTAAACGACCGAGCAGCGGGTTGCAAAACTATAATCGGTGTCGTCACATCCGCACTTCAACGGTGGCGGGTGCTCTCATTGGCCCGCACGTCCAAGTTCACGTGGTTTAGCAGACGACGGAACCCGAAGACGGGCGACCGCGATGCCCCTGGCGTGATCCAGGCGACTGAAACCACTATTAGTGGTTTCCTGGCACTCATGTTCGGGTGGCAACGGTCACGTGATCCAGCTAGGGTGCCAACCTAGCAATTTCCGAGCCCCATGTCGTGTTGCCATGAAATGACCACCTGAATTCGCCATTATTATCTGTGACAAAAATATGCGGCCAACGTCCTTTTTCTTGCATTAACTTTCTGCGCACTCTGCCGTCTATTTATTCTTCTTTTTTTTTCTAAATTAAAGTGTACTGATTTCATTGAATTGAACTTGGGAACTTAATAATAATATGCACAGAAACAGGAACTTGCTGTCAGTCACTGTAACCCTAACGTTCTCTTCAACCTTTCTTCTCTTCCTCATTTTTTTTTCTTTTTTGGAACAACAACTTTATTTTAAGAAAATTAAGATGATTTAGATTTTTTTATTTTGGAGACAAAATGCGAATGGCAGATACAAAGGCTCGTAAACTCGCGAACTGAAAGTTCGTAAGCTCAATCCACATAGCAAACAATGCGCTTTGTGCCTTTCGCTCTCCACACCGTGCACTTTTGGTTTCGATTAAAAAAAAGATAGATACAGATAGACAAAAGATAATAATTATATACAACAAAGAGAAACGATAACCCCAGCTTCGCGATGCTTCTTGTAATAAAGCAGCAAGGTTCTGTTTATTTATTTATTTTTTTTACTTTCGTATTTATTTCCAAGGGAAAAGGGAGGTACAGCAAAAAAGCTGCAGAGGCGGCTTGACAGCAACCGTACCCCCAGATACCAGGGTAACAGCAACAGAAAACACTCTATACAATCCAAGAGCATATCAATCTACGCAACAAGCATTAAAGATATGTGTTTAGGATATTTAATATAACCAAGTAAACTTGTGTAGTACAAGTTCAATACAGTTCCAATATAATGTAGCACAAACTAATTACACAAAATGCATACACAAGAGAAGTCACACTCTAAGACAAGCTAAAACAAGTGTAATATTCCCAAAGAATCCCACAAAAGAGCGCCACTAAGGGAGCCAGTGGCAATTCAAGGAGACACGGCCGCGGCGGACACTAATGTACCGTGTCGACCATCTTCGGAGGAACTCTGTCTCTCCAAGTGTAACAAACTGGGTCTCCAAGAAAATGACTACCTGCTTGTGGAGCGACAGAAGGAGAGGGTACTGAACGCGAAGGCGCCTGCTTTGAGCTACCGCTCTGCATCTGTTCTTCCACAAGACGTACCTTGCCACTGCAACCAGCAGAAGAACAAACCTGTCCCTGATCCGGTGCCCTAAACGGTAGCGGAACGGGAAAACCCGGCAAACGAGAGTCCAAAACGTCCTTGCTACAACGCAGTCGTCTAACACGTGAGACACTGATTAAATGTTGGGACAATTCGGACAAAGGGAGGTATTGGTAACACCCCACCGGTTTAAGCGATCACGCGTAGGTAGAACTCCCCAGGCCGCCTTCCACAAAAAGTCACACACTTCGCGTGGGAAATTGTCGGGCCGGATATCACCCCACGATAGACCCAGATTTCTCAAGTTATCCGACCGGGGTTCATCCAAGAGACATAGCAATTCGCAGATACGTGATGCAGGGACCGATCGAGGATCGACCTGAGGGTCCTGAGTCTGTATGTCGCAAAAACGCTCTGCGATACGTGGATAAAACAGGGACGGGGAAGTGGCTTCAGGGTACCTATTCCCTAGTCCGCGAGGAACTAATGCCCTGCGAAAGTGGCCCATCCAGTACAACGCAAGCGCACGCGCTGAATGCTCAGTATCGTCAAGAACACGAAGGACAGCCCGAAGGGCAAGCAGTGTCCAAAAAGTAGAAGGACCGCGCGTCTAACAAGAGCTGTTCTTCCTCCCCAAAAGAAGGAGAATATCACCGAAGAAACCCTAGTGCATACAGCACGGGGCGGTATAGCAACCCGGGAAACGAACCACAGCTTACTACATAGCACATTCTTGGTTAGATACGCACGCTCCTGAAAAGGTAGGTAAAACCTACTGGCTATCGAAACCTTGCGTTCAACGTCCTGAAGCAGGGAATCCCAGTTTTATCGTGCCACGCCCCGTTGGTCAAACACTACCCCCAGGATTCGAAGGGATAAGCACTGCTCTATACCGCCCAAGAAGTTGCCACTAAAACCAGCAACTGGCAATGCCTTACTTTTTGTATTGTTAAGCCGAGCACCGGAAACACGCAAATACTTGCCAAAAATCTGAAGTGCTTCGCACAGGCTATCACTGTCCCTGAGAAAGAGTGTAATGTCATCTGCATACGCAGATACCACCACCGAACCACCGCAGGGGAGCGGAAACCCACGAATACGAGGGCAAGCAGCAAGCCTACGTAACAGCGGGTCTACACTCTTAAACCCGTACCTTTTATTGTAACTTTTAGAAACATGTAACTTCTGTATAGACGTAGATTTCGAGATTTCTTATAGGTTACACCACTGTAACGTATATTTAGAGGTTAAAAGCGACCAAGGTCATGTCTTTACAACACGAATAGAAGTTACATCTCGGAAAAAACAAAAACAGCTTGTTGTAACTTATAAATGTACCCTCTACTCCGACACTGTAACTTCTAAGCGAAATCTCCAACGATAATCTCTTTGTTAGTTTCTTATCGTTTGTTTTCCTTTTGTTTTTCAGCATAATGCCGCGTTTCAGCCTCCCATTCGAGACGACAGTTGCGAATCTACGCTGTTATTTTTTATCTGTTTCAGCGTCACCTATACGTCAACTACATGTTATCAATGCTGTATGAACACAGATTATAAGTTCGCAGTCTGAAATACTGATAGTATGTTTCTTTCTAAAGGGTGGAAAACAATTGTCAATGCCGCAACCACCAAGATTTCCGATTTCGCTGCGTAGCCGAGCCTGGTCTAGGTCTATCCACACTGAGAGCGGTTTCCTTGAAACGCTTAACGCTCGTCGTCCGTCCGTTAACAAGTGTAATCTGTTTTAATCAGTGGTTTTCCTCGCGTTTATCATAGTGTCGTCAGGACAACGGAAAAGCTAGATGTCGCTAGCAAACAAGTATATTTTCGGTGTTCTCAGTGGAAAGTGTAGTGAGTGCGAAGATTGCAAAGAATATATAACCGAAAACGAACGTCACCACCGCAGCCCTAATTCACATACTTCATACACTGGGTAAGTGTACATTTTGTGCTAGGTACGTGCGTTATTTTGATAGCAAGAGCTCTTAGCGCAGGTTTGTTGTGATTATGGCAAGCGTTTTGCGGTCCTGCATATGAACGCCACTTACGCTACTTGCCACTTACGCTTGCTACTTTTCTGCTCTTACTTGGTCGCCAAGTCAATACACCGGCGTGCATTTTGCGAGCTGCGGATATATGCATCGAGATATATAATTCGCAGCTTCCTACTTGTTGTATTCTTACGATATTCTAAGACTCAATCGCGGAGTGAACGCCTTCCCGCATTTATGCTGCTTTGTACCTTGTGCTTTGTACGGATTTGAATGGTTCCGTAAATGTTACTCTCATTGCCCAAACTTTTGTTCCCAGGATCCCACATGCAGGTTCACATACCGTCACCAGCGCAATGCAGTACCTCACAAACTCGTCCCAGAGCGCCTCCAACGCTGATAACGCAGTAATGTAGTCTCTCCTGCGTTACTGTACACTCATATTCCTCAAGGTTGTGTGCGTTTTATGTAATACTGTATTGCCATTTGCGCTCGCCTCTGCAACACGAATGTGGAATAAATTTTTTTCTGCTGCAGTTCTCCATTTCGTTGGGTGTGTTCAGCTTAGCAAACATAGGTCAGTTGTTTTGACTCGCTAGCTTCCTCGCACTTTTATGCATTGCTTCTCACTTAGAAGATAGTTCTTTTTTCCACATACATGATAAAGCGACCATGGTTTCTCCTCACACCAGAATCGCACTTGTGCACAATGTGTCACCTCTCGACAGACTTCTGTTTTTGTAATATACATATGTTCAAGATCTCCTTTTCTGCTGGTTCATTTTGGTACATTGGTGTGTTCTGTAAATGTCTGTCCATATCCCACGCACAGGGTGTTTGTTTTTATTCGCATCACACCAGCGCTCATTTGACAGGTGGGTTATGTTAATTTTCGCAAATTAACCCATCCGTAGTTACAAACATTTCCGACATTTCCTGACGCATGTGTTTGTAACTACAGATCGACTAATTAGCAAAGATTCACATAACCCGCCTGCCAAATGAGCGCTACTCTGTTGCGAATAAATATTAACATCCTGTATAAAAAGCCGCACGTTGGCGTAACCTTTACGGGGAGGTGCTGGATTGAAGGCCGTAACCTCTAATTAGTGGGTTTCCTTGTAACTTTTATAAAAGGGGTCACTCAGAGGGTACCTGGTAGCTTCTGAAATAGAGGGTAAAATATTGCGATTTTTTACCCTTTACTAAAGGGTACGGAGTTAAGAGTGTATGCACAACACGAACAGCATTGGGGATAACGGGCACCCTTGACGAACCCCACGTGTTATTGAAAACGGCTGCGCTATGTTGCTGTTAACGACGAGGTCACTTGTCAAGTCTGAGTACGACCGAAGCAGTGAGATGAAGGCTACGGGAAGGCCAAACATACGCAGAACACCAAAAAGATAAAAGTGCTCCACGCGATCAAAGGCCTTGGCCTGATCAAACGAGACGACTGAACCAGGCTGGTGAAAGCTGTGGGCATATTCAATGGCATCTCGTGTCAATAGCAAGGACGAGAAGATAGTTCTGCCCAAAACTGAGCAGGTTTGAAATGGAGAGACGAGGTAGGGAAGTGCATTCCTCAAACGTGTTGCGATAAGTGAAGCAAGGATCTTGTAATCACTATTCAGCAACGTAATAGGACGCCAGGATTGTGGAGAGTTGCTATCGCCACCCTTCGGAATAAGGACAATGCGACCATGCTTGAAAGAAGGCGAAAGGCGGTGGGTGCTCTTGTAGAAATCTAGTGAACAACGCGACCATAGACGGACCGAGGGCTGTCCAAAAGCATTTGTAGAACGGCACAGGCAGCCCGTCTGGGCCCGGAGCACAAGAGACTTGTTCAGCAAGGACAGCTTTAACTTCTGATAAGGTCAGAGAACAACACAACGCCGATCCCAAATCATCTGGCAGTTCGGGCAACGAAGCCAGGAAACATCTCTTCGCTAACCTCGCTTTCCTGGCTCTCAGAAGAGAACAATTGTGCAAAGAAAGTGCGAAATACATGAACGATGTCTGATGGGGCAGAGGAGACAGACCCATCCGCCAAGCGTACTTGTTCGACATGACTCTGTCGAGGTTGCCTAATGTCGGAGTTTCGCATGTGGCGCAACACGTTGGGGTCCAAGATAGGACGGTTGCGGTTGAACATAACTGCCGCAGTCCGGGACGAAAAGCGCAAAGCTCGGTAATAGCGCTCTTTCAGGATGTCCAGATACTCTTGCATGAACAACGTAAGGGGCCCTCCACGTTTCACTATGAGCATTCGACGACGAAGTTCATTTAAATGTTTAGTGAGAGCAACCTTCCTGCGTCTACAAGCTGCGATCAAAAGTTCTGACCAGTGCCGCTTAAGGGTGTCCCAGACGACCGGGTCGAAGTCTGTCTCACGCAAAGAGTCACGGATTGCCACCTCTACTTCAGAAGTAACTTCGGGATCGTGTGATATTGCGCTATCTAGCCTCCACCAGCCGGGCCCTCGAGTTTCAAAAGTCGAGAGATCCAGCGCGACGAAAAAAGGTACATGACCTGAAATATATCCCACTGAGACAGGAAACGGTGAAGTTCGGCATTGAACAATGCAGTCAGTGTATTCATTCGGCACATATGCTCTGTCCAGACGACTAAACGAGTTCCCACGGGACCAAGTGTAATTGAACTGGTTGCCATACAAATAGACCCAGGCGTCAGTTACGGAATACTGCTGCACTATTCGCCTCAGTTCACGCGCGTTCCACGTAGGCCGGCCGAAACCTGGACGAGATACATCACTGCGAGAATCTAAAACACAGTTTAAAGTGGATGCGGTTCAAGCATGAACGAGTGCAAGTTTTGAAAAAAAGCGTTAGATAACCCGGGACAAGCGGGCCCGTACACGTTAAGAACACGAACTTTACAGTTTGCAACGTAAATATCAAGACACACTACGCGGCCCGCAGCGTCATAACAACAAATACAATCATGAAGCAGCGACGGTCGGGAGACAACTACACCGACTCCCTCCGACCGCGCAGACCCCAACGAGAAGAAACAGTTAACAGAAAACCGCCTACGAAAATCACATACGTCTTTGGGCGAACTAAAGTTCGTTTCCTGGAGGAGCAATAGGTCACAAGAGGACGCCCGAGCAATGTGCAGTATCTCACGCTGCTTATCCGGGCATTTAAATCCCTGTGCATTCAGAGTGAGAAGGCGCATGAAGGGTAAAAGGTCCTGGTCCATCATTCCTGGTAAGATCCGGAGTCCGTACTAAGCTTCTTCTTCCTCTTCATCCTCGGGGAAGTGGCCGTACTAAGCTCCATTACGTGGTCGCTGTCAACTCGCTTCTTCTTCTTTTTCACTTCCTTGGGGCTACTCGTTGAGCGCATTATTCTCTTGGAATCTGGCCGACCACAGTCCAGCTGAACAGTATCCACAGGTGACCCATTCGTTGAGGATGCAGCAGCTGGCGGACCAGCGCATGGCGGAGGAGACACGAAGTTCTCGTCGGCAGGTACGTTGTCACCTGGAGGACTAGAAGTCAAGAGAGGCTCACCCTCGGAATCCATTTTCTGATCCAGCGATGCATCCTCTGATTCGTAGCAAACCGTGTTGGAGTCTTCAGATGAAACTTCCATTGAATCATTCCTCTGCGCACACGGCGACACCTTTTGTATTACGCTGGATGGCAGATGAGCTACTTGAGTTTCTGTCAGTATTCCTTGTGCTTCACCGGGCAAATCTTCAGCCTCTTGCTTCCGGGGATCGGCGGGGGCATCGTATAGCGGCGGAAAAGCAACCGTTGGCGAGACCAATACTTCAGAATACGGTCGCCTCTCTGTGCAGTCAGCGGTAGCATGGTTGGCTCCACACCTTTGACAGGGTCGCTGACACGATAACGTTGGGTGACCGAACGTGCTACACCGGTCGCAGAATTCTTCGCGGCAAGCAGCCTTAAAATGACCCTCTTTTTTGCAACGCCGACAGACTTTCTTCATGCCAACGTAATCAAAGGTTACGCGATGGCCAAGTACACGAAGAAAATTAGGAACCGGGTTTTTCACGGACATCTCGATTTTCACCACTCTGTCCCCATTCCTCACTGTTGGCCTACCTTTGTTCCGACAATAAGAAATATCCAGGACCTTCAAACCTTCATCCATGTGGATGAAGGGCACTACGAAGACATTCATTTGGGATGAAAACTGGAAGATATCGACAGATGACGTTGACGAATCTGGGACCCACGGGGACGATTTCTACACTTTCATTCCCAACCTTAATACTGCCAGCCGCATGAACCTTCTTCATGGCACTAGCTGAGTAGACTACCACCTGGAAGGACGTTTCTCCCAGGTGTTGTACGCTGAAAACGGTGGCATCTCCGGCGACCGCCTCACTTGCATCGACGATGTCATCTACAGACGTCCCAGCAGGGACAGACACATTAAAAGCCCAGTCTTTCGACGGCGTGCGAACTGACATTGCTGCCCGGTAGAAGGCGTCACTCAGATGACGACAACGTCCGGGGCGACCACGAAAATGTATCCAAAGATCAAGAGCAAAGAGAACACACGTCCGAACACTGGCAATGCACCACACGCTGCGCGCGCACATTTTGCACACAGTCTTATTGAAACAGAACTGCATCTGTAGGGAAAAAAAAGAGAAATGTTTAAACGTAACATCCTGACCTACTTCACCCCTGTGGCAAAGTATATCTTTAGTTCTCTCTGTGGCATTACAGATATGGCTGACCCGGCGCAAAGGTATGTATTTAATATGTGTGGAATATTGTAAAGTAACATCTGTTTTTCCGTATTCCGTTCTGACTGTTGGGATAACTCACCTGCATTCTTGTCGCGTGTTATATGTTGTAGATGTTTCTCGTACATCTGCTAACCTATTGACATAGCAAATAAATACATCGCCCGAGAAGCGAATTTTTTTTAGTAAGAAGAAAATCATAAAGGTCGCGAACACGTACTACTCTGAATTAATTATAAAGTGGTTCTGTATGCGCAGTGTAAGCAACATTCGCAACACAACGAATAACCTTTTTTTGTAGCAGTGTTAGACGTTCAATATTTGATGCAGTTGTGTTTCCCCAAACCAAATGACAGTAACATATATGTCAGTAAAAAGGCTATATAAGTAATTTGACACTTTTTGGTAGAATTGAACGACATCTACACATCAGCCCTACTACGGGATTCAACGTTGTACATAGATAGTGCACATGAGTGTTCCAGCTCACGGCACACGTGAGATGAACTCCCAGAATTTTCACATGCTCAACTAACTGAATCGGTGTTCCAGCCAAGTAAATTTTTGTTCCACACGTATTTTTTTTTGTTTTTAGGGCGAAATATAACAAATTTAGTCTTGTTTGTATTTATTCGCAGATCATTTTTGCAAGACCATAAATTTAAACTACTTAATACATCATTTGCACTGGTTATTAGTTCGTCACTGTTGGGAACGGAAATAAATATGCTAGTATCGTCGGCATCAATTACAAATTTAACGTGCTTGTCAATCAACTATGTCATTTATGAAGATATTAAAAAGAAGTGGACCCAATATGCTGCCCTGAGGCGTTCCACATGTAACCGGAACTTTGCTTGATACATGATTGTCTATAACAACACTTTGAGAGCGGTGTTGTAAGTAGGACTTCAGGTTCAAGGCCAAGCCGCGTACACCATATGCAAAAAGCTTACGAAGAAGTATACCATGGTTTAACAAATCGAATGCTTTCGTAAAATCCACAAAAATGCCCAATGTCAGTGACTAGTTCTCGAAGTTTCGGAACATTATTTCTTTCATTGTGAGCAATGCCAGTTCCGTAGATCTGCCTTGGCGAAAGACAAACTGCGAGTTCGTAATGAGTGATTGTGTAGCAAAGAATTTGTCAAGTCTCGTAAATATAATTTTTTCTAAACCTTTAGAAAATACAGGCAGCACTGATATGGGTCTAAAATTTTCCAGGCAGTTTTTATGTATCAGTTCCTTTATGTATCAGTGAAACCTTGGCTGACTGCATTCTAGAAGGGAATAGGCCACATGAAAGATGTGAATATCTTATACAATAAAACGGAATCAGGAAGAGGCTGGGTCGGTGTTTTCGAAATTACGGTTGTTACGTGCCGAAATATCATGAAGCCCAACTATCAGAAGGCCGAAGAAACGGATAGCCGTAATCTAAAGAAAAGCCGAAACCCGGAAGAGAGTTCGGAGAATTTGTAAAACAAAATTTACAAATTTACAAAATTATTTAAAAAAAGAGAGTGTGGAGCGTGTGTCACCACCGTCGTTAATCCACAGTTCGAGGTAACCCGTTAGAAGTTAGGATTTATAGCATCACAGATCTCGGAAAGGTGCATTGACACATTTCCGTCTGTACTTGTCCCATTCATGACTAGTCTCATGACAAACATGCAGGCATAATAGGTTCCGCATTCACGGTGCAGAATGCCCTCGTTTCTTTCAACGCAGTGCGACATGCTGAATATGCCTCGTGTATGCACCTAAATGGTTGTTCGTTCTCTGCGTAATAAACAACACGATCTCGACACATTTTTATCACTTGGATTTAAGTTTTCTATTCTCATGTTTAGTGAAACTTGGTTCACTACAGAAGAGGAATCTTATAGATTACCAGGCTATTCCCATTTCCTCCTAAATCGACACGATAAACGTGGCGGTGGCCTTGAAATTCTAGTTGCGGAAAGCTTTCCAGAGATGGGGTGGGGGACAGTTGTTCAGGAATTAACTTCCTCAATGACAGATTGTGAATTGCTTACCATTAAGTGTATGCACTTCTTATTCGTTGCTCTCTACCGCCCGCCTTCGGGGAACATACAAAGCTTTCTTGGCTGCTTAGAAAGGTTATTGTCATACTGTGGTGACAATAAGCTGAATGCTGTTATCTGTGGTGATCTGAACGTCGACCTTCTTACAAATACAATGAACTGTCGTAGACTTCTTAACTTGCTCCGAAGTTACGGATTCACAAACACCATCAACTCGCCAACAAGAATAACACAAAACACTGATACACTACTTGACCTTGTAATAACTAACTGTGACCTGCCTACAGCTACTGCTGGTACAGTCACAGCTGACATAAGTGATCATTTTCCCGTTTTCTTGTCAGTCAAACTAAGGGGACTTCACCGTAAGATTAATCCCACGATTTCGAGAAAAGTAATATCGGACGCAGGCTTTGAGCATCACCTTGCCCAGACTGATTGGGGCAACGTATTTACGCAAGACGATCCAGACGCTGCTTTTGAAGCATTTCTTTGCCGCTATAAAGAGGCGCATGAGCTATGTTTTCCTGTTAAAACATATAAAATGCACAAGCGCGCACGTAAACCTTGGATCCTTCCAATACACATACGCAAGATAAGGAAGCGTAATACGTTTTATTCTCAGTTTCTT
The DNA here is from genome assembly GCF_037126465.1 of Ornithodoros turicata. Classification (NCBI taxonomy): domain Eukaryota; kingdom Metazoa; phylum Arthropoda; class Arachnida; order Ixodida; family Argasidae; genus Ornithodoros; species Ornithodoros turicata. The sequence goes on along the minus strand of NC_088202.1, from coordinate 44,108,821 downwards.
AAGCACCGCACTGAAGAGAAATCGAATAAATATAAGGGGGACTTCCGTTATGCGCTGAATCGCGAACTACGTTATAGCAAGCTAGCTTATATCAATGCGAAGCTTAACATTGAAAACAGAGGGTCGTTGTGGAAGAATCTAAATTTTTTACTAGAAAGGGGCAGCCCTCAGAATGACATCTCGTCATTGGTCATCAATGGTCAGGAGCGCAGTGGTGCTGACCTGGCGAATGCATTTAATGAGCATCTTGTCGGTGCAATACGCCACGGTTAGAACCTCAGTATGCCCATATTTTATGATGAATCCCCAACGCCCTGTTTGTTCCACAGCTTGCCGACGCAGATGAGGTTTCCTCGATCATTATGTCCATGAAAAACAGTAATGCTCTAGATGCGTTTGGATTGGACATGAAGAGTACTAAACACATTGCCAACATAATTGCCCCTATACTGTCGCATATTATTAATATTAGCATCGCACATTCATCATTCCCTGACCAGATGAAAATTGCGCGCGTCATTCCCGTTTTCAAGAAAGGTGATCGCGCTATACTGTCACACTACAGACCGATATCTATTCTTCCTCACTTTTCGAAGGTTTTTGAGAAAATTATCCATAATAGGTTGCTTAGCTACCTCGATAAACACGCGATTATCTCGCAAAGACAGTATGGCTTTAGACAAGGATGGACATCTCCACTGAGAAAAGTGCTACCCTTCCGTTTACCCGGAAAGAGATGCGCCGGTTCCAAGTACACATCGGGGGGTCCCCGTTAGGGCAGGTCAGGCACCACAGGTTCCTCGGTGTTGTGTTGGACCGCAACCTGTCGTGGGCAAGACACATTGACTATCTCTCTTCAAAGGCGCAACGTTGGGGAAATGTGATACGTCACTTTGCCGGCTTGCGCTGGGGATGTAGTGAGCGGGACCTTCTTGCACTCCACAAAGCGCTTGTTCGTGGCTCAGTAGTCTACAGCCTTCCTGTGTTGCACGGACTATCACGGACGTCCGAACACAAGCTCCGTTGCGTCTTGGCGCGCAGCTTGCGGACCTGTCTTGGCGTTCCGCGTTGCGCTGAGACGAGGATGGTGGTAGCCGAAGCCAGGGAACTCCCAATTGGCGTCCTCCGCAAGAGAGAAACTTTGCGCCACTACACTCTTAAAAATGAACTTCACCACATAGCACGCTCCTAGCCAACCATCACCCCGAATGACAACGTTCTTGCCCTAGATTTGTTGAAAACGGGAGGAGGAGCCTATTTTGTGCCGTGCATAATAGGCACAAAATAGGCTCCTCCTCCCGTTTTCAACAAATCTAGGGCAAGAACGTTGTCATTCGGGGTGATGGGTGGCTAGGAGCGTGCTATGTGGTGAAGTTCATTTTTAAGAGTGTACTTACGATTGCGCGCTCACCATCGCCGTCACCCACTGGTACAGAAGCTTCGTAAGCGAAACCGCAGCAAAATCGCGCAGTGTACGCAAGAACTAACGGACCATATACCTGCCTTCACTGTTGCCCCATCCGCTTCTTCAGTAGCGCCATGGACACTGCCGAAACCATCCATCTTGTCTCACATCCCGGGGATCAAGGGGCCGAAGAGCCAAACCCCTGCTCCAGTCCTCAAGCAGGCTACTCTGGAGTGGATGGACGCTACATACGGAAACCAAACCGCTGTATACAGGGTGTTTCAGTTAAATCCCCGGGCTAAATAATTCGCGAACCGGTGCACCAATCGAATAACTTTCTTTTTTACAAGTATCTGTCCAATACCGCCTACAAGATGCGCACCGCGTGAATGAGCGGGAGGCGCTCATTATTTAAATAAAAATGCAAATGAGTTTCGTAAAAAAGCGTAACTTCTAAAGCAGGGCGCTGTCGGTATTAAAATGGATACTACCCCTTTTGGGACCTTCAGTGCACAGTAAACCTTTTTACACTTTTTTGGTGTAAATGGCTTGTCCCATGGCGCACACCTTTTTGGTGTTGCCTTTACACTCAAATGATGGGTGTTTTCTAATACACCCTTTAGTTAAGTGTATTCCTAATAAAACACTGTTATAATGGGTGTTTAAAAACAAAAACACCCTTAAAAGGGGAGTATTGTATTGAAAACACCTTTTATGATGAAATTATTTGCTAGCAAATATTCCCTCGTAAATAGTGTAATAGGAGCTTCCGCCACTGGTCCAGATATACAGTTCGACGTTCTTGCTTCTATGGCAAGCGGCACCGTGAACACGGCAGACTTCCAGCTGTGGTTCCATCCTAGAACCTAAACCGGAGTGCAATGCGTCGCAGGCACGCCTCGTTAGCTTGGTAACACTGTGGGACCAATGTGAGTGCAGAGGCATGAAAAGACCTCGGGCACCCTCAGTAGCCTATATTTGCGTGTCGGATGGATCATATACTGAAATACAATTTGTTGGGACACGTTCGTTACATGTGGTGGGGCGGGAAACGTTTGTAACGGTGACGGGAATGTGTTTTTGCAATTAACACCCACGCTTGCCACAGGTCAAATATATAAGCTAAATTTCTAACATCCCTCCCTGTTCAATACTGTGTTTTTAACTCAGGTTATCATCTATAATGTGATTACTTGCTGAGGGCGGCTGTGAAAGCAGCATAATTTTCTCTCACGAAATAAAACACCATTTTAACACCATATTCCCAATTCAAATTGGATGTAAAAAAGGTGTATTCGACGGTATACACCTGTTTCAACACCCCACTTTACACCCTTAATGATCGACATTGAATAAAACGTGGTGTATGTGGATATTACACCTCTAGTAATGCTCTTTTTGCACCTTTTGCGGAATAGAAAATGGTGTTTTTATAAGGATACACCTTTTTTGAGCAAATAAAGGTGTAAAATGATTTACTGTGTGGACACCTTTCAGAGAAAAATCTGCCACCGAAGCGGGTCATTTGTTGCAGTAATTAATTGGTTTCGGTTTACGTATTTTTGTCGCGGCTGGTCGCGGCGAAGCGCAAAAAGACGCTCTTTCACTCCCTTATCCATCAATGAATTACGTCCTTACACCAATGAATTACACCAATGAATTACGTCCTTTTGCGCTTCGCCGCGACCAGCCGCGACAAAAATACGTAAACCGAAACCAATTAATTACTCCAACAAATGACCCGCTTCGGTGGCAGATTTTTCTCTGAAAGGTGTCCACTGAAGGTCCCAAAAGGGGTAGCAGCGCCCTGCTATAGAAGTTACGCTTTTTTACGAAACTCATTTGCATTTTTATTTAAATAATGAGCGCCTCCCGCTCATTCACGCGGTGCGCATCTTGTAGGCGGTATTGGACAGATACTCGTAAAAAAGAAAGTTATTCGATTGGTGCACCGGTTCACCAATTTTTTAGCCCGGGGATTTAACTGAAACACCCTGAATACGGACGGTTCCTCCACTACAGGCGGCTCATCTGCGGCATTTGTAATCCCAGAGGAGTCAATTTCACGTGGGTTCCGCCTATCGCACCGCACATCGGCCACCTCTGCGGAGTTGTATGCCATCCTGCTATTCCTAAGGTCTATTTTGGATCACCACCCCCACCTCTGGGTGGTTTACACAGATTCGCGGGCAGCGCTGCAGTGCATAGACAACATGGGCATCCGTGGCTCCTTGGCTCCGGTGGTAGTGAACATCCTGACGACACTCAAGGTTTTAGAAGACAGGGGCCACCGGCTCACCCTCCAATGGGTCCCTAGCCACATTGGAATAAGAGGCAATGAGGTAGCGGATCGGGCAGCTGCTGGAGCTCACCATCGCCGCTCAGCAGTCTCCATACTTTCGAATGGAGATAGGCGCACCCTCTTGTCCGCGTTGACGTCGCCCTGGGCGCATCAGGAATGGTGTCATGACATCACCCGGTGGTCGCTTCTGTATGCTGTTGACCCAACGCTTTCATTTGTCATGCCAAGCGGTTTCCCTCGCCTCTTTACGTCTCTAGTGCGTCGTTTACGACTTAGCGTCGCATTCACCCCTGCACTCCGGTAGAGGCTGGGCCACAGCACCACGGCGCTGTGTACAACTTGTGGTTTACCGGCAACAATCCGACACATTCTCGAAGACTGCAGCCAGTACGTACGCGAGCGACGGGCCTTTAAATCTCAACTTGAAATGCTGGATCAGAGGCCATTCAACATCTGCAAAGTTCTCGGCCCATGGAGTAACCCTGGACACCAGTGCCGTGCACTTGGCGCTCTTCTTTCCTTTCTGAGGGCCACCGGCCTCCTTCACGAACTGTAGGGATTTCCTTCCCTCGTCATCCTATCAAGTGAACCTTTTTGGAATAGGGTAGGGTCCTGCACTCAACGCAGGGAAACATCCCACATCATCGTCATCCATTCATCTATGTTGTTGTTGTTGTTAGACAATTAAGATCCACGGAATTAGCCCTTTTACGGAAAAAGGATCTTACACTGGAGCGACTTTGAAGCCAGGAAAATCACCCTGGGTATTTACATTGATTTTGCAAAGGCCCTTTACGGTAGTAGCTCATAAGCACCAAATGCTCATAACCTCCAAACGCTCCAAACCTCCAAACGCTCATATGCACCGAAAAAAAGTTGGTAGTTTTGAGCGTTTGGTGGAAATGAGCAGGAGGGGAGAAGCTGCTCATAAGCACCAAACGTCCAGAACATCCGAATGCTCATATGCACCGAAAGGCGGGAGACCACAAAGGCCGGGTCTTCCTCTCCCGCATTTGGAACAAGGTCATAGGGTGAGAAAGGTGGAATGAATGGCGACTACAAAGGCCTCTTAATGTGTCAGTTTGAAGTTTATGTAACAGCTTGGTCCTGCTTGGATGTAGTCAGAACGAATTTTTATGGAAGTTTATTTTTATCTACCGTGAGTCAATGGGGGTTTGAACGCCGTAGTGTCCGCCCATTTGGTCGAACGCCGTTTGGTCTAATGACGTTTGATCGAAGGCGTTTGATCGAACGCCGCTTAGTCGAAAACCGTTTGATCGAAAGCCGGTTGATCGACGCCGTTTGTTCGAAAGACGTTTGTTCGAAGGGAGTTCAAAACTGCATGCACTGTGTCATCCGCACCTCTTTTTCCGTAACTTTTGACTCGAGCATAAGGAGCTGGCAATCAGGGTACTCTGGTTTTTTTCATTTATATTATTATTATTTCTTTTTCTTTTCTTTTTCTTTTTTGCAGGGAGACCGCTGGTTACTTGCAGACGTTTGTAATTTACGAACCAGTCGGACACATGTTGAAGAAAGTTGCCCCAGGTTGGGAGCAGCCGATAGTCTGTGTTTCTTCTGAGCACCCTTCTCATTGCTGGTGACATATTTAAAGGGAACGGTCTGAAACGGGATAGCCATATGTGCCACTCGTGTGAAAGCCACTCGTAGTCTGTGGATGCTAAGAAGGAAATTTCGCCATGGCACAACGAAAGATATTAAATTAACAGCATATAAAACCTTAATTCAACCTCGTCTAGTGTATGCATCTGCAATCTGGGTCACTACACATGCACGCGATCCGAAAAAATAGAGAAAGTACAAAGATCTGCTGCCCTGCTTATCTTGTCTAGGTTTCGAAGGACTTCTTCGGTTACATGTCTGTTGCAAGAACTAAATTTAGACTCACCTGCACATAGGCGAAAAGTAAATAAACTAAAACTGTTCTTTCTCCTATACAATGGCCAGTTGATTGTCAGAAACAATAATACATTGTTAAAATGTATCCACATTCAACAGGAATAAATAATCGAAAAATGTCATTAATTTATTTTTTATATATTTGCCAAGAATGTTTAATACTTGAAATCAATTATTATTTGACAAAGTGGGTTAGCATGAGGAATGTGTTTACGAGCAAACGGGTTACACACAGTTAAAGGTTGCTTAGGATAACGGCATTTAGAACTCCGGTGTTCAACACTCCAAGTGAACCAATAAAAAATCGATCAAACGATCGCTGCCGTTTCGATCTTCGATGAAATGTCTTTCGACCAAATCATATGTCGGCACAGTTCCTATAGAAGTCGACCAGGATGCACATTCCCCCAGGCCGTCAGTCGTTACGTTGCCCACCTCTGTGAGGCCAACAACGGCGAGACCTTTCATCGTCACCACAGTGAATTAAATTCGCCTACCTGAGGTACAGTGTGGTTGACAAAACGTGTAAGAGAAAATGTGGCCGATGAACGGATATCAACATGGAACGCTGTCTACTCCATAGCGCCTTAAGCTACCTAAACGAGTAAACACAAGAGAAAACGAGTAGTAAAAATAAACTGAACAAGTAACATTAAACTGAATATATGTTAGAGGTTCAACGATAACACCCAGTGAGCTTGAACTAGCGGTGCAGGAAGGAGGATTGACGCTGCACAGCGTCGCAGTCAGGCACTGGCGTCATCGAATGGTTCTGTAGCATTCGCTACAGTTCCACAGTATAAAGTCTGCGTCGTGAAGCGTACATTAGAAGTAGTTTTGGCATGTGCTACAACGTGTCTGTTTTTGCATGTTCTTGCCTGTTCAGGTATTTTTTGGGGTCTAAATATCTGTCTATTTTCATGGTTTTGGCACGTAAATTTCCGAGTTCTACTTATAAGAGGAAGTAATGTTGGTCTTGAATGCCTAAAACGGTGGGCAAACAGAAATTAGTTGAAAACCAATCATCCAAAGAACCAAGCCAGTCATCTTCCAGACCGAAGGTAGAATAACTATAGGAGCGAGAATGTGTAGAGCATGTTGGATGGAGTTTCGGAAAAATATAGTCCCGGAAAAGTTCGTCCCGGAAAAATTGGTCCCTGGTTGCGTGGCGGAAGAAATGGTCCCGCGCGGTTCCGTGCGCCCAAAAATACAGGACGTCGTTGTGGACATCTGATAAACCGAATCACAGCCAATCAAGTGCTATCATTCGCACTCCTCATTTGTTCGAAATTGGAAGGCATGTTTTTTTAAATTAACATTAATCTTAATGAACAATAAATGCTGCACGCCATTTAATGAGGAACATAAGAGCGGTTCCATTTGCTGCACCGCTTGTATTGTACAAATTGCGTCTGTTCTTTCTGTTCCTCTCTTTATTTTGTGGAGTACAGACAACGCGACAAGATCATGAAGCAGTTCTGCAATGTCTGCTACCTTCTCCTAAAAGTGAAATAAATAAATAAATAAAAAGGAAGAGTCGTCTTTCTGCAGAACGAAAATTTAAATCTCAGTTCTTTCTTATTCTCACAGATCAGGCCATATCTTCTGTTTTGTCGACCAACTCGTGGAGTGGTAAAAGTTGTTTGGATTTCTGTAAAACGCTAACAACTTGGGGCAGCGTCAATGGGAACTTGAACTGGAGAATCGCAGCAAAAATTTTGAAGTAAAAATGATAGACATCGATGCCAGCGAACTTATAATGGAATATCCTTTTGTGTCATTGAGAAAAAGAGAGGACGCCAAACAAAGAGACGCCAAACAATTTTTAACGTTTTTATTTTAATCAAACAAGTTTTAATTTAACAATTTTCTGACCACACCAGCTACTGTCGCTGATGCTGAAAGAAGTCTCAGCACAATGAAATTGACCGATCAAGAATATCCTGCGCTCAATTAACCATAAGAGATGTCAGGCTTTCTGAGTTCGTAGTCAACTGAAAACATGATTATCATATCTCTGGACTATGACGCATTGATTAACCAACTTGCGAAGAACAAGGCTCGAAAGAAGGGTTTTGCGCAAATGTTCACTGCAGGCCTATGTACGCATAATATAAACCCTATATAAATATCGTATTCCAGCTTCTGCACTGTAAGTGAACCCGGACATATGTTCGGAGGGGACCACGCTCTTTGTTGCTACAGCCCTGGGAGCCGAGTGGCTTTCGATCTAGAATCAAGTCTTTTGTCCTAGGCTGCCTCCATGTCTATGAAAATAGAGCTCAAATTGAAATCCATAAACGAGAAGGCGCTATTCGTTCTGGCTACATACAAGCAGGACCGGTTGTGCCTCATATGCACCAAATGCTCATAACCTCCAAACGCTCAAAACCTCCAAACGCTCATATGCACCGAAAAAAAGTTGGTGGTTTTGAGCGTTTGGTGGAAATGAGCAGGAGGGGAGAACCTGCTCATAAGCACCAAACGTCCAGAACATCCGAATGCTCATATGCACCGAAAGGCGGGCGACCACAAAGGCCGGGTCTTCCTCTCCCGCATTTGGAACAAGGTCATAGGGTGAGAAAGGTGGAATGAATGGCGATTACCAAGGCCGCTTAATGTGTCAGTTTGAAGCTTATGTAACAGCTTGGTCCTGCTTGTATGTAGCCAGAACGAATAGCGCCTTCTCGTTTATGGATTTCAATTTGAGCTTTATTTTCATAGACATGGAGGCAGCCTAGGACAAAAGACTTGATTCTAGCTCGAAAGGCACTCGGCTCCCAGGGCTGTAGCAACAAAGAGCGTGGTCCCCTCCGAACATATGTCCGGGTTCACTTACAGTGCAGAAGCTGGAATACGATATTTATCTAGGGTTTATATTATGCATACATAGGACTGCAGTGAACATTTGCGCAAAACCCTTCTTTCAAGCCTTGTTCTTCGCAAGTTGGTTAATCAATGCGTCATAGCCCAGAGATATGATAATCATGTTTTCGGTTGACTACGAACTCAGAAAGCCTGACATCTCTTATGGTTAATTGAGCGCAGGATATTCTTGATCGGTCAGTTTCATTGTGCTGAGACTTCTTTCAGCATCAGCGACAGTAGCTGGTGTGGTAAAAAAGTAGAATGCTGACGCAAATGCAAGGATTCAGATATATCTCCTGGAGGCTTTCTTGTATGTGTTACTTTAAAAATTGTTTGGCGTCTCTTTGTTTGGCGTCCTCTCTTTTTCTCAATGACACAAAAGGATATTCCATTATAAGTTCGCTGGCATCGATGTCTACCATTTTTACTTCAAAATTTTTGCTGCGATTCTCAAGTTCAAGTTCCCGTTGACGCTGCCCCAAGTTGTTAGTGTTTTACAGAAATCCAAACAACTTTTACCACTCCACGAGTTGGTCGACAAAACAGAAGATAAGGCCTGATCAGTGAGAATAAGAAAGAACTGAGATTTGAATTTTCGTTCTGCAGAAAGACGACTCTTCCTTTTTATTTATTTATTTATTTATTTTTCACTTTTAGGAGAAGGTAGCAGACACTGCAGAACTGCTTTATGATCTTGTCGCGTTGTCTGTACTCCGCAAAATAAAGAGAGGAACAGAAAGAACAGACGCAATTTGTACAATACAAGCGGTGCAGCAAATGGAACCGCTTTTATGTTCCTCATTAAATGGCGTGCAGCATTTATTGTTCATTATGATTAATGTTAATTTAAAAAAACATGTCTTCCAATTTCGAACACATGAGGAGTGCGAATGATAGCACTTGATTGGCTATGATTCGGTTTATCAGATGTCCACAACGACGATCCTGTATTTTTGGGCGCACGGAACCGCGCGGGACCATTTCTTCCGCCACGCAACCAGGGACCAATTTTTCCGGGACTATTTTTTTCCGTAACTCCATCCAACATGCTCTACACGTTCTCGCTCCTATAGTTATTCTACCTTCGGTCTGGAAGATGACTGGCTTGGTTCTTTGGATGATTGGTTTTCTACTCATTTCTGTTTGCCCACCGTTTTAGGCATTCAAGAACAACATTACTTCCTCTTATAAGTAGAGCTCGGAAATTTACGTGCCAAAACCATGAAAATAGACAGATATTTAGACAAAAAAAAATACCTAAACAGGCAAGAACATGCAAAAACAGACACGTTGTAGCACATGCCAAAACTACTTCTAATGTACGCTTCACGACGCAGACTTTATACTGTGGAACTGTAGCGAATGCTACAGAACCATTCGATGACGCCAGTGCCTGACTGCGACGCTGTGCAGCGTCAATCCTCCTTCCTACACCGCTAGTTCAAGCTCACTGGGTGTTATCGTTGAACCTCTAACATATATTAAGTTTAATGTTATTTCTTCAGTTTATTTTTACTACTCGTTTTCTCTTGTGTTTACTCGTTTGTGTGACCAGCGGCATGGCCGAGTGGGCTAAGGCGTCCGCTCGTTGGTGGTAACCAAGGTCGTGCTGAAGACTGGGAGGTGGTGGGTTCGAATCCTACCGCCGGCTGTGCTGTCTGAGGTTTTCCCTGGGTTTTCCGAAGACTTTCCAGACGAATGTCGGCACAGTTCCCCCTGAAGTCGGCCCAGGACGCATACTAACCCCCTGTCCCCCACTCCTTCCTGCTATCCTCTCTCCGTCTGTCCACATCTGTACGTCGCTCATAGCCACAGTTGCTTCGCGGCGCTAACACCCAATTAAAAAAAAAAAAACTCGTTTATGTAGCTTAAGGCGCTATGGAGTAGACTGCGTTCCATGTTGATATCCGTTCATCGGCCACATTTTCTCTTGCACGTTTTGTCAACCACACTCTACCTCAGGTAGGCGAATTTAATTCACTGTGGTGACGATGAAAGGTCTCGCCGTTGTTGGCCTCACAGAGGTGGGCAAAGTTACGACTGACGGCCTGGGGGAATGTGCATCCTGGTCGACTTCTATAAGGAACTGTGCCGACATATGATTTGGTCGAAAGACATTTCATCGAAGATCGAAACGGGAGCGGTCGTTTGATCGATTTTTTATTGGTTCACTTGGAGTGTTGAACGCCGGAGTTCTAAATGCCGTTATCCTAAGCAACAGTTAACTGCGTGTAACCCGTTTGCTCGTAGACACATTCCTCATGCTAACCCACTTTGTCAAATAATAATTGATTTCAAGTATTAAACATTCTTGGCAAATAAATAAAAAAATAAATTAATGACATTTTCGATTATTTATTCCTGTTGAATGTGGATAAATTTTAACAATGTATTATTGTTTCTGACAATCAACTGACCATTGCATAGGAGAAAGAACAGTTTTAGTTTATTTACTTTTCGCCTATGTGCAGGTGAATCTAAATTTAGTTCTTGCAACAGACATGTAACCGAAGAAGTCCTTCGAAACCTAGACAAGATAAGCAGGGCAGCAGATCTTTGTACACTCTTATTTTTTCGGATAGCGTGCATGTGTAGTGACCCAGATTGCAGATGCATACACTAAACGAGGTTGTATGCTGTTAATTTAATATATTTCGTTGTGCCATGGCGAAATTTCCTTCTTAGCATCCACAGACTTCGAGTGGCTTTCGCGCACATATGGCTATCCCGTTTCAGACCGTTCCCTTTAAATATGTCACCAGCAATGAGAAGGGTGCTCAGAAGAAACACAGACTATCGGCTGCTCCCAACCTGGGGCAACTTTCTTCAACATGTGTCCGACTGGTTCGTAAATTACAAACGTCTGCAAGTAACCAGCGGTCTCCCTGCAAAAAAAAAAGACAAGAAAAAGAAATAATAATAATAATAAAAAAAACAGAGTACCCTGATTGCCAGCTCGGTATGCTCGAGTCAAAAGTTACAGAAAAGGAGGTGCGGATGACACAGTGCATGCAGTTTTGAACTCCCTTCGAACAAACGTCTTTCGACAAACGGCGTCGATCAACCGGCTTTCGATCAAACGGTTTTCGACCAAGCGGCGTTCGATCAAACGTCATGAGACCAAACGGCGTTCGACCAAATGGGCGGACACTACGGCGTTCAAACACCCATTGACTCACGATAGATAAAAATAAACTTCCATAAAAATTCGCTCTGACTACATACAAGCAGGACCAAGCTGTTACATAAACTTCAAACTGACACATTAAGCGGCCTTGGTAGTCGCCATTCATTCCACCTTTCTCACCCTATGACCTTGTTCCAAATGCGGGAGAGGAAGACCCGGCCTTTGTGGTCTCCCGCCTTTCGGTGCATATGAGCATTCGGATGTTCTGGACGTTTGGTGCTTATGAGCAGCTTCTCCCCTCCTGCTCATTTCCACCAAACGCTCAAAACCACCAATTTTTTTTCGGTGCATATGAGCGTTTGGAGCTTTTGAGCGTTTGGAGGTTATGAGCATTTGGTGCTTATGAGCTACTACCAGCAGGACCAAGCTGTTACATAAACTTCAAACTGACACATTAAGCTGCCTTGGTAATCGCCATTCATTCCACCTGTCTCACCCTATGACCTTGTTCCAAATGCGGGAGAGGAAGACCCGGCCTTTGTGGTCTCCCGCCTTTCGGTGCATATGAGCATTCGGATGTTCTGGACGTTTGGTGCTTATGAGCAGCTTCTCCCCTCCTGCTCATTTCCACCAAACGCTCAAAACCACCAATTTTTTTTCGGTGCATATGAGCGTTTGGAGCTTTTGAGCGTTTGGAGGTTATGAGCATTTGGTGCTTATGAGCTACTACCAGCAGGACCAAGCTGTTACATAAACTTCAAACTGACACATTAAGCTGCCTTGGTAATCGCCATTCATTCCACCTGTCTCACCCTATGACCTTGTTCCAAATGCGAGAGAGGAAGACCCGGCCTTTGTGGTCGCCCGCCTTTCGGTGCATATGAGCATTCGGATGTTCTGGACGTTTGGTGCATATGAGCAGGTTCTCCCCTCCTGCTCATTTCCACCAAACGCTCACAACCACCGACTTTTTTTCGGTGCATATGAGCGTTTGGAGGTTTTGAGCGTTTGGAGGTTATGAGCATTTGGTGCATATGAGGCACAACCCCTTTGACAGCCTGAACCACTTCCTGCTCCTGGCCGAGTTAGGTCACTACGGTATTCGTGGACAAAGCCTTTTTTTTCTTCTTCTTCTTCTTTCAATCATATTTATCTAATCGCCGTGAATACGTTTACTTAGATGAAGCTAGCACTTCGGCTACACTCCCCATTTATTCCGGAGTTCCACAAGGCAGGCCCCTTACTTTTCCTGCTGTTCATCAACGATATAATTACAGAGTGATTTCATCTCAATTTAGGCAAACCCGTCCGTCGAGGTCCTTCGATTTATTCGTTACATATTTTTTGTGTGAAAGCCACATCTTCGTGATGAACATTGGTACAAATTTCGGACTTCAAATCGGAGCGGATGCCGGGAAAATAATTGAAGCGCGCACCACGGTGCCTCATCAGCGAGCACTCGGGCCGAAGTTTGAGACAACCCTATGCGCCCTACGTTCAAGTGAAGGGGACGACATTTTTTCTACTCGTTCTCTACATACCGGACTGTAACTCTGTGGCATAGCCCGATACCTACTGCCGCTCGTTCGCTTGAGAAAAAATCGCAAAAACGCCGTAAAGCGCGTTTTTGCGTGAATTTTGTAGCTGTCCTGTTGGGGAAGTGGGCATTAGACCGAAGTGATTTTTACACTGTAAGATAGCCCATTAAGTGCTCTTTCTAACGGTATGCTGTTAAAGATGGTGAATGATAAAGGTAAGGCGGTATGAGGGAGCAAATCGGGATCACCCTCGAAAAATACGCCGACTTCACGGGAACGATTTCTCGAAAACCCCACGCTCTATATCATTCATTCATCATTCTATTGGCTTTCAAGCGGTATAAATTATGTAGGGACCAAAAACATTTGACAACCATAGCGGAGCGAAAAGGCGACGCATGGTACTCAGTGACATCTCACAGGCGTACGGCTAGATTAATACACCACAGGCGTGCTCTAACGTCTGTATATACACTTTACCATTTATTTCCTGCGTTCCCACATGCAAGCGAATAATTCCAAACTGTTTCTTGTACCGTCGGGCGTATCCCCATTTCCGCAGTCACGAAATATCATGTTAAGAGGACACAGGTTGACAGACAGCTATTTAGTATTTATTCTTTACATGTATTTTACTCTCTGTTCCGCGTACAAAATGTATTTCACGACACGTAAAAGGTGGCACCGAACACGAGGCTCGTGCGCCTATGATTTCACGAGGCAAAAGATCACAAAATTGAAGTAGATGAACTGCATGTATCACGAACCAGCGGGTCTGTAGGACCCGCAATAACCCTTCTAAGGAAGGTCTGGTACGGAATGTTCGAATCCTGAAGCCAGGCCCACTTACTCAGGCGTCTACATGTCGACGACACTTCTTGCTAGCAGGACGTCTTCATTGTCGGACCCTCTGTTCCATTTCTTATACCACACGTGGGAGGAACGAATGCCTGCGACGGGTCGGACCGTCCCCCACTCCTCCTTTCTTGCTTCTCGGAACACTGTGATGTCGCTCGACGGAATTTCCAGCACGTACGTTGAGTGGATTTTCTCTTTCAGAACACGGACGAAATCAGCAGGTGTTCGAATAGCTGCCGCAACCGTACACCGCAGGTTGTGTAAGCTTGCCATATGTTTCAGGGAACCGCCAACACCATCGCAAGCATTTTTGCCGTGACCACTAGCAGAATACAACCATTTCACTAGCAGCCTGTTCTTCGTTATCTCGTACAGCTGATACCTATTCTTGAAGTGCGCAGCTGCACCGTCTGAGATGCAGATGAGATGCGTGAACACAGGTAGGATTTCTTCCAGGGCCTCAACTATCCTGTCCAGGGCTAGAAGTATGTGCGCCGTGTCATGGGACATGTCGTCGCTCACCGTTGCGAAGCTCGTTGTCAACACAGGTATTGTTGCCACGCAAGTGAATAAAGAAATTCGATCTGTTTTCCAGTACCGTCCCTGGGCCTCGCTTGATAGATTCACTGACCAGTTTTCGGCAAAATCAAAGTGCAACACGACATGACGTTCGACACGTTCGACAAGATGTTTTTCGTTCCAGATGGCGTTCCTCTGGACGTTGCGTATGTGTTCGTGCTTGATGTAAACAGCGGTGCACTTCTTGACTTCTTTAAGAAATTGTGGTGCTTTTAGCGTCTTCGTTATGAGGTCTCCATTTTCCGAGACGGATACATTAATGTCGTCGTCCCGCTATATCTTCACTTTGTGCAGAGAGATTTTTTACCTCTGCACAAAGTGTGCAGTCTTGAGGAAAGCAGGCATCTTGTGGCTCATCACACATAGACATCGTTTTTAGGTCCTCTCGCTTTAGCTGTGCGGATGAAGCACTGTTGATACCTGCGATGGCCAAGTCGAAATTCGCACAGTACGAGCACACACACTGCTGTTGACGTGGGACTGTCTGCACCCACTTGGGCCGGAGTGTATAAAACTTCGTCATTCCCATCTTGATACACGGAAGAGCGCTTTTAAACACATTAAAGGTTTCACGTATGGTGCGTGTCATAAACCTTTTCGTCACAGCCACTCTCTCGCCGTCTTCCAGTACGTGGATAACATCCTTCTTGTTAGGGTTTTGGACAGTACAGTCCATGTCGCCTTGGCGATAGTATTTCAGCGCAGTAACTACGTCAGCGTCGCTGACAGGGTGTCCCGTGTACTCCTCCGGCATTGCCTACACACCGTGCTTCGCCCTTAGTGCTCTTGATTTCTCTATGAAGTATTTTGTGGCTTCTGGGATTAGTCTCAACACTTCTTTCTTTGTCATGCTTTCGTCAAGAAGTGTTAGGAGTTGACACCGCTGTTGATGCGAGGTGCACTTCTGCACTCTTAAAAAAAGGGTGTACTTTAACTCATTTTTTTTGCCACATATATAACATCCTTTCGGAGAGTACAATTACGCTCAAAAGGGTGTCTCCTCACTCCCTCAAGGGAGTCGCATAGCACCTTTCTCCCTACTGGAGAGTACTATTATTCCTCGGCAGGGAGAAGGTGTTAAGCTACTCCCTTGAGGGAGTGAGGGGACACCCTTTCGAGCGTAATTGTGCACTCTAAATCTTTTCACACTCCTAAAGGTGTAAAATGGGTGTAAAATGGCTGTGCACAGGAGTAATACGCCCTTTGTGCACCCCAAAAAATTGTTTGAGAGCTCTTGAGGGTGTAAGAATGGTGTATTACACCCTCTTCTGGAAAATCTCGGTGAGGGTGTGATACAGGGTGTATTCTATAGGGTGTGTTTGAATCTTGAACATACATTTACTTTGTTCACTGAAAGGAGATCGAATACTGCAGACATGACAGGGGAACATTATAAAGGAGCGCATTACATCAGAACAACAACAACATCATCGTGTGTGGTGATTTCAACGCTCATGGTACTGCATGGGGAAGCTCGCATGATGATGTACGGGGCCGGCTGCTACAGCAATACTTGGAGGATTTTGACGCCATCGTTTTAAATGATGGCTCTCCGACCTTTTTTCGTGGGTCGGACCTTTTTTCGTTTCGCCCTTGTACTCCAGCTGTATTGATGTCACCTTTTGTTCTCCTTCGTTGGCACGGGAGGTTCACTGGGTAGTAGATATGGACACCATGGGGAGTGACCACATGCCGCTGCTTGTCTGCTACTCTGGGCTGCGAGGCCCCCGTAAGACCAAGAAAGTTACTAACTGGAAGGTTTTTAACACGACAGCTGAAGATTTATTTCGCTCTGCGACAAGTCTGGACGATATTAACTGTGCTCTGGCGTCCAGCGTGTCTACCGCAACAAAACAGGTCCCCATTCCAGCAACGCATTCAAGTGTTGATGTCGAGTTTGAACGCCTAAGAACAATACGACGCCGAGCAGAGCGTCGGTTCCGTCGTTCTGGAAGTCAACAGGATTACCAGGAAGTATGTAGGCTTCGTAGCATCATCCGAAAACACCTCCAGCGCCTGGGTCGCAAAAGCTGGAAGTCATTCTGTTCCACGCTTCCCCCCCCCCCCCCTTATACACCTACCGGAAGAATATGGCAGATTGTTAAGACACTTAGTTGCCCTGTTGAGCAGGAGGCTCCCTTCAGAGCTCTCGCGCTTCATCTGAAGATCTCAGAAATTACAGCTGGTGAAGAGTTCTGCTGTCTCCTCACACGACCATCTTGCGCCTCTTCGACTGACGCCCACAAGCAATCGGTTGCTGATGCCCTTAGTGGTGTTGATTTTGGCTGCATGGCTTGTGACCCTGTCATGGACCTGGACTTTACCATCAACGAGTTGCAGTCAGCAATCTCCCACTCTAGGAAAGGATCCTCACCTGGGGCCGATGGGATTACGTATCAGGCCATAGCCTCCTTAGGGGATGCGTCGCTTGAAAAACTGCTGTGCTTCATTAATGACTCCTGGAGAACTGGTGTCGTGCCTGACGTATGGAAAGCGGCTCGAGTTATCCCAGTTTTGAAGCCAGGGAAGTCGCCAAGGGAACTGGCTTCATTTCGTCCCATTAGCCTCACAAGCTGCTTGGGCAAGGTAATGGAAAGGCTAATATTGGACCGCCTTGACTGGTTTCTGGAGTCCCGGACGCTCCTACACCCGGCGCAGGCAGGTTTCAGGAGAGCTCGTTGTACAATGGATTGTGTCTTGAATGTGGTAACCCACGTAGAACAGTCTAGATCGGATGGTCTACTAACCGTGGCAGCATTCCTTGATATTAAGCGAGCCTATGACACTACAAGCCACGGCCATGTACTCCATGAGCTTTTCTCCCTGAGCGTTACTGGGCGAGCTCTCAGGTGGATAGCCAACTATCTACGTGGTAGAACTGTCTTTGTGATGACTTCGGATGGTGAAACGTCTCATCACAGCACAACAGCAGGTGTCCCACAGGGCGGGGTCCTCAGCCCACTCCTCTTCAATGTCGTGATGGCTGCTCTACCAGCTCTCTTGCCACGGGGCGTCAACATCAGCTTGTATGCTGACGATATATGCATATGGACATCCGGCAAGCAGTGGCCAGCGCTACAGCGCCGCTTACAGTGTGCCCTTGATGTTGTAGCTGCTTTCCTGGAAAACAGAGGCATGGACCTCTCTCATGAGAAGACTGTTTTTTTGCCTTTTACTCGCCGTCATTTGAAGAACTTTCAGCTTCATATAGGTGGGAATGTCGTGCGGCGTGTTACACACCATAAGTTTCTTGGTGTGGTTCTTGACCGCTGTCTGTCCTGGAGAGCGGAGGTTCGTTGTCTGAGAGGTAGAGCTGAGTCTCGACTGAGTGTCCTGCGATACCTCTGTGGTGCCCGCTGGGGGCTTTCTACAAGGGCATTGCTTGGTCTGCACCGGTCCCTCATACGACAAATGTTAATGTACCATCTTCCAGTGTTGCATAGTCTTTGTCCTTCGTCTGAACAAGTGTTGGAAACCGTCCTTGCAAAGAGCATGAAACAGTGCCTTGGTGTCCACAAATCAACGTCAACTGCCCCTGTCATGGCTGAAGCAAAGGAGCCTTCGCTGATCTTTATGCGGACGGCACAATCTCTTGGGCACTACATGAGGCTCTCCACTCGCCACTACCGTCACACATTAGTGCGCGACATTCTTCGGCGACCAGCATCCGGGTACTGCCAAGCCGTTTTAGCTCACCGCAGCCTCATTCCAAAGCATAAAAAACTGGTTCTACCCGCAGTCCCTCCATGGGCCCTTCAGGCACCATCTGTGCATGTCAATGTCCCTGGCTTGACTTCCAGAAAATCGGCTACAACAATTGTTCTTCGCCAACTCACCCTGTGTCTGCTTCATCGCGATGAAGGCAGAATTAAAATCTTTACTGATGGCTCATCGACACAGACCGGCTCTACCTGTGCATTCGTAATCCCTGAGCTGTCCATTGAACGAAGCGCTAAGCTGTCGCACCCGACGTCGGCTGCTGTGGCCGAGCTGCATTCCATTCTTATGGCGCTTTCCTTCATTGTGTCCCGTCAACCACCGATGCACTGGACCATATACAGTGACTCCAAAACCGCCCTCCAAGCTCTGCAGTGCACCCTGGGCTCGAGCTCCCTCGCTCCACTGGTGTGTGACGTCCTCAGGGAGTATTCATGTGCTGTCACACAGACACATAACATCACCTTGCAGTGGATCCCAGGTCATTGTGGCGTCCCTGGGAATGAGGCTGCCGACCTACTTGCGAGACGGGCTCATGTGGCACGAGGCGTACCGACGCACCGTACGTATTTCACCCAAGCGGACGCGAAGCAAGCAATTGGTGCTCTCATGGGACGTCTGTGCAGTGAACACTGGCGCAGAAGTGTCCCTTCTACGTCGTTCCTGCGCAGGGTGGACCCAGATCTCCGTTTTTATATGCCGTCAGCGCTTCCTCGACCCATCACGTCGTTCATCTACAGGCTTCGCCTCAACGTGCCATACAGTGGACGACTTTTGTTTAAGCTCGGCATGGTCCCGTCCCCCAACTGCAGTCTGTGTGATGTAGTTGAGGACGTGGATCATATACTCCAAGACTGCCCGAGGTACAGTGCACACCGATGTGTCGTCCCTGTCTCGCCTGGATAATCGGCCATACTCCACCGAAAAGGTTCTTGGGTGCTGGCCAGCAAATCAGCTCATACCTGCCATGCGCGCCCTTGTGCAATTTCTCGTCTCGACGGACCTGTTTGACACATTGTGACACTCTTTGTTTTTAGTGCGTTGAGATTTCGCTTTTGGTGACAAGCTCGGTGATGATGTTCTCATTTATTCTTTCAAAGCGTTTCAAAGCGTCGAGGTTAGTGTAGTTTCCCTTTCTTTTATTAATAACGCGTCCTGGAGTAGCCAGTCCCGAGTGGCTCGAGACTACCATCTCCATTTTTTTCTTTTAAAATCAATCAATCAATCAACAACAACAACAATTATACTTTGACGATGAAGTGAGCAGGTTTTCCACATTACATAATATTACTTACGAAACACTAGAAGAACGCACGACATTACGAAATAATAAACACATGGCATGATTAACAGCTATAGGTGGATTAATTCAGACACACTAAGGCGAGCTTGACATCAGTTAAGAAATAACATAGGCAATCAGAGAGCGCGTCACATGAATTGACATAAGTAAGGCACGCTACGAAAGCGCATGACATGGATTGATAACGCGCCTGCCATCAAGGAGTTTGTGCATGTTCAGCACGTCAGGTGAAACGCTCTTCCAATTTTCCAAAACAGTGGATTCCTGAGTGGTGGTTACCACATGGACATGCAAGTGGCAATCGTATTCAACGGTGGTTAAACACAGGGAAATGAAACGAATCTGAGAATTTACAACATATATTCCTAAGATCTCTGAAAATACCGGCAAGTCATTTTCAGGAATTTCTTTTACAATTACACAACTTGCTGAAACTGCAAAGCTATCAATCGTGACACTTCTGACAGAAGCTTTCTTACGTGACATTCTAGTACCTGTTCAAGTGACACCTCTCTTGTTCCATCAGTTTTCAGTAAAAAAAAAAAACAACAATTCAGAGCATATAACAAGTCATGCATACCATTTTTCATGTAGCTCATTGAAGTGTGTTCTGGTGAATTGGACTATCCTTGAGGTGCCTATGTATAGCCGTATATATTTCCTTAACATAACATTCATTAACACATAGTTGATTGCATTAGAGTTCACCAATTACCTATAGACATGCTGCATGAGCAGTGCAACTTTTACTGAATACTTTAGATGCAGTGACACTTTTTATAGATATGTTCATTTGATGATTATCAAAATGACACACAAATACACTTCGATCATTCCTAGATGATCCTGGGCATACATACCCAGAAAGTCTTGTCAGCTGGATGCGAAAAAACTACTTTTTTCGCATCCAGCTGACAACATTTTCTGTGTATTTTCTTATTCGGCGTTGAGAATTACGCCCTTCCACATGATTACACCCTACCAGTCTTGACGGTGTTAAACTACACCTTAAAAGGTGCGTGCCCTGCACATTTGAGTTTACACCCTTTAAGGTGTAAAAAGATTTAGAGTGTACTGTAGCTTAGTATGGTGCACAGCTTCCAGAACCCTGCTCCAACAACTTCATATTCTACAAAAAAGAGCTCTTCGTGTCATCGAGGGGGTTGCTTTTGATGCAACGACTGAGCCGCTTTTTCGTCAGCACAATGTTCTACCGATTTTTCGTCAACATACATTTCGTCTTGCAATAGCTTACAAGCAGGCCCTGAGAAAACCAAATGATCTTTCCATGCTAGCTCTGGTGCGAGAGATTACGAGGTACACATTTCGCAATCCGGATATATTCCACGTACCCTATTCTCGATCTAACTATGGCTTGCAGAGATTGGAGGTGGTCGTGCCCCGTCTTCTTAACTATCTGCATCGTCTAAAGATGGACATAGAACGGATTTCTTTCCGTGAGCTAAAGGTGATAATGTTTGATATTGATGTTGCGCTTGTGTAACCTGCTTGTCTCAATTTTTGAGTATACAGCCGTCATTGCCGTGGATCAATTATTGATGTGTTCTCTTTTGCATGTCTGATGTGTTCTACTTGAGTTTTGTTTCCATGTCTTTTTCTCCAATTTTGTACAAAATGTATTATTCTTTTTTTGCCCTAACCGTCATCTTCTATTAGCCGAAACCAACCTGGCTTGCCTCCGGTTCTGCTTTTTCTAAACAGTTGTTGCTACTGTAATCAGGGGGCGAGGCTCCCCTCAAGCTTCCCTAAGCTTTTTGCCTGGCCTCCGTCCATCTTGTGTATGGAAAAATAAAGTGAAATTAAATGAAAGTAACTCGTTACTGTAACTAAGTTCCTTTTTCCGGTAAGTTGTAACTTAACTCAGTACTTTTGCGCCGTGGTACCTTCCAGAGGAACTCGTTTCTTTTTCAGGTAACTTCGCCAATGTAACTTAAGCGAAGTTCCAAGTTACTTTTCATTCGCTTTTCATTCACGTGCACTTATTTTCTTGCTTTCTCTCTGGTTATTTCATGCATTTTATGCCACAAAACGTGATATTCAATCAATGACAGTATTCTATTCAGGAGTTAAGAACCGCTGCCATTGAAATGAAGCTGAACTATTGTGCGCCCACAGGGAGTAAGATGCAAAGCGTTCGAAGTGTTGGACATAAACGAAAACGATCTAAGCGTGTTGCACTCCTCCACAGGCAACTCAAGGTCGAACTCAACTGCTCACGCGCGCTACACCTGTGTAGTGCTATTTTGTGTCCGAAGTAACTTGGAAGTAACTCGTTCTTCTTTTTTAAGTAACTCCGTAACTGCGAGTTACATTTCGTTATTAACTTAGTTACATTTTCCACATGGTAACTTAGCTCGTAACGAGGTAACTTCTCGATCTATGCGTTAATCTCTCACAAAATCTGACTGCCCGCTCCCAACACATACCCTAGCGACAAACGAGCAACTGACATGGCATATCGTATCACCAAAAACGACAGCAATGCAACCATTGCAGCAATGCAACCAAAAAGACAGCAATGGAATTCACCTTCCTAAAGTTGTACAAGTTGATGTACGACTTTCACATCAAGACAACAATTGGAGGGGGTGGCAGTTTTAGTTCATAAAGTATGGGGTTGTGGGTCAACCCCGAGATGCTATGGGGTTGACCAAATAGACTGTGACACATTTTGGTGGTACGTAGCAGGGTGTCGAACCGAAAAGAATATGGGTTCAGTTCGGGTTCAGGTTCAGAAGTTTCCGTTCGGTTCCGGTTCAGCTCCGGAGCGCAAAGAATAACGGTTCGAACCCGTTCATACGGGTTCAGCGGTTCAACGGTTCACAACGGTTGAGCTAGTGTATAGTGAGGGAAGCATCCGCACTCTCCGAAAATAAGCAAAAGTGTAGGGAACATGACGCGAGATCTTCAACGAAAACACCAGTATATCGTGTGTATCGAATGGTGGACAAGCGCAGAAAGTTGTAAACTCCGTGTAAACGAATGGTGGACCTTCGTAGGACATGAAAACGAAAGAAGAAGAAATTGGAGAACATTAGTCACTGCCATCACGCTATATATAAACGGTGGTACTGTCGCGCGTGACAGCGTCTGCTTCGCAATTTTATACGTCAGCCTGGTCTTACAGAACAAAAGGGTATACTGTTGTATAAACAGAGGCACAAGTATGGTTATCTTCATTTTGTGGTGATCGTGATTCCTTCCTTCAACGCCCGAACGAACACAACACAACTTGCTCTGAAAAGAAATCGCAACATATTCGTTTCTGACGAGCTGTAGCCCATAATCAAAGAATGACCGCAGCAGCGATGAGGGCTTTGCACGGCCTTGGGCGTATTTTAATAACTGATGAACCCACATAATGCCTTTCGTGTTTGTTCCGTCAACGCGCTTCTTTCCGGGATCCTACGCAGCGTTTGCTCGTTGCCCTGGCGTCTCCTGACCTAAACGATGTCCCACATTGATGCTCATCGGTAGTGCCCCAAGCGGTACCTGCACAAAACTCACCTGAGACCGCCATGTTGCCCTATGCATGGAAGCCGATGTTTTCGCGCTCTGTTAATTTTTTTCCGTGGAGTATGGCTCTCAGAATTTTTTGTAGCTTTCGGGCGCATAAATACGCCATCGTGCGCCACTGGAAGTTCCTCAGGTAAGTAGACAACGAGTTATGTGCGCAAATGCCGGTTAGGTTTATCTGCACGCACCCTGTATGTGGTTATTCGTGACACCGTAAACGTAATATGCTAGTCACCTAAATAAGTAAATCATGGTGTTAATTGTCAATATTTAGCCATTCGCTTAATTATTGCTTCATATCACCTTCCGGCACCTCGTTTTAGAGGACAATCGAAGAAGACGACGAGTAACAGCGTTTAGTACATCGTGCACGCCCCTAACAGTGTGATTTGCTACATCACTTTTGTTGTTATTGCTAACCATCACGGTACCATTATCATTACCATTGTTATTGCTAAATTGTCTACGTGAGGAAACCACTAAAGAGGAAGCGCAAGTAAAAGATTGCGAAGAAGGACAACACTAGAGGGTTACTAAGCTTCAGGTGTTTAGCAGAATTTTAAGAAAGTGTGAATTCGCACTGGCGACATCCCTCGCTAAGTGGAGCTGTGTAATATGAAATCTGCAAAGCAGTGCCGACTCGTCGTGTTGTTGTCATGAGCGCGATTCGTGCGTGCTCAGGTAGAGCAGAGGGCATTCGCGTCCAAAGGTGAAACGGAAGAGCCCTAAATCGTTTCTGGAACCTGTTCGGTTAGTTCCGGTTTAGGTTCAGTTCCGGACCGGTGAAAATGTAGCGGTTCAGTTCCGGTTCGGGTTCGTGAAAAAATTCCGGTTCAGCTCTGGTTTTCGGTTCGGTTCGGTTCCGGTTCGAACTCTGGTACGTAGTACCCCTTCGTCCCTCCATCTCTGTTTTCTTTTCTTCTCCTCTTCTTCTTTGTCCTTTTCCACAAAAACAACCTCTTTTTCGCAGGTAGACCATGGTCGCCAGGCCATAAATAATGAATATGCAGCCTACTATTCAATTCTTTTACGCGTTGTGCACCACTCACACAGAGTGTTTCAGTAACAATGTCAAAACCATAAAAGAAGGAAAGCGCGTCACGATAAATGTGCGATCAACGACATTTGATTGGGGGGGGGGGGCAGAAGGAAGAGGTTAGCCTGCGCTACGGCGGCTTGCGATTCCCACCAAACAATGAAAAGAAAAAAGGAATCCAAACGGTAACATCTCATTACGGCCGAAGTCTCATTACGGCCGAAAATCCTTTAATCCCCAAGTGTCTCGTTACGGCCAAAGTCTCAATACGGCCGAAGGTAGTCTCATTACGGCCCAAGATGTCTCAACGGCCAAAAAGAAAAAAGAAGCATCCACCATATTAGCTCTGTATATACTGTGTTTTATGCTTCCCAAAATGTGTCCGAGGCGGTGTGCCCCCACGGCTTGTGTCACACACAATGGTTCATGCACACAATATTGCGACAGTGTTTCATGCATCCCTCGTGAAAAATGTTTTTATTGTCATATGTGTCACACGATATTTGTATGTGTTACGCCATTTTCTCTCAGTATTCAAGCAACATCCTACTCGTTGGTTCTGTGAGCAAACTGTGTGTGTGTGTGTTCTGAAAAGTACTCCACAAGGGAGCCCACTGGGAGCTCCAGGAGTCACATGACCTATGACCATGATCTTTTCCCCCACTAGCTGCCTTCTACAATTTACGTCCACCTGAAATTTAAAAAAAGTACATAAGGCACTGAACAAAATGACATATGCTCTTGTTTGATGATGACCATAAGACATATGCTGTAAAGCAGACTTTTTTCCATATATTCAAAACATATTCAAGAATTATGGACAACAATGACAATTACATCATAATGATGCAGCTGCATAGCCAGGAAAATATTTCAGGAGGTGTTTTATGAGGCTTGACATGGGGTGGAGGAGTCCCCCTCGTCAGTGCTTTATCCAGACCCCCCTAACTTTTTTGCCTGTGCACCCCCTACAGGGGGTGCCCTTGCGATTTCAGCTTCAGATACGTCTGTAATGATATGTTACGCTGTAATGACGTAACTATAATGATGACCCCCCCCCACACACACACACACAATTTTTTCCAACACCCCTCTCGTGCTTGGGATTCTGGATAAACCACTGCCCCTTGTTCATTTTCGTGGGGCACTACATTAGAGCTTATGCCACTGCACTGATGTCACAATGTTATAAGTGTGTGTCACTCTGGGCATTCGGAATTCCTCTAAGCTACAATATGTAAATTCATAATATCCGAAGGGCAAGCATCAGATGTTACCTGCAGGCTTCATGCTGAAACGCGTGTACGCAAGACACTTCCGCCGTGGTCGGCGACGTCGTTAGTGTAATCATACACGTAAGACAATTGCGTGCACATGGAGTAGTGGCAGCAACCTGAAAACGATACATTTTCTTTTTATATATGAGTAACCAAAATTATACATTCCCACATGTTTCGTTTTGTCGTTTGTAGGAAGCGCTAGTAAGGGAACAGCACTTGGTTGGTCACATGCAAGCCACAATGCGAGAGGTGCCGATATTTCGATTACGGGATCGAAAATTAAAAGTCTAGAACCATGCACACTTCCCCATGCAACTACTTCCCCAGCATCGTGAGACATGACACCCATGACATGACACCATGTATTCACGTATAGTGTAATGTGAAATGATATGCAGGAATGAAAAAGATGCCAACATACCTGTAATCCAGTGTCCCATAAGTTTGATTCGATTTTCTGTCAGCTACCATGAAGAGCAAATGCACGATTCACAAGTTTCGTTTCGCCATTTTCATTGCTGTTAATTTCGCAAGCGTCAAGCAATCCCACGTGACCTCCTTCGGATCAGTGAAAAGTGAAAATTACTCGCGTCATGAACATATATGTTCATCTCAGCGCAAATCACGTTTTGCATGCTATAGAAGGAGGGGGGATCAATACTCTTCCTTTCGTGTTTTGATATCTTGTTGTTTTGCTACTCTCACTTTGGAGTTCGTATGGTGTCTAGCAACGTTGGGTACCTCGTTTCTTGTGTGAGCAAGTGATTGCTGTTTACGACGTGTTCATATATCGATTTGTAGTGCTGTAATGTGCAAATTAGCGGACTTTATAGCGGCTCTCTATTTTCCGTCGTTGTCTTTCGAGCAGCGCCTGTTGTTCCGGTAAAAATCGAGTTGAATGAATCGCTACAGCCCCAACGTACATATCGCGCAGTGTTGACCAACACCAAGTCTAGCACGAATTCTGGTGAGTAATGCTTCCGTAGATTGTCTGGCTTAGTAGTGTGCTGTCCACACATAGTTGGATTCTCATACGAGTAATTTAAATGAATCAAAACAGCCGAAGTGCCTGTAATAGATGTAACTCGGTATCTGTTCGTAGGTTTGCGCCGTTTCTAGTTGGTTGCGCGTTTAGGAACAACAAATTTATTCGAAGACGATAAGATACCGACAATGCATCACCGTACAGCAGCATTTACTCGTATCATTGTGAGCCATATTTAATTTGTTAAAATTTGTTGTCGTCGTATTTCTCCAAAAATAAAAGCGCAAGTCGGCGTACTTGAATTCATCTCCTTGAACTGCTTACGTCGAACGTCTGCAAATGTTGTACTTATGTGCCTTCGCGCACCAAACTACACTCTAAGGAAAAAAGGAGTACTTTTACTCCTTTTGGGGAGTAATTGCATTGCCACAAAAAATAGTCCCTTTCGGGAGTAAATGCACGGGAGTAAATGAATGTCACAGAGTGAAGACCGCATTTCACGCGCTGTTGTAAGAGTCCCAGGTACATAATTGGTGCGCACGCATGAAAATACTTTGAAGCAAACCGTCAACCGTGACATATCGAGTGATATAAAATCTTGCGCCATACTAGGGCACAATTTGCGAAGAAAGATGCGCTAACTGTTTCTTACTCTGTGTGGCTGGAAAATTGCTACGTTGTCTGAGTTATACAGCCTTATGTCGTTCAAATTGACCAACGGCACATATTTACGTAGACTGTTGCATTCAGGAGACCATTCGCGAAGTTTAGTGTCAATTTGCAGTCCTGGGGAGTAAATGTCGGGACTAAATGTTGCGTTAGGGGACTAAAATGGGGAGTAATTGCACACTAGGGGAGTAGAAGCTGCAATTACTCCCCGTTTTACTCCTTTTTTTCTTAGAGTGTAGGCACAAAAGCATATCTGATTAGAATAGGTAAATACTTCAAGAGGAAGTCATTCAAATACATTGTTATTTATAGCTGGTTTTCCATTCCAGGCATGGTATGTGGCTGCACGGAGGATTCCGAAAAAGAAAAACAACAACATGGCTAATAGGATGTTGCTGCCCAGGGAGTCCTGGCCGAAGAAGTGAGCTGTTAAGATCATAATAAGGTTCTGTTGTGAAGTGAGAAATTTTGTAGTAGTGCACGAATGTTAATTCGTGCACTACTTTTATGAAAAAGAAACCAGAAATGGAAAGTTATGCATGCATCATTTCATGAATTGTAATGTATCACTATTTGATATTCACATGTTTCCATTAAGGGAATGAACTAATGAACCTAAATACATATCATGGTCATGCTCTGTGTTTACCTGGAAGTCACATTTTTAAGGCTTGTCATTCTTTTGTCTAGATGAAGATTTATGTGAACCTTGTATGAAATAACAGACACATATCAACACGTGTGCAGCTTGTGCACATTAAAACCAGCCATGTAGAGACAAATGCTTACTTTTTTTAAATATTCTAGCCTATTCATGGTTGCTCTTCGCTTCTTGCAGGTTTACTCATTCCAGAAGCAAGAATTGTACCACTGTAAGGCGAATGGAAATAAACTGACATCGACTGAGATAGGTGTTCTGTCTTGGCCAGTGACTGTAGGATGGCTCCAAAAGTGTCACAACAAAGCCAATATTCATCTAGCTCTCTACAAGTAGCGAACTCCACATAGTAGCCTGCTTCACAGCAACATCAACACTACCTTGTGGGAGTACACATTACACAATATGTTGCATTGTGCTGTGGTATGATAACATACCGTTTGTCTCACAATATGTGTATATAAATATGATAAGGGCCCTACGGGCACAGTGCATGGCTTATACCCTGCTGAATTTTGCAATAAACCTATATTCCCCCCCCCCCCCTGCTGAATATATATCCATACCTGGCTGCGACATTGCATATCCAATGCAGGTTACAATACACATTTTCACATTTGGCCGTTATGAGACATCTTCGGCCGTAATGAGACTGCCTTCGGCCGTATTGAGACTTTGGCCGTAATGAGACACTTGGGGATTATAGGATTATCTCCCGTATTGAGACTTTCGGCCGTATTGAGACATCGGCCGTAATGAGACTTCGGCCGTAATGAGATACAATCAAACAAACAAACTAAAAGGAAAACAACCACGAAATTGATTGATTGTAGGGCAGGCGTGCCGATCTCAGTCGTGTCCGCGGGCCGCATTGAGTCATGGAGGAACTACGTGTGAATCCGTTCGATAGGTCGTCCGCAAAAAATCCGTGAAGGAACACACATGAACAGGAAGTATTTTGTTCATTGCGCATCTTCGGAGACGCGTCATTCCTTCACCCCCAATGTGAGAGGGTTAAAGAGCACACTATCGCCTCTTGCGTCCTGGAAAAAGATTAAAAGAAAGCAGAAACCGCAACCCAAGATAAGGGCAGTTCCGATAGCGTTACCCGATACATTTGTTTGTTTTGTTTCCGCAAGCTAAAGCCACGACCATCTCGATATAATGCATAGTACATGTATTGTACTATGTACAATATACATAGTATGTATAGTATAGCATGTACGTATGTACATACCATGTACAATGTACATGGTATGTATAATACATGTATTATAGAGATGGTCGTGGTTAAAGCTCATCTTCGACGCATGAGGCGGCGCTGTGCTTCTTCACCCTCTCACACTGGAGGTGAAGGAAAGACGCGCCTCCGAAAATGCCCAATGAACAAAATAAAGGAAAAACACTGTGTTCCTTCACGAATTTTTTGCGGACGACCTATCGAACGGATTTTTGTTCTGAAAACGGCTACGATATCAGGTGACCGAAGGGAACAGATGTTCTCATTGGGACAACTTAAATTAAGAAGTTACTTAATTAACGATGTTTAAGTAATCAGTCATTCGACGGTTGAGCAACAGATGGCCAAGAGCGCACGCTGGCCCAGAGTCGATAGAAGTGAAAACAGTGTCTATAGCCCTAATATAGTTTTTTATGAAATATATGTATTAAAAAAGGACACCCTGTATATACATACACAGGTTGTCTCAGTTAAATCCCCGGGTTAAATGATTCGCGAACGGGTGCACCAATCGAAGAACTTTCTTTTTTACAAGTATCTGTCTGATACCACCTACAGGCTGCGCAGACTGACTAAAGGACCGAGGCGACCGACCTAAAGGACTGATTGTGACCCCGACAGCGCTCTCGGACATTCCCACCATCACGATCAAGGTCGCCATCGCCGCTCCGATTATCACCGTCATCGCTCATCATCGTCATCACTCATCATTGTCATCACTCATATTAGACCCGCTATGGGGTAGTGTTCCACTCCTAGAGTTGAAAACTTCCCCACTTCGTCGTCAGAATATAATTGTTGTTGTTGTTTCGGAAAACCTCGCAACCCAGCCAATGATACCGAGGAGATCGTCCAGTGCACTTGGCAACAAGTTCTTGCAGACCCTACTGCACCACAGCAGTGAGTTTTTCGGTTACAGAGCTCACACAGTCCTCGTGCAAGATCATAGCCCAAGAGTACGATCTAGGGTACTTTTACAAACCAGTGTAAGCACCTCTAACAAACAGGTACCAGAAATAATTTGTGACGCACGTTTCATTCCAGTATACGTGTGACATACGACAAACCTGTAACAATAAATAGATGGAGAATAATTATTGGTCGCTGTGATTCTGTTCCCCAGGCATCGGTCGATATGAAGGTGGTGTAAAATTTGTAGTGAGCGTTATGAGGACTATATAGTGACAGGATTTGTTGTCGTTGCGTAGAAGAAATTTGCGACTTTAATTTAATACAGTATTTAGCCAACCAAGCTTCTTTAGTTCATTCCAGATATATCTATTGCCACCTACTAGCGCCACCTACTATCAACCAGGATAGATCGTGTGAAAAAAAAAAGAATCTGGGTACAATACAAGGAGAGATATTTTAAAATATTTCTTATTTCCTGGGACAGTCTCACAATGGAATGGTTTGTCCCGTGATGTAGTAAACATAAATATTCACTTATTCTATGCTAAGCTGTGCATCAATGATGTCTAATATACAGGGGTAAAGTGGGGAAAAGTAGCCGGAGCTCTTTGGCTGCACGTAGAACAGGGGTGCTGAACTCATTCATCTCCGCGGCCCGCATTGAGCCATGGAGGAACTACGCGGGCTGCATACCACGGCTTTGTGGTAGCCTGTTTCTGATATAGATGAAACAATAACATATGACTTAAGAGGCCATACCAGTCGAGCAGCAACTCCGATTCACGATTTTCCCGATTATAGATGGCGCCACGCTCGCCGTCCTTATCACGCCGTTCGCCTCCGACTCATGAAATAATCCCCATTGTGCATGGTTGACCTCGCAAGTTTAAGGCGGCCCGCGCCCTCTGCGCTGTTTGTCGAGTGGTAAAGTGTCGGACTTTGCCACGAAAGGTCCGCAGTTCGATTCGAGACATTCACGTCTTTTTGCTTGTCTCCTATTGCTACATGAGTACTTTATTTTTATTTTTTTTTTGTTCTTATATATTCATGCTACAATTATTGTTTTCACAAGTCACTACCGCCTGTACTGACTGATTATGGAATTTTTAGTTGCTCTTCGTATTGTTTTACTAGTGCATACTTACTGTATGCCGACGTACAAGTGTGATCGAATAGTACGGATGCCGGTATCTCGGAGGCTCTCAATTGGATCTACCTGCGGCTGTAAATTAGGCTATAAACATTGCCTACACACAGCGCTTACAATGCCAGTCTGGAAAATCTGCTCGAAACGGTATTCCTTTTTTTTTTTCTGCACTCGCTTACATATTAATAATAATAATAAATAATAATAATAATAATAAATTTACTCAAGAAAGCAAACTACAAATATAATAAAACAGGCCCGTCTAAGCGGAAAAGCTTGTGGCACTGGGCCTGAAGCAGTCAGCGGCATACAGTTTGACAGTACGTGTACATATAAAGGTACTACATCCTATGATAAAGTTGCCGTAGCGCTTTTTTTAGTTTGTACTTCGATTCCAAAGAAAAACTATCGAAGGGGAGCTCATTAAAGATACGAGGTACATAGCATTGCCTGCGACAAAATCCATATTTTGTGTGTGAGAAATGCACAACAGGGCAAATGTTTTTACAACGTGCAATTTACCTTGATAATAACTCTATTATTCATGCAAAAATGACATTTTGATATGTATATTTCTGGAAAGTAAGCATTATCAAATATCTGAATTCATTTACAAGGCGTTTGTGCAAAAGACTTTTCAAAATTTCCGTCGTAGAACAGACTTCTTGTTGTTACCCTTCATGTTGTTGTTGTTGTTGTTACCCGAAAACTTCAGTAACATATTTGAAAGGCTCCTTTCCTCCATGTTCTCCCTTCTTTTTCTTTCACCTTACACCCGCTCAGAAAAATGATCTCAGTTGACAACCACAGTGACAGGGGACTCCCTTTCTTCTGGTGTACGAGTTTGCAAAACCGTACAAAGGAGGTGAAGGGCGATAAAGGCTTCGGGTCGACACACGGAAACCAACCAAAAAAGATATGGGAAGGTCGAGCGGCAAGGCCTTGCAGCGGGGGTCGCGATATTCCCAACACAGTCTTTTTTTTTTCCTGAACGCCAAGAGGAACGATTCGACAAAAAATAAAAGGACACATTGTAGAAAAATAATAACCATGCATGGTCACCTGACAACATAACAGGTTCTTGTTTGAGTGTGGCAAAAAAGTACAGTTCGGCCTCCTTATTATGTGGGACAGGATAATATATGCCTTCTTTTCTTTTTTTAGAATAATTTCTGAAGCGTAAATTTTTACTCCAGATTTCGTTGTGTTGGATGCTGAGGTCTCAGTTAATTCAATCTAAACTTGAAAACGTGAAATTCGGTTGTGGAAAAGCTGAAGAACTGGACACCATGTGAGCCAAATTTATGCGTATTTTAGGAAAATCACAATTCTTGAAGGGTAACACAGATGCAATTAAGAAATTGGGGTTTCCAGAGATGAATATGAGCGCTAGTTGCCAAATGAAGGAATGATCACGGAGAAGTCGTTTCATATAATCAAAGCTCGCCCGAGATGCCAGATTTTCATCCCCGGAAAAAATGTCCCCAGGAAGAACCGTCCACAGAGAAAAATGCCCCGGGAGAAATCGTCTACGCAAGAACGAAAGCCGTTTGATCGAACGCGGGACATTTGGTCGAAAGTCATTTTATCGAACACCGTTTGATCGAAACGGCAGCGGATGTTTGTGAAGTTGGCCTTCCACTAACCGTAAATACGAGAGATTCTCGTTGGCCTTATGAGACAGTTGACTGAGTAAGCACAAACCCGAAACGGCTGTGATGTTCGTGAATGACAAAGGTCTGCAAATAACCAGTGGTCTCCCCTCTTTAGCTGAAAAAAAAAGAAGCAAGAAACAAACAAACAAACAAAAAAGGAAAGGACACTGATTGCCTCATGCTCCATATGCTTGAGTCAAAAGTTACAGAAAAAGAGGTGCTAAGGAGACGCTGCGACCTTCGAACTAGAGCCCTGCACGGGCCGACTTTTCCGGGCCCGACCCGGCCCGGGCGCATCAAAAAATGGCCCGGCCCGACCCGGGCCCGGGCCTTCATATTTTTATGCGGCCCGACCCGGCCCGGCCCGGTGACCCAGTGACTAGAGCCCGGCCCGGCCCGGTGACCCGGCGAGTAGATCCCGGCATAGTATTTGCAGCCGCGACGTACGCGTTTCTGCGCGATTATCAAACAAATTTATCAGTAAATTTATAAGGAGAGAAGACAAACATACAAGTGATGGCGGTTTAACACCATAACCGCACCAGACCAAATCAAATCCAGAACGCACGCGGGCATGGGCGTTATCGTTACACTGTCAAGATTTTGCGGAGGTAGAGGATGCTGTCGACAAACTCCTTCTCCCAGTCCATACCCGTCTCACCAAGCTTTGCCAAGTGATTGTGAAATACGTGAGGAGTGAGGAGCAATGTAAAGTGGCTTTCAGAATGTTCTAGAGGGTCGAATCATATGCCTAGTGCAGTATCCCTTGCTTGTCTTTGCAAAATGCGCACAGGAATGACGCAAGCGCATGAAGATATGAACTAATGCATCTCCATTGTGTGGAATTAGCTGCGTGGCCCGGCCGGGCCTGACTCTCGGACACATATTTGTTGGCGGGGGCCCGGCCGGGCCGGGGTGGTGGCGTATTTTAACGGCCCGGGCCCGGCCCGGCCCTCGGTGCTAGCGTATTTTGTCGGCCCGGGCTCGGCCCGGCCCGGAGCACACAGCCACTAACAAGCCCGGCCCGGGCCGGGTGGGGCCCGTGCCCGTGCAGGGTTCTACTTCGAACTCCCTTCGAAAAAACGTCTTTCGAACAAACGGCTGTTGATCGAACGGCTTTCGACCAAGCGTCTTCGATCCTTCTCCAAACAGCTTAGGATTTCGGAATATCCATCTATAATGTGCTGCCAGGCAAAACCTCCTGGCAGCACGGCCGGACTGGGCATAAGTCAGAAAGCACCAACACGGCTTTACGGCAACGAATGGCGCGAAGGCAGCCAATGATAAAAGTGACAACAAAGCAGCGACAAAGATAACTTCCCGGAATGCAGACGCAGCATTGCGATTTTTTCTATTTCCAAAGTGCTGTCCGTTGACAATACAAAAAACCATCTGCTGTACACCTAACATTTTATTAATATGCGCGTTGCTCCACACATGCGCATTGCTTAGAACTGAGTTGATGTTGATGTTGACGAAAAAAATAATAGGGAGAAATAGGAAACTCAGTAACATGCCTCATACCCTAACGACCTTCGTTTTGTGGTTGTACCAATATAGCAGCTGTCTATGAACCAATCAATGTCAATCCGTATTACAGGTCACTTCTTTTTATTTAGTTATTTTTTTCCTATTCAAAGAAGTACCCGTGAGGTACCGCGTTAGCATCGTAACAGCTCGTTGTGTATGGTTTTCTGTTGGATGTAACGGCTCGTTGTGTG
Source organism: Ornithodoros turicata (assembly GCF_037126465.1). Classification (NCBI taxonomy): domain Eukaryota; kingdom Metazoa; phylum Arthropoda; class Arachnida; order Ixodida; family Argasidae; genus Ornithodoros; species Ornithodoros turicata. The sequence goes on along the minus strand of NC_088202.1, from coordinate 44,074,364 downwards.
CTGACTTATGGATGTATCGGACAGAAATGGACGTAAAGTCTCGTTGGATGTAACGGTAACGGCTCATTTTTGGCTGTAAGAGCATGATGGACGTAACGGCGCGTTTGTTGTAGTGGCACGGAATCGCTCTAACCTAGGTTCCCACCGGGGACGATTTTTCCGTATCCCGGAAATTACAGGAGCGCCGTTGTGAACAGCTGAGGAAACGGATCATAGCCGATCAAGTGCTATCACATTATTTGTTTAAATTGGGAGACGGGATTTTTTAAATTAACACGCATGCTAATGCACAGTAAAACCACTGAACAAGGAACATAAATGCGGTTACACCCACTGCGCCGCTTGCGTTGTGCCGATTACATCTGTTCTTTCTGTTCCTCTCTCGCAAAGTTTGCTGAGTGCAGACAATGCGGTAAGACTAGGAAGGGATTCTCCAACAACAAATAAAAATTGACTATGACACGAGGTGATTCATCACTGGTGATCTTCCAAGGTCCTGCCACCTTCTACTTATTTCTGGCAGATATGTTAGCCGCGTTCTTTTATAAAGGGGAGCACTACAGAATACTGAGCGCAATGACACATTACCTTCTGTATTCGTATCAATGAAATGAAACGCAAATGCCCACTATCCTGAGGCTCTGACTTCACGCTCGTTGAACGTGGATATCGACACACGTAGTTCCCAACTCAACCGGAATACTGGTATTTTCATATATAGTTCTGTTTTGTTGTTGGTGGCGGTCAGGGGTGGCAATCATAAGGCCGAAACTCATAAGGCGGAATTATCAGAAGGCTAAAAATCAAAAGGCCGAAAAATCAAAACACCGAACAATCACAAGGCCGAAAACCAGAAGACCGAAAAATCAAAACACCGAACAATCAGAAGGCCGAAAATTCAGAAAACCGAATTATCGAAAGGCCGAAATATAAGGAACCCAGGATATGAAAACTTTTATTCTAACTGCGATAAAAAATTAGCTCTACAAAATTAAGTAGGATAGACTTGCTGTGAATTAATACAGCAAATAAATTATTTCACCGAACTTCGCGTTAATAACGTACTTTCGATCACTTAGAGGAAACAAAAAAAAAAAGGAAAAGTAGGCATATGAACCACTGTGTTATTGTATGTGTTTATTTTACACAATGGCAATAAGTTAAAATGAAAAATTACGAGCTATGCGATGGTATTTCCCATTCTCATCCCATTTTCAACAACGGCTTCAACCTCGGTCATTCCTAAAACCACTTCCTTATCATCAGCTCTGACTCAAACCCGCACCTAATTGTTCCGCCTTTCGATAAGTAGGGTGAGTAGTCGAGTGAATGACCTGGGACAACTGATGACTATTCTGGAAGAAATCATATACTGTGCATCTGTGTCAGGGGACAAGCGTGGTCATTATACAGTTCTTGAAATAGAACGGTACAGAAAGTTGCAGGCGAAGCAAAAAGAAAAAAAAAATCCTACAGATCTTGTCATAGATATCCTATGCAGGGGTAAATTCACGATGGTCATTAACTGGGTTTAAGTTACTATTTCTGTATAGCAAACGATTCAGACGGTTGCTTGTTCAGATCACGTTCAGGTCACCAAACGTAGAGAAACACCATCTCATCTACAATCCATTCAGTGGGTGATACAAGTCATTCACTGGTATTCACCCACGAGTCACTTTCTTTTTGTAGTAAACATGCTGTAATTTTTTTTTCTCCAGCCAGTCTATTTCTGAGCACCAAAGGCTACGCATTTCAATTATTCGATTTCTGATACAAGAGCCAGGAAACTTTTCTATAATCTTATGACAAGAACAGTCCCATTCAGGGTCTTCTGTCTCTTTGGCCTTTCCATTTTCGGCCTTCTGATTTTCGGCCTTTTGACTTTCGGCCTTCTGACAGTTCGGCGTTATGATTTTCGGCCTCTTGGCTTTCGGCGTTATGATTTTTCGGCCTTTTGGCATTCGGCCTTCTGATAGTTCGGCGTTATGATTTTCTGCCTTTTGATAGGCTCAATCAGCCTAAATAAATGCATTGCATTTAGCAACAGCTATTCAAAAAAATGAAAAAAGAAGGAGAAGAAGGAAGCTCCTGAAACCCCTGACACAACCCGTCTCCCTCCCTATGTAATAAACTAGTGTTTGTAACTTCCCTAAAATCTGTTTCCGCGTCTTTTTTTGAACTTCTGTAAAACTTCGTGGCCGTTTGATAATCCTTTTGCCTCACCCTATATATATATATATATATATATATATATATATATATATATATATATATATATAGGGTGAGCACTGCAAATCCCGTAGATACTGCAATCCACTGCAAATCCCGTAGATACAGCACCCGACCCCCAACCGACACCCATTGCTCCCGCTGCAAGTCACGTAAAAAATAATGTCGTGAATTTATCATCCGCAACCCTCACTGACCACGAACTCTCGCTTCTTAATCGGGGGCTGTCGTTCTGTCCAAACAGTGACCTGTACAACGAATATCAGCTTCATTTGGATTTAGATAACTTCGCAAGACAGTTGCGTCTCAAAGAATATTTTCATGACAAAGCCAGCTCATCGCGAAACCAATTCGGAGCCCCGTCAAATTTCACTCCTGATTCGAACCGAGAAAAAGCTTTAGATATGTACATCAAAGCTGTTCAAAGGGATATCCTGCGAGCCTATCAAAATTCTGACCGCGGTGCAGTGAAACCTAACCTTACTAGAGCGGAGCATGACAGTATCTCAGCCTTAAAGCAGCGCAGTGATATAGTAATCAAAAAAGCAGACAAAGGTGGTGCCCTAGTAATCATGGACAAGGAAACCTATATCGCAGAAGGAATGCGGCAGCTCGGTTGCCAAACATTCTACAGGCCCCTAGAAAATGATCCCACCAATGACATCAGCACCAAGATCACAAAAACCTTAAAGAGATTGAAGGTCAGTAAGAAAATCGACGATAATCTATTCGAGTACCTCCTGCCACACGACCCCAAACCAGGCCGATTTTACATGCTCCCTAAAATTCATAAGCCAGGAAATCCCGGTCGCCCCATAGTATCTTCGAATGGCACATCAACCGAAAAAATCTCCACGTTCGTTGACCACCTCCTCAAAGACATCCCCCCAAAATTCCCGTCATACATAAAGGATACGAACCATTTCCTCCAAATAATTTCGGATATCGAAGTCCCGACCGGTTCCCTGCTTGTAACACTCGATGTTACCTCATTGTACACCAATATTCCTCACGATGACGGCATCCATGCCACTGTCGTAGCATATGAAAAATTTTCCGAAAAACCGTACGACTCTGCTGTCGTAGAAACACTAATTTCTCTAATACTCACATGTAATAATTTTGAATTTGACAACAGGCATTACATTCAAATTAACGGCACAGCCATGGGCACGAAAATGGCCCCAAATTACGCGAATATCTTTATGGGTGATCTAGAAGGACGGTTCCTTAGCACCTGTCAACTTAAACCCCTAATTTTTAAGCGCTTTTTGGACGACATATTCATGCTGTGGCCACATTCTGAAGACTCGCTTCTGTCTTTCATTGAAAACTTCGGTAACATGCACCCCACAATACAATTCACTCACGCTTATTCTAGAGAGAGCATAGATTTTCTAGATGTCCATATAGGCATATCCAATGGCACCCTCGTAACAAATCTGTACCGAAAACCGACTGACTCCCAACAGTACCTATCATTTCACAGCTGCCATCCCCGACATACAAAATTGGCCATCCCGTACAGTCAGGCCCTCCGCTACCGGCGCATTTGTTCCCAAGAGGACGAGCTGGACGCAAACCTTAACGATCTTCAAAACACGCTGGTCAGCCGAAACTTCCCCCAGGATCTCGTGAAGGACGCGATATGTAGAGCCCGCCGTACTAATCGCAGTGAACTTCTAAAAAACTCAACACGCCCCGAACGCCTCAAGCGGGTTAATCTTACAGTCACCTTCAATGGCGCGATCCCTAACCTTAAAAACATACTGAAACGTCATCACCCAATTTTAACACAGTCGGAGCGCCTTGGAGAAATATTCCCAGAACCGCCACGCATAGCATATCGTCGTGCAAGAAATCTTCAAGACCACTTAGTCAACGCAAAAGTCAATAAGCCACCTCCTACAACCGAAGGCTGCCACCCATGCAACGGACGAAGATGCCAAATTTGTATTGTAATGCAGACTGCAGACAGGGTACAAAGCACAAACAGCAACTTCCAAGTAAAAATCAAAACTACTTCTGACTGCAACTCATCCAACGTAGTATATCTATTGGAATGCAACGCATGCAAAGCACAATATATCGGCCAAACTACAACATCATTCCGAATTCGTTTTAATAATCACAGGTCCGATATTACAAAGAAACCAAATCTCCCTGTGTCGCGTCATTTCAATCAAACCGGCCACTCATTCAAGGGCATCCACGTGTACATCTTACAATCTGGTTTCCCCTCAGACCGTAGCAGGCAACAGCGTGAATCATTCCTAATCCACAAATTCCAGTCCACGATAAACGAAGACCCCGGCGTATTGTCTACAGTTCGCAGCCTTAGCTCCTAGACCAAGTCCCCCGACCCTCTTTCGTTATTTCTGCCGTATCTCTCTTATCTTTTCAGGTTTATCAGACGACCAAGGAGAACTCTCCTGGAAGACAGCCAACGCTCCTGCAAGTGCTCAATGGACCATTAGCAACAACGCTCCTGCAACATCACCAACTCCGCTCCACGTGCACTGTTCCCCTCTCATTTCCCCCTTTCCCTTGTATATAAGCCCTTGTCACCTATTTCCAAGTTTAGTTCTGTTGAAGGCAGCGCTGACTGCCGAAACGTCGACCCCTAACTGTAAATCTATTCCTAGCGCCCCCTTAATTATTAATGTAATAAAAGTAGCAAGTGTTTTTAACCCTTATACGGCCTCCCAAGTCTCTTCATTACTTGTAGTCTATTTGTTTTCGCGTCCATTTGTACTCAGTTATACATTCATATATATATATATATATATACATATATAGGGTCCTGAAGAAGACAGTGCCACTGTCGAAACGTCGACCATTCTTTTTTTAATCTATGTGTTAAATTGCGCATTAAATAAATTAGTTTTTGTTAACGTTCCTGTAATCTGTAGTCCAAGTCTTATTATTTCACTTGTATATATATATATATAAACATCCTAACATCTCGATTGAAGACTGACCAATCGCCGGGAACACACATGTTTATAAAAGCGATAAAAATACACACGGCGTACACAACGAATTAAAATTTAACAACAGACATTGGCGTTTCGGAGCCTATGCAGACCCCCTTATCGGAATGAAGCAGGAGGCGGTTACCCGGTACTATTTATGTAGAAAGGGGGCGTAGCAGTCGGGTAGTGGTCCTGGGTGTTGTTGTTCTTTTGATGAACCTGGATTCAACCAATGACACATTACCTTCTATATTCGTATCAATGAAATGAAACGCAAATGCCCACTATCCTGAGGCTCTGACTTCACGCTCGTTGAACGTGGATATCGTCGGACGTAGTTCGCAACTCAACCGGAATACTGGTATTTTCATATATAGTTCTGTTTTGTTGGTGGTGGTGGTCAGACAATGATGATGTAGTTGTTGTCTCATACTTTCTATGTTGATGAACCGTATTTTCAATGCAATCAAACCGCAATGAAACACCTGTATAAGTGGGTGTAGAGCTTTTATAACCCATAAACATCGGCCCAGAAAAAGATGTAAGGACAACTGTAACACCTGTGTCTGACTGACAGTAGAGAAATACTATAGAATCCAGCGAACGATATCGCTAGCGAACTAATGCAGCAAACTATGTATATACATTTTATGTTGCTTGTTGAATGGAATGTAGATTTAACTACTCATTATTAACACACACACACAAAAGAAAAAAGCACCCCATGTCTCCCAATTTCAACAAATCCGCAAAGCGAACGATAACATTCACTCGGCTGTGATGTATTTCATCGGCTGTCTAGATTTCAGTTCTTACTTGCATCTATATTCCAGGGGCTTTTAATGCACAATTATCCTCACTTTACCCACCAAACACATTCTTTTTGTAGTAAACATATTGTAGATTATTGTTTTTCATATTCGCTGGCTAGTCTATTTGCGAGCACCAAATGCTATGCATTCCAGTTATTTGATTTCTAATACAATAGCCACAAAACTTTTTCATAATCTACACTATCCCATTCAGTGGTCATTCACTGGAGTGCTCACCCGGTGTCTCTTTGGCCATTCCATTTTCAGCCTTCTGACAGTTCGGCGTTATGATTTTTTGGTCTTTTGGCTCTCGGCCTTCTGATAGTTCGGCGTCATGATTTTCTGCCTTTTGATAGGCTCAATCAGCCTAAATAAATGCATTGCATTTAGCAACAGCTATTCAAAAAAAATGAAAAAAAATGAGAAGGAGGAAGCTCCTAAAACCCCTTGAACTCCATCTTTATGTATAAATGAACAAGATAAATCAACGGAACTTGACGCGCGACGAGGTCTCGGAGCACGATTTCCGTCTCATAATTGCGCTGATTATTACACGGAAACTTCAGTACTATATTTTTAGACACTCCTTGGTTTTCACAGGGTACTTCACATTACATTTACACCAGACCTTTCGTTCAGCGTAGACACTAGTTCAGCGGAGAATCCCCAGTGACCCCATACCTAGGTGTTATACTTGATCGCGACCTAACTTGGTCCCGCCATGTGAAGATGATTACCACAAAGGCGACTGCCTCAGTTCACGTCCTCAGACGTATCGCTGGTGCGTCCTGGGGCCCGTCCTGCTCTGATCTTCATCGCGTCCATCAGGCCCTCGTGTTGGGGACACTACGCTACAGCCTCCCTATCTTGCATGCCCTCAGCCAAACACAGGAGCGCGAGCTCCTTAACATCCAAGCCCGCGGCCTTCGCATTTGTCTGGGAGTACCACGAACATCAGAGACTTACGGCACGCTTGCTGAAGCACGGGAGACTCCTGTCCCTCTTCTGCGGGATGCTGATACACTTCGAGTATATTCTCGCTATCTAACCAGTCACCCTCACCACTATCTTTGCCATATTGACGACGAATGCCCTGACTCAGCTTTCGGCAAGACCATCGCCCGCCTGAAGGATCATCTTCCTCCCTCCCCAACCACTCCCACATATGCGCCAGCAATGTGGACCCTTGCGCGTCCTGATATCTGCTCCACCATCCCTGGTCTTCAGCGCAAGCGTGACACTCCCGCACCTGTAGCCCTCCAACTCGCTCTCCATTGTTTGCACTCCACGTATCAGAATCATCGCCAGGTATACACGGACGGCACAGTCACGGCAGACAGCTCGGGTGCTGCATTTTATATCCCTGATAGTGACTTTCAGCAAGCCGTTGTCCTCCCATACCCAATGTCCTCTATGGAAGCGGAACTCCTCGGCATCCTCTCTGCTCTACAGCACCTGCTCGGTCTGCCGGCTGCACAGTGGGTTGTTCTGACTGACAGCAAGGCTTCACTGGATTTGCTGCTCTCGTTTCGCCCCAGCACCATATGCACTCTCCACACGCTCATACTACAAGCTCTGACACAACTTGCGGTAACTGGCCATTCTGTGACGCTTCAATGGATCCCGGGACACGTAGGCCTTCTGGGTAACACCCGCGCAGACACAATAGCAAGAGACGCAACATCTAACAGAGCTCTTCCTGCCACCCCTCTGCCCCTAACGATCTCTGTCTGCTCCCTGCACATTCGTCGGTGGCGTTATGTCCGTACCCGGCAGTTCCGAGCGGACTCTACCTCATATCATCATTTCGTACGCCTCATTGACCCCATGCAGGACTTCACTATTGCCTGCCGCTGCAATAGAGCTGAAGAATCACTCCTCCACCGCCTTCGAATGAATGTTGCACGGACACCCTCACTCCTCCATAAAATGCGCCAGACGAACTCCCCCGATTGCGCAACTTGTTATGTGGAAGCCGACATCGAGCACTACCTCCTATCCTGTAACCGGTACCTCCCAGAAAGACTCGTCCTCCAACGCCACTTGCGACAACTTGGCTACCCTAACGTCTCTTTGGCCACCCTGCTCGGCCCGGTCCTGCACAACCAGGGGGCAGTTACGACTGCCCTCTTGAGCTTTCTCCGTGCAACCGGTCTCTCGACCAGCCTCTAAGGCCCTTTTGTGTATCTGTCTGTGTGTATGTGTGTGTGTATTCCGTTTTCTTTCCTTTTTTTCGTTTCTTTCTTTTTTTTTCGTTTCTTCTTTTTTTTTCGTTTCTTTCCTTTTTTTCCTTTTTTCGTTTTCTTTCCTCTATTTCGTTTTCTCCCTTTTCTCTTTTCTTTCTTTTTTTCGTTTTCTCCCCTTTTTTTCGCTTTCTTTCTTTCGTTTTTTTCGATTTCTTTCTTGCCGCCTTCTTTCCTTTTTTCGTTTTCTTCCTATCTTTTCGTCCCCTTTCCTTTTCCGTTCCTCTTTACGAAAGGAATAGCAAGTCGGCCTTTGCCTGACTAACCTTTCCTTGTTTTTTTTTTTCTCAATAAACATATCCCCCCCCCCAGTGACCCGGAGCTTTTCCTTATCTTCCTCAGAAGGCCTCCCTTTGTGCGCCGTGCAAAGACAGACGGGTACAGGTTTTGGGTCATCCAACGTGCAACTAGCAAGGATTGTCGAAAGATGGAAAATCCAGGGAACCGGTCTCGAAAAATTGGCCGTATCTCAAAATAACGTGATCGAAGTCCCCGTTGCAAAATAAGCTACTGTAAATAAATGTTATCTGGCTGTTTCTGCGCGGAAACTGCCAAAGCCCACTTAGACTAACCTGAACATGAAAATGCAAACACCGAACTTTTACTAACCTAATAATCAACTAACTAACGTGCTGTTCCGTCGCGTCCGTTTCATTTATCTCCTATTTCATAATTTTATTTATTTATTTATTTATGTATTTTTGGAATAGCAAGCCGACGTCCCGTTTGGCTGACCTTTAGCCCGTTTTTATTTTCCTTTTCGTCTAATAAATATATCCCCCTCCCCCGTCGCTGTCGTTGGTTGTCGTTGGTTTTCCGTGCTACGCGAACGTGAAATTGGGTTCCGGAAAAGACTGTTGCTCATTGCGTTGGCGAAAATAATTGTGCAGCGGCCGCTTGATCGATTTTCCTTATTGGTTCACGTGGAGCGTTCATGAAAAAAAAAAGAAAATAATAAAGATAAATAAAAATAAATCGATCAATAAAAGAAAGAAAGAGAAACAACAAATAAAGCTGCAGTTCTAAGTACCGTTATCCTAAGGAACATTTATCTGTGTGTAATCCGCTTGCTGGCTGTTTCAACATTACGAACATTACAGGGCAGTCCTGTTGAACCTTATACTGGAATGTTTGTGAAGTCGGCCTTCCACTAACCGTAAATACGAGAGATTCTCATTAGCCTTATGAGACAGTTGACTGAGTAAGCACAAACCCGAAACGGCAAAATCCAGCAAATTGACGTTTCATGTCAAGCTAATAAATTCATCTCACTCCTCTATAAGCGCACCGAAAAAAGGAGAGGTTTATTAGTCGTGGTGGTCTCTTACACGGGCCGCGACAACGCTGGCTCGTCTACCCAACGTTCCTCTCCCCTCCCCCCCGACAATGCTGGCTGACGATAATCCCTTTACGAGCAGCTAAGTAAGCTTTTGTTCTGGTCTCCAAGGCCATGCTCTAAGTCCGCTGTCCATGAAAGTAAAGAGGAGAGAGGGAGCACTACAGTGCGCGTGCGCGCCGCATGGTCGGCGGATGGATACGGTCAAAATGTTCCGCGCGGTTTTACCTGTGCTACGGCTAGAGGGCGACACAGAATGACGCGGTTTACGGGGCTTTGAGAAGGTATTTATCCGTACTCACTTTTCATGCTTTTTTATAAAAACGGAAAGTGGTAGACATATAAATTTGATGTCTATCGATTCCTGAAATAATTCCAGAGAAAGTAAATGGAAAGTTTTTTTTCGAAATGGCTATAGAAGTTTAATAAAACCTGTTCAAAGAGGGAGGAGAAAAATTGTGTATTTTTTTCGCATTCGTGACCTCGCCGTAAAATACATACGACATATATGAGAAGTCCTGTAGTGTAAATAATTTCATCTCGTCTTCCTCTTTATGATGAAAGCACCCGCGTCAAAATCTGCGCGGCGGTTACCGAGAGAAAGCATAAAAACTGTTCCATAGGAAATACATTGGGACGGAGAGCTGGTATGCCCTCTTAAAACGACATATTTATTTATTTATTTATTTATTTATTTGGGTACCCTCAGGGCTTTACAGCATTAAAGAGGGGAGCAGGATAATACAAAGCTGATAAACACTAGTGGAACAGAAACAAGTTCAATAAAAGAAAAAAAAGGTTGACATATAACATATATAATAATAAAACATATAACGAATATGTTTGGGTTACTTAGCGTTGCCCGATCGCACAGTCAGCAAACCTTTTCATTTGCAGTGTCATGAGGAAACTTGACACATCTTTTTTTAACAACTGCGTCAGCACCGTGTAAAAGTGATTGCGCAATTTCAATCTTAAGGAGTGCGAGGTGCTGGTTTTGACTTATTCATGTTCGTCACAGAAAACGCTCGCAGACGCACGTTGACATAGTCCTCTCAACGTAAAGCCAGGAATTATTATTATTAGACGTATGTTGTATACCGAACCTGGACAGTTTGAGTTTGAGTGTCCGCGACAACATACGCATCCTCAGATGATTTCGCCCAACGTAAGGATAAAACAAAGCCTCACCAATTTCAGCGAACTTGTTCTTTATCGGGGCACCGCACTGCAGGTCAATTAGTTCCATTTGCTAATCATCAGGAAAATTGTCAACAACAACAACAACAATAAATGATGACGATGAGATGGGGTGTTTCACCGCGGTGGTGCGGTACCCTACCCCATTGCACGGGAACATTATGTGAAGATGATGAAGGAAGGATGAAAACACAAGAAAGACATAAAGCGTCTGAAGCAATCCAGTGGACGACAGGAAGTCCATGAACAGGTGAAGAACCCGACGATGGAGCCCAGGATCTTCATAGGGGCCAATGAGTGCAGCTAAGATGAGCGGCCTTTTGCTGATGCGGGCCAGCTCACCACACAATGTCCGCCTTTACGGGCAGTAGAGTGAACATTCCATAAGAATGTGCTGGGCGGTCGCCACGATACCGCAGGTGGAACAGTGGCCCGTGTCACAGCATCGGATCATACACTTGAATTGCGGGGTGAAAGCAACATTGAGCCGAAGTCTACGCAGGAGGGAGGTAACACGGCGTAGGACACGGGCAGGGAAAGAAAACGACAGATTTGGGTCTACCGAATGCATTAGAGATTGAGCCGTGATGTCCCGGCGCCATTGCTGCAGAGGCAGGGGTTGAAACCATGCAGTTAGTAAGGCCCTTCTGTCGCCTCTTGAGAGCAAAATGGGCACGGTTGTCGGGGACTCGTGGGCAGCCGTTGCTACTCTGTCAGCCTCCTCATTGCCTGTTAGACCGCAGTGACCCGGAATCCACTGCAGGGATATATGATGACCTTCATCATGTAGTCGCCGAACTTGGTGGAGAATGTCTACCACGATGGGGGCTAGAGACCCACAAAGCCCCGTAGTTGCCACACATTGCAGAGCAGCCCGCGAATCGGTGTATACCACCCACGCATGGGGAGGAAGTTGGGAGATCTGCTGTAGAAACAGTAGAATGGCATATAGCTCCGCCGACGTTTATGACGTACGATGTGACAAACAATATCCACGTGCGACTGCATTTGATGGGACAACAAAAGCACACGACGAACCATCCCATGTGGAAGATCCATCAGTGAAGACGGCAGTGTGGTCAGGATATTTAAGGTGCATCATGTCCGCTGCCAACTGCTGGAGAACTAAAGGTGGCACTTGATGCTTTGGAACCTTGAGGCCAGGGACAGATAGGGAGAGTGATGGGAGCGGAAGCGCCACGGGTCGTGGAAACTGCATGTCAACAACTGAAGAAACGGCGAGCCAAAAGCTCTCGTTTCAAGTTTCCACTCGTAGAAGCTCTGCTCGAATTCACTCGGGAGATCAGCAAGCCTGCGACTAAACCGGTCCGTTTGTGGTGGCATTTGAGGTACCAATATTACAAATCGGCCATCGGCATTTTGGTAACGCTGGGAGAGGTTTATACAGGGTGGTCCACCAACCATTATAGAAATTCATAGTAAAAAACGTAGTTCCTGGAGAGACATGCGGTCAAGGGATTTTTTTCTGCCAATAACTTTTGCCACGTATTGGTAACATTTTTATTTCATTTCAGTTGACGGAGAGTTAATTTCTTGAATTGAACTCTGAAATTTCTCAAGGCAACCTAACGTTTTCTTTGCGGAAATGGGTTCCCCGTGGTCATTTTACTCAGTATAGCACATAATCCCACTCGTAATGCAATGGCAATTGCCGAAGTAAATTCGCCGAAAATCTGTGGAAATGAGCCCTTGGCTCCGCCTCTTTTTTGACGGCTCGTAGTTTGAGCGCAAAGCTGGGAAGAAAGGAGGTTACCTTGACGCCACACGAGGGGGGAAAGTGTTACAAGCCTTACCCACGGAACAAAGACGCGCGGCGAGTGCGGGAATCAGCGCCATGTTATCAAAAATGAGGCCACCCGACGACTTGTAACCCTTTCCCCCCTCGTACGTGTGGCGTGTCAGCGTAACCTCCTTTCTTTGCAGCTCTGCGCTCAAACTACGAGCCGTGAAAAAAGAGGCGGAGCCAAGTGCTCATTTCCACGGATTTTCGTCGAATTTATTTCGGCAATTGCCATTGCATTACGAGTGGGATTATGTGCTATACTGAGTAAAATGACCACGGGGCACCCAGTTCCGCAAAGACAACGTCAGGTTGCCTTGGGAAATTTCGGAGTTTGATTCAAGAAATTAACTTTCCGTCAATTGAAATAAAAATGTTAGCAATATGTGGCAAAAGTTATTGGCGGAAAAAAATCCCTTGCCCGCATGTCTCTCCGGGGCCTACGTTTTTTACTATGAATTTCTATCATGGTTGGTGGACCACCCTGTAGACTCATCAGCGAATGCGACGAAAGCAACACAGAGACAGACAGGGAACTTTCAACCTATTATCAAATGATTAAAGGTTGATTAAAACAGGGTGTCGAACCGCAAAAAATACGGGTTCGATTCGGGTTCGGGTTCGCGTTGTTTTGATTTCGTTCCGGTTCAGTTCCGGTTCGGCCACGCCAAAAATCGAACCGGTTCGCAAACCGGTTCAACGCTTCCGTTTTATATGTTCCCTAAAACTGCTTTTATCAGGAAATGCGTGGCTAATAGCTTACTGCTGTTGCCTGCATTGACGTCTCTAGCGGTGAGGTAGCCCTTTAGGGAGAGAAATGAGAAATGGATGAACACTTATTGCAAATAGAGTCCACGCTGTTGAAGCGGTGTAGTCCTGCTACTTTCTGTTCCCAAAATCTCTTTTTTCACACGCACAGTGCCAGCAAGATACACTTAAAGGAAGCCTAATAAGATGGACAGCGTAACATAGACGACAGTACTTGCCGGCACACTGCCTTCGCAGCGTGAATCGATCTGAAACCGTACTGAAGCATGTCGAAAATAAGCCTGCCAGCCTTACTCTGTCCGAGCTCACAGCAGTGTACTAGTTAATCCACAACACAAAGGCAATGTCTCACGACACAACTGCACTACCACTAAGCAGAACCGCATTTACTTTTCAAACCACGACCAACCAAACAGGCACCGTTCTGCGTACGCTCCTTCTCCACTTCTCATGTTTATGACTTGTTTAATTTGTACTGCTCACGTGTAAAGGAAAATCTTGGGCGATTATCTGATCACATATTCGTCCTATATAGCTATAAATAGAGCTACATCACTGGCCTACTCCATTCCTGTTTCATTCGTCCGCGTGGCACTTTGTCTCTGAAGTGTAGACGCCGCAGCGCGTGCGTGGGGCGCTAGCCGCGCCGCTCACATGGACAACTGCGCTTCAACGTGTTAAAAGACGCTGAACGTATACTTACTATACGTCGTCGTCTGACTCCTAGGTGAAAATTTCTGAAATCCATGATATAGTCGCGTGATGTTGATACCAATGTGTCTTCGTTCGGGGATAGAGAGGAACTCTTATGCTGACTTATTTTATGTCCGAACCGTTTTGTTGCGAACCGGTTACAGCTATTATTTTTTTACGGTTCTGCTCCGGTTCGGGTTCAACAGTGTCATGAATATTTCGGTTCGGGTTCGGGTTCGGTTCTGGAAAAAATAACGGTTCGGGTACGGTTTTCGGTTCCGGTTCGGTTCGACACCCTGGATTAAAGGTTGAAAGTTCCATGACTTTTTTTCATGACTGTTTTCTGACGTTAACGATTTTTGGGCTTATGACACGAAGAGCGGGAGCTGCATCCGTAACAAAAAGCAGCACGTCACTTGCATCCACGTATCCGTTGACATCTGAACAAAGTCTTCGGAGACCTGTGCCACTGTCGAATGGTTGACATTTGGAAGCTCCTCTGGAAGCTCCTTTGATAGCTCTTTTCATATGTGTCCAGCCCAGGTTGTCCGGCGACAGTAAAGGCTACGCAGCGTCCTGAAGCGTCTTGTTTCGTCTATGGATATCCACTTTCCGTGACTTCAGATTCTCAAGGAGGCTTTGTAGGGTAGCCCGATGATAACGATGCAGGTAGCCTTTTATCGACTCGTGAGGGATTTGCCGGCCTGGTGTACACTTCTCAAGGAATACCCGTATCTCAGCAGTTTCCAGCTTCCGAAAGGGAATATTTGTAGCACAGAATACCCTACAAAAGTTCATCTCAAAACCAAAACATTTGGACGTAGACGGTGCACTCTGGTCCATAAGTTGCTGCATGCAACCTGACTTTCGTTGACTGCCTCTTGGTGCTTCGCTGTCTTCAAATGCTGATGAACGAGAAAACGTCTGTCCGACCCCCGTCCGTGGCGTCGTAATGTCGCGTGCCATTGCGCAATTCAGCGTAACAGCTCAGGAGCAATCAGCGAGTCGCAGTCAAAGAAAGCGTTGTGGTGAAGCGTTAGCAGCCTCTGCATCACCTGCAGAATGATTAAAACGAAAGGCGCTCCAGGTTATTCGTGCAGCTGCGACACAGCATGTGTGTCCATAAGCTCTCCTATAGAAATGTGAGTGTGTTAGAGCTCAACCTGGCAGGAAACCTGGGAAGGCACCCCAGAGCAAAACATATGCAGTAAAAACATGTAAATATGCACGAAGACATGCGCACATATGCTGCCATATGCACTTTTACGAATTCGGCAGAAATATGCAAATATATGCATAACGAAACACATTTTATCGTGCTCTCCGTGCTTGGAAACATGTGGGAAACATCAGGGTATTCGCAGAGACGCCTACAAAAAATATGCGTTTGCATACAGTACCGGGCCCTATGATGTTGATGGGTTGTGAATTGGTGTCGAGTGATGGGTTATGATGTTGATTGGGTCATTGAACGCAGGACTGAAGCTGGAAAATCAATGCATAATTCAGCTCTCTAGCATCCCTGGGCAATGCCCCTGTTAGGAACATTTCCTATGCTTGTTCTGGAACTGCAGCCAGGAACTACTTTCGCGAAGCTCTAGGAGGCTTTTGGAGCTGTAGAAATGAGGGGTTGGAGGGGGGAGCAATTTTTTAGGAAATCTCAATATCAGTGATGGCCAGTAGTTAACTACATGTAGTTAAACTACTAGTTAAACTACCTGATTGTAGTTAAAAAGTAGTTATCAACTACTTGCAGAAATGTAGTGGCAACTACTAGTTAAACTACTATTTTAAGTAGTTAACTACAGTAGTTAGGTTACTGAAGGCGCCAACTACTTCCGATTTTGCCGTAACGTTTACGGCACGATTGTGCTTCCGACTTTTACCTTGAGCTACTGGTTTGATGAGAACGGAGGTGCAGAGCAATTGTGTCGTGCATGTGTACTAAATCTTCACTTTTAATGCTTTAAAACAGGTTGCTTTAAAACAATGTTTAAAACAGGTTGTTGAACGTACACCATAGCTGATCTGTTCTGTTTCCCACCACTGTACTACCGCACATGCTTTATCTGTTGTTTTTTTGTAACGTCCGCAGTTTGATTCCAAAGCGTAAGGATTTGTGTAGTTTGTTGCAATCCTGTGAATGTGACCCTGTTGCACTTCCTGAAACTTGGTTATCGCCAGATATAAGAGACAGTGAGCTGTTACCAGAGTGTCCTGGCTTTACCTTCTATCGCTGTGATCGCTAAATAGACGAGAAGGTGGTGTTTGACTCGCCGTTAAAAACTGTTTTAAATCATATGCTGTTCATTGTACACTTCCTATCGAAGTCACGTGGGTATTGATTGACTGCGTCACGTGTAGATTAGTAGTTGGTGCATGCTATCGACCTCCCTCAAGCAATGCATTCATCCCAGAATTACACAAATTACTACATCATAGATTTCACAAATTCCCAAATTCAAAGGTTATTCTTCTTGGTGATTTCAACTACCCCTCAATTAATTGGAGATCCATCTGAGCCTCTGGCAGTGAAGAACGTTCTTTCATTGATTTGTGTCATGTGTTTGACCTTCATCAGGTGGTTCATGAACCCACCCGTGTAACTCCCACCTCATCAAACATCCTAGACCTAATCCTCACTAACGACCCAGATATAGTAGGTTCTGTATTTTCTCCATGCGCCTTGAGTGATCACAAAGTACTACACTTTACAATACCTGTCCCCAGCGTGCCCCGTCGTTCCTCGTGCAAACGCATAAGATCGATAAGGGTAACTACGACCAAATAAATTCTGAATTATCCAATTACTTGGCTAACTTTCTCGCTAATTTTGAAGTACGGACAGTTGAGGAAAACTGGTATTTATACAAATCCAAGATTAATGCACTTATTGAAGCCTATATACCCTCCATTATCATCAAGACATATTGTCATGCCCCATGGTACAATCATGAAATCAAACCGTTCGCCCGTAAAAAGAAACGTCTGTACAGGCTTCTAAGCGCTGTAAGTCTGCATCATCACTGCTAATATCAAGAGTGCGCCCGGAAATACGTCTCATTGGTGACTTCTTCAAAACGCAGGTTCTATAGCGAGGGCCTCGTTAACCTCTTGAAGCACAACCCCAAAGCATTCTACAAAGTTATAAACCCAAAATCTCCATCGGTAAACATCCAACTGAAAGATCGTGATGGTAATTTTGTTAGAGATAACCAATGTTCTCTTATCTTCAATAACGCATTTGCAAGCGTGTTCACCAACGAAGACACAACTCCCCCTGCCGCGCCTCCCGCATCCATCTTCAATGGCATATGTCACCGATAGCGATATCTCCTGCTGGCATTGAAAAGATTATCTCTTCCATCAAGGTTTCCTCCTCTGCTGGTTTCGATGGAATAAACAGCAAAATTCTTAAAAACACAAAGGCTCACTCTAGCAGATTTCTTGCTGCAATATTCCAACAATCACTTAATAGTTCATAGATAGATGTAGAGATGTAGGAAGGGAGTTGCCTCAGGACAGAAGCCGCCGATATTTCGAACAGAGACTGTTCTTCTTCTGGGCACCGTCCTCATCATTGGCATGATTTAAAGGAACAATTCGCATGAACCTTTGAACACGTCACACCTAACCCTTTATATACCATGCCAATGATGAGGACGGTGCCCAGAAAAAGAACAGTCTCTGTTCGAAATATCGGCGGCTTCTCTCCTGAGGCAACTCCCTTCCTACTTAATAGTTCAGTTCTGCCAGAAGACTGGCGTCGGGGAATGATAATACCAGTGCATAAAAGTGGCGTCACTCATTCACCGTTGAACTATAGACCAATCTCCATTACCCGCGTCCCCTGCAAAATCATGGAACACATTATATATTCGCAGGTAATCAACTTCCTAGAGTCAAATGCTTTCTTTCCCCCCTGCCAGCATGGCTTCCGTAAAAATTTCTCACAACTATATAGCTGGTTTTATCCACGACCTCCACTCAAATATGGACAGTTCTACTCAAACAGATGCTGTGTTCCTGGACTTTGCTAAAGCCTTTGATTCTGTACCGCACGCTAGATTAATGGTTAAACTCTCACAACTAGGCCTTGATGCACATGTTCTCTCCTGGATTAATATGTTCTTAACTGACCGCCTCCATTCCACTTTCGTGAACAACCATTCCTCGTCCTTTTGTCACGTATCAACTGGTGTCCCCCAGGGTATGGCCTTTGGGGTATGTGAATAAATAAATAAATAATGCTTGTCTAGTGAAGCCTCATTGCTGTGAAATAATTCTGCAATTTAGTTTATCGCGTAGGCACAAAAAGAATTTCGCCGCAAGCTTTGTGTTTGACGATCGTAGCAATGGCTTGAGCCAAAGTTTATCATTGCTTGTGATTCATATTTAGGTGTCCAAGAACACTACAAGGAATTGGCGTTGATGGACAACGTTAAGTAGTTATAGATGTAGTTAAACTACATTGCAGTAGTTAAAGAAGTAGTTTTAACTACTCTCCTGAAAAGTAGTTGAACTACTAGTTAAACTACTCAATCGCAAAGTAGTTAGTAGTTATAGTTAAACTACTGTAGAAGTAGTTAGTGGCCATCACTGCTCAATATATCCGCAACTCTGGAATTGCCAGTAACATCCATCGTTCTTCCGTGGGCGCCACATGCATTCTGTCCGAGGACCTCTCAACAGCACACTCACAAGAGCTTTTGGGGAGCAAATTATCGGTAATAAGTTCCACAGTAATTACCGTAATTTCCGGTGTATAACGCACGCGTTATACAGAAAAAAAAGCAGGGTGTCGAACCGCAACAAATACGGGTTCTGTTCGGGTTCGGGTTCGCATTGTTTGGATTTCGTTCCGGTTCAGTTCCGGTTCGGCCACGCCAAAAACCGAACCGGTTCGCAAACCGGTTCGCAGCCCCGAACCGGTTCGCGAACCGGTTCAACGCTTCCGTTTTATGTGTTCCATAAAACTGCATTTATCAGGAAATGCGTGGCTAATAACTCTCTAGAGGTGAGGTAGCCCTTTAGCGAGAGCAATGAGAAATGGATGAACACTTATTCCAAATAGAGTCCACGCTGTTTAAGCGGTGTAGCCCTGCTACTTTCTGTTCCCAAAATCTCTTTTTTCACACGCACAGTGCCAGCAAGATACACTTAAAGGAAGCCTAATAAGATGGACAGCGTAACATATAGACGACAGTACTTGCCGGCACACTGCCTTCGCAGCGTGAATCGATCTGAAACCGTACTGAAGCATGTCGAAAATAAGCCGCCAGCCTTACTCTGTCCGAGCTCACAGCAGTGTACTAGTTTATCCACAACACAAAGGCAATGTGTCACGACACAACTGCACTACCAATAAGAAGAACCACATTTACATTTCAAACCACGACCAATCAAACAGGCACCGTTCTGCGTACGCTCCTTCTCCACTTCTCATGTTTCTGACTTGTTTAATTTGTACTGCTCACGTGTAAAGGAATATCTTGGGCGCTTATTTGATCACATATTTGTCCTGTAGAGCTACATAACTGGCCTACTCCATTCCTGTTTCATTCGTCCGCGTGCACTCTTAAAAATGAACTTCACCGCATAGCACGCTCCTAGCCAACCACCATCTCGAATGATATCGTTATCTGCCCTGATTTGTTGAAAACGGGAGGCGTACGCCTTTTTGTGACACTTATGCTGTTCATAATTGTCACAAGAAAGGCGTACGCCTCCCGTTTTCAACAAATCAGGGCAGATAACGATATCATTCGAGATGGTGGTTGGCTAGGAGCGTGCTATGCGGTGAAGCTCATTTCTAAGAGTGATGGCACCTGGTCTCTGAAGAGTAGACGCCGCATCACCGCGTGCGTGGGGCGCTAGCCGCGGCGCTCACAAGGACAACTGCGCTTCAACGTGTTAAAAAGACACTGAAAGTATACTTACTATACGTCGTCGTCTGACTGCTAGGTGAAAATTTCTGAAATCCATGATATAGGCGCTTGATGATGATACCAATGTGCCTTCGTTCGGGGATAGAGAGGAACTCTTATGCTGACTTCTTTTATGTCCGAACCGTTTTGTTGCGAACCGGTTACCGCTATTATTTTTTACGGTTCTGCTCCGGTTCGGGTTCAGCAGTGTCATGAAAATTTCGGTTCGGGTTCGGGTTCGGTTCCGGCAAAAATAACGGTTCGGGTACGGTTTTCGGTTCGGGTTCGGGTTCGGTTCGACACCCTGAAAAAAAGTGCTCTGAAGGGATCCTGCGCGTTATACACGGAAATATTTTGCTACGTAGTTCATTTTCTGGTCGGTGTCGTACAAATTCTAGCCTCTCCCCCCCCCCCCCATGGTGTCCTCTGAGTTTCTCACAAATCTCTTTGGGTCAGTTGATGAAGACGGCGAAAGGGCGCGGGATTTCATAAAAACTAATGAAGCTGCTTAAGGATGCTATTGAGCAGTGAATGATCGTGAATTCATTTCAGAAGGCTGGAAGGAGAAGAGACGCGAAACTAAATATGTTTCAAATAAAGCATATGCATATATTATACACCGCCCTGGCTTATTGTGCATTTGTGTGATTTGTGCATTGTGTGCATTTGTGTGACAGTACACAAGCTTGTAGCAGCATTGCGGCGGACGTTATGCACCGGCGCGCGTGATACATGGAAACTTTTTCAAATTCGGTCCGTGTTTAGGGCTGAGCGTTATACACGAGTGCGCGTTATACACCGGAAGATACGGTATTGAAGAAACATTTTTGTCTGTACTTATTTATTAAGAGCTAGACATCGTTGTATCGCCCCTGGCAAGGAAGCTTTCCAATCGTCATCACAAAACCAGAAAGGTTAAAATTTGACTAGACTCTGCTACTTTTGTTCCCGGAATACAACCACGAAGGAGACGAAGAAAGAAAAGAACAGATGCGGTAGATGCCAGTACTTCAGAGCAGTTTCGTTCAACAGTTGAAATCATCATAAAGAGGGAGTAGAAATGGTCACGCACATTACACGAAGAGAGCCATGCAGAAACCACGGAGAGCAGCTCGCAAAAGCACAGTTTTCCCAGTTTGAAGCATTACTTAACAAGATGACGAATCAGGAAAAAAAAAGGGGTATGCACAATACTGACATAACGCCCGATGTACACACGTACACAGAACAAAGATTTCTCGAAAAATATGATCAGCATAGCGTGAGCTAAACGAAAGGGGCAGTGGTAATTGGATCTTACAATAATTAAAAGCGAAGAGTGCTACGCAAGATATGAAACAGCAATACCCTACGACAGTTTGTCTCTGCGCAGGGGAAAGTGTAAAGTTTGGACGAACCACGTGACGAAGCGTCTGTCCACTCACAAGACAGGAATAAGGGGGTATTCGTAAACTGCAGGGTTCTCTGCATGGGTCCACACACACTTTTAGTATAAAGGGTGGAGCAGTTACACCTTTCAGGAGGTAATAGTTGTCGTATATGTTGTGCCTAAAAGGTTGCGAAATTCTACCTGCTATCTATGGTTGAAGTCGGCACAACAGATTAGCGCAATTCCCAAAACAATTTTTAGTTGCAGTTATCTTCGTTGTACACAATGTGCTCATTGTCCACCGCACTGTGGATGCTGGGAAAGCAACACTACCTGAAAGTGTGTTGCTTCTGTGACTGTAATAATAGCTCTTACACACATTTTGTGCTACGCCTGCACGGAGGCAGTAACAGGCAAGGTTACCACCCTTTTACACCATTTCGTCAGACGCTATGTTGACCTCGGTGGTAGCTATAGAAGTTACCACCTTTTCACACTTTTTTTTTCTGAGAGTGCAGAAGAAACTACGTGTGCCTCACCTTGGGGATGGTCCCCCTTATTTGGGAGAGGGACTAATGAGGTCGCACCACGGGAAACAGGAGAGAGAGGAAATTGGGAGCTGCGCAGACGGCTGTCCTATTGCATAGCTTATAGAAGGGGACCATGTTACTCTTGCGGTGCCTAAACTTAAATCAGGAGCATCACCGAAGAGATTTAATCGTAGAAAAAAAGACACCTTTGGAAGATGTGTCTCGTAAAAAGTAACACAGAGTGGTTCACAGAGCCACGGACCAAAACAGGACGCTTAGAAGTGTTTTATACAAGTTCGTAGATTAAGCTTTGCAGTTTGCACTGCGTTCGGAACCCTAGATGCCCGCACAAAGTTTCCGAAAGGGTTTGGTGTGTAGGTACCTTGCCATCGCTTTTTCCTTTCGGCATAGTTTTATTTTATCGTGACCAGCACAATACCAAACAGGGAACGAATAAGAGCTAAACGCTCATGGAGTGACACCTTCAAACATGTCTGTGTAGACAAAAGTCCTCCACGAATAGCGAAGTATGACAAGAGGCACAAATACAAGTATTATGTAACCATCCGAACGCGCAGTAGTGAGCTACATGGGAGGTATCTATTCTGAGGCTGGAACACGTAAGCAGACGAGCACAACACAAGTCTCAAGGTGGCGAAGAACATGAGAGATTGAAATATGGCCTTTTTCGACGACAGCAATGCTTCAATATTTCATGCGGAGAGTTGTTTTTGCAAGCTACGCGAAACAACCCGGGCGCGAGAGTGCCAACCTTCCTCCCCACTTACAGTTTCCATTTGTCATCTGAGTAATGTATTTTTCGTTTATGGAAGTACGTCAAGGGACCATAGGGCATTACATGAGGCAGCAATAGTAGCGCCACTTCCTCCCCGCCCTTGATACTAGGACGCTCACCCTTTCCAAACCCTTCCCTCGGCCACTGAAAAACAAAGCCGCTCAAAAAGGAACGAGGAGCTATGGCCCTCGCCACCTGCTGTCACACTTGTGGTGGACACGAAACGCCAAAACATTGACCCAGTCATCACTACATCAAAATGTCAACATGGTCAGGCTCATCATTATATTTTCGCAACATTACGTGGAGTAATAGGGTAGATTATCGAGTTTGGTGACCACACGTACCCAATCACCAAAAAAATAAAGCTGTTATTCCTTGATCCACTCAGTATGTTAAGAACTCCCATATTCACTTTTCAGTTCACAGGTGCCGAGTAGTTTGGCACTAACATCTCCATTTTTTTTTTTTTTTTTTACCAATCAATCAGTTCACGGGCTTTCGCGGGAGTAAAATCTATTATGTGTAAGATGGAAGTCACTGAAAAGGCTGGCCAGCTGTAGGACTCGAATCCACATCTTCTGGATTACCGGGTTCGAGTCCTACATTACATCTGGGTTCGAGACCTACAGCTGGCTAACCGTTTCAGTGACTTCCATCTTTCATCGTTAATTTCTTAGGCAATTTGAAGCTTTGTATTTATTTGTCCTTTCTATGTTGTTCCAGCCTCAGAACATCAGTTCTCTCATCTATTATGTGTTTATACGAACATCAGGACCGGCAAACCAACTTCAAAACACATCGTACGAACTCCATCTTCAAAGCAGACTTCAACTTCAAAACCCATCTTTTGACTAAAAATTCAGTCCCATCGTAACCCATCACTCAACATAAACTTCAATATCAAATCACATCGTGGCCATTCATTCAACATCAAAAATCAACATCACATCATTCTTACAAAAACAATATGGCCATTCAATGTCTTGTCTATAGACAAAACATCAACCTTTTTTCATTCTTTACGCTGTCTATCAGAGAGTAGCATCATCAGTCTACAAATGGCAATAGACTGGAAATTAACAGCCTTTATAGACTTTCCGAAGACCAGCCATTGCCTTGTAATAGCCTATTTACCAACATTATATACACCATATGGATTTTACCTTTACCCATATTTATAAACTCCCTTAGCCCCAGCTACTTCCCCAATGCCTTCCTATACCCCACCCCTCCTGCACCCACTATCCTAATGAAAACCTGTTTTACCAAACTATAGAAGTTCAACAGACAAAATACCAAATAGCGTATAGACTGAATATAAACGGTATAGATCTCGCTGTATGTCTTTTCTTTGGCTTGCATTTGGGGCGCAATTTCCGTAGACTTCTGATCAAAAGAAAATCTATTGAATATTTCTCTTTTGTCTCTCCATAGAAATGTCTTAATATAGGCTATAAATTTTCTGTTGGAAAGCACTACATTTTCTATTGCCGGAGCTTCGGCATATTATTGACAGACGTTAAAGATTGGCCACCGCGTATCTCTTGGGATTCTGTTGAGTTCCTGCTGTGTGAAAGCGTATTGATGTTGTTCTAACCTGTGTTGAGAAGCAAAACTTGGCCATCATTAGCAGACGTCGATGATCATCGAGGCTAATCCTCAGTGCCATTTGCAATAGCTTAATTTGCCAGTGCTTTCAGCACGTCCACCTCTGAGACAGAGATCGGAACCGAAACTGAACCCGAACCGAAAACCGCTAAAAACACGTATTTTTCGCTGAACCGGAACTGAACCGAACCTCTTTTTTTTTTCGCGTTGAACCGAAGCGGAACTGAACCAAAATAAATTTAGGCGGTTATCGGTTTGCGAAACCATTCAGACCTAACGTACAGTGCGTTTGAGATTGAATGTAAAAATAAAAAAAGGATGCGTTGTGAGACATCGGAACTATGATTTACACAGCGGATTGAGCCGCGTTGCCAAACAAATTCGAAACCGAAGCTCAACGAAACTGCAACCCAACTGCGCGAGGTATTTCCTCCTCGCAGCTATTGCGCTCATTCAGTTGTGTTAGTTTTGAGGTCGTCCTTTTGGCAGTTGTAGGCTTCCCTATACGCGATTTTTGTTGTACAGCAACCCGAATTTTTCATTTTGGGCAGCGATATAACGTCCAGTCCCTGAGCAGGATGTCACAGGGTGTAGTGAACATAGAGATACAGAGTACAGAATGCTACCTTAACCTTGCACCTGAAATGCAGATCTGAAACACGCAGTGTTGCTGTGAACCACTTCTGTGTCGGCAACAACAAAAGTACATTTGTATTGTTTGAGAATCATAAGAACGTGCACCAGCTCCCGTGGTATACTGGTTAGGATGATCGCCTTCCACGACAATACTGGGAGGTGACATGGGTTCGAATCCTGTTACCGTGCTGTCTGAGGTCTTTCCCTGGGTTTTCCGAAGACTTTCCGGACGAATGTCGACACAGTTCCCCCTGAAATCGGCGCAGGACGAATACTAACCCACCTGTCCCCCTCACCTTCCTGCTGTCCTCTCTCCATCTGTCCACGTCCGTACGCCGCTCATAGCCACAGTTGCTTCGCGGCGCTAACACGGAATAAAAAAAAATAAAAACAAGGATGTGATTGCTTTTAACGCATGGCAATCTGCTCAAAATTCAGTTTCTGAAGCGGTTCGAACCGATATTTTGAGGCTGCTGAGGAGCTGAACCCGAACGGAACCGAAAAAAAAATAACGGTTCCGATCTCTGCTCTGAGCACGTAGCACGTGCAGTTAGAAAGGCATATGTAGCACTGGCATTTTTAGGGGGAAAATCTTCCCGGGAACAGCACCGCAACGGGTACTGCACAGGCGACCGTTCTATAGACCGCGCAATCAAAAACACGGTCCACCCGGAGGCGGACTGCGTTATACCAATGGCATTTCCTTCCTCAAAGAAAACAGATACCGTATATTGCTCGTCTTGCGAGCTTCCGCAAATTTGAGTGTCCTGCTTGCCTCTGAGTCAGATACATCCAACATTGAAGTGAGGAATTGCTTGGAGTAGGGTAAGGTGGGGCAAGATGAGACAGAAAAAGGGCTACAGAAAATCGCGCCTTTTTGGCAGGTTTTTACATTCCAGGCAGAAGTAACCGATTTTTTTTTCTCTTCAACGCATGCACAAATACGGACAATTCTCACGTGAAATAAAGTGGACATGCAGAGCCACCTATGAGTAAAATTTCAAGCGCATTGAGCGGCGCATCTCTGAGACTGGCGGCGTGGAGCAAAAAATGTCGCGTCTTGCCACGTGTCTCATCTTGCCCCACCTTACCCTATTAATTCACCACCAAGATGTGATGTGATGCGATAGAAAAAGAAAAAAAATGGGGATTTAAGTCGCGACAAAGTCAGACTGGCTACCCCAGACTACTTAGCCGCAGTTAGTCGAAATAAATAAAAAGAAATAAATTGAACGAATGAGAAAACCCAGTAGTTGGGGGCCGTGAGACAAACATCCTGAACTACTGGGAACACTTGTCACAAACGAGGGACCAGAAACACCACCACCAAGATAACACCTGTGTTTTAACTGCTTTCGGTTTGAGGCATTGAGTAGGTCCATTGAAAGTCAAACTTGTGCAGCGTGTGCGTAATTTGCCATGCAGGTTCATATTGATGCAAATAGCCACCTCACTGCACAAGTTTGTCTTTCGGTGGACCTACTGAATGTCTCAAACCGAAAGTGGTTAGAAACACAGACGTTATCTTGATGGTGAGTTGATAATCCAAGCAATTCCCCACTTCACTGTTGGTAGTATGCGTAATAGAATTAAGCTGAGACACTTCACCCTTCATTCTGACTCAGCCAGAGGCAAGCAGCACTCTCGAATTTGCGTAAGCTCGGAAGACAAGCAATATATAATATTTGTTTTCTCTAACGAAGGAAACGCCAGTGCTGCGTATGCCTTTCTAATTGCACATACGGAGGTGGACGTCCTGAAAGCAATGGCAAATTGAGGTATGGGCTCAGTTCACTGCATGACGTCATAGCGATGCGGCGGCGCTGCTGTCCTGCTTGGTGCTGGCGAAAAAATCGCGCGATTATCGAGTCACTGGGTGTTTTCTGTCGTTATTAATCGCATTCTCCGAGGTCAATTTCGAAACTAATGCGAATTCTAATTCCTTGCCGACCACTGAAGTGGGCCCGAAAATTCCATTTCGATCCGCGGCGTACTTTTCGCGCAATCCGATGAAAAAGAAACCGGAATCCTTGCGCCCTCGCTCTCTAAAAGTGGGAGGAAACGTCACCCGGATAAGGCCAATCAGCGCGCGCCCTGGTCAAATGCAAGCCGCGCGCCTGTTTGGCGATCGCGAGGCGAAGGGAGCAAACATGGAGTCGGAAAACGAGAGTGATGTTTCTCTGTCTGGGGGAAATTCTGACGAACATGTTAGCGGAAGCGGCGACGAGTTAATGCTGGATGATGACCCATACTCTACGGACCCAATGCCTCTGGAAGCCGCCGACCATCCACGAGATGTGGCTGCGACTAACCCGCGGAATTACATTTTTAGGTGAAGTATCTCTTTGCATGGTTGCCGTCGGATGTGCGAAACAGTTTAGAATGTTGAAATCTGCAGGTGTCTGTCTGGAGTCTGCGACCCACAGGAGCCTGACGAGAGCCTGTGTTGCCATTCTGTTGCCAGGGTGGTAGAAATGTGCAACAGTGCCGCCGTGCAGTGCATAACACAACACCCATTACTCAGAGACATCTGATTCCGTAGATAGCTTCTAGTGGTGTACGCGCCTCAATTCTGCCGCTATGATCAACATTTTAGGCGACTCAATCCCCAGGACCACGGGTAAGCCTGCTGCAGTGCCCTCCCGTTTGCTATATGATTACAACCGTAATGAATTTTTCGGTTTAAATGACCCCCCATCAAGATTCGGAAGGGTAAACTCGGGTGCTAGTCGTGTGTTGTTGGTTATGCAAGTTGTCGCACCTAAAGTGGACAAGGGCTGTATACAAAAGGGGTGACTATTCTCAGCAGCCTTTTGGCCTACACAAGTTTGTCCCCCATAAATCATAAGCGTGGACGACAGCCTTGGAACGATCCAGAGAATCCTGGTCCAACAATTCCATTAGGAAAAGTGAAGAAACACAGCCGCCTCAGCTAGTCTCGACATGCTCTCAATTATGCCAGTTAGCCATGGCCTGATTGGCAGCACAGAACCGATTGATTGGCAGATATCCAGTGGGAATTTTAAACTCTGAAGGAAAGTCTTACAAGTCTGAAAACAGAAGCATTTGTGGTGCCAATGAAGGGGGGAAGCATGTTACTGAAGAATGTAAGAGTAACGTACTTTGGGAGAAATTGGATTTTGCCGAAATTGGAGGGAAGCTGGTTTGGGAGGGAGTTAGCAGTTGGAATCGGGCTCATCCTGAAAGAGGCGGACGTTTTTTTGTTGTACTATGTTGCACATCTGCAAACCTTCCACATTTAAAATGCGGTAGACCCTGGAACTAAGGAAGGAAATCACAGGCTTTGAACTCCAAGGTTGGGATAGTGTCTGTTTTTCTGTTCTGGCCATTGTCTTCCCAACACTGCGAAAGATTTGGCAGGTGTGCAAATACCCACAAGATATGATGCTAAACAAAAAGAAATGTCATGTGGAGTTGTCTTTTCCAGCTGCCTGAGGTTCACGGCATACTCGTCATTCACAAGATGGCCTGGATGCGTTGTCCAAGCAATCAGGAGGAAGTTCCCGTTTACGTCTTATCAAGGCTATCAGCGTTAGGACCATCGAAACAAGGGTGTCTTGACAAGAGAGACAAGCTGGTGCATACTGATGGCTGGAACTCGAGACATGTAGTGGCAAGATGAACATTTTGCTGACATAGGCGCACTTCGTGCAAGTAAGCCCTTGGTCGTCCCCCTTGCCTCCCATCAGAGGTTTTCGAGAATACTATAGGTGTGTGGTGTTCTCGAAAACCTCTGATGGGAGGCAAGGGGGATGACCAAGGGCTCACTTGCACGAAGCGTGCTTATGTCAGCAAAATTTTCGTCTTGCAGCAATTTTCGTCTTTTCGTCATTGCAGTGTGGGGGATGTTTTGTCTTGTCACTCTGTATCTCCAGTTGCAGTCAACAGACTGTCTACCCGTCTGTACAGCAAAAACTACTACACGTGGCAGTATTAGCTCTTGCATCAAATCCAGACTGTACTGCACTAAGTTAGTGCTGAGGTGGGAATATTTCGAACTCTGTGCAGATTGTCAATGCGGTGTAGTGACGGGAATAAAGAATGACCCTATAATTGTATCGATTTATTGTACAGTGGAGTATGACGGAGTGGGAATCACAAAATAGCTTAGGTTTATTTGCCTCCCATTATGTATGGCAGGCAAATAAACCTAAGCTATTTTATTATGTTGTGCCGTGGTTCTAAATTAATGTGGTGTGAATTCTGGGTGGTTACAGGTATGCTGCCACAGGGATGTTAGGAGGGTTCTTGTTGGCAGATCCATATCTGGTGTACTAATACGCTATGCAAGTGTGTGTCCTTTGTTTTCCTCTTCCTGGAATCAGGGGATAACAACCCCCTTGTGAGATGCGCCGTGACGTGGGAAGTGGGTCCCCAGCACTTGCTTCAGCCATGACCTCCGCATCTGAAATATGGCCTTGTGTGTTAACTCTGAAAAGAATACGTTGAGGGCCTAGCGGGTACAATAACAAACATAAAAATGACTATGCAAATAGATCTTCCCCTTTGCGGTCCATGTTTCACTGGCACAGTTATTTTCCTGTCGACATTACGTTATAAACGCTGGCAGCCGCATCACACAAGATTCCTTTCACAGGATTCGACAATTTTCAGGGCTCGTACATATCCATTATGTTGTGGGACGTGCAAAAAGAATTGCAATATTTTCGTGGCTTGACAAAACATACCAAATCCAGCTGAATTCGTTGACG
The DNA here is from genome assembly GCF_037126465.1 of Ornithodoros turicata. Taxonomy (NCBI): domain Eukaryota; kingdom Metazoa; phylum Arthropoda; class Arachnida; order Ixodida; family Argasidae; genus Ornithodoros; species Ornithodoros turicata. The sequence goes on along the minus strand of NC_088202.1, from coordinate 44,044,702 downwards.
TGCTTGCTGCCGCCTGAAATAGAGCCAGAAATTAGCAACAAGGCTGCAGTAGAATACTGATGCAACGTGAAGTGTTTCGGACGTAGCCATACACAGATTGCGATGTTTCCACATTCCTGAATGCTGCCATCAGGCTTACACTATGAACTGTAGAAACATCCACTAGCTGCAATAACATTAGAATAACGCTGTCATGTGGGAGTGTTACGTTACTCCTGCATAATACAGGCGACAATTAGCACAGCAACAACGCACCAATCTTTTTTCTCGAGAGTACGCGTACTATTGCGTCAGGATGCTGCAATCATTGTAATAATTTGTGTACATTAGTAGGCGGTGTGACTGTGACGTTACAATCGGCGGCGAGGCCAGGTGTTCGCGATGATGTTTACTGTGACAACTGATATTTTTCATCGCAGCGTAGCTGTGACCACGCAGGATTGTCACTTACCTCCGTTACTGGTTCCTGCCCTTGTTCCTGATCGAATATGGTAGGCACGGCGTCAATCTTCAGCCGCTTCCGTTTTTGCCGTAGCCCGAGCCGAACTTGCAATACTTCTTCATCAAAATAGGCGTCGTCGGCGAAATGACAGGAACAGACGCGTGAAACATTCAATCCTTGGGCCACACCACAGTAGTCGCTGGCGATCGCTGCCTCCCACTTTCGTTCCGTCTCGCCATTGCGAGATCGGTGAAATGTAAACTCGGGATTCGCGTTATTCGCCTCGAGATCGAACAGCATCGCCACCATGCGGCTGCTCCGTGAACTGCCTTTAGTGGGGATGCGCGGCTTGAGCCGGTGCTTCCGCTGTGGTCATCGCGCTCGAAACGTGCTTGAAAGGCTCAATTTCTGGACATTTGTGCTTTTAAAATCGCTTCAAAATGAGTGAAAATGACTTGGTGGAAAACTTTTTTGAACTTTTCTAGTTCTCTGCACCAGCGTGCTTAGCAGGGAAGAACACTACAGAACGTGCATATGTTCCAGTATGCGGATTCCACTCGGCCTTTGCTATATTATATTTGTCACGGCGGTTATGTGTGTCAAACAAAATGTGCCAAGAGCTAAGGTCAATGTTTTAACAGTTTTTTTTTTATTATAAGTATAAAACTATGTCATAGTTATTTATAGAATGGTTTCTGTGCTAGCTGTTCTAAGATATTTCACAATGCTCAGTTAGGTTATTCTGCACGCGCTAGACACAAGTTGTATAGAATGTAATAATATCTGGAATATATGAATGCATGAATACATATATTTATGACACGGGTGTTTTTAAATGTGTGAATTTCAAGCTTTCATCTCATTTCATCTAACCGTATGACTAGACTAGACTTTTATCTTTCACATACGTAATCATTGGAACGCACGCATTCAAGGTAAAATGCTATCACCACCCCTGAACGTAATATGTAAAACACGCGTGTTTTGGGGGGTATAAAGCACATGTGCAACAGCGTGTTTCAGAACGTATACCTGCCGCTGGAACAGATGCGTATACGAAGAGGGGAGTCAAGTCCTGTAGATTTTGTATAGATGTAGTCCTTGTAGATTTGTTTATCTGCCGCTGGAACCAAAAAACTTAGTTGATATGTAGTTATTACCTGACCGGTAGCACCCCAAAGTCAAGTCCACCACAAAGGTGTGGTCATCTCGTAACATATTTTAGCACCATTTAGTGAATGCCCGCCCAGGAGACGAATCAAACCTCGAACCTCTCCCGTACTCGCTCGACGCAAAATTGCAAAAATTGTAGCGAGGGGCTTCAATACTTACTGGGCTATTCTGCCCTTATGTTACGTTCTTGCACATTTGTACATTTAGATTCATTGTTATTGTTGATTAGTACATTGTACACTTAGATCAGTGGAGACAGGAATTTTGAGTGAGTCTTTTTTTAAATCCTTGTTGTCTCGACGTAAGATAAAAAGTTACAGGGAAAGACAGCAATACACAAGCGACGAATAAATATTCGAGCGAGAGCAGCAAAAGACTAAAACAAAATCACGCTTGGAACAAAGGAGGTAGTGTTTCCTTTGAAAAGCACACAGGATATTTTCTTTTCACAACTTCGCGACTTGAGCGTTTCGCAGTGCAGCAATATTTGTCAACTTTCACACCTTATCAGCGTTCTAAGTATCGAAATTCAACACATCCGCAATGTGTGAGGCACTGACAGCAGCATTTCATCCAGAAACACTGCGATATCTGCGTAGAAAAGCCAGAGCCTGCTGCGTCCGATCATGCCGTATCCCCACTAGGGCATCCGTCGCAGCGCCACCTACAGTTCGATCTCGAGGCGAATAAGTCTTTGTGCACCCGGGCGCGTAGCACCGGTTTCCTGGCTGTGAAATCGCACGTCAACAGCGTGAAATCCTAGGGCACACGCTGTTGTTCAAAGTACTTCAAAGCAAACGCGACAAGACAACAAGAAAAAGGGTAAGACGCGCGCTCAGACACACACACAGAACTCCGGCGGGACGGAGCGCCTCCTGATGGTTGGTTTATCCGGGTGACGTCATCCAGTGTCGGCGCCTTGCGGGGATTGCCGTGCGCGCCAGAAGCGCGAACATTTAAAAATCGTTTCTGAGTCAACCAAGTGGATTTGTGCGGAGAAAATTCGCCAGCGTACATTATGAACGACAGGGAACATGACCATAACAGTTCCGGAACACGCTTCCGGATGCGACTATCCCTTTAAAGGCAATGCCGCAAAGTGGTGTAGCTATTCGAAGTGCCACGCAGTACAGAAAGACCAAATACGCCCTAGACACCATGTGGTTTCCCGCCCTCTTTTGCACACCAGCGACATCTGCTCTATGCGAATGCGCGCTCTTGTTTACAACTAGAAGTGGATGTACTGGATAATCTACGATGATCCTACGCGTGTGCCAGTGATGGCCACGTGTTGCTTTTCAACATAGGTTAAATAAAACATCAATACACTTTCACACAACTGGATCTCAACATATTTCTAAGAGATACGCGGTGACCAATTTTCAATACCTGTCGATAATCATGTCAATAGCTGAGGCAACAGAAAATCTAGTGGTTTTTTAATTAAATTTAAATAATTAAAATTTATATTCTACACTCTATTTGGTATTTTGTCTAATTTCTAAAGTTTGGCAAAACAGATTTTTGAACAGGGAAAGCAGTTCCATGCAAAGATGATGACGTTTTGACTTTCTATTTACTTTTGTCTTTGGAAAGTCCAGAAAAAGGAAGTCTGTTGAATAAAGTCAACTTACTTTCTTTGGAATGCTTGTTTGGACATCCAGGGAAAAGAAGGACTAAAGGAAGTCTATTGCCGCGAAATAGCTGGGCTAAATGATACCTAAACGAAGTCAGTAGACTGGCCAAATTCATTTTCATAAGGGCTCCGTGATATGATGGTGAATGTTGCGCCCTCATGGAAACTGCTCTGCAACGCGTCGATCATTGCCATGGTCGGACCCCTCACACCAGATAAGGCCTACGAGTTGTTGCTGAGTTCCTCTCCAGCACTGGACAAATGGACGAACACTAGTAGGACACCTTTCCATCATCCTCCCTTTCTCATGCCTTCCACAAGAGCAATGGGGCAGTGTACCGCCATAACGGCGGTGAATGACCCACCACATCATCCCATTTATGTGTGTGTGTGTGTGTGTGTGGTGAATGATGTCTGTGAAGGCAATCATTATGAATGAAATCGCCGACCAGTGGTCTGATCCTCCGTTTCCGATGTTACAATGGGCACAGGTTTAACCATAAAGGAATAAACCAACGAAAAAACTTGGGCGCTCAAGACGTCTATTGTATCATCAATGGTACAGCCTGTATATCCGGAGAACTGCCTGCCTGCATAGCTCCTTCTAATCGACCATTCAGGAGAGGAGTATCCTTCCCCGTGCGGAGATCTACGTATAGGCAAGTGATTCCCTTCTGGGGGGGGGGGGGGGGGATATATATTCATATATTTCCTTCTAGGTCGCATGCAAACGATATTGCTATTCTCGAAAGTGCGCTCTTATTGATATTGCATGTGAATGGGAACATACAGATGCATTTCCCTGCCTTTGTTCGCTTGCGCTCATGTTGTGACCTTATTTTGACAATGTCAGCCACAGCGGCGGGACAGGAGTAACTAGGGTTGTTGTTGTTTCTTTCTTTCTTTTTTGTGGAGGAAGTAGGGAGGCTACCTCTGTAAGGTGATGAGCGGAGGTGTGATGTCGGAAAAATAAATCCTGGCTTTTCCAGTGTCAACGTGCATCGCTAGTGATCCTATCAGTCATCGCATCATCGCATTGTCCAGAGCCGACCGCGAGGAGATGGCCCACCTGTACGAAGTCGAGTACATTTCACGTCATCGTTATTCGCCCCTGTATAGGTAGCATTAAGAGCCGCCTACGTCACAGTATGTGCAAAAATCATTTGACGAATGAAATGTACGTGTCGAATCGCACATATAAAAAAACAGTTAGGAAAGCAAGAATGAGTGTTCGTGTAACACTGATTGTTGCCTTCGCGATTGTTAATTTCGCTCAGATATTCCGAGCGACGGAAGCAATCAACCCGAAATCAAAGACATCGTGGAGTCAAAGCAGTTGTATCACAAAAAATGCCATTCTCTGACACGATTTTCGCTAGAATGTAAATACCACTATCCTCTCGGGAAACGTTATTCTCCAAAACGAGCCTCGCAAAACGGAACTGTCTCCGAGAAGATCCCGTGCCGCCTGGCTGACCTTTCCTCTTTTAAATTTCCTATTTCGTTCTCTTTCCTTCCTTTTCTATTTTTCTGCCAATAACCAATTACCATTTCCGTTTCTGCTTCCAGTAATGGAGGAATATAGTATGCGTTTACGTTTCGAATACCGTTACCAGCTCCAATTTGTGTAGCGAGTGCACTCGCTACACAAATTGGAGCTGGTAACGTCAACTGTCAACTTACCGTACTTACCGGAACCAATGACAGCGTGCGTGACACAACCTTCTCTGCTGATTAGGTGCGATAGACGCGAAAGCCTACCAGGATTGCGGTAGCGTCTGTCCACAGTTTCCGTTTCCCTTATCATTAGTGAGTTTTAGTGCATCGCATGCCATCGCCTTCGCCTACGTAAGGGATAGCGTGGTGGTTCTGCGGACTACACGAAGGGCATGCAAAGTAGTCGATACCACCCGGAAGGAATACCAAGTCGGCCTATGACTAACCTGACCTAACCTAACCTTTCCTCTTTTTTTTTTTTTCAATAACCCCCCCCCCCCCCCATCCGAACGGTGTATTCACCGCCCAGATGCACACATCCCCCGCTTGCGTATTTCCAAAACGCTACCCTGTACAACGTATCGCGCTGCGTCTAGCTTTAGCTGGCGATAGCTGATCGTCTTGCAACCTGCGTTACCATGGCAACTACCCAACCATGGCGGTCTCGAGCTTAGCAAGAGCCTACAGGTGCCCTCTGACTAGGTGTCACGCTGTCGTTATCACTCCAGGGCGACTCAATAAGAAAAGCCGGGTAAATGACAACAGCGGGAAATTTTGGACATTGGTACGGTGGAAAGTGAGGAGCCAGCAATCAGGTTAACAGCTAGAATATTTTACTATGACAGGTGAACATATACATAATATGAAGACAACAAACAAGCTGCGATATACATATCTCTTACCAGAGGTGTGGCCTTCTCCGATGTCTATGGCGTTTGATAATTCTATAACTGGCTATTAACTGGTATTCTATTCTGACTTGATGGCGCTCCCTCGACGTTGCCGCTGCCGACACATGAACACAACACCGGTGAGACGTTTCGTCTCAGTCCATTTCACTTGTCGTACTACATGTCTTACACGCCAGCTCGAAGTGGGCACCCTGGCCACAACCGGCTGAAATCTGTGGCTGCACCTCGCAAACTGCCCCTATAACAACCCTCTGTCTTCAACCAGGCGGTTTCTTTGTATCATTATTTCCCCCAGATGTCTGGTGTCTTGCGTGCCTTTCGCGATTCCCGTTTGCCGCCTCTGTCCCCCCACACCACCCAGTGGATTGAGTCTGGTAATGTTCGCGCCTCCTGGTACACACTTTATGACTGATTTATTGTTCTTTGAAACTTCGACAGTGCACTTTGTACCACAAACCTTGCCATGGTCAACTCCAGAACCCTGTGAACCTGACACCATTGGTATTTAGCTCTTCTCAAATGGTCTCCACACACAGTGGCAGTGATAGGCTCTATGTTTATTACTCTCTAAATTTATGGCCACCGAAAGAACACATGCACGGGCCATTCCGATAGACCATAGTAGATTATGATGCTGGGCTGACACTGGGGGAGCCGTTGCTCCCCCTGTTCCGGCGCCCCTGTTCGGAGACGTGCCTTTCCTTCACCCCCAATGTGAGAGGGTGAAGGAGCACAGTGCCGCCTCATGGTATCGTGTGACTCTATCGGAACTGCCCATATCTTGGGTTGCATTTTCTGTTTTCTTTAAATATTTTTCCAGGACGCAAAAGGCGATATTGTGCTCTTCGCCCCCTCACATTGTGGGTGAAGGAAAGTCGCGTCACCGAAGATGCACCAATGAACAAAATAAATAAAAAATGGTGTTCCTTCACGAATTTTTTTGCGGACAATCTATCGAACGGATTTTTGTTCTGAAAACGGCCCCAGTATCACAGTGACCAAAGGGACCAGATGTTCTCACTGGCACAACTTCGTAGCTTTTATAATTAAAAAGTTAATTATTGATTAAGACATTGCCTTAGGAGTTTGCTAATGCCCCAAGGAGTGTCCTTAAGCATATGCTATATTGCAATTGATTTCATCTCGGAAAAAGTGATGTATATATTTTTTAAGAAACATGTTTGCATTTAGCTGGGACACCCTGTATCGTATGGTGCTCTCCACGTAACGTTTACTGAGGTCAGCTGGTTCAACTTGACCTTACCACTGTACCGACTACCAAGTTGGTCCTCGCTGGTTACTCGCTAGGTTCCATCACTTTTTCGCACTGTGGAAATCACGTGGTGTCACGTGGCCCCTATAAAGACAGGAACGGCCCCAAACGGTGAATGGGTCTATAAAACTATCGCTTCAAAAGTTTGAACTCACTTTTTCACAATTCCCAAACTTTCCAGAGGTCGCCAGAAACATCAGGTGGCTTGGGTGAGGGGAGGGTACTGGTCATCGAAGTTGGTGCTAGACTGCTTGTCGTCGGAGCAGTGGCATCCTAGTAGAAACTGTTACCTGGATTACGTTACACACGAAAGGGTTCGTTGGTTTGTGCGTAGCGTTCGGGCGTTTGTTCGTAGCGTTTGTTTGTCAGGGCGGTCTGCAAGGTCTGCCGTTGGCTGTAGCTATGGAGACGAGCCGCCATCAGCCGTATGGACAGCCAATGATGGCCATAAAAAGCCTGTGTTTGAAATCATCTGCCGCGACTGGCTGAAGCAGACGACATCCAAGGCTTCGTAAGTTCACGCAGCAAAGCAGTGAAGCCGTGGAATGGCATCGAGACTGGGAGATGACCCGGGTTCGAATCCATTGCGCCGGCTGTGCTATCTGGGTGTTTTCCCTGGGTTTTCCTCAGACACCTTGGCACGGTTCCCTTTGAAGTCGGCCCAGGACGCACCATTCCCCCATGCGATAGTCGTGACGCTGCCCGCGACTGACCGTGGCCGGCCACGGCAAGCAGTTCCGTCACTACCGCCACCAAGGAGTGAAGGCTGCCTTCTCCGTACCTATAGGTGGCGTTGGCTTTATTGATCGATCTCCCCATAGAAGGATGCATGTGTACGGTACAAGTCGTCTTTTTAATGTATTAGCATTAGAACAGTCATGCAAACGGAAACCCGATGACGTCCGTCGGTGTACAGGAGAGCGGAAAGGGCGTCACGCGGAGGAGCTCGAGAGGTTGGCGTGAGGACAAAATTCACTGTGTAGTTGGCGTTTGCTCCTGGACACGTTCGGACACGTGTAACTATACGTGGCTGTGTGCGTACGTGGTTTATAAAATGGATGTGGTCCCTTCTACGAGCGGTGTGGTAACGTGCGGTGTAGTGGTGATAAGAGGAACATATTGGGAACATATTGAATTGAATCGGTCTTTGTTATCCACAAACCGTGGTGGAGCCAAGGACAAAAAGCTAGATTATAGCTTGGCAAGGCCCATAGCTCCCACAGTATGGGCGGCCGCTACAGTCATGATTGTAGACAAAATAATAAAAACAAGTTGGCAGTCAATAATACACATAAAGAAGAACATTAGTCAAAGTATGTCATATATGATGCACACATCAGCACGAGACGAGAAAAGAAAAAAGACAAATAATTTGTGTCATGCTGTTTCAGCTACACAAGAGTTCATTTTGCTGGGGTTGACTATTTTCTACAAATAAATTGTGCTGATTTAGAATACGTGGCATGATAGCAGGGAGACTTTGGTCACCATACATCGTGCGCATCTTCGCTGTTGACCATATCTGACGTGTCTGATCTGATTTGAGTCTGGCGGAATAGTGTCTGACCTCGGGGGTTAACTTTATCAAGGACAAGAACTGTACAATGTGTTTTTTTTAATGCAGCTTTGTACATGCATAGACATTTATAGCGAAAAAAGTTTTGCATTGAAACTATTTTGTAGAGCCTAAAAATCCCATCAACAGATTGGCCGTAGGAGATGTTACCTATGCGCATGAATCTTTTTTGTATGGTATAGAGGACTCCTAAGTTTCCACTTTTATTACCCCATACCAAGTACGAATAACTGAAAAGTGACATGAATAATGTGTTGTAGAGTAATATTTTAGCCTTACTGGACAGCGGATTCTATGTACTTGTGATACAGTGCTGGAAAATTTGGAGGCGACAATTTCAACTTCTTTATTCCATGAGAGAGCCTCTTGGAAATCTCTTGGAGCATGAACCTAAGTGAAGCGTGGACTTCGTGCACACTTCTTTATTTTTCGGTCTGGAAGTCACTGCTTTGGATTTTAAATTGTTGATTTTCAGCCCATTTATTGTATCGTCTATCGTTTTAAGCGTTCAATAAAGTTCCATTCTCTTATCAAGTTATCGCCATATGATAAGAAAACGTAGAATACACAAAAAATACATAAGACAGTACGTCTAATGCTAACGCATTTCTGCCGCATTAATTACATTAATCGTCCTTCAAATATTTTCTGAACACTGATGCAGGATAATCCACGTAGTGACACATGCTTGCTCACCATGCAGTCCCTGTCGAAACACACGTTTCGGATATTATCAAAAAGTTGACGCTCTTTGCATCTTCCCTCGTACAACGTATAGCGCTGAAACAAACCAGGCAGCACACAGTATTGGACTCATATTGGCTGGGCAGTGCCGAAACGGGCCCAGTACGGGACCCGTTTTGCAAGGACTTCCCCCATATTAGCTCAAACTTGGGAATATGGGCCTCATATTGCCAAGCTTGAACCAATGTGGGGAAAATGTCACCAATATGGGCCCTATACTGCCCATGTGCACCCCATATTGACTGAAAATGCGATAAATGGGACGTACCCGTATTGGTACAAGGTCGGCCACACATAAGAGTATCGCGGGAGCGCATGACCTGCAAGTACGCCAGCGCCGCGCAACGGATGATCCTGGGTTTGAGACCTCGCGCATGCCACGCGCCTAGCGAACGTTCGCCACCTCCCGGTTGGGTCCGTCATTGCTCTCGTAACACTGGCGGGCGAGGAGACCCACCTGTTGTTGCTATTCAGTCTCTGCTGCCGATGTTTTGATCAGTGCGTGGCGCGGCGTATTCTTTTACTTTTCTTCTCGATTCCGACAAGACAGAGACTACGTCGCGCCACGCACTGATCAAAACATCGATAGAATAGCAACAGGAGGTGGATCACCCCGCCTGCCAGTGTTACGAGAGCAATGACGGACCCAACCGAGAGGTGGCGAACGTTCGTCAGGCGCGAGGTCTCAAACCCAGGAGCATCCGTTACGCGGCGCTGGCATACTTGCAGGTCATGCGCTCCCACGATACTTTTAAGTGTGGCCGACCCTGTACTTGTACCAAATGACCAAGCAGCACGGCAAGATTGGACGTTGGAGCGTGAGAAATGCCTAACTCAATACGTCGTTACATTCAACAACTTCCCGCAGATGATACACATTGTTCGAAACAGTCAACATGTCTGGCAATCCCACTGTGACATGCACAACTCCACTGGTACACGTGCTGCAGCCATGGCCGTCATCTCGTTTCGCGATGCCAATCCGCCAATCCGTCGAACCGAGTCAGAGCGCGGTCGTTTGAGCGAAATCACGCGTCCTACAACTAATGCGCATGCGCAACTCTCGGGTCGAACGTTTCATTCGTGCGAAAATGTCGCTGGTAAAAAAAAACACATTGTTTGATAGGAAGGGATGTCTGTTCTGTAACGTTTGGTGCTTTCAAGTTACTGCAGAGGCAGTGTGAGTTGCTGAGACGTATGTCCGTCACCGTCACCAAAGGGTTTCGCTCTTTTGTACACTACGGGTTGGAAATTTTTGGTTCACGCACTATTATGGTCCCAGAGAAGGTTGAGGGATGTTTGGGGAGCCAGTCCATGTGACTGGACTTCCGCCTCGATGCCAATACGCAGGGATGTTTGGTCTCCCTTCAACTCCGCGTAAGCGGTGGCGGAAGGCAAATGGGAGCCGGTTCCTCATATACTGGAGAGGGGCCCCTTGATAACGCGGTCCGCCCCCGGGTGGGCCGTGTCTTCGAACGCGAGGCCTAAACGGTCGTCGGGGCAGCATCGCTTGGAGGGCTGTTGCCGGGAGGATTTTTTCCTAAGGTGTTTGGCATTGGTATAGTTCTGTGGCCTGATGGGCACAGGGCCATGCAGTGTAGTTTTTGTAACGCGATGTAACGTGGATCACTAAGAATATCTGCAAATTGGCAATACCAAGCTTACGCTTGTCCCATCCTACGGTTGGCAATACCAAGAAGATCTGCAGAAATAAATATAGGAAAACGAAGACAGAAATAATATCACTGTTAGTGGTGGTGGTGGTGGGGGGGGGGGTATATGTTTATTCACACAAAAGGATACCGGATAATGCTTTACTAATTCGAATTCTGTAACTAGTTCTGTGACTCGTCTAATCAGTCAACAATACCTTGCTTTATTATTACGCGGTCTAACCGTTGGCGTTATCACGGATATATTGCGCAATATGAGCCTGGCTGTACTTTCCACATTGGTCCCATACTGGACCAATATTGGCGTGCTGTTCGGAATACGACCATTATCGCTTGTTACCACAAATTTTGTCACTCGCGCATATCACCATGCGAACAAAAGTTTCCACCTGAGTTGACCACTCGTGCCCCCGAGCATAACGATCAGCTACTTGGATCCCGTACATCTCTTCATGCACTCCTGTACGAATTAGTTTTAAATACGAAGTTCAAGTATCGTGATCCAGTCACTTTAAAGATGAAAGAACGCATACATAGACACACAGAGAAAAGGGAAAGTAGAGAAAGGAGAGTGAATAGCACATTTATAGCCATAGGTTGATTCTTCTTTGGTAAGGCCCGAATAGTTACCGGCAAAAAAGGAACAAGAAAACGGCGATAGCAAATTTCAGCGTTCCTGACATGCCTTCCAAGTGGAGTACACACGTGGAGCAATTTGTCCGAAACCACTTTGGTGACGCCCGGATTTGTGTTCACGCAGATGGATGGGTCGTACTGTGCGGGCAGCGGCGAGGCATTTCCGCTTACACAATGCGAAGACATCTGCTTCCCTGCAAATTCGCCAGATGCTGAGGTATCGCGAACTTTCTGGGGAAGGCGCCCGGAAAGTTCGCGGAATCACAGTTCCCAACAAGGAGAGAAAAGGAACTCAGTGATTCTGGTAACGCGCACGCCAGACATTCCGTAGAAACTGTGGTAGCTGGACCAAAAGACAAACATGCAGTGTGTCGTGGAGAAAAAAAAAAGCTGCTCCTGTGGTTCCTCTAATGCTTCCGTACCTGCTGACGGTAGAACTTCGCACAGAGTCTCGTTTTCAACTTTTCCTTTTGAGGTAAAGAGGCAGATGGTCGTCGTTATCTAATAAAGCGGAATGATGTACCTAATTTCTGAGCTACATGTATTTCTATGGGGAATAGCCACACAAAAAGGCAATGACGAGGGAAGCATAATATTATCTTAATGAGCGAGCTTAACTGTGGCACCAAAAGAACGTAATGAAGCGACGAGATGCTGCTCGTCCCCAGAACAAAAAATAAATAAATAAAATTGACAACCGCCGCTCGAGTGCACTTGTACCCGGTTAACGTGTTTTCTTTTCAAAAACGGTTCTGACGTGCGATTAAGTCATATTAGGTGCACAAGCTTCAGAAGAAGAACATTATTCATAACAGCAGGAATTGCCGCAGGCAAAAAGATAATAATTTGTCGCAGTGATGTCCAAAATATTCATCCTTAAATAGTTTTCGACGCCCAAAAATCATCGCCGCTCTAGCACAAAGAAAATATGGCGCTACACAATACCATTCGAAGACCACCAGCTACAACGTCGCCCGGTACATTTTCAGGACTTCGGCTTATTCCTCGCTACCTGTATGCCTAAATGAATTCGAATTAAGATATCAGGAATTTATATTCTTCCGTAGCGGGACATCACGAAATCGCACCCCAGCAACCACGTAGCCAGGGGTTTTCGAGCGTTATTGCACATAGAAATGCATGCAGCTCGCATTGGGGTAGTAGACTCAGTAGACTCGTTCTAGTAGCTTTACGGGATGACAGCGCCTCCTCAAGGCTTAGCTTAACACATACAATTCAACAAAACGCATTAAAGAAGAGCACTCGTTCTTTCTGGCCACCCTGTATTGTTGTCGCCTTGTATGGTCGTCTGTGCAGCGTTCATGCATTGGGTACAGAGCATCCGCCTATTCCATTAAAAGTAAGGAATCAGGTGCCGTTATGTTGAGAGCAAGCACACTGCAAAATTCTTTGCGTCACACTGCAGAAAATACGTGAGGAGGAGGAGGTGTGGGAGAGGACGCTGACACGTGACGGAAGGGTCGCACCAGAGTATACCAGAGCCGTATATTAAATGGCAGTCTGGTCATTAATGAGTTATGCCTATACCTGAAGCTCCACCCAGTTTTTCAGCTTTCTGACCAATGACGTGTTGAAATATGGGGCGCTCTTAATTCACCTATCCTCACTATTTGTCCGCCTATTCAACATGGGCAGCGCAATTTTGGGTGGCAAGTAGATTGGATGGGATAAATGGATACCTTTTGCGATCTGCAAAACTATTGAATTTTTGATGGAAATTTGATGGACGCCACCTAGGCTGCCCAAGGCACGTCGGGAATTGTCGTCTGCTTCCGTCGTTGTACCGCTGCCGGCAGAACTACCAGCCGGTACACATCCCGTCGTCGGTACGATTTTTTAACCTATCTACACGAATAGTTGGAATAAAAAAGGCAAGAATGTTTATATCCACAAGATTCAGTAATTAAATTCAAGCCGTTTTTGTTATGATTTCGTTGTGATCGTCCTGCTCACTAGTCTTAATACCAGTGATGGCCAGTAGTTAACTACATGTAGTTAAACTACTAGTTAAACTACCTGATTGTAGTCAAAAAGTAGTTATCAACTACTTGCAGAAATGTAGTGGCAACTACTAGTTAAACTACTATTTTAAGTAGTTAACTACAGTAGTTAGGTTACTGAAGGCGCCAACTATACTACCGATTTTGCCGCAAGCTTTACAGCATGATTGTGCTTCCCACTTTTGTCTTGAGCTACTTGTTTGATGAGAACGGAGGTGCAGGGCAATTGTTTGGTGCATGTGTACTAAATCTTCACTTTTAATTAGAGGTGTGCGAATATTGAAATTTTCGAATACGAATATCTACAAAATTGTCCTCCGAATATCACGTCATAGGATAACGGCTTCTAAGAGTTAATTAAGTTAATTAAGCCCCGAAAACAAGCATCGTCACAGTTGTGTTCTGCTGATCCTTAGAAAAATGTCCCAAGTGCTAATGAGGAATATATATTAATATATTGGCTTAGCATAGGGCATACATGCTTATATGCGCATGTACAGTAAAATTGTATTGTGTGCGCCAACAGCATGGCATTAGCGGCCGTTCTTGGGCAATAATAAAAATTATTATTATTATTATTAAAATTATTTTTTACAATGAAACAGTGTGCTGTTCTCATGAGGCAAGCTGAAAACCGCAAGAAAAAATGTTCATTTCAAAAATCTTTCATGAACTGTGAGCACCTGTGTTGGCATTGTAAAGTGCTGGTGAAACAGACAGAATGGAAGTAAAGAGCAATGACCTGTTCAGAGTGTGGGATGATTTAGTGATGAGCACCTCAGAAGGAAAATGATGGCGGCAAGTGGTCTCTTCTTGCATTGACAATGCCTTCCGCATTTGTCGTGAAGGCGAGAAACTGCACGGTTTCACTGCCACCACGCGTGACGTCACACGTGAGACCATCGTTACTGATGGTAATGCTTGGAACGGCCTCATGCATTATAGCGCAGTAAAACTGCGATCCTCGACGATGTTGTATGGCTGTATCACGCGTGATTGTTTCCGCGACGTTCGTGTTCAGCGCTCCTTTCATTTCACGGCGGAAACCTGCGCGCGGGCCTCAAACTTTGTCGCGCCGACGGCGACACGCTTGAGTCGCGAGCAAAATCGCTCCATGGAGGTCGGGCTTAAGGCTATATATGCGTTTTGCTATCATCTGTAACAACAGTTAGCGCGGTAACATCTCATTACGGCCCGAGTCTCATTACGGCCGAAGTCTCATTACGGCCGAAAGTCTCATTACGGCCGAAAATCCTTTAATCCCCAAGTGTCTCGTTACGGCCAAAGTCTCAATACGGCCGAAGGTAGTCTCATTACGGCCGAAGATGTCTCATAACGGCCAAAAAGAAAAAAGAAGCATCCACCATAGTAGCTCTGTATATACTGGGTTTTATGCTTCCCAAAATGTGTCCGAGGCGGTGTGCCGCCACGGCTTGTGTCACACACAATGGTTCATGCACACAATATTGCGACAGTGTTTCATGCATCCCTCGTGAAAAATGTTTTTATTGTCATATGTGTCACACGATATTTGTATGTGTTACGCCATTTTCTCTCAGTATTCAAGCAACATCCTACTCGTTGGTTCTGTGAGCAAACTGTGTGTGTGTGTGTTCTGAAAAGTACTCCACAAGGGAGCCCACTGGGAGCTCCAGGAGTCACATGACCTACGACCATGATCTTCTCCCCCACTAGCTGCCTTCTACAATTTACGTCCACCTGAAATTTACAAAAAAGTACATAAGCCACTGAACAAAATGACATATGCTCTTGTTTGATGATGACTATAAGACATATGCTGTCAAGCAGACTTTTTTTTTTCATATATTCGAAACATATTCAAGAATTATGGACAACAATGACAATTACGTCATAATAATGCAGCTGCATAGCCAGGAAACTATTTCAGGAGGTGTTTTATGAGGCTTGACATGGGGTGGAGGAGTCCCCCTCGTCAGTGCTTTATCCAGACCCCCCCTAACTTTTTTGCCTGTGCACCCCCTACAGGGGGTGCCCTTGCGATTTCAGCTTCAGATACCTCTGTAATGATATGTTAAGCTGTAATGACGTAACTATTCCAACAATTTTTTCCAACACCCTTCTCGTGCTTGGGATTCTGGATAAACCACTACCCCTTGTTCATTTTCGTGGGGCACTACAATAGAGCTTATGCCACTGCACTGATGTCACAATGTTAAAAGTGTGTGTCACTCTGGGCATTCGGAATTCCTCTAAGCTACAATATGTAAATTCAGAATATCCGAAGGGTAAACATCAGATGTTACCTGCAGGCTTCATGCTGAAACGCGTGTACGCAAAACACTTCCGCCGTGGTGGGCGACGCCGTTAGTGTAATCATACACGCAAGACAATTGCGGGCACATGGAGTAGTGGCAGCAACCTGAAAACGATACATTTTCTTGTTACATATGAGTAATCAAAAATATACATTCCCACATGTTTCGTTTTGTCGTTTGTAAGAAGCGCTAGTAAGGGAACAGCACTTGGTTGGTCACATGCAAGCCACAATGCGAGAGGTGCCGATATTTCGATTACGCGATCAAAAACTAAAAGTCTAGAACCATGCACACTTCCCAGCAACTACTTACCCAGCATCGTGAGACATGAGACCCATGACATGACACCATGTATTCACGTATAGTGTAATGATATGCAGGAATGAAAAAGATGCCAACATACCTGTAATCCAGTGTCCCATAAGTTTGATTCGATTTTTTGGCAGCTACCATGAAGAGCAAATGCACGATTCACAAGTTTCGTTTCGCCATTTTCATTGTTGATTTCGCAAGCGTCAAGCAATCCCACGTGACCTCCTTTGGATCAGTGAAAAGTGAAAATTACTCGCGTCATGAACATATATGTTCATCTCAGCGCAAATCACGTTTTGCATGCTATAGAAGGAGGGGGGATCAATACTCTTCCTTTCGTGTTTTGATATATTGTTGTTTTGCTACTCTCACTTCGGAGTTCGGATGGTGTCTAGCAACGTTGGGTACCTCGTCTCTTGTGTGTGTGAGCGAGTGGTTGCTGTTTACGATGTGTTCATATATCGCTTTGTAGTGCTGTAATGTGCAAATTAGCGGACTTTATAGCGGCTCTCTATTTTCCGTCGTTGTCTTTCGAGCAGCGCCTGTTGTTCCGGTAAAAATCGAGTTGAATGAATCGCCACAGCCCCAACGTATATCGCGCAGTGTTGACCAAGACCAAGTCAAGCAGGAATTCTGGTGAGTAATGCTTTCGTAGATTGCCTGTCTTAGTAGTGTGCTGTCCACACATAGTTGGATTCTCATAAGAGTAATTTAAATTAATCAAAACAGCTGAAGTGCCTGTAATAGATGTAACTCGGTATCCGTTCGTAGGTTTGCGCCGTTTCTAGTTGGTTGCGCGTTTAGGAACAACAAATTTATTCGAAGACGATAAGATACCGATAATGCATCACCGTACAGCAGCATTTACTCGTATCATTGTGAGCCATATTTCATTTGTTAAAATTTGTCGTCGTATTTCTTCACAAATAAAAGCGCAAGTCGGCGTACTTGAATTGATCTCCAAGAACTGCTTACGTCGAACGTCTGCAAATGTTGTAGTTATGTGCCTTCGCGCACCATAGTAGGCACAAAGCATATCTGATTAGAATAAATACTTCAAGAGGAAGTCATTCAAATACATTGTTATTTATAGCTGGTTTTCCATTCCAGGCATGGTATGTGGCTGCACGAAGGATTCCGAAAAAGAAAAACAACAACATGGCTAATAGGATGTTGCTGCCCAGGGAGTCCTGGCGAAGAGGTGAGCTGTTAAGATCATCATAAGGTTCTGTTGTGAAGTGAGAAATTTTGTAGTGTGTAGTGTGTGTAAAAAACTACTTTTATAAAAAAGAAACCAGAAATGGAAAGTTATGCATGCATCATTTCATGAATTGTAATGTATTACTATTTGATATTCACATGTTTCCATTAAGGGAATGAACTACTGAACCTATATTCATATCATGGTCATGCTCTGTGTTTACCTGGAAGTCACATTTTTAAGGCTTGTCATTCTTTTGTCTAAATGAATATTTATGTTAACCTTGTATGAAATAGCAGACACGTATCAACACGTGTGCAGCTTGTGCACATTAAATCGAGCCATGTAGAGACAAATGCTTGTTGTTGTTTTTTTAATATTCTAGCCTATTCATGGTTGCTCATCGCTTCTTGCAGGTTTACTCATTCCAGAAGCAAGAATTGTATCGTTGTAAGGCGAATGGAAATAAACTGACATCGACTGAGATAGGTGCTCTGTCATGGCCAATGACTGTAGGATGGCTCCAAAAGCGTCACAACAAAGCCAATATTCATCTAGCTCTCTACAAGTAGCTAACTCCACATAGTAGCCTGCTTCACAGCCTACACTACCTTGTGGGAGTACACATTACACAATATGTTGCATTGTGCTGTGGTATGATAACATACCGTTTGTCTCGCAATATGTGTATATAAATATGATAAGGGCCCTAAGGGCACAGTGCATGTGTGCTCAGTGTGTGCTCAGTGCATGACATTGCATATCAATGCAGGTTACAATACACATTTTCACATTTGGCCGTTATGAGACATCTTCGGCCGTAATGAGACTGCCTTCGGCCGTATTGAGACTTTGGCCGTAATGAGACACTTGGGGATTAACGGATTATCGGCCGTATTGAGACTTTCGGCCGTATTGAGACATCGGCCGTAATGAGACTTCGGCCGTAATGAGATACAATCGTTAGCGCAGTTTCAAATGACTGCAGCGTTACTGTCGTCCTAGCTGGCGCTTTCATACGGTCGTAGAGCGCCGGAGTTGGAGAAACTATGTTGAAATATCAACACGTCCCACTCCTCGATTATCGCCGTCATCGCACGCGACCATGATTCTGTCATATATCGCTGACAACCACAAATCGAAACCGAAGAAGACGCATTCGAAACGCAGGCTTTGGCTGTGCATGCAATTGGACGCTGAACAGCGGTGTCCAGCTCAACGTCAACAAAATTTCGATATTTAACCGTAATTTCACCGAACTGTAGGCCCCATTCGAATGTTCAGCGTTCACTAGCAATCCACTAAAGCCGCGACAGTGCTGACGATGTATGAAACGTACCGCGGTCTCGGGTTTCGCTGGGGCGGACTCTAAAATGGCGACTGCACACAACTGCATACTAGTTTCGGTTTCGGTTACCGAACGTACAGCGACGCATTTGCAAAAGAGCGTACCTCGGAAGCTCCGCGCGTCGCTTTGCAGCTGTTCTACTATGCATGTTCGTCGACGCACCTATTCTTTTCGGAAAACCTATTCTTTTCGGTTAGATATGGATAGCAGAGCATCAGTTGACACTGATGATTTTCAAGAAACTTATATGAGGACACAATAAAGTTGTTGTTGCAGCGCAAAACCAAAGTAGTCTAGAAAATGTTCTGTCACAATATTCTCGCTTCGCCGTGTTTGTTTTCGTCGCTATTTTGGGAGGCAGTAAGGTGCCATGGCGACCCCCGTGTTAAAAACCAAACCAATCAGAGACGCGGAACTGTGATTGACAGGTCGAGCCTCTTTTTGGGACTCCTCCCCAATGGCCAGACACCTTTTTAATATGCGGCCATGGGTCGCACAAGCCGACACGGCCGACTAACGACACCATACGAACAACCCTGAAAATCTGTCGATTTCGAACGAGAGGGTTCACAGGAGAGTTGTTTGGAGTCAAATGCTCCAGCTAGACATTTCTTTCAGCGATGTCAGACATCGAACTTTCCGTTTAAAGATGCACGCCCACCTGTTACATTTCTAATGGGTGCGTCTGCCTCGGTAAAATACATTGGGCTGGATATATGACAACGCCTGCGCTATTCAATGGACCTTTTTCACGTACGCGTCGTATCCTAGCGGCTCTCTGGAGAACCACGCTCGGAACGCGTCAAAACAAATCCGCGTGGGTAGCACAAAGGACCAAAACCGGTCCGGAGTGGGACCGACGAGCTCACGCCCTTCGTGCGGTCTCCCCACTGATCCCTACTTCTGTCGTCGCCATACTGCGCCATCTAATGAAAACGGAGATAACCCTCTCTGGCGCCTCAATGTCATCCGCATGCGCACAAGCCGTTGTGAAGGAGGTCCATAGCGTGAAGGGGGGCCATGCCGAAGGGCCACGTTCAGTGAACCGATGGAAGTGATTGCAGTAAGGCTGTGAGCTGCTGGCAGGATAGAAAAGGCGCTTAGCAGCCCGCATGAGCGGCCGACGCTGAAGAGGATCTTCTTGCATTTTTGACGCACGTGGTTTCGGTTTCGTACAATTCGTACGGCAAAATATTGCGAGGGATATCTCAAAGTACGCTATCGTTCAGGTTTTTATTTTTACAGCGACATGTGTTAGAGGCTCAATTTCATGATGATATCCCATATATCGTATCGCGGAAAACCCTTCTCACCCTCGGAGCGAGATGAAGCGAAGAAAGTAAAAAATGGTGCGCGATGCAGATTGGTCATTCCGAGAGACACGTTGGTCGCGACGTTGGCGCACGCAACGGCGCGCCTTTGCATCATCACCACCACCACGTTGGCGCACGTGCCTGAGAGAGAAAGTGGCAGCGGCGGTGCCGGTTCACGTGTCGTGGCATGTCAGTGTTGCCAACTCGAGGGAAATTTCCTTACATCTAGGAGATTTGAAGTCTGCATGGGGAAAAAAAATTCCTTCGACATCTAGGGAATTTTACTGCCGTGACACTTGTACTGAAAATTTCATTATATAAAATTTTCCCTGGCTCAAGCAAAGGAAAAACGCAACCACAGAACCACAGAAAGACTTGGGCTGATCGCTAATCTCACTCCGTACCGTAATTTTCCCAAACACCGACGGCAGGTACTTCAAGACCGGCGCGGCCATATGCTCCGCACATCCACTCGGACAAGAACCATGGTTTTGTTTTCTTTTCCGCTTGACGCCTCCCACCAAGTCACCCTTCGCATCTCATGTTTGTTTGTTATTGGACAGAAACTGTTTTGAAATGATGAGTTGAAATGAGTTGAAATGAGTTTACCATAGAATCACAATGCAAATACAACTTTCTCACGCATTTATTGGTAGTGTCACCACAGGACAGCTAGGGCTGCAGTCAGGCGATATCGTTTACTCGTGTAGCGGACCGTGGACAACGACGAAGATGGCCACGTGCCTGGAGCACCGGCCGCAGTTCCACCGGCGCGGCTACGGAGATAGGCCACTGTCATCGCCTCGCCGTGGCATACCATCATCGCCAGTCGGACTCATGTAGAGGGACACGACCTCTTCTACACTCGGATTTGTTACCGACGCCGTCGCCGGTAGTTCATTCATAGTTCAATGAATATATGAACCGCAGCCGGACAAACTCGCAGTCTAGGGAAATCTGGGGCAATTTTACATCCAATCCAAGGGGAAAATTCTACTATAGGTTGGCAACACTGTGGCATGTGAAGAGTTGCGCCGCGCGCGTACCGTCTTCTCGTCGAGTCGTCGCCTGCAGCAGCAGCGCCGACGGTATTGCGTGTGTATGTGGAGGCGAATATGGCGGCATTATGGGCCGTCCTAGGAAATGTACGCACGGAAGAAGATCTTGCTGCGAACCACAGTCGACAGGGAGAACCACGCCCGTAGCGACAGGCGAGCTCAAGTAGACAGCTCTGTCACTATGTCGTTGATCTGTTGCCACTGTAACTTGCATCATATCTGTTTTTAAATGGCTGGATTTGAACAATGACTGCCTCCAATTGTGCTATGCAATGTTTCGCCTAGAACCTTTAATTACAACTTTGTTTAATGAATTGTAGGTAATTATACTCATCAAGAAGTCTCTCTTGCACATAGTGACCGCCTGGTCCTATAGCTCATCTGCAAGGACGGCATATATGTGCTGCTCTCCTAACATTTTTGTTAGAAACCTCTATACATACATACATACTTTATTGTGGTGTCTGCAAACAGCAAAAGTCTAGAATATCTATCTATTAATTGAAATCTATCTCTCTTTCTATTAAATGAAATCTTAAATGAAATGAAAATTAAATGAAATCTCTCTATCTATTAAATGGAAAAAAAAGCGTATATGTGGGACAACACAGACTTCAGCGTATTTCAAGCATTCTACACACGATACTTGAAATAGAATACAAGCATACCGACTGGGACAATGTCGAACTCAAACTTGAGGAAGCACATTATGGTACGTCGACGTTGAAGCTTGCATTTTGTCACCAAGTACCGTTTTCTAAGCTTTGTGTTTGCTAGGAAAGTTTCATTGACCAGCTAACTGTCCTAAAATTTTTGTCAACGCGAAACGTCACACGTATCGAACTGTAATGTGATGTGAATAAGCACCTCTTCGTATGGCTGTAATGACTCAAACGATATCTTTCCTTGTAACCCAGACAGTGCATCCAGGCAAAGCTGATCAGGTAGGCTCTGGCACTGATGTTGTCGAGCCTTCCGAATGACATTGGAAACCTCAGGGTCACGATGTTCCAGAAGGTCATGCTCCACCCAAGCAATCCCGATTGCAAGATTGCATAGCTGACAGAGCTGATCCAAAAATTTGAATCAGCCCAAGCAGCAAAACCCAAGCAGCACAATGTACTGGAAGTCGAGTGCATTAGGAGTGGACGGTATGTGTCTTATCAATATTCTGTAGTTTCATGATTCTGTTCAAGGCCTTTCATCTACCCGTCCACCCCTATTGCACTCGACTTTCAGTGCATTTTGCTGCTTGGGAATGCACTGAAAGTCGAGTGCAATAGGGGTGGACGGGTAGATAAAAGGCCTTGAACAGATTCATGAAACTAGAGAACATTGATAAGGCACATACCGTCCACCCCTAATGCACTCGACTTCCAGTACATTGTGCTGCTTGGGAGTGCAATGAAGCCTTTTGCTGCAGTCAACCAGGAATACGTATTTTCTCGGTTTATTGGGGTCCTTTGCAGTTACTGCTAGGAGCAAATAAATTTTGCATTTAAATCTCGATACGACACCCACGGCCACAGGTCCTCCTTACTATAGTGATATTGAAGTTGAAACATATGTTGTGCCAGAGTTGCAGATAACATGTTCGCTTGTTTTCTGGTAAGTACTTTATAACCCGTGACCTGATAACGTACAAGCAAATTACTTCCACGTCCATCCTGCGTGAAAACTAGGGATGTGCCAACCGCATCCGCGAGTCCTCGAATCCTAGGCAGGGATTCGAGATTTGCAAATTCGAATTCCATTGCCCGAAACTGCGAATCGAATCTTTCGAATCCACCAACCAGGTTTGTTTGTTTCGTTTTAAAATTGGCGCCTCCAAGCCTGTTTGGCCGGCGGCCCCCGGGGCACGATAAAACCACAACACGAAGCACCGATATTAGAAGTTTAAAAGTAACACGGTTTTGCTTTGATTGATTCTTAGTTTTATGAGGGGAATTCAGCCTCTTGAGTTTATATATTTCCTGTAGTCGATGAACAACATACACTTGAGTCGATGAACAACATGTTAAAGGTGCAAAGGAAGGTGCATATGCCCAGACAGCACAACATGTTGCAAATGTGTTGCATTAATGTTACCTCAACGTTAAAGTGTTGCAGCGATGTTTCGTGCCCGCATTCGTCGTTGTAGCAATATACTTTCTTCAATGTTCATGCTATGTCTCAAAGATTACGTAAAGCTAACATTGCGATGATGTTACTCAAGCAATGTTGAATATGTTACACTCAGGTGATGTGGCATTTACATTGTTGATGCAATGTTTTGGAAGCAATATCAATGCTATCCTGCAATTGCATTTCTTCCAAAACGCTTAATCAGCGACGTAAATTCAACGATTGTGCAATATCAGTAGTAATAGGTCTGGTCTATTTGACCGCAACCCCGCCAGGGCAGCGCCACCGTCGCGTCTGGGCCGACTCCACTGGCGTATTTTTCCCAGCGCGGCGCGTGTGCGGAGGGTTGTCCGCACGATTATAACATGTAGAGACATGCAAAGAAGGGTCATACACAAAAAAGGATAAGTGAAAATATATTTATTAATGCCAATTCTAATGCCAATCAAGTTGCCAATTGTAAAGCCAATAGTGCTGGGAATTCTGCCAATTGTGATGCCAATCAGGTGAAGGAGAAAAACCCAGCCGAAAAACCTTCACGACCTGTAATAGAAGAAACAAAACACAAGACAGTACATGGGAATAATATACAAATTCATTATATCCAGTCCCTAGATTCTGCGCCCCTCTTGAGGCTCGACAGGATCTGTAGTGTTCCTGTCCGCGCCTACGAACCGCGCCCCCTCAACTCGTGCTACGGTGTTATCACGGATATCGATGCCTCGCTCTCTGACGATCAGATAAAGGAGGCTATCAGGTCTGAGCCTCCGGTTCTTGCAGCAAGGCGAATACGGAAAGACGCAGGAGCTGTGAGACTCACTTTTCTCGGGTCACTCAGACCGAAGGACATCAGCTTCCATCTCCTGACAATGCGAGTCAAGGACTACTTACCGCGCGCCCCACAATGCCGCAATTGTTTGAGGCACGGCCACGTAGCTGCGTGCTGCAGCCGGAGAAAGGTTTGCGCAACCTGCGGAGCGTCCCATGACTGTGCTGTCTGCCCGCAGAATGACCCCCTGTGTGTCAACTGTCATGGGAAACACCCAGCGACATCAAGCGAATGTCCCAAATTCAAGCTGCAAAGACGCATCGCCAGAGAGCGCTCGCGTTCTAGCAGCAGCTATAGAGCGGCCAAGGAACAAGTCCTAAAGAAGGATCACCGAAGGAACCGCAGACGAAGACGCCGAAGATCTGTGTCGCGGCCACCAGCCTCTACGCCTGCCGCCGCAGCCCCGCCGAAGCAACTTGCCTGGAAGGACAGTCACTTCCCACCACTACCCCCCCACGACAGTGCGCAAGCACCACCGAACTCTGCACCCAAGAGCTGCACGGAAGCGACACACTCCCAGGTAGCCCGCCGCGCAACTCCCGCTTCATCGTCTTGCACACCAGCTGACATGCAATCAGTGATAATCAGGCTGCTTTTCGTGGCACTAAAGGCCATAGTCTCTGCGTGCCCCCAGTGTAAGGCGCTCACTGAAGTCCAATCGATCCTTCAACTTGAAAACGCAATCGCCCCCTTACTGCCAACCGAGCCGGTTGGGCGCTAAGCCCCGGCTGTGTGACGGCATCGCTCCCTGGACGGCGAAATGGCGGTGCCAACAATAGTGCAGTATCAGACGACAACAATCTTCCAGTGGAATTCAAGAGGCCTTCAATCCAAAATATCAGACTTTCGCCAGTTTGCGTGGCGGCACAAGTTCCCCCTCATGTGCATCTCGGAATGCGGGCTCCGAGCGGATTTCCGTCTGTCGAATTATATCACATATGTCTCACAACCAAGCGGAACAAAAAGTCGGGCAGCCATCTTCATCCGCTCGGACATACCAGCTGTGCAGAGGAACATTGTGGCAACGGGCGCAGGGGAATACGTCTGCTGCTCGATTCGAGTGGGCTCCCGGGACCTCACAGTTGTCTCCCTCTACATACCACCCGCTGTCCCATATGATGTGAGCGACCTGGAGAACATCCTGGACAGTGTTCCTACGCCATATGTCTTATGTGGAGGCTTTAACGCCCATCATACCATCTGGGGCAGCGTGCGGTCCGACCCGTGAGGACAGCGGCTTGCTGCGCTGTTCGAAGAGAGGAACCTCCACATCCTTAACGACGGTTCCCCGACCTTTGTACAGTCACCACACCGATCGTCGTGCCTGGACCTGACGGTTGTGTCTGCTTCGGTTGCGCGGCACTTCACCTGGACTGTTGGCGCTGATATGCTTGGCAGTGATCATGCCCCGGTATTAATCAACATTCGCGGAGCACCTGGGACACAGCTCAAGCGCGCAGTCAAGAGGACCGACTGGCAACGCTACAGGGCTGCCGTTGATTCCACCTTCCCAGACCCCGTACTTGGGAACGCCAGCCACGGCGACTTCTGCCGCTTGGTGGTCGGCGCCACACACTGTGCCACGAGAGTCTTTCACCTTCCCACCAAGTTCTTAGCGGTCGACGCGGAGTACGCCAGATTACGTGCGATCCGGCGGAGAGCAGAGAGGCGGGCCCGTCGCACGCATCTCTTGGCCCATATGCTGGAAGCGCGACGGATACAAAAAGCCGTTCATAGACACATCTGTAAATTGGCCAGAAATCACTGGAGGAACTTTGCTTCCTCCCTATCTCCGCGAACACCTCTGTCCCGACTATGGATGGTACTCAGAGGACTAGCCGAACCTGTTACCCAGAGAGACCCGTTCCGATCACTCTCCGTGGCCACAGGACGCTCCGAATTACAGCTGGCAGAGGAGTACTGCGGCAGACTTACGTCCCAAACCCCCGACGGCTCAGCGTCAGCCCGTGACATCCCGGTTGTCCCGGAACCACCAACTGAGCCCTCTCTGGATCAACCGTTCTCGCTAATGGAACTGGAATCGGCTTTGCGTCGCTCACCAATGCACACATCCCCCGGGGCAGATCTCGTCACCTACAAGGCTCTCCACAACCTCCCGCTGCGTGGACGACAGCTGCTTTTGCAGATACTCAACGAGTCTTGGTGCGCCGGCGCTGTGCCCCAGGAGTGGAAGGTGGCGGTTGTTGTTCCCATCCTGAAACCCGGAAAATCACCTCACGACATAGACTCCTTTCGGCCGATAGCCCTCACTAGCTGTGTGGCGAAGATCATGGAGCACATGATTCACGCACGGTTGAGCTGGTACTTTGAAACCACGAGGTACTTCCCCGAAGCCATGGCGGGCTTTCGGCAGGGAAGATCGTCCATCGACAGCGTGGTTGATGTTGTGTCTAGCGTTCAACAAGCACAGTCTGAAGGCCAACTCACAGCCGCTGTTTTCCTGGACGTCATGAAAGCCTATGACAGCGTCCTCCACAGCGCGGTTGTCGCAACGCTGCAAGAGTCGGGTGTCGGGGCCCGCATGACGGCGTGGATCCGCGACTTCCTGTCAGATCGGTCTCTATTTGTGCGCACCACGCAAGGTGACACAGCCCCGTTCCCTGTCCATCGCGGCGTACCGCAAGGCAGTGTGTTAAGTCCGCTCCTATTCAACCTCATCATGGCTTCACTCCCGATGCACTTGTCTGAGCGTACCAACATTACAATTTACGCTGACGACATTTGCATATGGACCTCTGCCATGCGACGTGACGCCATTCAACATCGCCTACAAGACGCCCTCAACACCATCGTGTTATACCTTGCCGATAGGGGACTACGTGTCTCCCCGAGCAAGACCGTCGGTATGGCGTTTACCGGGCGGTCATTCGCCCGCTACCCTCTTCATGTCTCTGGAACCCCTCTCCAATTCGTGCCGCACTGCAAATATCTCGGCGTAATCATTGACAAACGCCTGTCATGGTCCCACCACATCAAGGCACTCTCGGCCAAGACGTCCAACTTTGCGAACGTCCTGCGACGGGTCTCCGGACTGTCGTGGGGTCCGTCTTGTGACGACCTGCGCCGAGTACACCACTCCCTCGTGTTAGGCCTGCTGCGCTACAGCCTCCCGGTGTTGCACGGCCTGAGTAGGACTGGCGAGCATGAGCTCCTAAATATCCAGGCCCGCAGCCTTCGAGTGTGTCTGGGCTTGCCTAAGACGACCGAAACATACTCAGTCCTTGCGGAGGCACGTGAACCACCTGCAAACATCCTGCGTGACAGGGAGACCCTTCGAGTCTACACGCGGATCCTAACGCAGCACCCCTTCCACTATCTCCGACTCATAGGAAGTGACTGCCCCGACTCTGCCTTTGGTGGCGCTGTCGACCGCCTGCGGGTGGTTGTACCCCAGCCCTCTTCTACCGTGTCCTTTGCCCCTCCTCTGTGGGCCCTCGACCGGCCCTTCGTGTGCTCCACTATCCCCGGCCTTGGGCGAAAGAATGACACTCCTTCCGTTGCCGCACGTCAGCTTGCCCTGGAGCACCTCTCCACGCTACATGACCAGCGGCTAGCAGTTTACACCGACGGGTCGGTCGTACCTGACAGAGCGAGCGCAGCATTCTATGTGCCCCACGAGGACATCGAGCGCACCTTTAAACTTGCAAACGAGACGTCATCCACGGAGGCTGAACTCTTTGCCGTGTACGCGGCGCTTGAGCACATTTCCATCTCGCCACAGGGAAACTGGTCCATCTTTACAGATAGTAAGGCAGCGTTGGAGGTCATCAGCTCACACGGATCCCAGACGATCAACGACCTCCACGCAATGACTATCTCGTCATACAACTCCGTTCTCGCCTCCGGTCATACCGTCTGGCTCCAGTGGGTTCCCAGCCACATAGGCCTCCCTGGGAATACCCGTGCCGACGCTGCTGCAAGGCGCGCACATAGCTGTGACAGCCCCATCGCAAACCTACCGCTCACGGCATCAGCTTGCCACCTTAAAATCCGTCGATGGTCTGCCTCTGAAACCCGCCACTTCATTGCAGACGCTATTCGATGCAACACATTTCTTCGAGCCATCGACCCCGCGATGCAACTTTACCCCTCCCAACACCTTACCAGGGCCGAGGAAACCCTCCTTCATCGCCTCCGCCTTAACGTCGCCTACACTCCGTCACTCCTGCACAAGATGGGCAGACGCGGCAACGCAAACTGCGATGCCTGCGGCGCCATCGCTGACGTAGCCCACCTCCTGCTAACGTGCCCGACGTTCTCGGCGCCCCGTGCCGCCCTCGCCCGACGCCTCCAAGCCTTGGGCCACCACCCCCTCTCGCTCGCTACACTCCTCGGGCCTGTCCCGCGCCCTGGGCAACGGGATGTTACCAAGGCACTCTTCGAGTACCTCAAGGCCACAGAAATGATGACCACCCTCTGAAGCACAGGCGGCAAGCCTCACCGCCCGCAGCACATCGTCCCCATCGCGGCTTCTCCCGCACCTGTTTTTTTTTTTCCTCTTTCTCTTTCTTTTTTTTAAGGAGTAGCAAGCCGGCACTTGCCTGGCTGACATCTCCTTTGTGTGAATAAACATATACCCCCCCCCCCTAGATTCTGGAAGAAAACATAAAATCAACATTCGTCAAATTACTTACCAATTGATCACTTACAGACCCCCACACCAGCGACCTGAAAGACGACTTATCTTTATATGACACTATATTCGCACTGAATAATACATACAGTATTGTGGCCACACAGGATAATCTGGAAAGCATACATTTCATCATCACATTGCCATTATAGCAACAATAATATCAACTCCACTAATACATACATGATGCTGGTGGACCCCAAGCGTCTGAAAGAGAATCTCATTTAATATCATATTCTATTTTCAATAATACATACAATATTGTGGCCATATGGGATAATCTGGAAAATATACAATTCAATATAATCACAATGACGTTATAGCAACAATAATATCAACTCCAATAATACATACACTGTGGTGGTGGTGGACCCAAACCATCTGAAAGAGAATCTCATTTATTATCATAATCGTATCCTGTAACTTTTACTCACATTCCTGGTGATGTGCTCGTTCTTCCCTAGTGGCTAAAAAGATACATGCAATTAGTAATAACTAAACTTAGTCATATGTCTTAGTCTTTTTCTTTATTCACATCACATCACATCACATCACATATGTTAGTACATACAAGACCAATCGGTAGTTCCAGCAAAATCGTCTGAAATGGAAGTCACATATTAAAGTCAAATTAAACAAATTTATTACATACATCTTGGTGGATAAAATCTGAATACTTTTTTTCATATTCATTATAATTCCTTACCGTTTTCAAAGAACAGGGGGCTTGTGCTGAACACTGAGAAAAGACAATATTCATGAGCAAAAAAACAACAACACCGCAAAGCAAAAACTTACCACTCTCGTCCGTCATCTTTGAAGTGCTGACAGGAAGGAACTTTCACTTTAAATGTGCTCAATGTCATGTCGCAGGGTAAAAGACCAGGCCGTACTTGCAGCAAACGCTTTATTGCTGGCACAATGAACAGTGCCCCCGGCGTGGGGTGCCACACAAATGACAGTCTGGCGCACCGAACTGTGCGCGCCTTTTAACAGAACCAGGCGAGTAGGAGGAGGAGGAGGAGGTGGAAAGCAGATAGCGCACGACGTAACATCGATAAGATACAGGTTGGGACAAAAGTTTACGGAACACGCGAGCGGCGTATTTTTTCTTCGGTGCGACACCCTAGCGGCTGGCGGAAGCGGGTGTGTTCACTGTTTCGGAGGGGTGGAAGCGTCTCTGGGAAGCGTGCGCTGTTAGCGACACACGCAAGTTAGCGCAGCGACGTTTTGCCAAGATATGGCAAAACGGAAATAAGGCAAGATAACTGATTGTGGCGGGCCGTTCGCGACATGGAACAAATATTTTTGTCAATGCAGCTGTCCATTGTTTGACTAGGAAAAAGGAGCCGTCCAATGCTTGCAGTGGGGGCCAAGATATGGCAAATCGGGAAATAAGGCAAGATAACTGATTGCGGCGGGTCGTTCGCGACAACTTTTACAATCGCATTGGGGTTCACTGCCTGGGAGATAATACGAAGCATTCGTGAAAAGCGGAAATAAGAGTCATATAAGTGGTCTGGCAAGCCCTGAAAAAATAAAACAAAGGAGAGGGTGATACTTGTATTCAGTCGCAAACATGTCACTGGTCAATGTAGTCCACGCCCAGTCCGAACTGGTTTTGAAGGGAGAGTGTGAGCTATTTCTAATCCCGCCAACTCAAATCTCTATAGAATCATGTGAGAATCAATTATTCTACCCTATATGGACAATTACCGGTGGCGAATCTACAATTGAATGGTATATAAGCAATCTTTCTGATCTATATCTTGATGCTTCTAGCATGTACATTAAACTAACTATGCAGATATTGAGAAGTGATGAAAGTGATCCATATACAAGAACTGCGGATGGCGTAGTCAATGATGTTGCATTCCCTGTGAATAACTTGGGAGCCGCAATGTTTAAATATATTAACGTATATATCAATCAGCGATTAGTATAATCAAATTGTCTGAATTCCTATCGATGTATGCTTGACACTTTGCTGCACACGAATACTCATCTTCAGAAAACAGTAGATGATTGTGGTTTGTATATTTATGATTCAGGTGAATCTGCTGCAAATGATCCAAATTCCAAAGTTGCTAAAGCACTGCTCATTTCTACAACAAGTGGCGGTAAACTATTCGAAGTTGTCATGCGTGTTAATACAGATTTGACAGATCAAATTAAGCTATTATTACCAGGATTGGATGTCAGGGTATCCGCCGTGCACGCTAGCGATACGCATCGCTTATTGACTGGTCCAGGAGAAACACACCAACATCAAATCAAGATACACAATGCAGTATTGTCATTACGTAAAGTCAAAGCCACTAACTCAACTTTCCTCTCTCACGAGTCTATATTAAAGAAACATCCAGCATGCTATACTATGCGAGGTTTAGAGAGCAAAATTAAGACATTAACTGCCGGCTCGGTGGATGGAGTTTTTGATAATCTATACACTGACCGCATTCCAGATCGTATCTCAATGGTTATGACACGAACCGAAGCCTATCAGGGTGACTTCAAGTTGAGTCCGTTCAATTTTGAACATTTCAATGTGAGTTCAGTAACGCTAACGATTGACGGACATAGAAAACAACTCTCGTACGATTGGGACAATGATCTATGCAGAGGGAGCTATTATGAATTCTTATCTCAACTGAATGATAGAAGCGTCGAGCTACGTTATCAGAATTATAAAACTAATTCATTCATATTGCATTGGAACCTCAGTGCAGACGAGTCCGTTGGTGGCTATTTTAATCCAATACGTAAGGGAAATTGTAGAATTGAACTTAAATTTGCAAAACCATTGCCTCACGCGGTGTCGATTATACTTATAAGTGAGAGCCCCAAGATATTGACCGTCAATGCCGACCTTGCAGTTCACTTGGATTAAATCATGGACGTTCTAGACCTTGAATCATTGTTTTCAATAAATCCTCAAACTGTGAGAATGTATCGAGGAACCTACGCTGTCGACAGAGTTTCGCCACTTCAAGAAGAAGGTTTCATTGTCATTAATACGCATCCACACGACGGCCCGGGAGAACATTGGTTGTTGTACGTGATGGATCGCAATGATAGATTCATCTATGTGGACAGCTTTGGTCTACCACCAATTGAAGAAGAATTGCTAGATCTACCTGTTGACGAATATTGTGACAAGTGTATACAGAGTCCATACAACAACAACAACAACTAAATCAGAGTCCATACAGCTCCCACTGCGGTCTATTTGTTTCCGCATTTGCTTCCCGTCTTTGCAAGAATTATTCACTCAAAAGCATTATGTCATTATTTGACAATAACCTTGTACATAACGATCTCAAGGTAATAAAAATGACTGAAGAGGAATACCTCGTTTAAAAAAATTGTTTTTATTTGTTCAATGTACAAGGTCTTTGAAGATAATCCTCCAGACTCACTGTCTTGCGAGAGCCGTCTTCCTTTCGCTGGACGATGTAGTGCGAATGTTGAATGTAATAATTCCGAAGGATTGGTCTTCTCAAACCGGCATTTATAAGGGCCGGTGAAATGTGTTCACCATCGCGATAGCGTCTTAACAAGTCACATTTCACAGCGACAAACTTTTGCAGTCTCTTCCTTAGTTGTCCACGTCTTGTTCTGAGTTGATACGGTAAACTTTGCAAGATGAGTTTGAAGTCACTTTCAGGTCCGTTGCAATTCAAGTACGAGTTTAATTTCAACAGGTCTTTGTACATCATCCACTGTATAGTCAAGTGAAATCTCTCAGCCGAGTTCATGCTGATTCCGAGTTGGGGTGGCATCCAAGATATGGCCTGATATTACGATCTAGCCAGTCTGATGATTTTGTTGAAATCAATCCACCGCAGCGACATCTTCTCAAATGGTCACCATTTTGTATAAAGAAGCGTCTGGGTGGTGTCTTCAATGTTTGAACAATGGGCAAATCGCCTGTCAGGAGGCACTCGTAATCTAAAACAAAAAATCTCCTTAGAGTAAGTGGAATAAGATAAGAAAGCTGTAAACTCACAATCCTCCAGGGAGAGTGAATAGCACACGTCTGTTTCCATTGTTGACAATAGAGAGAATGCGATGGAAAGGATGCATATTGGTTATCTGTGGTATGCCATTGGTTATCGATTGTCTATACACAATTTTCAAGTCCGCCCACACTTACTATAAAATAGTGGCTGAGGGCTTGTTTTTCCCGCCAAATTCTACTGCCCTGGTTGTTTCATTTGTGCTGCTGTCGAAATCTTTGAAGAGTAAGTCTGCTTCTTGCGTATTATTCCTATTTTAATTTATGGAATATCTGTTCTAGTGCCTCGCTGTGGAATCTGTGGGCACGATTGCGTTGAGGAGGTAATTCGTCGTATGGAGGAGGAAGCTAAACGTTCCAAATTTAGATCCTGCTTTGTTTGACGAAGAGTGGGGTTTAGAATTTGATCAGGTTTTGATGGATGGAGTTTTTGATGATAATACGCCGGCAGATACCGTGCAAAATCCGGAGCCTGTTGTGAACGATCTCGCGGAACATGTTTCGGTGGCTCATCCTGGTGTTAGCGTACCATACTTCCCATTCTTTGAATCCTCTGCGGCCTTTGAAAGGTACCTTGGACGTTACGTCCTGTTGGCGTCACCGTATGACGACTTTGTCGAGGATCCATTCGAATACCTGGTACATTACCAGCACGATATAGTTTCTATATTACAACAGCACCCCATACCTTTTAAATTTTATATGCGCGTGAAAGTATTGATGGTGAAGCAAGTTGGCGATTCGATGAGCAGCCACTTTGCTTTTCTAAGTGCCGTGTCGCGAGAAATTCATAGTCTCGCGGATATAATGGTTGCGCTAAATGAAATGATTAGCGAGTTAGCGCGCAACCTTGAAAATTATCAGGGTGAAGGTAGCGGTTATGTCTCCCGAGACGTATCCGAAATCGAATTGAATATAAGCATGATTGAAAAAAAGAGGATTGGCTTTGACACTGTAATTCCTGTCGAACTGAAAAAAAAAAAGAAAGAAAACACTCACAAATGTAAAATGCCCCGACAATGAGTGTTTCAAATACAATACTTTAGCGCTACTGCATCCTCAAAAAACACATGGAAATGATTGTAAACGTTATCACAAGTATCTCGTGGATCTCGAATCGAATGCGCGGCTAGAGTCAGATGGTGGCCCGACGGTCCGGTATCGTATTCGGAGATTGCAGAATTTGAAGAACGGAATCAAATTTAAGTGTATGTGTACTCATATCAGGATGGGAGTATCCACACTTCTCGTATTCCACGTCTCGCATTTAACGATAAAGTACAGTTATTGGAAATTGATAATCACTTTTTTGGGATAAGGAATTTTAATACATTGAATGGTAAGAAAAGTAGATTTTTTTTGTGAAAAGTGTACGAGGGGATTTAGAACACAGGAAAACATAGTGTCACATAGGAGAGTGTGCAGGAATTTTGAGGAGCTTTTGTTGGAGTTCCCTGAGCCAGGTAAGAATGTTCTAAAATTTGACAAGTTTGGTCACATGTTTGCATTTCCATATATTATCGGACTCGATACAGAGTCTGTCCTCGACCCTAATACGAATGTGAAAAGTGCCGTGCAGAAGCATGTTATGAGCTCCTTCTGCTGCATTCTAATCAGAACCTATATGATTCGAAAATACTCGCAAATGAAAAATATTTAGGTCCAGATGCCGCTTCCAGATGTGTCGACTGTCTGTTACGTTTTCATAACAATGTGGTCGATATCAGTCGTTGCCCTGCTCCCATTAAACTCACAGACGAAGAGACTCGTAAACATGTCGCTGCAACCCACTGCGAGTATTGTCGTGTGTTGTTTAGTGTTCATAGGAAAAAGGTTCGTCATCACGATCACGGTCGTGAAAGCAGTGTCAGCAACTTTTTGGCTACCATTTGTAACGAATGTAACGTCAGTTGCAGCAATCACGGCAAAATTCCTGTGCTCATCCTCAACCTTCAGTATGACATCTGGTCCCTACTGCATTGCTTCCATCCCATCACCATCATGTATTCGGATACCGATTCTATCATTGGTGTGTTTATTTATTTATGTATTTATTCATGATACCCCAAAGGCCCTTGCAGGCATTACATGGGGGGTGGGGAAAGAAAACAGTCAGCAACTATCGACTAAGCAAAATCAAATAATGATAACAACATATATACAAACAAACAACTTCGTGAAGGCACAACTATCAATATAAGGGAAAAAAAAGTTTAGTGGAGGCACACACAAGCAGACGATAAAAAGCGGGTAACACACCAACCAGTGGTTCGCACTCGTGAGTATGGAAGCT
Organism: Ornithodoros turicata; assembly: GCF_037126465.1. Taxonomy (NCBI): domain Eukaryota; kingdom Metazoa; phylum Arthropoda; class Arachnida; order Ixodida; family Argasidae; genus Ornithodoros; species Ornithodoros turicata. Next base: position 44,009,673 of record NC_088202.1, on the reverse strand, counting down.
AATTAGTAAGGGACCTGTGGAATAACGAGTGATCGGTGATATCAGCTATCAAAGAAGGGAGACTGTTCCAGTCAATAGCAGATTTGCAAAAGAAGGACTTCGAGTAGATATTTGTGCGGCACTCGAATCTGTTGACCTTGAAACGGTGATCAAAGCGGGGGAAGATAACTGAGGAACGGGAGAACGGGGGGATATCAGATGGGAAATTATGGATGAATCGGTGAAAGAGCAATAACCTGGCAACAAGCCGACGTTTATCCAGGCTGGTAAGGTTGAGTTGTTGTTTGATGGATGATACAGAAGAATTCCGCGAGAAATCAGCAACAATGAATCTAGCAGCTCGGTTTTGAACCGCTTCAAGTGACAGTGATAAGTAAAGTTGGGATGGATCCCATATGGCAGATGCGTATTCCAACTTGGACCGGACTAAAGACGTATAGGCGAGTTTCTTGAGATGACGAGGAGCCGATTTTAAGTTTCTTCTAAGAAAGCCCAATGATCGGCTAGCGTTCCTGATGATCAGTTCAATGTGGCGATTCCATGATAGGTCGTGCGACAGGAGGACACCAAGATATTTGTAGGTTTTGACTTTAGCCAGTGGGTTAGTACCCAGTATGTAGGAAGACGTGAAGGCATGGGAGGAACTACGGCGGAGGAAGGAGATGAACTTACATTTTTCTAGGTTAAGTGGCATCCTCCATGTCGTGCACCAGGTGTGGATTAAGGAAAGATCGTGTTGTAAGGCTATCTGATCGGAGGTTGAAAAGATTTTACGGTATACGACGCAGTCGTCTGCAAATAACCGTACTAATGAAGAGAGCTGGTCCGGGAGATCATTAATATATATTAAAAAAAGAAGTGGCCCAAGTACAGAACCCTGAGGTACACCCGATGTAACCGGAAAGGGGTCAGAACTGGTACCATTACAAGATACGAACGACGTCCGGTTCGAGAGGAACTCACGAATCCAATTAAATAACCTGGGATCAATGTTAGTAGCGTACAACTTCTGAAGGAGATAGTTATGGGGTACTTTGTCGAAAGCTTTCTGGAAATCGAGAAAAACCGCGTCAGTTTGTAAGGAAGTGTCAGCATTAAGGAAAAGGTCATGGGTGAAGCATGCTAATTGTGTCTCGCAAGAGCGCTGCCTGCGAAAGCCGTGTTGAAGAGGGTAAAAGAAGGAGTTATGCTCAAGTGTTTTTGCGACATGGGAAGAAACTATATGTTCTAGAATCTTGCAGCAAACGCTCGTCAGTGTAATTGGTCTGTAATTAATGGCCTGTGTACTGCTACCCGATTTGTAGACTGGGATGATTTTGCCCACTTTCCAGCCATTTGGTAAACTTGATTCTTGGATTGATTGAGTAAAAATGTAAGCTAAAACGACACTCGATATGTGCTTCGTCATAATTAAGATTTTAGCACTAATCTCATCAGGACCAGAGCTAGCAGAGGGCTTCAATGACTCAATTATTTTGCAGATTCCATTAGCCACAATTTCGGGAAAAGCCACAGTGGTGATTTCTCTTCGCGCTACGTGTGCTTCACAATTTAGGTCACAACTGGAGTAAACAGGATGAATGTATAAAAGGATGAAGCGAAAGCTGTGGAAGTTTCGGCGATTGAGACAGCATTCCCTGCAGGGTCCGTCAAATGGATATTTTCATCCTTTTTAGGGGACAATACTTTCCAGAATTTTCTAGGGTTGTTGGTAAGGAGGGAAGGGAGATCGTGATTAAAATATTTCTTTTTAGCATCTTTTAGTGCGGACTTGTATCTGGCAGCGCAAGAGCGATAGGCCGACCATAAGTGAGCACTGTTGCTCGTCTTTGCTCTTTTAAATAAGCGGTTCTTTTTATTCAGGAGGGCTTTTAAATCCTTATTATACCAAGGTGTATACTGGGAGTGCCTTATTGTTACCTTGGGAACGTGTTGGTCAACCAGAGTTAGGAGCGTATCCCTGAAGAGGCGCCAATTATCCTCCATCGAGCGCCCGCTGAATCCCGACACAAACTGATCGTGGAACAGTTGCAAACCGTCACATATCGCGATGATATTAGCATGTTTATAATCTCTGATTACCTTTACGCAATGGGAGCTGTGTGAAGACGAGGCGGTGGGAATAAAAAAGTGTACGGCCTTGTGGTCACTTAATCCGTCGAATACAGACAAGGAGGTGATATCCTCGGGAAATTCCGCCAGGACTAAATCAAGAATGGATGATACTGAGGCAGTAATTCTAGTTGGGCTAGACACAGCCTGCGTCAGATTGAACGTCAAGCACAGGTCAATGAATTCCCGAGATTCAGCTGGGCGATTACCATCTGTGCACACCATATTCATCCAATCGACGCCGGGGTAGTTAAAATCACCAAGTAAAATGATATGACTGTTGGGAAACTTCTTTTTAACGTAGGTTAGTATGTCATGTAGTGATTCAACAAAGGTGTTTTCACTATCGGGTGACCTATAGCAAACACCGATGATAAGATTAGGGAATGTATGAGATAGGGATACCCACACAGTTTCAATGGGAGTGTCAATATGCATAAGAACAGGGATAATCTGAGTCTTCACCGCTATCAGTACACCACCACCTTTTTTTACTTTCCTATCACGCCTGAACACTTGATAACCGGAAAAACATGGCAAAAGTTCACTATCGTAAACATCACACGAGAGCCACGTCTCAGTCAGAGCCACAACATCTGATGAAGTGTCGTACAATACACTGCTCAATTCATCCAGTTTGGGCAAAACACTTCGGGTATTCATGCATAAAACCGATATCAGTGAGGGTTTGATGCTGAAGGGGGCGGGAGGGTGACATCTCATTTTTGGTTGCTACTTAGCTACCTCTTCTACAGCAGAATTTATATGGTTGAAGCGGTAACACTTGGAATCCATGAACAGCTTGTCGTACCTTAGTTTGAACAGTGAAGACTTACTTTTAGCAAACTCAACAAGGCGACGACGAGCAAGTCGTGTGGCTGCGGAGAAGTCGTTGGCAATGCTCAAGCCGGATCCTCTGAGGGCATTACTTGAGGAAAGAACTTGTTCTTTGCGCTTGAAGGAGGAAAATTTGGCAACTATTGGTCTCGTCTTAGTACAATTAAAGAAACCAATACGGTGGACCCGTTCGAAGTCTGAAGAGGCGCATGGGATGCCTAATTTTGTTGAACAAAGTTCAACAACCTTAGCTTCGCTCTGTGACCATGACTCGTCGGCAGCGTCGGCGATCCCATGGAAAATCAAATTCGACCTTCGTGAACGATTTTCTAGCTCGTTTAACCTAGTTTCGAATGCAGAAATACGAGCAGAAGCGTTCGTGCTGGATAGCCTTAAATCAGCCAGCTCCGATTGCACGTTTCCCAAAAGGTCGGTCTGGATATTTTTAACATCACAGAGATCACTTTCCACGGAATTCAGTTTAGCAGACAAGGCTGACAGAGCGTCCTCGGTGACCTGCTGCCAGGTCTGCAGCGTTTTAACATCAGACATTAATGTTAGGACGTTGGTGTCAAGTCGGGACAAGATCTCAAGAGCAGCAGACAGTTGCTCCTCCTGGGCTCTGGTTATGGGACCGGGGTTCTCCTCGACATCACCCGATAACACAAGACGACGTAGAATAAATATAATGCACTCAAGAGACCTACACAAATACTCAATGCGTGGGGAAGGCGGCAGCAGCAGTAAACAGACATCGTCACTTCTATATGATACATCAAGATTGTCACTAACCTGTAACGCAATGAAGAAACGATAAGACATTGTATCTGTAATGCTGCCGCCGTTCCCACTGAGGTGAAAATCGTGGAGACCGGGTTTTAAAGATTCATGTTGTGATGACGTCATTGCTGTCCGGAAGCAGGGGGCCTCCGATAGTATGTCGTCGGTGAAGATTTCCAAGCCGTGACGTGAGGCGCCGTAACCGTCTCCCACAGAGACGGGGCCCTCTTCACGGGTATGTTGGTTAACAGGCATCCGAAACAGACAATGCGAAGACACGTACACAGTGCCAATCGTTGGAGTTATCAGCAGCTGTAACGCAATGAAGAAACGATAAGACATTGTATCTGTAATGCTGCCGCCGTTCCCACTGAGGTGAAAATCGTGGAGACCGGGTTTTAAAGATTCATGTTGTGATGACGTCATTGCTGTCCGGAAGTAGGGGGCCTCCGATAGTATGTCGTCGGTGAAGATTTCCAAGCCGTGACGTGAGGCGCCGTAACCGTCTACCGTAGCCGTTTCATACGTCAGCGTATGAAGAAGAAATCAAAAAGATTGCAGATGATCACCTCGATCTTTCATCCTATCCCATTGATCATCCACTCTATAGCAATAAAAATAAAGGAGCATTGCTCCACTTCAAGGATGAGACTGGGGGTAGGATAATTGAAGAGGTTGTTGCTCTGAAAGCAAAAATGTATTCTATCCGATTGAGTGATGATAGTCAAATTGCTAGAGCAAAAGGTGTTAAGAAAAGTATTGCTCGTAAGGAATTGCATCACGATGTATATAAAGATCTTTTGTTTAATAGTGTGAAGGTAAGTCATTCACAAAAGACCATACGTAGTAAGCGCCAATGCATGTATACATTAGAAACAACTAAGCTTGCACTCATGCCCTATGATGATAAAAGATAGCTCTTTAATGCTATTGAGTCATACCCATATGGAAGCTGTGAAATTGGTAATGAGTAAGTATTTATTATGTGTCTCGTGTTTCTTCTATTACAGGTAGTGAAGGTTTTTCGGCTGGGTTTTTCTCCTTCACCTGATTGGCATCACAATTGGCAGAATTCCCAGCACTATTGGCTTTACAATTGGCAACCTGATTGGCATTACAATTGGCAACTTGATTGGCATTACAATTGGCATTAATAAAAATATTTTGACTTGTACTTTTTGTGTATGACCCTTCTTTGCATGTCTCTGCATGTTATAATCGCGCGCACAAGCCTCCGCACACGCGCCGCGCTGGGAAAAATACGCGCAGGGCTCAGGGGTAGGGGCCAGGGGTCCAGGTTTCTGAGTGGGCCCGCCGTAGCCTGGACAAGGCCCTTTACTACTAATATCTTTATTTCAGTATTTTTGCCGTGTTTCAAAAGATGCGTAGAGCTAACAGTGTGATTGTGTTTCCGAACCAATGTGCGTGTGCTACACTAAAGAAATGTCGCAGTTACATTGCTGATGTGATGTTTGACAATCAATTTTAATGCACTGATTGCAATAGCATTGCTCACAAAACAGTGCATCAGTGACCTAACTTGGCGTTGCAACACTATCATTATATCAATGTGTCGGCTGTATTTCGAAGGATGTGTAGAGCTAACAGTGTGATTCTCTTGAGAGAGCAATGTTGCACATGGTACATTGAGGAAACGTCGCACCTTAGAAATGTTGCTTCTAAGCAACGTCTGAAACATTGCAGCAACATCGAAACAAACATACTGCTGCAATGTTGCACTTTTGCATGCAGCATTTCCGAGGCACTTGCTCCGAGTGCTTCAGTAACACAATGTTTGCACGATCTTCTTCTATCTGTAATTCCCACCAATAAACAATTAATGAAATGTTCGGAAAGTTCCCGTGACGATCACACGTCATTTATCAGTTTGTTTTTGACGACGTGTTCAAACGTTGCGGCAACGTTTCATGCACAAATGAAATGTTACCACAATGCCTCTAGTTCAATGTTGGTGCAGCATTTTGAGACGATGCATTTTAGAAACATTACGCTTATGTTTCACGTGCTGCAATGAGGTAACATTACAATTAGTGTGACCATGATGGAGAGAATTAATTCAGACCGTGAAAGACATTTTGGGACAACACTGCGGACGCACTATGGGAGATGACTATGGACAAAAGCATCGGTACGAGGCAACATAATCTCAAAGAAAATTAATCTGACCGAGAACTTGAAATTAATTACAATCCAATTTTTACGCACATGTGAATGCGCGGTGACCCTCGATATGGTGTTCTTCCACAGCATCACTGCGACAAAAGCCCTTGAGCCCTCGCGTGGCATAGTGGATAGAATGATCGCCTTCCGTGCAAAGACTGGAAGGTAACATGGGTTCGAACACGGGTGCTGTTTGTGGTTTTCCCAGAGCTTCCCGATATAGGCTTTGCAGACGAACGTCGGCACCATTCCCCTGAAGTCTGCCCAGGAGCATTACTGAGCTGATTACTGAATATAAAGCATACTGTGTTCACTTGAACATATATCACCAAGACTGTAGTGCTCCTCTGGTGTTGCTGTTTTAACGTTGCTACACTGTAAAGTAACTGGTCATTGGCAGTGTTGCACCAACATTGCAATATCACATTTTTTGCAATGTTGTTTCTTTAATATTGTTGCAACATAACGACGCCGGCCTTTAGCAATGTCACATCAGTATTGCAATGTCACATTTTTGCGATGTTGTTTCAATAACATCGTTGCAGCATAACGAAAGCGTTCATTAGTAACATAACATCAATATTGCACGGCAATATTGGTGCAATATCACTGCAACAATTTGTGCTGTCTGGGTGGGTATGTCTCCTCCCAAAATTTGTTTTTTATTAGACAAAGACATCAAATTCTGCTTCAAAACACTTTTCAGTAGAATAGTTTTTTTTTTCCCTGGCTTTCTTAACTCTTTTTAAAGAAAGGATTCGTGGATTCGCGGAACCTTCCTTGGATTCGGATCCGAGAAATTCTGGATTCGTCCCATCTCTACAATAAATCAAAATATCGAATACTAGTAACGAGGCGATATTTATACGACAAAATCCCGTAGAAGAGTCTCCGTACAACCGCGGCAGAGGCTGTTCTGCACATCAGTGCGAAAGGACGAACCTACGTTGAATGTCACGAGACTTCCTACATATCAACGAAGAGTCAATTAGGCAGCGTTCACACGGGGCAACTTTTTGCAGCAACTATGAGCAACTTTGGAGTTGCTGTCAGCCGGCAACCTCAAGCAAATCGAGTTGCTCAGAGTTGCTGCGAATCGCTCCCCGACCGAAAACTTGAGAAGTTGCTCGTGCACCGGCCAATCAGAGAGGGGAGCATTGCCACGTGACTCCCGATGGCGTTGTGGATTTTGTTCGTGGGTTCATGGGTTCAAATCCTGCAGGTGCAGCTGAGAAATAACTTTTTCTTTTTTTACGAACTTCACGGAAACATATCAGTTGCCACTTCTGGAAGGCAATAATGATCTATTGGGGCAATAAAACTGACTGAAATTTGTTAAACAGCAGCTAAAGAAAAGATTCCACCAGTTCGATTCGAACTCACTTTGTCCGGTCGCCATAAGGTTGCATATGGGTGGAGCTACCGAGTTGCTGCGTGTGAACGCGGACTCGAAATTGCTCGAAAGACGTTGGTTTGAGTCGCTTCGAGTTGCTGGGAAAAGTTGCCCCGTGTGAACGCCGGCTTAGGTAATATGAGGCTCAGACCACCACCACAATCATTTCACAGTCCACGTGAGTCCCAGATCCATAATATATCTCACACACTTCAGCCTTTCTCCTAGAATTGCATTCCTACGTGTGTGTACTAAAAGGCTTAGCTACTGCGTACGCCTTCGGAATGTTTGAAACGTAAACAATGCCGTAGTTGCCAACACGTTTTGGACCTCCTACGCCGCTGCTGCCGCTAATTCAAAACGAAGCTATGGGAATGGGACGCCTCTAGCAGCAGAGCCGCGGCAGCAGAAAACTGCTCTGCTGCCATGTTGTCGTGTTGCTGCTGCTGCACCGCTGGTGCTTTGCTGCTGCTGCTCGCATAAAGGCCTGTTCCGACATATAGCTGCGCGCTAATATAGCGCTACAAAACAGCACGCAAAAACAGCGCTCACTGTTATCGGACGGTTCACACTTGCAAAACGGCGCAAACTCTATAATTTAGTGGAAGTTATCGTTTCCGGTCTCTACCATCATGACGCCTCCAGAGTTCGACATCGTTGGACGGAAAAATTCGATCAACTAACTGAACCCCTTATCAAGAAGGACAATAAGAAAAATTATCAGACATTTGGGATGACACACTCGCCGGTTCCAATGCGGTCGCCATGCCGTGAAATGCGGAAGCAAAACAGCTCCACGACTTCCGCGACGTCACCACTGAAGGGCCTCCTCATTGGCCAACACGAATCTAGTGCTAATATTAGCGCTGAAAAAGTTGACTGGATCTCAACTCCGGCAAGCGCTAATTTTTAGCGTTTTCGAGCACTGCGAGGAGGAAAATATCGCCCTATTTTGTAGCGCAATATATCAAATCGCCATATGTCGGAACAGACCTTAAAGCTATGGGACCCGGCCCTAACGTGCGGTAACAAACCATCTCCTACAAGCTGCGTACCCCTCTCACAAATAAAAGAGGAGCAATTACATTACATTGTACTACCAGCTCTCGTGGCATAGTGGCTGGGATGATCGCTTTCCACGCCGAGACTGGGAGGTGACACGGTTCGAATCCTGTCACCGGCTGTGCTGTCTCAGGTTTTTCCTGGGTTTCCCGAAGACTTTCCAGACGAGTGTCGCCACAGTTCCCCCTGAAGTCGGCCCAGGACGCATACTAACCCCCTGTCACCTATTCCTTTCTGCTGTCCTCTCTCCATCTGTCCACGTCTGTACGCCGCTCATAGCCACAGTTGCTTCGCGACGCTAACACCGAATTTTTTACAAAAAGAGCCTAGTACTGCCTACTTGTGTTTTGTGTCTCTGTCCCTACCACCTCTTCAAGTTCAAAGAAATGATACCACCGCACCGATACACTACATGCTTGCATGTTAATGCTCTGCTCCCCAATTAATTTAGCTCGAGAGTGAGCTGTAAAATGTGACGTTTTGCTGTAGATACACCAAAATGTCATATCAAATTTCTTAAATGAGGCCAGTCAAAGCAATCTAACGGTAAGCAATCAGACCAACGAAGGTGAAAACAGCAACAATGATCAGCAAACATGATAACCAGCCAGTGAACACAACAAACACAGCAAAGAATACACAAGTGAGTTCCACCCAGCAGAGCGAATTAGAATTAACAAACTACGCTATTGAAGGTGGAAGGAGCAAATGCAGCACATGCACTTAACGACATCCGAAATGAACCTGCGATTTAAAATGCTGCTAAACGCTCGATTAGAACACATGATAAGTGACCAGTGAACACAAAAACCGCAGTAAGGAATACACAAGGAAGTGCCAGCCAGCCAGAGCAAATAAAAGCAGACTATACTAAGTATTCAATGTGTAAGAAGGATACACAGCACACTTACCAACAGCCGAGAGCAACCTGTGACTTAAACTGCTGCTATACGCTCGGTTAGAACACATGGTAATAATAATAATAATACTTTTTATTAGTGCCCAAGAACGGCAGCTAAGGCCATGGTGTTGGCGCCCACAATACACATAACTCACAGTGGATACAATACAGACATAAACGCACAAATAATTATGTACAGACATATATATAATACAGTGGGATACTAACAGAGGTACATTACAAACATAACAGGCATACGTACTTACATATTTACAGACAAGTATACCACGCAGTACACGCAATGAAATATCAGCAACAAAACTACAATACATAGATTACGCGCAGCACATAAGTTATAAGATGGAATGAGACGATATACTATACAAAACAAAGGAAATAATATCACGATTGAAAATTCGCTGATGAAGGAAAGAAATAATTAAGGGATGCGCTGGAAGCGTGGAAAATATCACATGTGGGGGGAAGCGAGTTCAGAAGAATTTGGCATCGGGTAATTGGATCGCTGGGGCAGAAGCGTTTAACGTAGAAGACCGGTGGATTACGAAAAGCCGCGCGAGGAATACAAAAGTTTAGGAGGCCCAGCAGGAGTGGTGAATCAACACGGGCATGGACACATTTGTACAGAAATAGGGCGTCGGTGATAGAGCGACGTGTGGCCAGTGGGTGAAGGTGAAAATATAGCAATATTGTGTCATAGTCATACAATAACTTTTTTCGTAAAAAGCCGTTGTGTATGATATGGAGCGCTCGTTTTTGTACAGCCTCAAGACGCTTTGTATCAGTACCTGAAAGTGCGTTCCAGGCAACAGAGGCATATTCAAGCCTGGGAAGAACATGGGACTTGTAAAGTTTAACGAAGACAGCAGGAGTCTGAAACTCCTTGCATGTGTATGACAGGAGGCCCAGCGTGCGAAGAGCGGAAGAACGAACCGCTGTGACATGTTCATGGAATAGCAGCTTGGCATCAAAAATAACTCCTAAATCTCGGATGCTGTCAACACGACATGTTTCAATGTCGGAGAAGTAACGAAACACAGAGATATTTATCTTGCGTGTGAACGAGACAACCTTCGTCTTTGCGCTGTTAATTTTGAGACCGTTAGCACTGCACCACGACAGTATATTGGATATATCTGCCTGTAGCTGTAAGCAGTCGGAAACCGAAGAGATCACTTTCATTAATTTGAAATCATCCGCATACTGAAGTAGAGTAGAATGTTTGAGGCAGGATGACATGCAGGTGACCAGTGAACACAAAATCCACAGTAAAGAATGTACAAGGAAGTGCTAGCCAACCAGAACAATCTAACGATAAGAAAAAGACTACTGGAGGTGAAAGAAGCAAATACAGCACACTTAAAAACATCTGAGAGGAACCTGTGATTTAATGTGATCGTTAAACGCTCGATTAGCAAACATGGTAGCCAACAAGTGAACACAAAAAGACACTGTGAAGAATACACAAGGAAGTGCTCTTTTTCCCCTTACAAACAAACAAACAAACAAACAGAACACTCAACACAATCCGAAAAGAACCTGCGATATAGAGTGCTGTTTTACGCTTGATTGGCAAACATGATAACCAACAAGTGAGCACAAAAAGCACAGTAAAGAATATACAAGGAAGTGCAAGCCAGCCAAAGCAATCTAATCAGAAGCAAACAGACTATTAAAGGTGAAAGAAGCAAATACAGCACACTTACCAACATCCGAGAGCAACCAGCGATTTAATGTGCTTGTTAAACGCTCGATTAGCAAACATGATAACCAACTAGTGGACACAAAAATTGCAGTGACGAATACACAATAAAGTGCCAGCCAGCCAGTGCAATCTATTGTAAAGCAAGCTGACTATTGAAGGTGGAAGAGAGAGAGAGAGAGAAATACATAATGACGATGATATGGGGATGACTTCCGCTCATTGAGCAGAATGCTACCCCAAATACAGCACTTACCAACATTCGAGATCAACCTGCGATTTAAAGTGCTGCTATACGCTCCATTAGCAAACATGATAACCAACCAGTGAACACAAAAAGCACAGTAAAGAATACACAAGGAAGTGCCAGCCAGCCGTCGCAATCTAACGATAAGCAGACAGACTATTGAAGGTGGAAGAGGGGGAATGTGTTTATTGCAAAAAGAAAGGGAAGAAAGGTTAGTCAGGCGTAGGTCGACTTGCTATTCCTTAAAAAAAGAAAAAGAATATAAGCGAAAACAAAAACACAACCACACACACACACACAAAAGGGCGCCTTTGAGGCTGGTCGAGAGGTCGGAGGCACGAAGAAACCTCAAAAGGGTAGTCGTAACCGCCCCCTGGTTGTGCAAGACTGGGCCGAGCAGAGTGGCCAAAGAGACGTTGGGGTAACCAAGTTGTCGCAAGTGGCGTTGGGGAGGTCGAGTCGTTTAGAGAGATACCGATTGCAGTGTAATAGATAGTGCTCAATGTCGGCTTCAACGCAACATGTTGTAGTACAAGTGGGGGAGTTCGTCTGGCGCATTTTATACAGGCGTGAGGATGTGCGTGCACATTCATTTGAAGACCATGGAGGAGTGACTCTTCAGCTCTATTGCAACGACAGGCAATAGTAAAGTCCTGCAGTTGGTCATTGAGACGTAAGAAATTATCATACGAGGTAGAGTCCGCTCGCAACTACCGGGTACAGGCGCAGCGCCACCGGTGAATGTGCACGGAGCAGGCAGAGGTCGATAGGGGTAGAGGGGTAGCAGGGAGAGCCCTGGTAGATGTTGGGAGTCTCGCCATTGTGCCTGCGCGGGTGTTACCAAGAACGCCGTAGGTGTCCCGGGATCCACTGAATCGTCACAGAATGGCCAGTAGCCGCCAGTTGTGTGAGAGCTTGCAGTATGAGCGCGTGGGGAGTGCATATTGTGCTGGGGCGAAAAGGGAGCAGCTGATCCAGTGAAGCCTTTCTGTCCGTCAGAAAAACCCACTGTGCAGCCGGCAGGCCGAACAAGTGTTGTAGAGCCGACAGGATGACGAGGACTTATGTTTCCATAGAGGACATTGGGTAAGGGAGGACAAAGGCTTGCTGAAACTCAATATCAGGGATATAAAATGCAGCTCCCGAGCTGTCTGCCGTGACTGAGCCGTCCGTGTATACCTAGCGATAATTCTGATACGTGGAGTGCAGAAAGTCGAGAGCGAGTTGGACAGCACACACGTGTGGGAGTGTCACGCTTGCGCTGAAGACTGGGTATGGAGGAGCAGATATCAGGACAGGCAAAGGTCCGCAGTGCTGGCGCATAAGAGGGAGCGGTTGAGGAGGAAGGAAGATGATCCTTCAGGCGGGCGATGGCCTTGCCGAAAGCTGAGTCAGGGCAGTCGTCGTCAGTATTGCGGAGACAGTGGTGAGGGTGACGGGTGAGATAGCGAGTATATACTCGAAGGGCATCAACATCCCGCAGAAGGGGAACAGGCGTCTCACGTGCTTCAGCAAGAGTGCAGTAAGTCTCTGATGTCCGTGGTACTCTCAGACAAATGCGGAGTCCGCGGGCCTGGGCGTTAAGTAGCTCGCGCTCCTGTGTTTGGCTGAGGGCATGCAAGATAGGGAGGCTGTAACGCAGTGTCCCCAACATGCTGGTGGCCGCGATGAAGATCAGAGCAGGACGGGCCCCAGGACGCACCAGCGATACGTCTGAGGACGTGAATTTAGGCAGTCGCCTTTGTAGTTGTCATCTTCACATGGACCACATGAACATTAGGCCTCGAGGCTAGTGACTCGCAACATGGCAACATAGAGGAGGACCAGGTGTTGCGGTTGTGACTTACTTGCTACAGGAGTACACTACCTTGTTGTAGGTCGCACCTTGAAATTTATGAATTGTCATGGCGTTGGCCTAGACGAGAGGGAAGTGAACGCGTTTGCATTCAACACCCATGTTTTGGACATCATTGTGGTGACCGTTCTCAGGCTGATGGGAACGCTGTCCGGACTGAGACAATTGTTGATGGCACATAGCGAGACCACCTTGATTTTAGCGGTGCGACCCATTACTTCGCCAACAAACCGGAGCCATATACAGACGCTGCGACATACTCCACAGCTTTCGATGAACTTGAGCATATCGACATTTGTCGTGATCACGTCGTTCACTGTATTCCGTGGTGTCGGACGATATGAAACGCACTGTGCAGTCACTTCAGAGTTTTATCAGCTCGGAAGCGCTCTACGAAAACGATACAAGAAACGAACAACAACAAAAACAGATATATTCCGATGATGAAGTGGGGAGGTTTTCCACTCTAGGAGTGGAACGCTACCCCATAGCTAGGGGTCTAATATTACAGGTGACAATGATGAGTGATGACGATGATGAGCGATGACGACGAGAGATGACGGGAATGATCGGAGCGGCGAAACGAAGATGTCAAAACAAAGTTCCATAACATGATGCCATAACCAGTTCAAAGAAATTGGCTCGAAGTTATGGGCTTATCGTGTTTTAGGGACCATTATCATGAAGACCTTCCAATCTGCTAAATCCCCGCCAGCGCAAACATTTCTTATCAGCCGAGGCGCGCAATACTGAAACAAATTAGGGGGAAGAAACAACAAAGAAACAAACGCTTCGCGAGAGTGAAAGTGCTACTCCACTGACGCTACACTTCCGAGGTCAAAAAGTGCGTTAAGAAATGCTATCGCATTGAATATAAGCTGGAGCTCAGGCGTATAGAGTTCTAATCCAGCCAATTACGGTAACGGGAAAACCAAAAGCGTGGATTTCGTTTTACAACGCATTAGAACAGATCCAGAATTTTTTTAATGGAAATCTCTACTACTACTCTCTTTGGCGCACTGCCAAACGCGTATGATATACGATGGCATTAGCAGCATTGCAGTGGATCGAGGACGACGACTCCGTTTTGAATGCGAAAGAAGCATCCCAAGCAGCACAATGTACTGAAAGTCGGGTGCAATGGGGGTGGGCGGGTAGGTGGAAGGCCTTGAACACACCCGTGAAACTAAAGAACATTGCACCCCCATTGCACTCGACTTTCAGTACATTGCGATACTTTCGGGAGTTTGAGCAGATTGGGAACACCTTATGGAAACAACACGGCAAAGAAAGCTGTCAAATCAAAGATCAGCAACGTGATGTAAGCCGACTGACTTATCATATTTTCCCAAGCGTTATCGTTGAGAACTTCCGATCTGCTAAAACTCGGCCCAAGCAGCACAACGTACTGAAAGTCGAGTGCAATAGGGGTGGACGGGTAGGTGGAAGGCCTTGAACAGACTTGTGAAACTAAAGAACATTGATAAAACACATACCGGCCACCCCTATTGCACTCGACTTCAGTACATTGTGCTGCTTGGGGGTACTCATTCCTAAAGCCATGAACCCGAACGTGCCACCGTACACGATCACTCGGACGATTTCGCTTCGTATGGGTGATCGTCAATTCTAGCCATGCATATAATGGGTTTGTGTAGTAGGATATGGAATCCATGCAGCCCACACTAACATGCACTTCTCGGGAACACACAGTCTATCGTTGTGCCCAGTGCCGGATTTAAGGGAGGGTAGACGGGGCACTTGCCCCGGGGCCCCCACCATAAAGGGGCCCCCACCAGTAAAGGTCTTGTCCAAGGGAAATCTGTTTTGCATGTCTGAAACGCATCCCTGAAACGGAAACTTGGTAAAAATCTGTCCTCCGTCCACACATATCGACACCGAAAAACACATTGGATAGACATAGAATACACGAGGGAGCCCCCACAGCACAGTGCCCCCGGGCCCTCACCAGTGTAAATCCGGCACTGGTTGTGCCCTGTGTGGTCGACACATTCAAATCAACCACGAAGTCCAAATTCAACGTCTCCCTCATATAGTCAATAACCAACCCATTGTTGCCGTCCCTGACGTTAAGGTGAAAGTTTTCGCACATAATAAACGGCACATTGGTACAGTATATACGGTGTGCCGTTTTTACGTCTGCGTTTTAGGTGTTCACGGAAAGAGATTCCAAGTGACAAAGAGTTTGATGTTGTTTCGTGAAACGTATGGCCAGAGGTAGACAGCGACAATGATGGTTCTACGACCGTTGGTAGTGTTCTCGATTGCGCACATGTCTGACGTCTCCCACTTCTCGCTTCGTTTTAATGGGCAGGTACCATGGAGTGACCGATCGTTTCCCTTGCTTGGCGTTACGTGCGACACCAGTGACTCTGCTGTCTTGGCGGCTTGGCGCATACGGAACGGCATGCACCCGCATCCGTCATTCTCACACGGATAATCAGTTGACGTTTCCGTCAACACGAGCACGTGCACCTTCGTAGGAATTGCATCACCCTGAACGTCGATTCTGCGTGTTCGCAAAATCTGAACGTTCGCTATACGGCCATGCTCAGAGTTAAAGGCTAGTTTAAGGCTGGTTTAGAGTCCGACGTAGTCTTCGCGCATCGCCGCCCGCGTTGCGCGCCGATAGCCAGCGTTCGCTACGCCACGCTTCCTCATCCTACCGGAATCATAGTCTGACGCGATTCGGCGCAGCGCAACGAAAACACTTCCGGAGATTTTCACATTTCGTAGTGGGAAAGTAGTCATATCTGGCAACTGTACCCACGTGTTGGAATCCGACTAAAGACAATCCGTGTTCCCATCGTATGTTTGTACTACTGTAATACGGTTGGTATCCCCCCAAATGGACATTGAATTGAAGAAGAAAGTCGCACGTCTTCGCAGATGTTCTATGTATCTAAGTATCTATGTATCTAGGTATGTATGTATGTATGTATGTATGTATGTATTAGGGAAGGTGGGGCAAGATGAGACATAAATTTGCAATTTAATATGGATTTTTTTATTTTTCGTGTTTTTTTTAACTAGCCGTAGGCACATTCTCTAGGTCTAGGTCTCTCCGTGTAGGTCCAGGATGCCTCCGTAATGCCTGACGCATTGGGCGCAGCCTTTTACGTTACCGATGACAGACCATGAACACGCCTACAAACTGCCCAACTCATGTCGTCCACCGAGGCTGAACTGTTCGCCATTCTTACCGCCCTGGAATACATTACTGACTTGCCACCTGGGAATGGGTCATCCTCACCGACAGCAAGGCGTCCCTCCTCCGCTTGATGTCGCCCCGCCCCAACCTCATACAGGATATACCCAGCATGATCATTCAGATGTACAACAGACTCCGTGCCAATGGTCATGCTTTGTCCCTTCAATGAGTGCCCGGTCATGTGGGTCTGACCGGTGTCACACGCGCAGACGCGGCCTCAAGACGAGCCGCCGCAGCTGCTACTCCTGCTGCACCGCCTCCGTCTCAACGTTGCCCGCACCCCATTGCTTCTTTACAAAATGGGCCAATCCAACTCTCCCTTGTGTTCCAGCTGTGGCGAGGTGGCCGACATTCCTCATTGTCTTCTGCACTGCCAGCAGCACATTCCCCAACGGCAAGCCCTCCATCGCCGTCTAATACAGCTGGGCTGCAGCACATTGTCCATGACCACCCTACTTCGTCCCGTCCCTCGGCCTACTCAGTGGGCCGTAACTACAGCCCTGCTTCGCTTCTTGAAAGACTCGGGCCTTGCGTCTGCCCTCTGACTGGACATTCGTGTCTATACTGCACTGCACTGCGTGCCTGTTTTCCTTTCATTTTTTTTCATTTTCCTTCTTTGTTTTTGTTTATTTTCAGTTTCTTTCTTTATCTTTCTTTTTCTTTATTTCTCTTTTTCGGAATAGCAAGCTGGCAATAGCCTGGCTGACATTTCCTTTTTTTTTCTTTTCCTACCTTTTTTCTTTCACTCTATTAAACATATCCCCCCCCCCCCCCCAGGTCTCTAGGTCTAGAGCTTCTGATCTGTAAATCAGAACGGACGTCGCCGGTTCTAAAATAAACACGGAACAAGAAATTCAAAAATGATGACTGTCTCGTCTTGCCCCAACCCTCGGGCCAGGACGAGACATCGCGTGCGGCAAGAGGAGACACGCCATGGTAATGAGCTATACGAATTAGTTTTTGCAATCCAAGCACCTACACAGACCCCTTGAGCTCACCGGCCACATGATGTGCAATAAACCCACACAGAACCCGGTGCTATTTTTTTCTACAGTCCTTTGCAAACAAGGCACCGCCGGTCTGACGTGTCGCTGATCGCTCACTTTTGAGGGCGCTTCTGCTTTGCTGGAAATATACTAGGAAACAGGAAAATTTGTTGGAAAATCCTGGGCAATATGCAAAAAAGGGAATCTCTGACGAACAAGAATAAAGCCACCTGATAGCTGACTTATCAGTTTCTAAATTACATTAAACTG